>NC_030683.2:17107329-17834278 GCF_000004195.4 Xenopus tropicalis
GCGGGTAACTCCTAAGGACAAGACTCAACAGTCTATCTACATCTCAAGGAAAAGGGACACTCATTTGAGGACAGTAACATTCTTATTTTGGACCGAGAAGACAGATCGTCTGATCTGATGTGTGAAAGAGGCCATTTATGCCAGACTAGAAAAACCATCTCTGACACCGCTGCGACACCGGCAACTTACAATGCCACTTTGACATCCTTACCCCAGCAGTTTTGCAGCAATTCATACTTCCAGTCATGTACTTTAAAAGATTAACACCTGTCTCAATGAGAATCATTGTACCATTGTGACAGAATCCTTATTTCTTACACCTGTCAGTTTCAGCCAACACCGAACTAAATAAGTTCAATGGAACCATTGTGATTGGATGTCTGTAACTGTACCTGTGACTGTACCTGCTTAATTATGTCTGTGTTTGTGTGAATATATATATATATATATATTTCTATATCGAACAAAGCCTTCGCTCACCATATGTAATACTTTTAAATCATACTGAGTGGGGTTGCTAACAAGCCATTTGCTCTATTAGTTTCTAGGAAGAAACTTTATGGACACACAGGAAATGGGAGGGAAAAACAGAATATTCTTATAGGCAGTGTCGGACTGGGATGCCAGGGGCCACCAGAAAACCTTACCATGGGCCCACTCTCCAAACTATTTTTCATCCACTTCTCACTCAACCTCTATAGTTTCCTAGTTTTTAATCTTTATGTACTATAATCTATTCTTCTTTATACTTAGTCGATTTGTTCCCATAGAAAAATAGGAAATAACCATGAATAAGGCCAAATGGCTAGAAGCAGGAGGGCCCACTGACACCTGGACCTACCGGGAGTTTTCCTGATGTCCCTGTGGGCCAGTTCGATGCTGCTTATAGGTCCCCAAGTACAGGCAAACTTAGATTGTTTCTGTGATAATCTTTGGTTGGAGCGAGGAAAAAACATTTTGCATCAAATTGCTCTGTTGAATTCCACCTTAGACATTACATGCCCCCAAGCTCAGGCGGAGTTGGCCTGTTTATGTGACGATCTTCAGTTGGTGCAGACTTGGTGGAGTGAGCAAAAGAATTTTGACTGTGGCATTTGAAAACAAGAACAACAAGTTTACTTTCTAGAACTTCAGAACTAAACCCTTCCTCATCTTCCTCCATTGCCCCCCCCCCCCCCCAGATCTCTCCCCACAACATTGGTGCCCTTGTGTGCCGACCTGCAGTTGAATGTAAGCCCTGAATTTTTTTTTACTGCCTTACCGACCATAAGACTAAAAACAACACCCATGGGAAAAGAAAACCTTCCTTTCTATTGTTTTTACGAACATTTTACCTTTACATCTAAATCATATACTTTCTTAATCTAAGTTTGCATATATGGTTAAGATATTGCAAAAATATTATTAAAGGAGAACTAAACCCTTCCTCATTTGCCTCCACTGCCCCCCTCCAAGCTCTCTCCACATAGCACCTGTTCTGTTTAAAAGTGCCCTTGTGTGCCGGCCTGCCATTAATCTGTAGTTCAAAGGCACCATTTCCCCCTGTATTTGTATCTGTTACTGTTAGACCTCTGACACAGATCTTGCAGGAACATATGCAGTTGAATGTAAGCCCTGAATCAGCTTTGACTGTGCATGTTACCACAAGATTTGTACCAGAGAACTAACAGAAGAGTATTAGAAGATGTTGCAGGGAGGGGGGTGAGGATGGACTACTGTATAGTTCTCCTTTAATACTGTCCTATTATTATTATTATCATTCAGAATGTTTTTTTCCCCACAAGAGAATGGTCCTCTACTGATATATTTAAAGGGATACTATCATGATTTTTATGGTATACATTTTATTTATAAATGACACTGTTTACATAGAAAATAATTCACTCTATCATTTAAAATGCTACTCTTGAACCAATAAATGTATTTTTATTTAGCTGTAATATTGGTGTGTAGGCGCCATCTCAGTGCATTGTGCCTGAGTCTGAGCTTTCAGCCAGCGCTACACATTAGAACTGCTTTCAGCTAACCTATTGTTTCTCCTACTCCCATGTAACTGGAGGAGTCCCAAGCCGGACTTGGATTTCTTACTATTGAGTGCTATTCTGATACCTACTGGGAGCTGCTATCTTGCTCCCTTCCCATTGTTCTGCTGATTGGCTGCTGGGAGGGGGGGGGGATATCACTCCAACTTGCAGCGCAGCAGTAAAGTGTGACTGGAGTTTATCAGAGCACAGGTCACATGGCTTTGGCACCCTGGGAAATGAAGAATATGGCTAGCCCCATGGGAAAAACAGATTACAATGCAAGATTCTGCTGGAGAAGCTCTATTAACTGATGGGTTTTGAAAAAACATGTTTTCCCATGACAGTGTTTCTTTAATACCTGTAATTTAACTCTTTGTTACTAGGTACTGAAAATACAAAGCTCAAAAAAATGCACAGCTTAGAGTTATGGAGGTTAAAGCCTTCCCCTTAATAGTGATGGGTCCAGGTGCTCATGCCCCAGACCTTCAGCTTGGGGAGCCAATATAGGAATTCACATGGGGGAAACCAGACAGGCACTCCGGTACTCAAAAAAAGTTTCAAAGCAGCTCAATATTGAAGTAAAAACATTTCAGCTTATTATATCCATACACATAATACCAAAAAAAGCCTTACATGTTTTATACCAAAAAGGGTACTTAGACATAGTCATGAGCCTATGACTAAGTAGCCTTTTTGGTATGGAACGTGTAAGGCTTTTTTTGGTATGTGTATGGATATAATAAACTGAAATGTTTTTACTTCAATATTGAGCTGCTTTGAAACTTTTTTTGACGTACTGGAGTGCCTGCCTGGTTTCCCCATGTGAATTACTGAAAATACAAACAATTGCCATGTGAGTGTATTTTGTTCTTTTACCAAAATTTGCAATAATTGAAAAAAAAAGTCACTCTGCAAGGGGCCTTTACAAACCTTATATTTCTGAGTAACACCACATAAAGATATGTGTTTATTGTGAGGCTATGCAAACAAATTTCAGGGCAGGGCCCTTTTTCCAATGTGATTAAATGTGAGGTGTGTCTTACCTGAGAAGGATTCCGCCCCTTTTCTTCATTTGTTTTAAGCCGAAAAATCCAAACCAAGACAGGATTCCAAACCAAGACCGGAGGAAAGAGCAGGTAAGTATGCTAGAATGGTTAGTGTACGTATTCATTCCCATTTTATGGCACAGGTATGGGATTTCTTATTCAGTAACCTGATAACCAGAAAGCTCTAAATTATGGGAAAGCAATATTAATATTTTTAAGAAAAAAAAATGTTTTTTTAATTATTTCCATTTTCTCTGTAATACTGAGATAGAGAGAGAGGTAATGTACTGGTAATTTACTCCACACCTAAGAAGCAGCACCATAAAAATGTATTTATTTTATAATAACAAATTATTAAGCATTTAAAATCATTGCTATAATGAAAACATTACTTAGAGCTCCCAGTAGTAAAATTGTCCGGAATAATGGGAGCACTTTGTTTAAAAAAAAAGGAGAGGTTGAATTTTTCAAGCTTCCCAGAAAAAGTGTTTTATTTAGGTTTTGAAGGCTAGAGGGAATGCCAAAAAAAAGAAAGTATAGCACAGAGAGAGTATGCGTATGAGAATAGACAGGCTTAGGTTTGCTGGGGGGATTTGAACATATGCATCAAAACACTGAGTAGAATCTTAAAAAAAACAGTCATTGCAATGAAAAGCAAAATGCTGTGGCATGGGTTAAGGCTTTAGAGATGAAAATAAAAGTAACAGCAATCTGCCTTTTAAGTAATAAAATAGTAACAGCAATCAACATGCACTGAGGCAAAACTAGTTTAGTAACCTTAATCCATTAGTGAATGTTTATTTAAAGGAAATTAGTCATTAATCAGCATGTGAATAGTTAGGGAAGTAGAAACTGTAATCATATCTAAAACCCTGTAGAGATACTGGGGCTGATTCACTAAACTGCGATAAAATGTATCGCACACTTTTTTTGCGTTAAATTAGTCACGATAATTAGCGCGCGATTCACCATAGTATTATTGCGTGCGTTGCGTCGCCATATCTCATGCGTTATTTTTCGCGCGACCGCATGCGCTAGTTTTAACGCATGCGTTAATTTCCGCGCTGAAAAGAATATGATCGCATGATTCCCAATCACTTAGGCGCGCTAAATATCGCATTGGTCTATGCGAAAATTAACACCTACTACAGGCAGGCGATAAATTATAGAAAAGTACAGTAAATTAGTTTTTGGCAATAAAATATGGACTTACAGTGTTATTTATTCAAGTCTGTGTCTTTTTACTCAATTTTACTAAAGTCTTGGCATGTATGGAATTTTGCTACTAATATACAGTACTATAGTAAATATATACAGTACTATAGTAAATATTTAGTCGCCAATATATACAGTACTGTAGCGGTAAATATTTAGTCGCACAAAATACATTACTAGGTATAATAATTATAGAAAATAGAAATGGTCATTTTTAATACAGTAATTTTCCGCAAGTATTGGCGCTTATGGCTAACATGGCGTGCGTTCATTCACGCGACTATTTATATGCGGCTACAAGTGATGAAATGTTTCGTCAGGCATGGATTCGCAGCGAATTTTTGGACGTGCGGTGAATTTTTCTGCTGCAAATTTTTTCATGCGTTTCGCAAAACAATCTGCCAATGGCAAAACGCATGAAAAAATTCGCCACGCAAAAATTCACCGCACGTCCAAAAATTTACACAGGCGTCAAAAAATAATAGTCACGGGCGCAACATTTTTGCCGTTTCGTGGATCTTTCGAAAGATTTGCTAATTTTTCACTAAAGAAACCAGAACACATTTGCTCATCACTAGTGGCTACTATTTATAAGCATCTACTATTTATATGCTACCATTTATATGATACCATTTATATGGTACTATTTATATAGACTATTTCTAAGCTACTATTCATATCCGGAGACTATTCACGTGCGTTATTTAGCGCATGTACCGTCAAATACCGCATGAAAATAGTCTTCGCAAGTTAAATAACGCATGCAATATCACGCGTAAAATAGCGCAAGTATGCTTATAGTGAATCGTGCGAAAAGTCGCGAAAATTTAGACGCAATAAAAATTTTACCGCACACTATAAATAGCGCACGTTTTATCGCACTTTAGTGAATGGGCCCAACTGTATTGTAAATAATTTGGTGCATTGGTGCTTTGATATATACATGGAGTTAGACCCTAGTTGTTCCCCTAGAAAATGGTTGCTAGAAATGTAAACATAAATAACATCTTAGAAGTACAGCTTTTATTTTAGTGATAGAATGTGCATGTCAAGGCTATATATAACTCTCCCTGTCTTTTCTATTTTTTACCCAGCGCAACAAAAAAAATCTACCCTGATGAGAATGTTAATGTCTTTCCATAACATCGTTAGATGTTTTAAATTCCTTTTTCAAACGGCTTATTTACGTATCGATGCAAGAGGAATAAGCTTCTCCATGCGAAACAGTATTTTATCCCTACATTTGTGCATTCCAGGGAGAGAAATCAACAATGTTGAATTAAGTCAAGTCGCCATAGATTTGTAATTAAGAGTGTAATACCACACTGACAGCAATCAACGAGGTTGAGGTTAAGGTGGCCATACACGTTAAGGCTGATGCCACACGTGGCGTAGGGCTGATATTTTTGGCAAGCGGAAAAACGTTTGGCGAAAATACAGCCCTACGCCTGCTACTTGTGGCTGCACCTGAATGAATGAGATACACTCGGGTGCAGGCACATGTAGCCGATATACGCATGAAAATGCGAGATAATGCAAAGTCTTGCATTTTTATGCATATATCGGCTACATGTGCCTGCACCCGAGTGTATCTCATTCATTCGGGTGCAGGCACAAGTAGCAGGCGTAGGGCTGTATTTTCGCCAAAAGTTTTTCCGCTTGCCAAAAATATCAGCCCTACGCCTCGTGTGGCATCAGCCTTGGTGAGGTCGCCACCTACGGGTGGGCGATATCGGGGGAATTTAGGCTAATTCGGTTGTTTGGCCCTGCTGTATTTATCTGTATTTATTATTATACTTTGTATTTATCTATTATTATCTTATTAACCCCCTGTTTGTATTAATGTATTCTACTGTACAGCGCTGCGTACATAAGTAGCACTTTATAATTAAAGATATACATACATCTACTAAAAAAGTAACAAAAAGTACCATCTGTATCATTTGGTTTCTTGTCTATTTCATTACAGCCAGTATTTAGAAGCACACTACATTAGCCTTTGGTACAACCAGAGGAGTGTTGCTCACACACTATATTAGTGTCAATTGTATATATTAGTGCATTAGTCAGTTTTACACTTACACTATATTAGTGTTAGTTACACACTCTGTGAGTGTTTTTTTGTCCATGAAATTAACACTAAATTATGGTATAGAGATGAATATATTAACGTAGAGTAGGTTAGATTAGAGTAGAGTAGGGCCTTACCCAATATGAGGTGCCTTGACGTTGGCGGGTAAGCTTAATATGCCTTGGCCAAATAAATAATATTAATATGCAATATTAATATTCATGTCCAATATGAATATTGACTACCATATTGTCACATCACTCAGCCTATTTTTTTTTAATTTTGAGACATAAACTCATTAATATAAAAATGTGAACCCACTATATTAAATTGTTGCATTCAAATTTTAGAGGCATATTTATCAAAGGTGAAAGTGAGAGCTCCACTTTGATAATTATTCCACTAAAAGTACCCAAGTGGAATTTCCCTCTGGTGGGCTGTGGTGAGCGCTGTTTCACCCTATGAATTTTCATAAAATTAAATCAGTTTATGTTGATACAGTTTATTATTGTTGCAGGGATTACAGGTAATTCTCATTGGCCAAGGCATAGAACTAAAGCCTCATAATTTAAGGATGTAAGCATGATAAAAGCTAATGACATGTGTTTTCCATTAAATTTTGTCTAGGAGAGTTTTCCTCAGGACAGCTATATATACTATCTGACCATGTTAGTCTATTAAGGGAATGATACATCTTAGGTTAAGACTCACGGATAGTGATGAGCGAATTTTTTCACCAGGCATGGATTCGCAGTGAATTTTCCGCATTTCGGCATTGGCGAATTTGCAGCGCGTAAAAAAATTGCATTGTGCGCCAAACTGGCCGCGGTCACGTTAAAAAAGGGCGCGATCACATAAAAAAAACCACAGGCGACAAAAAATAAATGCGGCCGGCCAAAAATGACGTGGGTGAAAAATAGACAAATGCGTTTTGTGAAATTTTCGCCGTTTCGCGTATTTTATGGCGAATCACTGCACACGGAGCTACTAGTAGCAGCTACTTGTCACGGCTACTAAAATAGACAATGCTGATCATTTACTGATAATTGTCTCTGTGTGTATTAGCAGAGGCAATTCTCAGTATTGTCTATGGCAGGAGATTTTCTAGAGTTTATTAGCTATGAAAAAGTAGCTTCTACTAGAAGCCCAGTGTGTCTTCATCCTTATAGTTTAAGTAAGCAAAGCGAGCGTTCCTCTTCTTTCTGTCTTCTTTCTTCGGAATCCTGGGGCTGACACATGCGCTGTTAAGTCAGCTTTTCACTCTACTGCGCATACACAAAGATTGAAGGAGGAAGGCTCGCCTCCTCCTTGCCTTAACGAAAACCACAAAGAAGTTGTGCAATTTTAATCGTGGTCATTAGAACAAGTAAAAAAAATATGATTTTTTTCTGAAAAAAAAATTTGTGCTTTAATGAATGGGCCCCTAACTGTGAAAAAAAATCGTTAAACGGCGAAAAATGACAACTGGTAATGGTATCTACTACTATATAGATTGTAAGCTCTACGGGGCAGGGACCTCCTTCCTCTTGTGTCCTCGACTCTTAACTTATTGCTGCTGTATTTATCTTGTATTTATTATTATACTTTGTATTTATCTTTTATCTTATTAACCCCCTGTTTGTATTAATGTATTCTACTGTACAGCGCTGCGTATATAAGTAGCGCTTTATAAATAAAGATATACATACATACATACACTAAAAAAGTAACAAAAAGTACCATCTATATATCATATATTTCTACAGGTATGGGACCCCTTATCTGGAAATCCATTATCCAGAAAGTTCTGAATTACGGAAAGTCCATTTCCCATAGACTCCATTATAAGCAAATAATTCTAATTTTTAAAAATGATTCCTTTTTCTCTGCAATTATAAAACAGTACCTGTACTTGATCCCAACTAAGATATAATTACCCCTTATTGGGGGCAGAACAGCCCTATTGGGTTTATTTCATGGTTAAATGATTCCCTTTTCTCTGTAATAATAAAACAGTACCTGTACTTGATCCCAACTAAGATATAATTACCCCTTATTGGGGGCAGAACAGCCCTATTGGGTTTATTTCATGGTTAAATGATTCCCTTTTCTCTGTAATAATAAAACAGTACCTGTACTTGATCCCAACTAAGATATAATTACCCCTTATTGGGGGCAGAACAGCCCTATTGGGTTTATTTAATGGTTAAATGATTCCCTTTTCTCTGTAATAATAAAACAGTACCTGTACTTGATCCCAACTAAGATATAATTACCCCTTATTGGGGGCAGAACAGCCCTATTGGGTTTATTTTATGGTTAAATGATTCCCTTTTCTCTGTAATAATAAAACAGTACCTGTACTTGATCCCAACTAAGATATAATTACCCCTTATTGGGGGCAAAACAATCCTATTGGATTTATTCAATATTTATATGATTTTTAACAGACTTAAGTTATGGAGATCCAAATTATGGAAAGATCCCTTATACGAAAAACCCCAGGTCCAGATCATTCCGGATAACAGGTCCAATACCTGTACTACCCTACAAACACAGCCACAACTAATAATAAATATGAACAGATAAAATCTGGGTGCTTTGTATCCCACATTAACATGAATAAATCGTATATTTATGTGTAAATGTAATGAATCTAAAATACTACGTAATGTAATGTTACACAACTTCAAGTACCATCTGATTAGTAGTTAAATTAAAAAAAATCTAAATGTTGAAGAGAAAAAATGATTTTACTATAAAAATAACAAAACAGTGCTAATGTGAATATACAGTGGCTTGCAAAAGTATTTGGCCCCCTTGAACTTTTCCACATTTTGTCACATTACAGCCACAAACATGAATCAATTTTATTGGAATTCCACGTCAAAGACCAATACAAAGTGGTGTACACGTGAGAAGTGGAACGAAAATCATACATGATTCCAAACATTTTTTACAAATAAATAACTGCAAAGGGGGGTGTGCGTAATTATTCAGCCCCCTGAGTCAATACTTTGTAGAACCCCCTTTTGCTGCAATTACAGCTGCCAGGCTTTTAGGGTATGTCTCTACCCGCTTTGCCCATCTACAGACTGAAATCCTTGCCCATTCTTCTTTGCAAAACAGCTCCAGCTCAGTCAGATTAGATGGACAGCGTTTGGGAACAGCAGTTTTCAGATCTTGCCACAGATTCTCCATTGGATTTAGATCTGGACTGTGACTGGACCATTCTAACACATGGATATGTTTTGTTTCAAACCATTCCATTGTTGCCCTGGCTTTATGTTTAGGGGTCGTTGTCCTGCTGGAAGGTGAACCTCCACCCCAGTCTCAAGTCTTTTGCAGACTCCAAGAGGTTTTCTTCCAAGATTGCCCTGTATTTGGCTCCATCCATCTTCCCATCAACTCTGACCAGCTTCCCTGTCCCTGCTGAAGAGAAGCACCCCCAGAGCATGATGCTGCCCCCCCATATGTGACAGTGGGGATGGTGTGTTCAGAGTGATGTGCAGTGTTAGTTTTCCGCCACACATAGCGTTTTGCATTTTGGCCAAAAAGTTCCATTTTGGTCTCATCTGACCAGAGCACCTTCTTCCACATGTTTGCTGTGTCCCCCACATGGCTTGTGGCAAACTGCAAACGGGACTTCTTATGGTGTTCTGTTAACAATGGCTTTCTTCTTGCCACTCTTCCATAAAGGCCAACTTTGTGCAGTGCACGACTAATAGTTGCCTATGGACAGATTCCCCCCCCTGAGCTGTAGATCTCTGCAGCTCCCCCAGAGTCACCATGGGCCTCTTGGCTGCATTTCTGATCAGCGCTCTCCTTGTTCGGCCTGTGAGTTTAGGTGGACGGCCTTGTCTTGGTAGGTTTACAGTTGTGCCATACTCCTTCCATTTCTGAATGATCGGTGGAACGGTGCTCCGTGGGATGTTCAAGGCTTTGGAAATCTTTTTGTAGCCTAAGCCTGCTTTAAATTTCTCAATAACTTTATCCCTGACCTGTCTGGTGTGTTCTTTGGACTTCATGGTGTTGTTGCTCCCAATATTCTCTTAGACAACCTCTGAGGCCGTCACAGAGCAGCTGTATTTGTACTGACATTAGATTACACACAGGTGCACTCTATTTAGTCATTAGCACTCATCAGGCAATGTCTATGGGCAACTGACTGCACTCAGACCAAAGGGGGCTGAATAATTACGCACACCCCACTTTGCAGTTATTTATTTGTAAAAAATGTTTGGAACCATGTATGATTTTCCTTCCACTTCTCACGTGTACACCACTTTGTATTGGTCTTTCACGTGGAATTCCAATAAACTTGATTCATGTTTGTGGCTGTAATGTGACAAAATGTGGAAAAGTTCAAGGGGGCCGAATACTTTTGCAAGCCACTGTATATTAATAATAACAGGGACAGGGCATCTGTAAGGATGGCAGGTATGGAGTGGGCAGCAGATAATCTTGATTTGACAGCTGATTTACTTGTTCTATACAATTATGGGCCCGATTCACTAAAGTCCGAAATAAGGAGTGCTATTTATAGCATGCGTAAAAAATCTTATTACTTCTTATTTTTCACTTGATTCACTAAAAGGACACTTGTCATAATTAAGAAGCGATGTTCTTGGCGTTATTTATCTTGCGACAACATAATTTCAAGCAACGTGCTGCGTAATATGTTGTGCGCTGTGTAATATATTGCTTGAAAATATGTCGTCGCAAGATAAATAACGCCAAGAACATCGCTTCTTAATTATGACAAGTGTCCTTTTAGTGAATCGAGTGAAAAATAAGAAGTAATAAGATTTTTTACGCATGCTATAAATAGCACTCCTTATTTCGGACTTTAGTGAATCAGGCCCTATATGTCTGCTGTTCCAATCCTGATGTTGAAGTTTTCACCTAAACACATTTTTGCTCAAAAATAGCAAAAGTAGGAAACAAAAATAGGAAACAAGTGACTTTATGACAGGGTCGGAACTAGGGGTAGGCAGAAGAGGCAGCTGCCTAGGGCGCAACAATTGGGGGGGGCGCCAGGCAGGAACCTCTCTGCTATTGAATTGAGCGGTCTCAGATCCATTATGCTTTTTTTGATGGCACCTTACAGATAATTAAATGCAAGCCTTCAATACAAGTAGCAACAACATTATTAGGAGCCTTAACAGACCCAAAACCAGAAGAAATTTGATGATATTGCAGCAGCAGCAGCAGCAGGAAGTTTATTAGAAACCGACAGATCCCACACCAGAAAAAAATTGATGATATTTTAGCAGCAGCAGGCGATTATTAAAAAACAACAGACCCCAAACAAGAAGAAATTAGACCATATTTTAGCAGGAGTAGCAACAACATTTTAAGGAGCCTTAACTCACCCTCAAACTAGAAGAAATTTGATGATATTGTGGCAGCAGCAGCAGGAAGATTATTAGAAAACAACAGACCCCACACTGGAAGAAATTTGTCGATATTGCGGCAGTAATAACAGCAACAGTAGTAGGAGCCTTGACAGGCCCCAACCAGAAAAAATGCAGCAGTATTACTAGTAGTAGTAGTAGTAGCAGCAGTAGCTGCACATATAGCAGCCAGGTGGGGAATAGGCAAACTACTGAGTCTATGAGAGGAGTATAAGGCAGCAATGGAAAGAGGAGGGTACATCCGTGAGAAGGAGAGGGAGGGTACATCTGCGAGGAGGAGAGGGGGCTAGTCTCTAATGCTGGCAATGGGCACTTGGATATCCTCTCTTATGCCTCATTCATCTTTATGAATGTGAGCCAATCCACGCTGCCAGTGAATAGCCGTGTACGCTTTTCAGTGGCCACCCTACCTGCGGCACTGAAGACATGCTCTGACAGGACACTTGCAGGGGGGCAAGCCAGCACCTCCAGAGCATATTGTGCCAGTTCTGCCCAATGATAACACCTCAACACCCAAAAATTCATGAAGTCATCTTTAGTTACTAACAACCTCTTCTTGACTACCCTCCAGATGTAGCAGGTCATCTCCCTTCTCATCCCCCTGCTCTGTGCCCTCCCAGCCGTGGACAACAGCTGGGATGGTTGGGTGGTGTGGGCCCTGCTCTGCTTTCTTCATTCTGCCTCCCAGCCCCTTCTGCCTGCCTAAGGGGCCAACACTCCCTCTCCTACTCTTCCCCTCCTCAGGCACATCACCCTCCTCTAGCAGGCCATCCAACGTGTGCTTGAGGAGGAAAACCAAGGGTATAACATCACTGACACACGCATTGTCCTGCTAACAAAATGTCTGGCCTGCTCAAAGGGGGTAAGTAAAAGGCAGATTATGCTGCCGCTGCATCTGTGCCAAAGACGCACTGGCGGTGGGGGACCTGCGGAAGTGGCTGAATACCCTGCGTGCCTTCTCCAGCACAGCACCCAACCCTGAGTAGCTCTTCAGGAAGCACTGAACAACAAGCTTGAGGACATGTTCGAAGCAAGGCACATGGATAATGTGGCCTAGGTGGAGTGCGCCCAGCAGTTTGCAGCCATTGTTGCATGCCACATTCCCTGCTTGGAGCTGGCGGGGAGTGAATCAATGCTACACCTAAGTCTGGAAGGTGGCATGGAGCTCAGGTGCAGAATGCCTTCTCTCCCAAGGCAGAGGACTTGCAGCCAGGCCCGGATTTGTGGAGAGGCCACAAAGGCCCGGGCCTAGGGCGGCAGAAGTTTAGGGGCGGCATGCCGCCCCGCCGCAAGAACATTTTTTAATTTTGCTCCCATACGGAGCAGTCGGGACCTCTCCCCACTGCTCCGTATGGGAGTTAAAAAGAGCGTTCGTGCATGAGCAATGGGGAGCTGGCGCTTTGCGCATGCGCATTGGGGGCGCGTTCGCGCATGCGCATGGGGGACTCCCACAGGGGCGGCCTCGGGGCGCACCGGAGAGAAATCCGGCCCTGCTTGCAGCACAGCCTGACAACGTTTTTTTCTGCACTGAAGTGTAAATACGGGGACACTTCAGGGGTGGCTCATCCATAGCGGAGGAGGAAGTGGCTGTGTGGCATTTGTATGTATGTATGTATGTATAACTTTATAAAGCGCCACAAGGGTACGCAGCGCTGTACAATCTTACAATATACACAATTACACACAGGGAAGGCAAGTGATACAATAAATAAATACAATAAATATATATATACAGTTTATATAAATGCACAGGGAATAAGTGTCATGTGGTATGAGACACAGTAGGAAGGGGGTCCCTGCCCCGTAGAGCTTACAATCTAAGTGGTTGAGTAACATACAGGCATTTACCTTTTACCCCACGAGGAGGCACCTCAATTCTGAGGGAAGTGCCCCTCTCATCTTAGCTGAGCCGGGAGTCTATTGGCCTGAGTATGGGCTCACATAGCAGATAACAAATATAACACCATTGTATTCTACAGAGTGTGTCTGTTATCTGCTATGTAACCTGTGCCTTTTCTCCTTTTTTCCAGCTTGAATGGCTGCCCCCGTGGCTACACAGCAGCTTATTATATAAATTATAGTAGTGTTACTGTAGCAAACACACCAGTTTTACCAGTGCAGGGCAACAGTGCATTATAGTTTTATTACTTTAAAGCTCTTTCATTTTTTAGTGTTACTGTTCCTTTAACATGTGATAGAATATTTTCAATGGCACACAAAACATGCCCAAACACATCCAGTTGCTAAGCATGATCTTACTGAGAATGACTAATGTTATAGGCAGACACTTTCTGTAGGCACGAATATACATGGAACAGGAACAGACGCAAGGTTCGATTGCGCTTTCTCTCCGTGTGAGATACTGCACTTCTGATACAGGCAAAAGAGCAGAATCAAAGACCAAAACAAAGAGCAATGAGGTTACACAAATAATTAAAGGATCAGTAGGGCTTGGCAGAGTGGGTTTTAATATCAGCATCGTCAAAACTGATAATTGGACTACATTTTTTGTTGGAGAGCATTTTGATCGCTGTTACTGGACTCATTTTTTCACAGTTTGCCTCCCATCTGGATTCCACTCAACATTCTGATCGATACTTTTAGTTTTCCCAACAAACCTGCGCCAGCCTCTCTCTCCTCCCAAGTATGTTCCCCCTCACATTTCATTATTTAGTGCTGCTCTTGTGTCTTCTGGAATGTTCTCTCTGGTTTATCAGCATTCCTTCTATCTTTAAAATCTGAAGATGCCCAAACTAACCCACATTTTCTGTAAAGCTTGATAAAGTCAGCGTATTTCTCCCTCTCTAAATAAAGTACTAACATTATTCTTCACTGTATGAAGGCTCATCCTCAGGTAATATTTCAATGCACTTTGGGGCAAATTGTGTATTGTGTATAAGCCAACATCTCCGGTGATATTGGCTTACACACTATAATAAATATGTCTCCTCGACCTCCTCGAATACAAACCGCCCTTTGCATTTCTTGCGACAGTAGGGAAGGGGCTTCAAATTTTTTAGTTTACGCAACTGCACAGTGTATGAAAAAACATTATTAAAAAGGGGGGAGAGGGAAGTTGTCTCTGCAGTCTGTCCTCCCTCTTCTGCTCAATCCTGTGCAATTGCACCTATTGGCGGTGGGGTATGCTGGAGCTACAGCCACCCCTGAACTCTCTGGCATTTACCATTTACAGAAGGACCCAGGGTGGGATATGCATGTGGTTAGTAATTTAAAAAGCTTAATTTCACTAAATGACAAGGGCAGCGTCAAATTTGCGGCCCTCTATAACAACCCTTCACTCTTAAAGGAACAGTAACACCAAAAAATGAAAGTGTATAAAAGTAATTACAATATAATGTACTGTTGCCCTGCATTGCTACAACTGAGGTGTTTGCCTCAGAAAGACTACTATAGTTTATATAAGTAAACTGCTGTGTAGCCACGGGGGCAGCCATTCAAAGGAGAAAAGGCACAGGTTACTTAGCAGATAACAGATAAACCCCCATTATATGGGGCTTATCAACTAGTTATCTGCTATGTAACCTGTGCCTTTTCTCCTTTTTTCCAGCTTGAATGGCTGCTCCCGTGGCTACACAGCAGCTTATTATATAGTAGCTTTTCTGTAGCAAAAACACCAGTTTTTTGCAGAGCAACAGCACATTATATTTTAATTACTTTAAAACACTTTAATTTTTTGATGTTACTGTTCCTTTAACCTTTTTTACCCTTTTGATCCCTATCGAATACACTCACACAACAACCTTTTGTGGATAGAAAAGGCCACAGCCCATTTATTTGCAACAGTATAAAATTTGCCATTATTACACACAATCCCATTTAACAATAACATATTAATGTAATTAAATAACATATCTTAATCTCTTGATAACATAATAACAATAAGCCGCTGAAAGCTACATTTGTGGAAGCTATACCTGCCCCTTCTGCAGTCAGTTCCTTGAGGTTAAAAACCCCCTTTCTCTAACCCCCATAGCCCCCTTTACCAATAGGGATGTAGCGAACATCGTCAAAAATGTTCGCGGACCCGTTCGCGGACTTTCGGCAAAACTCGCGAATATTCGCGAACTTTGCGAACCCCATAGACTTCAATGGGAAGGCGAACTTTAAAACCTAGAAAAGCCATTTCTGGCCAGAAAACTGATTTTAAAGTTGTTTAAAGGGTGCCACGACCTGGACAATGGCATGCAGGAGGGGGATCAAGGGCAAAAATTTCTCTGAAAAATACTTTGTAAAAAAAAGCCAAAAAAAAACCGCCAAAAAAACCCGCCAAAAGATAACAAAAAAAAAAAAAAAATGCCAAAAAAAAACCGCCAAAAAAACCGCGGCGAATTCAAAATGGCGAACATCGCCAAAAGTTCGCGAATTTGCGCGAACGCGAACACCCGATGTTCGCGCGAATTAGTTCGCCGGCGAACAGTTCGCTACATCTCTATTTACCAACAACCTATGGCTGTAATCCCTAGCCTCAGGCCTAACCTTCCGCCTGCCTCTCCTTTGTCTGTTGAATCTTTGGCTGCAACTATAGCCCTTTGCTTCTCATCTTCCTTTCTACCACCCCCTTTTTCTCCTCAATAAGGGAGGGAGGGTGGGAGCTTGTTACCTCAAAATTGCCAGTTTTCCCTATGCTTCTCCCCGCTTGTCTCATTCTTTCCTCACCTTAGCCAATTCCCTTCAGGACTACATTACCCATACTCCCTATCACCAAACACTTTCCCGGGCCTTTTTCCTATCCTTGTCATGGCCCCGTACCCTCAACTCCTGCCTCACTCTATTCTGGGGCCCCGTTCACAGAGGACAGACAGACATTTTTAATAAAACCAGGTCAACATTATGGTGTAAAATATGGATAAAGCACCTACTGAAATGTATTAGGAGGAGCACAAAAAGTGTGTGAAATACAGGAAAAGGGTAAGATTAAGGTTTGACTGTAAGTTATAACTAGAAGCCATAGCTGGAAAGCACAGAAAACACACAACTCCTATAATTATTTTATCATTGGTTATCGGGTAATACTCGGGAACACAAAGCATAGACTTTATCAGAGAGTAAAATGAAACAAAAGGAAAGGCTGCTTCTAGCTGAGGGCCTGAGGCCTGAGACAGGCTGTGCTGTATATTTAAGTGCCTGTAACTTTATCTATATGTGTAATGTTAAAGTAGGTGAGATTTCACTCTGTGGCACTGTTGGTGCAGAATCCTTAATACCTGGAATGCGCTGACAAGATTAATGAAAGCACAGAGGGACTGGGGAGCTAGTGATATGCTAATGACCCCCCCTGCGCTTAAGGGGTTAATTCACCCGTCCCAGCTTTCCCGCCCTGTGCAAATAGATGGGAAGAGGTCTCTTCCCTGATCTTCCTGGCACCTCCGCCTGGCGTGTCCTCCCGCACTGCGCTCCTCTCCTTACTGCTGCATCTCCCTCCCTTCCACCCTGTTCTAACTCTAACTCTTAGAACTCTTAGAGTTCTAACTCTAATGATATTGTACTCAGGTACAGTCGCATAATTGTTAAACTCGCCTTCACTGGTTTGGTTATATTGTTAAATATGGTTTAAATATATCTGATACATTGTGTTTTTGGGAGATTATATTCTCTCTTTAGTGCAGGGTTGGGTTTGATTACATGGTTCCTCACATGACTCCATTAGCACACCTCATTGGGTCTTAGAAGGAGACTGAAACGTCGACCTAGTTTTTATGGAACAATAAAGGTATTTTTTGTAAATGATCCCGGTGTGCACCTGTCTATTTTGGACTGTGTTTGAATATGCCATGTGGGTAGCACCCAGGTCCATTGGCTGATGATTCGAGTGCTGAAATCTTTTGGATTTGTATATATACATATTATATATATATGTATGTATCCATCTATAAAGTACTTTTAATACTAGTGAGGGGCGAAATGTTTAGCCGGGCATGGATTTGCGGCGAATTTCTGCGTTTCACCATTTGCAGGGGAAAAATTTGCTGCGCGTCCAGTACCAAACCAATGCGCAGCTGAATGCTGTTTGTAACACAATTAACAAATGAAACAACTGAGAAACAGAGAAGTCAAATATTTTATTGCAAATATTATTTTACCAAATGACTGCAAGGGGATCCGTCTTATTGGACTGAGTTTCCGTGAATAATATTTTTTTTTCATTCATAATTGTTTGTGCCGTATATCCGCTGTATTGGCTGCTCTTCATGATTAGCTGATGTGACATTACTTTTTTAATATTTCATATGATTTTGTTTTTAGTTTCCTCCGTACATGTGTTTTTATGAAGTATATCATCTGCATGGGTGACGGTTTATGATTATCCAATGTGTTCAGACTGTCAGTTTGGAGAATAATGTTACACCATATATATATATGCAATAGAATCCATTCATATATGTTTAAGCATTATATCCCCGGCAGGGGCAGTATGATTATTATATCTGTCTGGCCATTTCAATAAGCCTGTACATAACCATTGCTGGTATACTGATTTCTGCATAAAGATTTCCATGTCGAACAGTGAGGGTGATCCCTCTATTGTCAATTTGTAATTGTAACATAGCATTGTAGTAAGAGAGCCTGAAGACAGAAAGTTTAAACAAATGCGTTATAATTCCACGAAGCATTGCCTGTGAATAGCTTTTGAAAAGCTGAAAAATCATTGTTAATGTCAGAGGATCAGTTCAGAGACTAACATGGAACATGAGATATATATACACGTTTTACAGAAGCCTTCAGCTTATCCTGCCCTGCTTGTAACTGCACGTCCTGAGGTCCTGAGGTGAATCATAAAGCCGTATAGAGGCAGGAGTGCCGCACCCTGAATGAAAAAGCACCTCAGAACCTTTAGTTATTGTATAATGTTACTGGGTAATAAAAATCTCTGGAACTTGCTGTTTAAACAAAAGAAAATGTTAAACCGCAAAATTCGTAAAAAAAAAAAAGATTTGAATATAAAAAGTGCAGATATAAACGCAAAACAAATACATAAAAGATTATAAAAACCTTGAAATCCTTGTTTTCATGTGCTTACAACTGAAAAAAATCACAAAAACCTCTAAAACTACAAATAAAATAAAGATTGTTAGTTTGCCTAGGACAGCTCCCATTGGCTTCTACATGACCATGACAGCTTTTAGATGGCTTAGTTTTGTATTACTGCTTTTCGTGGTTTTATACAAGATAAAAAAAAAATACTAATAATAAATCTGGCTGTAAATGTGTGATAAAATATACTTATGTAACACTATTTTGGCTATGATTTGGTAAATACCCAGGCTAGTAGTAGAGCAATGGTTACATGCGACTCTGATGCAGCAGGATGGGCCTCCGCTCTGTGGGAAAAACTACTGGAGGATGTTGTTGAATTATACCTCCCACTGCCACTGTGTAGTGCAAATGATAATATGGACGCCAGGAGCTCCTGCAACTCCTGCAGGGCAAATCAATACTCACTCTCAGATGATTACATTGGGCAGGGTAAGACAAGGAGGCAAGCTCACCGGTTTATTCCTTCTCTTGGTAGAGGTAGGGCAGGGTTAATTGCTGGCCTATGTCCCTGGCACTTCTGTGTCCCCAATCTAAGGCAAGTAAGCCTGTTAGGAGACTACTCCTTTACTCTCTTCTCCTGGATGGAGCAAATGAGCTGCTCTTTCTATATAAGTTCTGCCTTCCTCACTTTCCTAGAAAGTGCTATGATGTTATTTAACCTGTTCTAGCTTTACCTCATTCACGGGGTCCCTGTCCCCGACTTTACTAAGGGTACTTGTCCCCTTAGGGCCTAACACTTCTGGGCCGGTGCGGATCCCAGGCTTCAAGGAACATCCACACAGATCAGTTGCTGTAACCCAAGAAGGAAGATCCACCCCTTTCCTATCACTATATTAAAGTGTGGAAGGGTGTGGTCTAGCCTTTAACCAATAATAAGGTATATGCAAATACCAACATTCATCCCGCCTAGTGACAAGGAAGAAAAGGAAAGGTAGGGTTTAAAGGAAAAGTAACGCTAAAATTTTTTAACTAAAAAATCTATTCTACCCTCCCCCAATAATTGCCCTATCCTGAAAACTATTTGTTATTTATAATGCTTTAGAAGAAAATACCTGTAAAAAACTTCCGGTCATTTCAACAAAGCCAATATGGCCATGCAGGAGAAAGTATCGGGTGAAGTTTAACTATGCGGTGATCGATTGATCGAGTCTAGCCTGACCCCTTCCCATACAGAAGGAAAACTAGACTCGATCAGTCGATCGCCGCATAGTGAACGCTTCCCCTGAAACTTTCCCTGTGTCGCCATATCGCCTTTGTTGAAATGACCGGAAGCCAAGTTTTTTACAGGTATTTTCTTCTAAAGCATTATAAATAACAAATAGTTTTTAGGATAGGGCAATTATTGGGGGAGGGTAGAATAGATTTTTTAGTTAAAAAATTTTAGCGTTACTTTTCCTTTAATGAATTTATGAATAGAGAATCTCCAATGAATTGATTAATAGGGGATGTGTATAATATACGGCCATGTTTGGATTCAACTCCCATCATTTAATGAATTTGTAAATCCCTGCCCTGTAGCACTAAGTGTACATATTGCGTACAGTGTACATAGTCCACCCACCAATGAATTCATCGCCGTCCTTACTACTCCACTCTGCACAGGAATTCATTAGCTAATTGGAACGTTTTTAATTGTTCCTGACTTGATTGTTTTTACGAATTATAAGTGCTAATTGTTGTTCATTTTAAACTATGATATTTCAATAAAGTTTTGGATTTTAAGGCACAACACCCAAAAAATGTCTTTGTCCGTTTTGTATAGTTATATAGTGTGGGAAACACCCAGGGTGAGCCTGATACATATATTAAGATGTAGATAACACACTTTTTCTTTGCTCTCTTTTTTGTTTGTTTTTCATTTTGTAATAAAGCATTCAAAATACTAAATGGTTTGCAGGATAGGGCAATTATTGGGGCAGGGTAGAAGAGATTTTTTTACTTAAAAATTTTTAGTGTTACGTTTCCTTTTACACCATAGGGGCACATTAACCCTATGGGTCCCTACATTTACCCGGGGGAAGAATCCATTCCGTACCGCCAATGGTAGAAATAAACACATTTCAAGCAATAACTAGTGCAAGAATTAGTGCAAAATATATAGAACAGTTTTGTTTCAAGTTACTCTAAACAATATACAATCTCTTGAGTGTCCATAACGGATCACCCATGCACATTTTACTTGTAAGTTCTTGAGTCAACTCCTGGACCCATAAACAGGGGTGCTCAGGCAAAAATTACTTAGTAGGACCTTGAGACACCACCTGGACCTTGAAACAGGGGTGCTCAGGTACAAACATACACATGGAATAATCCTGCTGCTCTCAGGTTCCCAGACTCTTAAACATTTGCAGGCCCCACCCAAGCCAACTTTATTAAGTCCATTCCTGTCCCACCCTAACCCAGTGTTCGTGACTACCCGGCACGCACTCCATAGGGATGGAGATAAGGCAATGGGTCCCACCTGTATAGGCAGGTTGAGGTAGAAGTTGTAGTGGGGTGGGACTCAGCAGTCTTTTAGAGAGTCCCTCAGGGTAGAGAGCTCCGAAAATGAAGAACAATGCCCTCAACCATAGAGAGCTTGAAGAACAGAACTTTTGGGGCTGGATGCAACTGTTCAGATTAGTATCCAGTTGAAAAGTCCACCTCTAACTTAAAAGAGTGAGTCTTTGTGTGAACAATCCCCATGATCTCAGAATTGGGTTCTAGAAATAAAACCACTGGACCGCTACGGAAAAGTCATTTCTTTACCCCAAAGTTCTGGATGATATCCTCATAGGACCGACAGAAAGATGGGTGAGGCTTGTTAATCTTCCCACCACTCGGAAGTGTTGCCATGAGGCTGTGATGCTTTTCCTCCTGGAATTTCCCACATGTCTTGACAGAGTGTTTGAGCACAGTCCTCCCGAACCACCACTCTGCAAGAAAATCATTCAAGAAGTCCAGGTCCTTCTGCCTCTTTTTGGTGTTACTGTGGATTATGCCCACCAAACCCTCATCAGTCTTGGCCAGTAGTTCCCCATATATCCACTCCTGGAGGTGTTTCTCTACTTTGTCATACACCCATTCAGGGGCATATGGCATGCAGTACCCCCACTCCTTGAGGACACGGTGGTTTATAATCCTCTGTACTCAGGATACCGAGCGTGATTTGTAGGAATCAGCCCTGCCAGGCATGACCCAGAATTCCTTCTCTACCTGAGGACGGTATGGTGGAGGTGGAGTGGACACTGAGAGCCCTCCCTGATCCTCAGAGGCTAAGCTCTCAGCTGAGGAACCAAATTCCATGGCGATCCAGTTTACTTTTTTACTTCCACAGTAAGGTATCATGACATGGCAGCGAGCAGAGAGGGGGTTTCCTGCCGAATGTCCCAGTCCAGATGTACTTGTCCTTGTCAGGCTCAGGCAAAAGGTCATCAAGTTTTAATTCCTGGGCCCCCTCCAGAACCTCAGAGTCTGGCCAGCCATCCCAAGCCTCATCCACCATCTTGGGTGTGGTCAGGGGTGTTGGCTGGTAAATGCGCACACACTTGTAATCCGCCCCGCTATGCTGCTTGGAAAGTGTGGCTGTGGTGCTCAGTTTAATCCTAGCGCAGCCATGTGTAGCCAGTGGGCACCAAAATGTTGGAAAGTCTTTGCCTCCCCCACTCCGTTTAATCCTCCCCGACTATGTGGCTTGGCAAGGTAGTGGTAATAGTACAGTCCCCTCTCACTGGTTTATTCTACCCTTGTCCACGGAGTAGGCAGGGTGTAGGAAGCACAGCAGGTGTGGTGACTCGCAGCCGCATAGTCACCTGTAGTTTGTGGATGTTTGCCAGAAGTTCCCATCGCAGCCGCTAGGGTCTCTGTGCACGCTGGATCCAGAGCAGTGTGACCACACGTCCGTCTCCTTAGAAAGCTCTCCACAAAATGGCGGCGGTTCCGGGAACCGCCTATAGAGCTCTCGCATCTAGATTGTTCTCACCATGACACTTGGTTACAGGTGAAAACCATAGGTGGAAAACACAACTCCTGTAATTATTTTATCACCAGTTTTTGGGCAATACAAAACTCAGGAATAGATTTTTGTTCACATTTGAAGAGAGCTTTCAAAAAGCACAGCCTTAATAGTAAGTGAATTTTGTGCATACACAACACAATGTAGCACATAAACACATGGAAAGTGATATAAAAAGCAGCAGAGATTGTGATGAGGCCCAGGAACAATAATAACCAGAGACAAACAGATCTCCTGGAAGGGCCTGCTTAGCTTACAGATAGGTAAGTGTCACTGCTCTCTTGCTGATTTATATGCTTTATATTCTCTTCCTTGCCAGTAAAACTTTGTTTAATTTAAAAAAAATTTGGCTGTGCAGTTGACACAGACACACTAAATTGTTTTTTAAATCTCTTTGAAAAGGCAGAGGTTGTGCAGACCGGTGAGGGCAAACCTAAAGTTATCTATTCAGTAACAGAGTCAGTTGGCCTGAGTATGGGCTCACATTATCCCCTCACTGGCTTATGCCTGATACGATCTTAAGATTATTGCATGCTGGTTGCTAAAGCTCCTTTTTATCTTTCTCACTTTTAAAATGTGATAGAATATATCAAGTTAAACACAAAGCATGCACAAACACATCCAGTTGGAAATGTGCTAAATTTGCCATTACATGGGCTTGTTGTGCAACCGGAACAATATTGTAATGTTGAGCGCTGTAGCACATTCAGCCATGGTATTAAGCACATACCCATAGACATGGGGCTTGACTTGACCTTGTTGATTGCTGTTCCTGGAATGTAAATATTCAGGGAAAAATACCAAAAGGTGGGCTGCCCTTTGGCGCTCAAGATTATGGCTGACTGTGCTCTGCCAGACATAGGCTGCACAATCCTGCTGGTGACAACACATACCCTCTATTCGGCCGACAGCACACTCTGATTGCACTGAAGATAACATACCCTCATGTCGACTGAGAGCACCTGATGAAAGAAAGGTGTGAAGGTAATACTTCTTAATAAAAATGTTGTCGTCTATTGCATTACAGACAGTCTTTGGTACAAACCAGAGGAGTGTTTCTCACATACTATATTAGTGATAATTATATTCTAGATTTGTACACGGAACAGATTGAAGAAGCGTTACACATGCACTATATTAGTGTCAGTTATACTATATTAGTAATAGATACAAATGGAGGCAGTTTTACACAGTTACATGAAATTAACACTAGATTATGGTATAGAGATGAATATACTAACGTAGAGTATGTTATATTAGAATAGAGAATGGCCTTACCCAATATGAGGTGCCTTGACGTTGGCGGGTAAGCTTAATATGCCTTGGCCAAATAAAAAAAAATATCCAATATAAATATGTATAACCATGCAATTGTGATTTGTTATTATTATCATATTGTCACATCACTGTTCTTGAGCACTGTTTTTTTTTTACTTTTGAGACACAAACTCATTAATATAAAACTGTGAACACATTCTACAAAATTGTGGTTGGATTTGTTGGATTTAACAGTATCCTGGTTAAAAAAGGGGCGTTTTTATAAGAGAAAGTAGATCTCACCCTGTTGCAGGGATTACAGGTAATTCTCATTGGCCAAGGCATAGAACTAAAGCCTTATAATTTAAGGATGTAAGCATGATAAAAGCTAATGACATGTATTTTTCATTAATCTTTTGTCTAGGAAATATTCCTAAGGACAGCTATATACTATCTGACCGTTTCATTTAGGGAATGATACATCCTATAGTTTAGCCAAAGGTCTCTATTTCTGCCTCTTGCTAGGAAAGACACTGAATGTATGAACTCTGTTTCACTACCATTACAATAATTACACTGTTACATTATCCAGCATCTAAATACATTGTTCTGTGACCCACAATAAAACATAAACACACATGAGGGGTCATTCCAACACAGTTGTAGGGTCACTAATTTCCACTTAATAAGTTGCATGAAAAAATCCCATTCAGTCAACATGCATGCTTATATAGATTGTAAGCTCTACGGGGCAGGGACCTTCATCCTCTTGTGTCTCTGACTCTTAACTTATTGCAACTGTATCTTGTATTTATTTGTATTTATTGTTATACTTTGTATTTATCTATTATTATCTTAATAACCCCCTGTTTGTATTAATCTATTCTACTGTACAGCGCTGCGTACATAAGTAGCACTTTATAAATAAAAATATACATACATACATAGCACTTGCACTCTTCAGCAATTGGATCTTCCTGCCTCCTGTTCTTTGTGCTGTTGATTTATTGATATTGATGTAAAGGAACCCTGGCACTTAGTTTTATACTATGGCCCGGGGCCATCATATGTGCAATGAAGTCCAATGCCGTCTCACAAATCACACACAGTGTATAAATCTAATATGTAAGCACCTAAGGGCCATGACCCAAAACCTGACACCCTAGGCACAGACCCTCGGGTGCCTATTAATACAGCCCTGATGAGGCCACAGAAGCTTGTGTTGAGAGAGAAGAGTGTCAGGCTGGGACTTACCAACTAAATTTATTTTTACTTATTTATCTGGTGATAATGTTAAATGTTCTATTATATCAGCCTAAGGTTAAAAATAAAAGTGGACTGGGTCCACTAGGGTATAGGCACACCAAAGGTTTTTCTGGTACTCTAGCAGGTTATTCTGACTCAACAGTTCGACAGCGCTGTTGTATAGGGTTGCCACCTTTTCAAAAACTGGTAGAGGGGGTGGTGAGAAAATGGGGGGGGGGGTCATGTCACAAATGGAAGGGTGATGATGAAATGGGTGAAGCACTGGCACAATGGAGGATTATATAAAATGGTGCAGAGTAAGTGGTAATATTGGGGCAGATGGGGGGAAGGAAAGGTCTAGCCTCTGGGGGGGGGGGGGTGCCAAAATGTTAGGCACCCCTCAGAGATTGTAATCACTTACCTGATACCCCAGGTAGAAAACCACACTGGCCTGTGGTACTTGCTAGTGATGTGTGGATCGAGTAAACCCTAACTTGCCCACTCCCAACCCAAACCCCACCTGACCCGGATTCTCTCCTCTATTTAAAGACCCGCGGCCGCCAAATCCCACAATGACCTCACAAAAGGGGCAGGAAGAGGTAGCCGGCAGTGTAGGGTTGCGGGCTGGGAGGGTGAGCGGAAGAGCTCAACCCGCTTGTGACAAAGCGATCCTCTTCTTTCTCCCTTTGCGTGGCTTGTGCATGCACCGTACAGCGAAAAGCCAAACTTCGGCAATTTCATTCTACTGCACGTGTGCCGACCCCAGGATTCCGCAGAAAGATGAGGAAAGTAAGAGCATCACTCAGAACCCCGGGCTGGTGCGGTTTTTTGCAACAGGAGCATCAGCCCGAGGTGTCTAACATTTTGCACCCGCCAGGGATTGTAACTTACCTTCTCCTTCAAGCCAGTGGGCCAGGGCTCAAATTAAGGGTATTATAAATTTACTGGCAATGACCGACCTTGAAAGGCGTTTTACCAGCTAGGTGGCAATGCTAGCCCTGTCCTGTTATCCAGTCATTGTCACAGACTTTTACACTAGGATGTAAATGCACCCCTTAGTACAGGGTTGGGATCCCTTATCCGGAAACCCGTTATCCAGAAAGCTCCGAATTACGGAATTAGACTCCATTTTAATCAAATAATTCTGAATTTTAAAACTGATTTTCTTTTTCTCTGTAGATATAAAACAGTACCTTGTAATTGATCCCAACTAAGATATTAGTGGCAAAACAATCCTAATGGGTTTGATTACAGTTTTATTGATTTTTCTGTAGACTTAAGGTATGGAGATCCAAATTACGGAAAGACCCCTTATCCGGAATACCCTTGGTTCTGAGCATTCTGGATAATGGGTCCTATACCTGTAGTATCTTTTAAGTCTCTGCGTAATAAGTTCTGTGTAATAAGTAATGAGGATAATGCCCACTGTGATTGCTACAACTTTCCTACGATTAATAAGAATTTCATAGACTCCATTTTAATTAAATAATTCAGATTTTTAAAATTGATTTCCTTTTTCTCTGTAAAAATAAAACAGTGCTTTGTATTTGATCCCAACTAAGATATAATTAATCTTTACTGGATGTAAAATAATCCTATTGGGTTTAATTAATGTTTTATTGATTTCTTAGTAGACTTAAGGTATGGAGATCCAAATTAGGGAAAGACCCCCTTATCCGGATTTCCGTTGGTCCCGAGCATTCTGAATAACAGGTCCCATATCTGTATATATATATGATTTGAAGAATTGTGAGCAAATGTAAATGTACAAATAGAAAGGTTTATTACTCAACGTTTCGGTCTCACACAGAAACCTTCATCTGGAGTGAAAAAAAATAAATAAATATATATATAAATATACATAAACATGTCGAACACAGAGCACTTATGGGACTTAAATTATGTGCAAAAATGTTATGGTGTTTCGGTCCTACACAGAGGGACTGGGTCGCTGGGGCCCACTAGGGCCGGGGCCCACCGGGATTTTTCCCGGTGTCCCGGCAGCCCAGTCTGACCCTGGGCGCAACCTTATAAAAGGGCCTGTTGGCGCGGCATAAGAGAGAAGGAGCCGCTGGCGCTGACTGGCGAAGGCGAAGACTTGGTATGTTGTTGCGCAGAGTGCACACTCTGTGTAGGGAACGGCGGTGCTGGGTGCCCCCCTGGGAGTTGGTGCCCTACGCAGGGAGCGGCGGTACTGCTTAAAGCCACCACACTAGACACAGGCACCAGCATTTGTAAATCAGCCCTTGTATGCTTAGTACTTCCACCTCCAACATGTTTTACATATCATCCTCTTCCTAATTTTCTGTTTGTTTTTCCAGTACAGGTATATTAGAACTCAAATATAAAAATACCATGCTTATTTATACAGTTACCAAGTTAGATTCAAAGTGGCTCATGTTAGAACTGTATGGGGGTAATTTATCAAACACCATTAACTCTTTAAAAATGTGTAACAGGCTAATGCTGTTATGCAATAAATGGCACTACAGTTGTCCAGATGCAATCGCCCATAGCAACCAATTAACAGATACTATTAATTGGCCGCTTGTACTAACATGGCACTCAGGTCATGCAATCAAAATCACCTGGTGCTCACTGGAAAAGGATAGTCAATCTCATACATCCAAACTCACAAAAGCTCCAGGGCACTGTTAAGCAGGGGAGGCAAAAGGGGCAGTATTAGGGGTCTACTGTATTGTGGTTCAGAAGTGGGAAGGGAGGCCACTTTCTTTCTTTTTTTAAAGGAGAACTAAAGCCTAACTAAAGAATTAGGGCAGAAATGTTATACATTATGTTTTGGGCTTCTGTAGAAGCTCAAGGCAACCACAGCCTCAACCGAAGATTTAAACGGTTACCGACAAGTCAGAAAAAATAAGCAAAGATTTGTTTAACGGCTTACACGCTATAATAAATATGTCCATGAGAGTGGAAGGGGTGGACTTAAACCCATATGTAATAAAAGGCACTAAGTTTGCCCAGAAGCAGTAGCTAACAGCAACCAATAAGAGTTTATTTTTAAACACGTGACCAGTTAACACTACCTGCTGATTGGCTGTAATGGGTTACTGCTCCTGGGCACATTTAGTGCCTTTGGTTCAGACTAAGGCACCCCCCTCTGTGTATTAGAACATTAATTTAAAAAATCCAACAAATGATTGAGACACTCATGTAAATGACTATGCTTAATACCTTTATTTTGCAAATATATCTCACATGTTTTTAGTTACAGTGTTCTGATCATAAAACTGACAAGCCACCATACCACATCAAGGTAAACCCATATATGTTGGTCCTGACGATTTACCTTGGTCCCATTTTTTATGCATGGCTGAGTTTCTTGAGAAAAGTTCTCTTGACCAAAGCACTGGTCTCACAGTCTGATTCTCATTAACGGCACGGCTGTGGTGGTGCAAGTAGCAAGTTTATCCTTTTGCTTGTGCAGTGACTTGTGAAATCACCTCCTTCCATCCCTCTCATTGCTGGCATTATGACGGGTTAAAACACCAGCACTGGCGATTTTCACTCTGTTCCTTAAGGAGGATATCGACAAGTGTGTTTTTTTCTGCTGCACACAAAAAGTCTTTAACACACTTTGAATTGGCCCCTCCATCCCTACCCATGCCAATAGACAGCGTTGGTTTTCTTAACTTCACTGTCGTTTTTACTCCTTTCTGATTTTTAGTCTCTGGCACACAGTCCTTCAGCCAGGGGAATGGTGCTTCCGTAGCCATACTTTATAAACACCAAAAACAGGTTTGTGGTCTGATTGCTTCATACGAGCACAAGAACCATATTTGAGAACAAGGATGTCGTCCTCATGGCGGCTCTTGTACATCACTCGGTCTGTATAGGAAGGTGTCCTCTGTTTCCCACTGGTGTCATAAACATCCGAGCCGATGTCAAATTTATATGTGGGAAAGAAATGGATGTCCGCTTCCTTAAATCCTCTGAATAGAGTCCCTTTATTCACCTCTTCTGACAGCTGGTCATACTGTAGGAGGGAACTCACATCATTCTGAGGAATGTTCTCTAGTATAGAATTCATTTCCGTTCGACTCTTGCTCAAACGGAAATTGAAGTCCCCGAACCAGAACACCTCATCAAACCGACTTGTCACATCATCGGGATGAGAGCAATTCGGGTTTGTGAGAGGAACTTTTTTAGGGAGCTGCAGGTCTTTGATAATTTTCTCATAATTCTGGATCCTTTTCTTCACTTTAGAATCTCCTGCCGCAAAGTGGGAGCTGATGAAAAGGAATGATGTTCTGAAAAATGTAAATGAAACAGCCAAAGCCCCTTTGGTCTTAATCATTGGGAAGAACCTTGTGGTCACTTTTGCAGATTCTGCCTCTGAGCAGAACTGCACGAGATCTCGTCTCATAAACAGTGACATGTACAGGACTCCGTGAACTGCTGAGTGGAGAAGGACATAACCATGTCCAAGTGTCCGCTGCAGTCGGTTCTCAAATTGCCGCCTGTTTGGGCAGCCTTCTTGTGTTCCAATGACATAAAGGTCTTGAGCAGCTTCAGCGCCGGATGGAAATAGGAAATCATCCAGTCTGTCAGGAAGATCCTTTTGTCCATTCATATTCCACGTGGCGATAAATATTCTCAGACTTCTCTGTGCAAGACGTTGTTTTAATTCGTCTTCTCTCAATAAGCCTTCTTCAACCATAGGTTTCTCTTCTAGAGGAACTCTATGGCTGGGCTCGCTTACTCCAACCAGAGGTCTCTCTTCTAGATCAACTCTATGGCTGGGCTTGCTTACTCCAACCAGAGGTCTCTCTTCTAGATCAACTCTATGGCTGGGCTCGCTTACTCCAACCAGAGGTCTCTCATCTAGATGAACTCTATGGCTGGTCTGGCTAGAACAACATGCAGGGTTCTTAAAAGTGGTAGGTGCCTGTGGGGTATAACTTAAATACCAGTAAATGGCTACCACCGATGTAAATACTAGCAGGAGACAGATGGAAAATAGGTAATGGTGAGAATAAAAATCTGGTTTGAATACAATCATTGCAAATAGAAGAGCCAAACCCATCCTCCTGCTGTTGGGATGTTTCCAGTAATGGCTAACAGTCCAGTCAAAGGTAACTGCCAATGAAAGTATCACAAGGATCATGAGGATTACTGAAGTCAGTATCTCATCAGTATCTCTCATGTGTCCAACATCTCCTAGTCCTAATTCTACATGTCTTTCAATTTCATTATACAAAAATGTTGAAGGATCATAGGAAAGAAAAAATAGTTGTAATAGGATTATAAAAGAAAAAAGAATTTGGAAATTCATGTTGCTGAGCTGTAGGTCAGCAGGTGTTGTCCGAAGTGAGTCAACACTTCGAACTGAGCTGTGCTGTCAGTCTCAGGGGTTAAGTAGCTTTTCACTTGTGATGTCACAATGCTCACATTATGACATCACAACACTGTTACCGCATACTAATGAGCAAGTGGTTATATAGTGATGATGTCATAATGGTGTTGCCATGGCGATCACACAATAGAAGCTGCTGCATTTGCATGAATGATGGAGGGAATTTCTGCTTAAAATAAAATGTTGAACTATAGTTGAAGTAATAATAAAAACTTTTTTATGACAATGTTCCTTTATTATTAGTTATAGTCAGTTTTTTGTTACCAGAATACATGAAATTATGTCTAACTTATTTTTTCTAATTCAGTCTGTATAGTTTGGTGATTTGTCTCACAGAAATGTGATTACAATTTGAACTTAAATAATGCCATAATGTATATGAAAATTTTAAATTGTGTTTGTTTTTGTAATTCAAGAAATTCGGCACTGTGGCCATCTAAAATTTTTAAAAAAGTAAGTTTGTTTTGGGCAAATTTCATTTGATGCAATGGCGTTTTGCCTGACACAGTTGTGCCTGATTTGTCAAAATAAATGCAACTGCCCATGCACTTTGTAAGTGTAAGTGATATCTGCATCTGATTCTTTAGACACAAGTGCGCTGCGCCTATTGATGCAGGGCTCAATGTGAACCCTTGAGTTACCACTTGGTCTGGAGGGAATGGTTGCTCCAGGGTTCCCCTGCATCAATAAGCAGAGCTCCATTTGGAATAAGAGGCAGGAAGGACCGAGTGTTGAGTGCAACTATATGGAATTGCAAAGAGCGCATTTTGATGCGAGTATCTTTAAATAACCCACAACTGACTGTGAGGAAGATTGCAAACGTACAACTGCACTTGTGGTCATGAACAACCTCTCCATTATGATATACAGATATAGAACCCGTTATCCAGACTGCTTGGGACCAAGGGTATCCTTTATAAGGGGTCTTAAGACCTTAAGTCTACAATCAATAAAACAATTAAACCCTATGGGATTGTTTTGCCTCCAATAACGATCAATTATAACTTAGTTGGGATCAATTACAGGTACTGTTTAAATATTACAGAGAAAAGGGAATCATTTAACCATGAAATAAACCCAATAGGGCTGTTCTGCCCCAATAAGGGGTAATTATATCTTAGTTGGGATCAAGTACAAGTACTGTTTTATTATTACAGAGAAAAGGGAATCATTTAACCATTAAATAAACCCAATAGGGCTGTTCTGCCCCCAATAAGGGGTAATTATATCTTAGTTGGGATCAAGTACAAGTACTGTTTTATTATTACAGAGAAAAGGGAATCATTTAACCATTAAATAAACCCAATAGGGCTGTTCTGCCCCCAATAAGGGGTAATTATATCTTAGTTGGGATCAAGTACAGGTACTGTTTTATTATTACAGAGAAAAGGGAATCATTTAACCATGAAATAAACCCAATAGGGCTGTTCTGCCCCAATAAGGGGTAATTATATCTTAGTTGGGATCAAGTACAGGTACTGTTTTATTATTACAGAGAAAAGGGAATCATTTAACCATTAAATAAACCCAATAGGGCTGTTCTGCCCCCAATAAGGGGTCGAGCTTATCTCTCATACACCTTTAAGTGTTTTGTGTTATTTACAGAGATCAGCCTAAATATTCTCCTCAGTCCACAAACAGGACTTCTGCTGGTCTTAAATTGCTGGTGCAGTTCTCTGGTAATGAGTAGAGAAGTCTGTGGCACATCCACAAAGTATGAGCACTCCCCCTTGTACAGTATGCATAAGTGCAATTATACGCAGAATGAATGCTAGAAGGTTTAGGATTGAGTATCCTTTACTACAGAAAGTAATATTTCAGTAAAAACTTATGAATGTAAAGCCCTATTTTCTTTTCATTCTGCAGAAATACATTGTAATAAAAATGCATTCAACCACCATCTGCTTAGTGAAGAGGTGCTCCTGAGTATACAGTTTCGTATATTTAAAGACTGTGGAATTGATTCCCTTGCCTTGCTGATTCTCTTACCCTGTCAACAAATGGAGAGAATCTTTTTCCATTTATATGAATACTGTGCGCACACCTTCACTGGGCATTAATACTATAAACATGTTTAAAGTGAGCACAGCTTACACTTTTGCTATTAGCAATAACTAGAATTCTCTGCTTTCCAGGTGCCTATAAGACACAACACCAGGGTAGATTTGGGGTAAAATAAAAAGAAACAGAAAAAGGCACATAGTCAGTAGAAAAGGATGGTACATAATGAAACATGAAACAATGAAACCTCTTATTGCATATAATCATGACTTGTTAGTGGCCACGCTGTGCTTATCATGAAATGCTGGGGGCCAAACTGTGCCTGTTAAATAATGTTAGAGGTTATGCTGTACCTGTCATGAAATGTTGGGGGCCATACTGTGCCAGTCACTAATACTGGGAGACCAAACAATGCGGATCCTGTTATTTCCTGCCCAGCAATGCTTTGTACAAGGAGCTGTCTATATGGCCATTTGTTTGGCTGGGGATCATGACAAAGTTTGTCATGGTTTGTCTGGCTAATGGGTTCCCAATTAAAAGCACCAGTGCGAATAGACTGACAACTCTTCACCAAATAATGGGGCTTCCTCTACTGTCCCCACCCATAGTCCTCTGTTAAGCAGCAATGTTAACTTGCATATAGTGCACTGAGTGAAGCTAAAATTGCCATCACCATCTCCATCATTGCCAATGGGCACTACATTTGCTATTATATAAAAATATATATATATATACAGGTATGGGATCCCTTATCCGGAAACCCGATATCCAGAAAGCTCCGAATAATGGAAAGCCTGTCTACCAGACTCCATTTTAATTAAATAATTCAGATTTTTAAAATTGATTTCCTTTTTCTCTGTAAAAATAAAACAGTGCTTTGTATTTGATCCCAACTAAGATATAATTAATCTTTACTGGATGTAAAATAATCCTATTGGGTTTAATTAATGTTTTATTGATTTCTTAGTAGACTTAAGGTATGGAGATCCAAATTATGGAAAGACCCCTTATCCGGAATTCCGTTGGTCCCAAGCATTCTGTATAACAGGTCCCATATCTGTATATATATATGATTTGAAGAATTGTGAGCAAATGTAAATGTACAAATAGAAAGGTTTATTACTCAACGTTTCGGTCTCACACAGAAACCTTCATCTGGAGGGAAAAAAATAAATAAAATATATATATATATATATAAAAATACATAAACATGTCGAACACAGAGCACTTGTGGGACTTAAATTATGTGCAAAACTGTTATGGTGTTTCAGTCCTACACAGAGGGACCTCTGTTCCCCAAACCAAACAAACTGAAATAGTCAGTAGTGGCTGAATGCCACACACACAGGGACTTTAAAAAAGAACAAAAAAATCTTTATTAATCCAACGCTTCGAACACTAAGGGGAGGATTCATTAAAACGCAAGTTCGGAAAAAAAAAATTGTATTGGATACGATAATTTCTGAAGATTGCAAATATCACGAAAATGCTTACGTAAACAGCGGCAGAACCTTTCCAAATTTTTCGCGCAAGCGTACGAAAAAGTTGCGTGGGTGAACAAAAAAAGCGCAAAAAAATCAGCAAAAATATGCTCGGAGCATTCATGTCTTAATAAATCTCTCCCCTAATGTGTTTTTCTTCAGGGACAAACCATATATCTATGCTGCAGCTGTATAGCGCAATATCGGATATTATCTCTAACTCCCCTCCCCAGCACACAGTACAAAAGCATTGTGGAGAGAATATGCTGAGCATTTGAACTTCTTGTGGTCTTTAATGGAGGTGTAGGATCCCTTATCTGGAAACCAGTTATCCAGAAAGCTCCAAATTATGGGATGTCCATCTCCCATAGACTCCATTTTAAGCAAATAATTCCAATTTTTAAAAAATAAATAATAAAACAGTACCTTGTACTTGATCCCAAGATAGAATGAATCCCTATTAGAGGCAAAAGATCCTATTGGGTTTAATTAATGTTTAAATGATTTTTTTTGTGATCCAAATTACAGAAAGTTCGCTTATCTGGAAAACCCCAGGTCCCGAGCATTCTGGATAACAGGTCCCATAGCTGTACATCAAAGGATTTTATCCCCAGCCAATATAGAATAAATCAGAAAGTATAATTATGGGATTTTAAACCTTGGCTACCTTATAAACCACTTTGGGGCACTTTACCCAGTCCGGCTCAGGAGGAGGAGAAAATATACAGCAAAGCATAAAATTCAGTTGAAGCTGATCCCTAATATCAGTGTTTTGTTTAATTTATTGCAGGTTTTTTGGGGGGGGACAAGATTTTTTTAATGCCGTTTTTAAATAGTTTGTATGCCTGTATCAGTGCAAGGAGCAAATTGTTTGCGCGCAATAATATTTTCTGTGTGTGTCACAATTTGTTGTGTATGCTGGTGTCATGACGGGTGTTTGCATGTACAAATGCACAGAGCAGAGGACAATTTAACCACTTTCTCTCCAAAAGTTATCCCTTGAAACAAAAGCTGTAAATATTAGAAATATGTATTAATAGTGTAGAGGGCCATTTGCCTATGACGCTTCCACCTACTATTATTCCCACCATAATGCGCAATTTTCTTTTCTTCTTTCCGCTCCACCTCACCTCCTTTCTGGTATGTAAATATAGGTGCCCTTGGGCACTCCCTTAAAGCCAGGGCCGCTGCTGGCCAAATGGGTGCCCTAAGCAGAAATTTACTTTGGTGCCCCCTCCCCCAAATATTACCGAGGTAAAAATAAAATAATAAAAAAAAACACCTACTATAGGGGCCAAAATATAACCAATTGCCCCCATTAACAGTACCCCCCATAGACAGTAGCCCCCACACAAAGTGCCCCCAATTGCCTCATACACAGTACCCCCCATAGACAGTAGACCCCACACACAGTGCCCCCATAGAAAGTACCCCCAATTGCCCCCATAAACAGTGCCCCCAATTGCCCCCACAGAAAGTACCCCCAACAGACCAGTGATCGTCGGCGCCTCCTTCTCTCTTATGCCGCGGCAACAGGCACTAGTATAAGGTTGCCTCGTCGCTGACGTGTGACATGATATGCACGGGCGCAACCAGGGTCGGACTGGGGGGTGCAGGGCCCACCGGGGCTCCCGCCCCAGGGGCCCTGCAGGTGCCCCAGCCGCGTCCCCTAACCCCCCCAGGGGTCCCCCTAACACCCCCCCGCAGGGCCCCTGCCTGACGTCCTCCCCGAGCGTGTATAAATTGATCGCGTCGGGGAGGAACAGTCAGTAGGGGGAGCGCCGGCAAAGGTCGGACTGGGTCGCTGGGGCCCACTAGGGCCGGGGCCCACCGGGATTTTTCCCGGTGTCCCGGCAGCCCAGTCCGACCCTGGGCGCAACCTTATAAAAGGGCCTGTTGCCGCGGCATAAGAGAGAAGGAGCCGCTGGCGCTGACTGGCGAAGGCGAAGACTTGGTATGTTGTTGCGCAGAGTGCACACTCTGTGTAGGGAATGGCGGTGCTGGGTGCCCCCCTGGGAGTTGGTGCCCTACGCAGAGTGCGTACTCTGCGTATAGGGAGCGGCGGTACTGCTTAAAGCCACCACACTAGACACAGGCACCAGCATTTGTAAATCAGCCCTTGTATGCTTAGTACTTCCACCTCCAACATGTTTTACATATCATCCTCTTCCTAATTTTCTGTTTGTTTTTCCAGTACAGGCACAGGTATAGGACCCATTATCCAGAATGCTCGGGACCAAGAGTATTCCGGATAAGGGGTCTTTCCGTAATTTGGATTTCCATACCTTAAGTCTACTAAAAAATCAATAAAACATTAATTAAACCCATTAGGATTGTTTTGCATCCAATAAGGATTATTTATATCTTAGTTGGGATCAATTACAAGGTACTGTTTTATTTCTACAGAGAAAAAGGAAATCAGTTTTAAAAATCTGAATTATTTGATTAAAATGGAGTCTATGGGAGACAGGCTTTCCGTAATTCGGAGCTTTCTGGATAATGGGTTTCCGGATAAGGGATCCCATACCTGTATATTAGAACTCAAATATAAAAATACCATGCTTATTTATACAGTTACCAAGTTAGATTCAAAGTGGCTCATGTTAGAACTGTATGGGGGTAATTTATCAAACACCATTAACTCTTTAAAAATGTGTAACAGGCTAATGCTGTTATGCAATAAATGGCACTACAGTTGTCCAGATGCAATCGCCCATAGCAACCAATTAACAGATACTATTAATTGGCCGCTTGTACTAACATGGCACTCAGGTCATGCAATCAAAATCACCTGGTGCTCACTGGAAAAGGATAGTCAATCTCATACATCCAAACTCACAAAAGCTCCAGGGCACTGTTAAGCAGGGGAGGCAAAAGGGGCAGTATTAGGGGTCTACTGTATTGTGGTTCAGAAGTGGGAAGGGAGGCCACTTTCTTTCTTTTTTTAAAGGAGAACTAAAGCCTAACTAAAGAATTAGGGCAGAAATGTTATACATTATGTTTTGGGCTTCTGTAGAAGCTCAAGGCAACCACAGCCTCAACCGAAGATTTAAACGGTTACCGACAAGTCAGAAAAAATAAGCAACGATTTGTTTAACAGCTTACACGCTATAATAAATATGTCCATGAGAGTGGAAGGGGTGGACTTAAACCCATATGTAATAAAAGGCACTAAGTTTGCCCAGAAGCAGTAGCTAACAGCAACCAATAAGAGTTTATTTTTAAACAGGTGACCAGGTAACACTACCTGCTGATTGGCTGTAATGGGTAACTGCTCCTGGGCAAATTAGTGCCTTTGGTTCAGACTAAGGCACCCCCCTCTGTGTATTAGAACATTAATTTAAAAAATCCAACAAATGATTGAGACACTCATGTAAATGACTATGCTTAATACCTTTATTTTGCAAATATATCTCACATGTTTTTAGTTACAGTGTTCTGATCATAAAACTGACAAGCCACCATACCACATCAAGGTAAACCCATATATGTTGGTCCTGACGATTTACCTTGGTCCCATTTTTTATGCATGGCTGCGTTTCTTGAGAAAAGTTCTCTTGACCAAAGCACTGGTCTCACAGTCTGATTCTCATTAACGGCACGGGTGTGGTGGTGCAAGTAGCAAGTTTATCCTTTTGCTTGTGCAGTGACTTGTGAAATCACCTCCTTCCATCCCTCTCATTGCTGGCATTATGACGGGTTAAAACACCAGCACTGGCGATTTTCACTCTGTTCCTTAAGGAGGATATCGACAAGTGTGTTTTTGTCTGCTGCACACAAAAAGTCTTTAACACACTTTGAATTGGCCCCTCCATCCCTACCCATGCCAATAGACAGCGTTGGTTTTCTTAACTTCACTGTTGTTTTTACTCCTTTCTGATTTTTAGTCTCTGGCACACAGTCCTTCAGCCAGGGGAATGGTGCTTCCGTAGCCATACTTTATAAACACCAAAAACAGGTTTGTGGTCTGATTGCTTCATACGAGTACAAGAACCATATTTGAGAACAAGGATGTCGTCCTCATGGCGGCTCTTGTACATCACTCGGTCTGTATAGGAAGGTGTCCTCTGTTTCCCACTGGTGTCATAAACATCCGAGCCGATGTCAAATTTATATGTGGGAAAGAAATGGATGTCCGCTTCCTTAAATCCTCTGAATAGAGTCCCTTTATTCACCTCTTCTGACAGCTGGTCATACTGTAGGAGGGAACTCACATCATTCTGAGGAATGTTCTCTAGTATAGAATTCATTTCCGTTCGACTCTTGCTCAAGCGAAAATTGAAGTCCCCGAACCAGAACACCTCATCAAACCGACTTGTCACATCATCGGGATGAGAGCAATTCGGGTTTGTGAGAGGAACTTTTTTAGGGAGCTGCAGGTCTTTGATAATTTTCTCATAATTCTGGATCCTTTTCTTCACTTTGGAATCTCCTGCCGCAAAGTGGGAGCTGATGAAAAGGAATGATGTTCTGAAAAATGTAAATGAAACAGCCAAAGCCCCTTTGGTCTTAATCATTGGGAAGAACCTCGTGGTCACTTTTGCAGATTCTGCCTCTGAGCAGAACCGCACGAGATCTCGTCTCATAAACAGGGACATGTACAGGACTCCGTGAGCTGCTGAGTGGAGCAGGACATAACCATGTCCAAGTGTCCGCTGCAGTCGGTTCTCAAATTGCCGCCTGTTTGGGCAGCCTTCTTGTGTTCCAATGACATAAAGGTCTTGAGCAGCTTCAGCGCCGGATGGAAATAGGAAATCATCCAGTCTGTCAGGAAGATCCTTTTGTCCATTCATATTCCATGTGGCGATAAATATTCTCAGACTTCTCTGTGCAAGACGTTGTTTTAATTCGTCTTCTCTCAATAAGCCTTCTTCAACCATAGGTTTCTCTTCTAGAGGAACTCTATGGCTGTTCTCACTTACTTCAACCAGAGGTCTCTCTTCTAGATGACCTCTATGGCTGGGCTTGCTTACTCCAACCAGAGGTCTCTCTTCTAGATGAACTCTATGGCTGGTCTGGCTAGAACAACATGCAGGGTTCTTAAAAGTGGTAGGTGCCTGTGGGGTATAACTTAAATACCAGTAAATGGCTACCACCGATGTAAATACAAGCAGGAGACAGATGGAAAATAGGTAATGGTGAGAATAAAAATCTGGTTTGAATACAATCATTGCAAATAGAAGAGCCAAACCCATCCTCCTGCTGTTGGGATGTTTCCAGTAATGGCTAACAGTCCAGTCAAAGGTAACTGCCAATGAAAGTATCACAAGGATCATGAGGATTACTGGAGTCAGTATCTCATCAGTATCTCTCATTTTTCCAACATCTCCTAGTCCTAATTCTTCATGTCTTTCAATTTCATCATACAAAAATGTTGAAGGATCATAGGAAAGAAAAAATTGTTGTAATAGGATAATAAAAGAAAAAAGAATTTGGAAATTCATGTTGCTGAGCTGTAGGTCAGCAGGTGTTGTCCGAAGCGAGTCAACACTTCGAACTGAGCTGTGCTGTCAGTCTCAGGGGTTAAGTAGCTTTTCACTTGTGATGTCACAATGCTCACATTATGACATCACAACACTGTTACCGCATACTAATGAGCAGGTGGTTATATAGTGATGATGTCATAATGGTGTTGCCATGGCGATCACACAAAAGAAGCTGCTGATCACAATGCTCACATTATGACATCACAACACTGTTACCGCATACTAATGAGCAAGTGGTTATATAGTGATGATGTCATAATAGTGTTGCCATGGCGATCACACAATAGAAGCTGCTGCATTTGCATGAATGATGGAGGGAATTTCTGCTTAAAATAAAATGTTGAACTATAGTTGAAGTAATAATAAAAACTTTTTTATGACAATGTTCCTTTATTATTAGTTATAGTCAGTTTTTTGTTACCAGAATACATGAAATTATGTCTAACTTAATTTTTCTTATTCAATCTGTATAGTTTGGTGATTTGTCTCACAGAAATGTGATTACAATTGTATATGAAAATTTTAAATTCTGTTTGTTTTTGTAATTCAAGAAATTCGGCACTGTGGCCATCTAAAATTTTTAAAAAAGTAAGTTTGTTTTGGGCAAATTTCATTTGATGCAATGGCGTTTTGCCTGACACAGTTGTGCCTGATTTGTCAAAATAAATGCAACTGCCCATGCACTTTGTAAGTGTAAGTGATATCTGCATCTGATTCTTTAGACACAAGTGCGCTGCGCCTATTGATGCAGGGCTCAATGTGAACCCTTGAGTTACCACTTGGTCTGGAGGGAACGGTTGCTCCAGGGTTCCCCTGCATCAATAAGCAGAGCTCCATTTGGAATAAGAGGCAGGAAGGACCGAGTGTTGAGTGCAACTATATGGAATTGCCTCCAATAACGATCAATTATAACTTAGTTGGGATCAATTACAGGTACTGTTTTATTATTACAGAGAAAAGGGAATCATTTAACCATTAAATAAACCCAATAGGGCTGTTCTGCCCCCAATAAGGGGTAATTATATCTTAGTTGGGATCAAGTACAGGTACTGTTTTATTATTACAGAGAAAAGGGAATCATTTAACCATGACATAAACCCAATAGGGCTGTTCTGCCCCAATAAGGGGTAATTATATCTTAGTTGGGATCAAGTACAAGTACTGTTTTATTATTACAGAGAAAAGGGAATCATTTAACCATGAAATAAACCCAATAGGACTGTTCTGCCCCCAATAAGGGGTAATTATATCTTAGTTGGGATCAAGTACAAGTACTGTTTTATTATTACAGAGAAAAGGGAATCATTTAACCATGAAATAAACCCAATAGGGCTGTTCTGCCCCCAATAAGGGGTAATTATATCTTAGTTGGGATCAAGTACAGGTACTGTTTTATTATTACAGAGAAAAGGGAATCATTTAACCATTAAATAAACCCAATAGGGCTGTTCTGCCCCCCAATAAGGGGTAATTATATCTTAGTTGGGATCAAGTACAGGTACTGTTTTATTATTACAGAGAAAAGGGAATCATTTAACCATGAAATAAACCCAATAGGGCTGTTCTGCCCCCAATAAGGGGTAATTATATCTTAGTTGGGATCAATTACAGGTACTGTTTTATTATTACAGAGAAAAAGGAATCATTTAACCATGAAATAAACCCAATAGGGCTGTTCTGCCCCCAATAAGGGGTAATTATATCTTAGTTGGGATCAAGTACAAGTACTGTTTTATTATTACAGAGAAAAGGGAATCATTTAACCATGAAATAAACCCAATAGGACTGTTCTGCCCCCAATAAGGGGTAATTATATCTTAGTTGGGATCAAGTACAAGTACTGTTTTATTATTACAGAGAAAAGGGAATCATTTAACCATGAAATAAACCCAATAGGGCTGTTCTGCCCCCAATAAGGGGTAATTATATCTTAGTTGGGATCAAGTACAGGTACTGTTTTATTATTACAGAGAAAAGGGAATCATTTAACCATTAAATAAACCCAATAGGGCTGTTCTGCCCCCCAATAAGGGGTAATTATATCTTAGTTGGGATCAAGTACAGGTACTGTTTTATTATTACAGAGAAAAGGGAATCATTTAACCATGAAATAAACCCAATAGGGCTGTTCTGCCCCCAATAAGGGGTAATTATATCTTAGTTGGGATCAATTACAGGTACTGTTTTATTATTACAGAGAAAAAGGAATCATTTAACCATGAAATAAACCCAATAGGGCTGTTCTGCCCCCAATAAGGGGTAATTATATCTTAGTTGGGATCAAGTACAGGTACTGTTTTATTATTACAGAGAAAAAGGTCAGTTTTAAAATTCTGATCCCATACCTGTACCTTGTTAAAGGAGACATATTGGATAAAGGAAAACCCCTAACCCTGTAGGCAATTATGAATAATATACGGTGCTGGTTTCCCTTTGGGCTAAACATTAATCCTATCTGTAACAATGGCCCCTTTATTGGAGCTCCCTATAGATCCTATCACTTCTGTGTCTGAGTTTGAAATGAGGGGTGGGCGTGTCCTAACGGTCCCTGCCAGAAGCACAGTAGGAGGGGGAGAGCCAATCACAACCCTGCAGTCACACAAGCACAGACAGGTTTCAGTTCCCTATCAGGTCAGTCTAGCTGCTGATTGGTTCCTATCCTACAGTGCAGTGTACGGAGGGCCGCCGGCTCCCCAGCTCATCCAGAGAATTCAGCCAGCAGGAAGTGGCACAGATGGGCGGGGCTAGTGGGGTTTTGGGCGAATTTCTCAATAAATCAGCCCGAAACACAACTTTTTTAGCACAATCCTTCTATATCTAGAGGAGTATAATTCCCTGGTACATTTTAAGTTTTTATAGGATATGTCCCCTTTAATGTTAAATGTTTGGCTGCATTTTATCTTCAGACAGATTCCAAAGAGAGCTTATCTCTCACACACCTTTTAGTTTTTTGTGTTATTTACAGAGATCAGCCTAAATATTCTCCTCAGTCCACAAAAGCAACAGGACTTCTGCTGGTCTTAAATTGCTGGTGCAGTTCTCTGGTAATGAGTAGAGAAGTCTGTGGCACATCCACAAAGTATGAGCACTCCCCCTTGTACAGTATGCATAAGTGCAATTATACGCAGAATGAATGCTAGAAGGTTTAGGATTGAGTATCCTTGACCACAGAAAGTAATATATGCATTTCAGTAAGAACTTATAAATGTAAAGCCCTATTTTCTTTTCATTCTGCAGAAATACATTGTAATAAAAATGCATTCAACCACCATCTGCTTAGTGAAGAGGTGCTCCTGAGTATACAGTTTCGTATATATAAAGACTGTGGAATTGATTCCCTTGCCTTGCTGATTCTCTTACCCTGTCAACAAATGGAGAGAATCTTTTTCCATTTATATGAATACTGTGCGCACACCTTCTCTGGGCATTAATACTATAAACATGTTTAAAGTGAGCACAGCTTACACTTTTGCTATTAGCAATAACTAGAATTCTCTGCTTTCCAGGTGCCTATAAGACACAACACCAGGGTAGATTTGGGGTAAAATAAAAAGAAACAGAAAAAGGCACATAGTCAGTAGAAAAGGATGGTACATAATGAAACATGAAACAATGAAACCTCTTATTGCATATAATCATGACTTGTTACTGGCCACGCTGTGCTTATCATGAAATGCTGGGGGCCAAACTGTGCCTGTTAAATAATGTTAGAGGTTATGCTGTACCTGTCATGAAATGTTGGGGGCCATACTGTGCCAGTCACTAATACTGGGAGACCAAACAAAGTGCGGTTCCTGTTATTTCCTGCCCAGCAATGCTTTGTACAAGGAGCTGTCTATATGGCCATTTGTTTGGCTGGGGATCATGACAAAGTTTGTCATGGTTTGTCTGGCTAATGGGTTCCCAATTAAAAGCACCAGTGCGAATAGACTGACAACTCTTCACCAAATAATGGGGCTTCCTCTACTGTCCCCACCCATAGTCCCCTGTTAAGCAGCAATGTTAACTTGCATATAGTGCACTGAGTTAAAATTGCCATCACCATCTCCATCATTGCCAACGGGCACTACATTTGCTATTATATATATATATATATGTATATATATATATACAGGTATGGGATCCCTTATCCGGAAACCCGATATCCAGAAAGCTCCGAATAATGGAAAGCCTGTCTACCAGCATAGGCGGAGGGTGACTTTTTTGTTTGGGGAGGCTAAAGATGGCCCATACACAGACTGACCTACAGCTAATGTGACACTTAGTGGATTCGCTGCTGGCATAAAAAGTTAACCTCCCAACTACCTCTTGCCGTTCCCACTGACTCCCAGGGATACTGTACAACAGTGCGGGTGGGGGTGCTTTTTTTTACCCTAAAATGTTTAGGATGTAAAAGCATTCCTACGTGCACTTCTGTGAGGGGATCTGCAAACATTTGTGTTTGGGATCAGTTAGCTTAAAGGGGTAGTTCGCATTCGAATTCACTTTTATTTTTAATGGTTTTTCAGTTATTTAGCTTTTTGTTCAGCAGCTCTCCATTTGGTATTTCAGCAGCTATCTGGTTGCTAGGGTCTTATTTACCCTGGCAACCAGGTAGTGGATTAAACAAGAGATGGGAATATGAATAGTTAAGGGGCCTACTTGGAAAAATAAGTAATACAAAATTATAATAATAATAAAATTGTAGCCTCGCAGAGCAATATTTTTGGCCCCCATTTGAAATCTGTATAGAGGCAGAACAGAGGCAAATTATTCAAAAAAATTAATTAGGAAGACCAATTGCAAAGCTGCTAGGAATAGGCCATTTTATAACATACTAAAGGTTAACTTAAAAGTGAACCACCCCTTTAGATGTGTTTATGTTAGTTTTATAGCAAGAAAGGCAGTGGGTACTGACTCCCCATTATATACAGTGAGACGCAGTCCGTATTTACAAACCCAGCACATTATATACACTGAGACACAGTGGGTACTGATGGTAGATATTCAGGCCCTGGCACTATAACACTGGCACTGATACACAACATTGGCCCCACTGTAACTTACTATAAATGAACAAAACAATGACAAAAAAAAAAAATAGTAAGTGCAAAAAATAATATATAAACACACAATGAGCTTTTTCAGAGGGAACGAGTTAACTTACCCTCCATGTGTTAGGGTAGGGGATAGATTATAAATTATTATAGATGTCAGGTCAGGCAAAAAACAATTTAATGTCAGCTAGTGATTCTTTAGAAATGTATAGTGCCTGGGTATAGTGCCTGTGTATAGTGCCTGTGTATAGTACCTGTGTATAGTACCTGGGTATAGTACCTGTGTATAGTGCCTGTGTATAGTGCCTGTGTATAGTACCTGTGTATAGTACCTGTGTATAGTGCCTGTGTATAGTACCTGTGTATAGTACCTGGGTATAGTACCTGGGTATAGTACCTGGGTATAGTACCTGGGTATAGTGCCTGTGTATAGTACCTGTGTATAGTACCTGTGTATAGTACCTGTGTATAGTACCTGTGTATAGTGCCTGGGTATAGTACCTGGGTATAGTACCTGGGTATAGTACCTGTGTATAGTACCTGTGTATAGTACCTGTGTATAGTACCTGGGTATAGTGCCTGTGTATAGTGCCTGTGTATAGTACCTGGGTATAGTACCTGGGTATAGTGCCTGTGTATAGTACCTGTGTATAGTACCTGTGTATAGTGCCTGTGTATAGTGCCTGTGTATAGTACCTGGGTATAGTACCTGGGTATAGTACCTGGGTATAGTACCTGTGTATAGTACCTGTGTATAGTACCTGGGTATAGTGCCTGTGTATAGTGCCTGTGTATAGTACCTGTGTATAGTACCTGTGTATAGTACCTGGGTATAGTACCTGTGTATAGTACCTGTGTATAGTACCTGGGTATAGTGCCTGTGTATAGTACCTGTGTATAGTACCTGTGTATAGTACCTGGGTATAGTGCCTGTGTATAGTGCCTGTGTATAGTGCCTGTGTATAGTACCTGTGTATAGTACCTGGGTATAGTACCTGTGTATAGTACCTGTGTATAGTGCCTGGGTATAGTGCCTGTGTATAGTGCCTGTGTATAGTACCTGTGTATAGTACCTGTGTATAGTACCTGTGTATAGTACCTGGGTATAGTACCTGTGTATAGTGCCTGTGTATAGTACCTGTGTATAGTACCTGTGTATAGTACCTGTGTATAGTGCCTGGGTATAGTGCCTGGGTATAGTACCTGTGTATAGTACCTGTGTATAGTACCTGTGTATAGTACCTGTGTATAGTGCCTGTGTATAGTACCTGTGTATAGTACCTGTGGGATGAAAACTGCAGCAAAAGTTGGGAGTTGGTTCTTAAGTAAAGTTTACAGCCTGCAGATTCTTCTTTTCAGTCTTCATTTCTGCACTGCTTCCAGTTTGCAAAATCTCCCGATCCCTGTGTGCATCTGTGCTCTGATTGGTCAATTTTACTGTCTGTCAAGAAAGCTGTGCTCTGGTTGGAGAATCCACAAGAAGAAAGATCCAATCGGAGCACAGCAAAACAGGCTTGCAGGAACAAATTTCCAGCACAGTGCAGAAACAGAGTTTTTTTGTTTTTTTTTAATGTGCCAAGCAGGTTTGGGGAGGCTTAGCCTCTAGCCTTATGGAAAATCCGCCTATGTTCATTGTTACAAATAAACAGTGTCAAACATCCAGCAAACATAAGCGAAGACACACACACACAAGCACCACTTCATGCCACTATGCTGTGGTCCGAACCAACTAATAAATGTAAGGGGGGGGGAGTTGCAATATGGATCAGCAACTTGTCACCAGTTACCTCTGCAGTCTTGTGTTTTTCTGGTTGAAAACTAAAGACAATTAGTTTGCCTGAAAAATAGAATAAAAAAAAAAAACTATCTTACTGAATGTTCCTCACCCCTTCAGTTGTTAATGAGCTCTCCCTGACTGAGCCTATTCAGCTGCTGCAGCTTCCTTGGCAACGCATAAAGCCCTTAGCAACGGTACACACACAACCAACTTAGTGCTGATCGCTGGGAGCCCAGAGGTTAGAGCTGAGTGGATATATCTGGATATTTTCATTATGGTTTTTAGGGTATAGAAGAAACACAATTACATTGGCCCACAGGACATCACAGGAGCCTGGACTGGAGAGAGTAGAAACATGGTATATGGCTTTATTATATTATGTAATAATTGTGAGATGCTTTCATTATATATTATATAGATCAGGGATATCTATCCCGCAGCCCCCAGCTGTATTGTAGTGCGGCTCCCCAATATCCAACAAACAAATGAAAACTTTCATGGAGATTCTAGAAGCTGTAGTTCAACAACAGCATGAGTGCTGATATTATCCCTGAATTATGTGATTTTGTGAAGTTTGAAGAAACATACGGTTTTCATTTACCCAAGTTCATTAAAAGGATAGTTCACTTTTCAGCTATAGAATGGCCTGCTCTTAGCAACTCTTCAGGTTTTTTGTTTTAATATTTTTTAAATGATTTGCTTTAAACTAGAGGTCACTGACCTTAGCTGGGGTCTGAGTTGGCCTTAGCTTATTTAATAGTACAGGTATGGGACCTATTATCCAGAATGCTCAGAACCTGGGGTTTTACAGATAAGGGATCTTTATGTAATTTGGAACAAAGATTGATTATATCTTAGTTGGGATCAAGTACAGGTACTGTTTTATTATTACAGAGAAAAGGGAATCATTTAACCATTAAATAAACCCAATAGGATTGTTCTGCCCCCAATAAGGGGTAATTATATCTTAGTTGGGATCAAGTACAGGTACTATTTTATTATTACAGAGAAAAGGGAATCATTTAACCATTAAATAAACCCAATAGGACTGTTCTGCCCCAATAAGGGGTAATTATATCTTAGTTGGGATCAAGTACAGGTACTGTTTTATTATTACAGAGAAAAGGAAATCATTTAACCATGAAATAAACCCAATAGGGCTGTTCTGCCCCCAATAAGGGGTAATTATATCTTAGTTGGGATCAAGTACAGGTACTGTTTTATTATTACACAGAAAAGGGAATCATTTAACCATTAAATAAACCCAATAGGGCTGTTCTGCCCCCAATAAGGGGTAATTATATCTTAGTTGGGATCAAGTACAGGTACTGTTTTATTATTACAGAGAAAAGGGAATCATTTAACCATTAAATAAACCCAATAGGGCTGTTCTGCCCCCAATAAGGGGTAATTATATCTTAGTTGGGATCAAGTACAGGTACTGTTTTATTATTACAGAGAAAAGGGAATCATTTAACCATTAAATAAACCCAATAGGGCTGTTCTGCTCCCAATAAGGGGTAATTATATCTTAGTTGGGATCAAGTACAGGTACTGTTTTATTATTACAGAGAAAAAGGAAAACATTTTTAAAAATTAGAATTATTTGCCTGTAATGGAGTCTATGGGAGATGGCCTTTCTATAATTCGGAGCTTTCTGGATAAAGAGTTTCCGAATAATGGATCCCATACCTGTAACAGACAGTGATGAGCACATTTTTTACATATACATATTTTTATAATTACAGAGAAAAGGAAAATCATTTTCAAAATGTTTATGGGAGACGGCCTTTCCATAATTCAGAACTTTCTCGATAACATGTTTCCGGATAATGGATCACATACCTGTACAGATATGGGATCTATTTAAGGGCTGGTGCTTTTAGAAACATTGTCTATGTATATATATTTGAAACAGAAAAGGTATTTATTGATACACTGTTTAGTTATAGAAAACCACAGACACAAGCTCTACGGGGCAGGGACCTCCCACATGGCACTTATATATATACATATATATATTAATTGTATTTATTTATTATATCACTTGTCCTCCCTGTGTGTAAATTTGTATTCTGTAAGATTGTACATTGCTGCGTACCCTTGTGGCGCTTTTTAAATAAAGTTATACATACATACATACATACATACAAGGTATTCTGGGGGCTACACAATCGTGTAAGATCTTTGAATCTGCCTACAAGGGATTGCTCCTTACCCAGAGCATTACAATGTTACAATACACTGCAATAAATAAGAGAAGATATCAGCGGAGCTCACTGCCAATTCTCATCCTCAAATCCTCACCTAGAGATAAAGATTCCATTCTTTGATACGTTCCATAATTGGAAACAATGGAAAATGACACCTGCCTCTCTCTTCAAAGCAGTAAACAGTTTATTCATATCACATTTCACATGGGGAAAGTCTGATCCTAAAAAGGCAACTATATTTTGAGCTAAATAAGCTCGGCACTTTCTCAACTTTGTTGGTATGAAATGCGTCTGGTTTTTTTTTTATGTCCCTTTGCTCAGTACTAATCTTAAATTACTTATATAGGTCAGTGTAGGACTGGCCAGAAGGGATGACTTTGACGTAGTTGGCCAGCTTGAATATATTGCAATGTATGGACAAACAATCCCTGTTTTTGGGGTGGGGAGGGAAGGCATTTCTTAGTAGCTGAATGCACAGAAATGTCTTAATGTCCTATTTCTACATATTGATAATGAGTGAGTGCAGAGGATCTTTTGCGGTTGTTTATATGTATTTTGTGGTCACAACCTCATTGCACCCCCGCCTAATGGTTTACAGTTTGAGCGGTTGAGCACAACTTTCCCTTTTTCTTGTGTTATTGTTTATACAGGAGCAGTGGCCAGCTCCATGTTGTAGCCCCCACTCTTCCCAGCTACAGTCCGGTGATCCCAATGGAGCCAATAAAAGGGCAACCATATGGGGTTTTAACCTTATAAGCAAGAATGTTGCAGGTAAAACTTAGTCCCTTTGCTCAGTACTAATCTTAAATTACTTATATAGGTCAGTGTAGGACTGGCCAGAAGGGATGACTTTGACGTAGTTGGGCAGCTTGAAGTATATTGCAATGTATGGACAAACAATCCCTCTTTTGGGTCTGGGGGGGGGGGGGGGGGAGGGAAGGCATTTCTTAGTAGCTGAATGCACAGAAATGTCTTAATGTCCTATTTCTACATATTGATAATGGGTGAGTGCAGAGGATCTTTTGCGGTTGTTTATATATTTTTTTTTTATGTCTGTCTCATCTCATACTCCTAGAGCCAGTGTTAGAGTAGCTATCCTGCCACTTACTACAAACCTCATTTACAGGGTCCCATTCCCTGAATTCCACTAAACTCTCCAGCTTAGATTAGGGTCCAGGTTTCTCTTTACTGAGACTTCGTGCCTAAATTTATCTTTCAGCATCCACAGTCTATACAGAGTGGCATACATAGAAATTATGGGAAGCCCTCCCTTTTATAGACTAGGGCAGGGGTCTTCTGGGGGTAGTGCAGATATGGGATGCTTTATCCAGAAAATGGAAACCCGTTATTAGCATATGCATTCGGCATGGATTCGGCTGAATCCGAACCCTGAAATACCGAACAAAATTCTGGATTCCATGCATCCCTAATAAATATACCCCAAAGTGTGCGGTTGTCTTTAAAGGAGAAGGAAAGGCTAATAAAGTGTTAATCCCAAGCTGCAGGCATACCTTCAGTTGTCTCAGTAGTGCCGTTAAGTCTCCCCATATTTCACCTGTTAAGATGATCAGAAGCCAAACAGGAAAAAAAACGCTGATCAGGGTAGAGAAGATTCCCATAATGCATTGCTCCTTCCCAGACTTGGTGACTTTTTACTGTAGGCGGCGCATGTTAAATGTTAAAATTTGTGTTCCCATACGGAGCAATGGGGACTTCTCCCCACTGCTCCGTATGCAAGTTTGGCCTACGGCGTATGCCCGCTTGCATCCCCAACCCCTACCCTGCACACACCCCCTAAACACCCCCCGCCGCTGCTGTTCGCACATGCGCACTACCGCTTTTCACGCACGCGCACTCAGGGGGGGTATTTAGGGGTGTGCGCGCATGCGCACTCGGGGGGGGGCGTGCGACCGGGGGCGGCCTCGGGGCGGGCGGTTTTGAAATCCGGCCCTGCACACAGCATGAGCGTCTGGTTGCATTGGCGACGCAGCGACGGAGAACTTTGTGACATGCAGGTGGGGGGAGCAGGGGGAGCGGGGGGGCAGGTGCGGGGAGCGGCGGAGGGTTTGTGGCAGGAGCGGGGAGCGGCGGGGAAGGGGGGTGGGTGAGTATATCTTTTCCTGACAGTGTAGCGCTGTATGGCAGATGCGAGTAGCGGCGGGGGGGGGTGCTGCCGGCGGAGGATGATCTGTGGCATGCTGTGGGGGGGGGGTTTGTGGCAGATGAGCAGTGAACGGAGCGGAGGACACTCTGTGACATGCTGTGGGGTGGGGGGGGACACTCTGTGACATGCTGGACAAGATGGCGGCGCCGTTCACTGAAACAAGTATGTAGGTTCTAGTATGTGTATCTCTGTAAATCTTTCATTGGGCAAGCCAGGAATATAGCGTTTTTACACAGCAATAGTAGTACTATTTAATAGTGTGCTTAATAGATTTTGACTTTCCTTCTCCTTTAACCCTTGCTTATCCTACTTTGCATATGCAAACTAGGATTCGTATTCAGTTCAGTATTCACCCAAATCTTCCGCAAAGGATTCAGGGGTCCAGCTGGATCCTAAAATAGTGGATTCTGTGCATCTCTAGAAAAAATACAACAGAATACTCCTTTGCGCATTTTGTGGCACGCTGGAGAGAATCACATTGTTTCATTCAATTTTAATCAGGCTAAAAAAGTAAAAGTTTTACTAATCTGTATAAATAGATAAATAACATTGGTAGAGACATTTCTGTTTGACTTATATTCAACCTCAACAGCTTTTACTTGTTTTTTTCTGGCGACTTTTCCAGGATTTTTTCTGTAATACATTTCTTAAATACAGTCTGTACTTAATGAATACAGACTATTCGGAATTCCTAAGAATATTCTCAAGTATATTCGCATTTGCATATTTGATCGAATCAAAAAAAATACAAACTCGACTTTTGATAAATCTGCCCCTTAATGTGTAGTATTCTGCTCATTAGTTCTCGAATCCTTTTTTAAAGGAGAACTATACCCCCCGGGCGCAAAAAGCACCCATAACTAACCCAAACTTAAAACAATGCGATAAAGGAGAAGTGAGGGGGGTCTAGGCAGTGATAGTTATGGGTGCTTTTTACACACGGGGGTATAGTTCTCCTTTAAAGTCATCTCTATGGAACCCAACAGTGACTTCAAAACAAATCCTACTTCTTGAAACACATCATGTTATTAAATGTTGGTAATTAGGAACCAATGTTACAAACACTGTGAAATGCAGCACTTAGTACCAGTGTCGGACTGAGTTCCCAGGGGCCCACCAGAAAACCTTAGACCATAGGCCCACTCTCCAAACTATTTTTCTCACCCAACCTCTTTATTCTCCTAATCTCGTTTATTTACATGCTAGCATCTATTCTTCCATCTATTTTTCCTCTTTCTTCCCATTCAGAAATAGTGAACGACCATAAAGCAGGCCAAATGGTCAGGAGCAGGAGGGCTTTCTGACATCTGGGCCCACCGGGACTTTTCCTGGTATCCTGATTGGCCAGTCCGACACTGCTTATTACACTCTTATTTATGTCTGTAAGCTATCCATCCACTAAGAGCGTAAGCACAGTTGGGCAAGGAACTCTTCCTTCTTTTGTGACTATAACAGCATCTATTTTTTATTCATTACATTGTTCCACTTATTTGTATTATTAATGTATTGCTAGAAATGGCCTTGTGTATCCATGTAGCATTATATAAATAAGGATTAATATAGTGTACATACTACTGCCTGTGTTCTTTCGGTAATGACAGTTTTTTTCTGCTTTATTTACTTTACAGGAAGATATAATACCTTGTGATACCCAGAACTTTTCCTCATCTGCAATTCTGTCTATAGCTCAAATTAATTCCCTCTTGGAACAAGATGTTGCTGGTGTGCAAAGGTATGCTTGTTTATTCTATAAGAACTGCTTAGTTTTTGTCTTTGCTTAAAGATACAGTCAGTCTCATTTACCAGAACCTGGCAAATTTGCACCTGGGCAGTAATCCATAGCAAACAATCTGTTGTCAGGTAGCTAAAAAACTTGATTGGTTGCCTTAAGGCCCCCATACACGGGCCAATTATAGCTGCCGATATGGGTCCCTTGGACCGATTCGGCAGCTTATCGGCCCGTGTAGGGGCAGAACCGAGGGGCCTGGCTGACCGATATCTGGCCTGAAATTGTCCAGATATCGATCGGTCAGGTTATAAAATCCAGCTTTAGTGTGCAAATTTGCCTATTGTTAGTGAATGTGACCCACTGTTTTAAATACAGTAGTTAAGTTTTACATAGATGCATGACAATTAAACAGACATTTAAATAAAAAAAATATTAAAGTATAGTGCTTAAATGGTAGAAAGTATTTAAACCAATCCAAAATATAATATATATATATTTAGTTAAGTTACTAATTTGTCATCATTCATTTGACAAACCACCATCCACATCAAGGTAAATTCTGCATTTACTTCACACATTTCAGTTTCTTCACCTACAATGACATTATCAGTACTGCCATCAGTGAATCTGAGACAAACACATTCCACCAGTTCCAAATATTATTGCAGGGCTTTGGCCTAAGGCAAGGGTGGCTCTTCTTTTAGACCTGTTTGTTAACTGGGTAAAAGATATTGTGGTATAAACAACACATTCCCCTTCATCCATCAAACTCCCCAAAATATTCACAGCTTCCTCAACAGAATCTAACCTATTTGATCCCAAGTAAGATATAATTAATACTTATTGGGGGCAAAACAAACAATCCTTTAGGGTTTAAATAATGTTTTATCAATTTTTTATAAGACTTAAGGTATGGAATTCAAATTCCAGAAAGACCCCTTTTCCAGAATACCATTGGTCCCAAGCATTCTGGAAAATGGGTCCTATACCAGTTTTAGATCTACAGTACGTTAGAATTTCTGTTCATGTCTGTCTGCAGATCACCATAGGTTAATATTGCGTGCGGGACTTTCCTTGTCTTGGATAGCGTGATGCTTGGTGACGTAAAAAATAAATAACACATTTTTCACGTGAAACGAAACTTACCTAAAGCCTTAAATCACATGACTTATAAAAACGGGATAGTAGAAGAGGGCAAATTTCTGAGATGCCATAGGGTGTGCACCCACTGGTTATGTGGCTCCGCATTACAGAATGATAAATAATTGTGAAGCACTCAAGAAAAATATTGTAAATTATATAAATCAAATAGCACCTGTTAGCTGTTACTTGCACAAAGAGGGTTTATTATCCAGAAACTAGTTTTACAGGTATGGAACCTATTATTCAGAAGGCTTCAGACCTGGCACCTGGGGGGGGGGGGGCAGCCGGGCAGCCCTGGTTGGCCCCACACCCTCCAGCCCGACCCTGGTTGCCGGCGCCATTTTTTCTTATCTTACACCACTAATATGACCCCTATGATTACTCTGCGTCTGCATGTGTGTTAAGTCCCCCCCCCCCCCCCCCCGCTGGCCTGGCATGTCATTGATTCTTGTGTAGAGCTGGGTACAATATCCCTTAGGCAGTGTCAGACTGGCCCACAAGGATACCAGGAAAACTCCCGGTGGGCCCAGGTGTCAGTGGGCCCTGCTGCTTCTAGCCATTTGGCCTAATTCATGGTGATTACTTATTTTTCTACGGGAACAAAGCAACTAAATATATAGAAGAATAGATTATAGTGTAGCCTCTGCTACAACACACGTAGAGACAATTATCAGTAAATGATCAGCATTGTCTATTTTAGTAGCTCTGTGTGTCTTCACCCTTAAGTCTGCTAAAATGAATTTAAACATTTAATAAACCCAATAGGATTGTTTTGCCTCCATTAAGGCTTCATTACAACTTATTTGGGATAAAGACATTTAATGATATATAATGTGAATTTTTATTATTAAATGGGTTTCTGGATAACCTATACCCGTACTACAGTATTATTAGAATATCACTGGTACAATGTCTGTCCTCGTTTGCTTATTAGGTTTCCCCCAGTGTGAATGTGTTGCAGAATTCTTTGCCTTTTTCAATTCGCTAACAAGTAATAAATTCAGACAATACCTTGCCGACTGTGCAGCTTGGAATATGCAATAAACCTTGCTAAGAATTGTATTTCATTGCAGCCCAAGCCACAACTGCATCATTAACCTGAATGCTGTATATGTAATCCTAGGCGCCAAGCTTTCTAATAGTGATTAATGGCTTCAATAACCACCTTTATATTTGCCCTGTACAGAATGCAACAGAGACGTCATTCCACTTTTTATTTCTTCTCAATCTTTAGCTACGGGAAAGGTCCAGGTAAAGAATGTACAAACTCTGTGAAATAAATGCAGTTAAAGGAAAACTATACCCCCAGAATGAATACTTAACCAACAGACAGTTTATATCATGTTAAGTGACCTGTTAATGAATCTCACCAAACTGGAATATATATATCAGCAACTATTGCCCTTTTATATCCTTTCCCTTGAGCCGCCATTTAGTGATGGGCTGTGTGCTCCCTCAGAGATCAGCTGACAGGAAGTGATGCAGCTCTAACTGTAACAGGAAGTAGTGTGGCAGCAAAAGGCAGAACTCTGCCCATTCATTGGCTGATGGGGCCTAGCATGTATAATATAGTACATTTATAGTAAGTAAATTTTTATGAAAATGGTTTATTTAGATGAAGCAGGGTTTTACATATGAGCTTGTTTGTGCCTATATTGTTTGTGGGTATAGTTTTCCTATAATACATCCTATAATAAATGCATTTATCTATACATACACACACACACACACACACACACAAAAAATATATATAGTGACATGCTGACTGCCTGCACACATCATTTTTGGGGGAATTAGCTATGGTAGGCAGAGGATCAGGAGCACAAGAGACAGGGACACCACCTGTGACATCACGTTTTTCTCTCAAAAAGTTTATTTGGGGCAAACTCCTCCCTACATAAACATCACAGTTCACCAGCAAACAGTTCATCAAACATGTCTATGAACATGTCTTCAGAGCTCTCACCTTCCAGGGTAACTCTTACTCAACCCCGGTGACTCTCACACTCATGAACACTCAGGCTACCCACTCAGCCCTGCTGTCTCTCCCCTCCTGGGATACCAGCTCACCAGCTTCTGGCTCACTTTGGCTTCTCACCAAGCCTTGTTGTTCCGGCACTCATACACATGGTCATGCTCCCTCTGCTCCGTGCAGCGGCAGGCAGCACCCCCAGCTCCTCTGGCAGTTCCTCACACAGTCAGGCAGCCTTCCTGCCCTGTGCCCTGCTCTGAGAGACCTTTTCTCTGGGTGACCCTTCATTTGGGTATCTCACTTCTCTGGGTGACTCCTCACTTGGTCCCGGCTCCCTCTGCTCCGTGCAGCGGCAGGCAGCACCCCCATCCCCTCTGGGAGTTCCTCACACAGGCAGGCAGCACCCCCATCCCCTCTGGGAGTTCCTCACACAGGCAGGCAGCACCCCCATCCCCTCTGGGAGTTCCTCACACAGGCAGGCAGCACCCCCATCCCCTCTGGGAGTTCCTCACACAGGCAGGCAGCACCCCCAGCCCCTCTGGGAGTTCCTCACACAGGCAGGCAGCCCCCCCAGCCCCTCTGGGAGTTCCTCACACAGACAGGCAGCACCCCCATCCCCTCTGGGAGTTCCTCACACAGACAGGCAGCCCCCCCCAGCCCCTCTGGGAGTTCCTCACACAGACAGGCAGCACCCCCAGCCCCTCTGGGAGTTCCTCACACAGGAAGGCAGCACCCCCAGCCCCTCTGGGAGTTCCTCACACAGGCAGGCAGCACCCCCAGCCCCTCTGGGAGTTCCTCACACAGGCAGGCAGCACCCCCAGCCCCTCTGGGAGTTCCTCACACAGGCAGGCAGCACCCCCAGCCCCTCTGGGAGTTCCTCACACAGGCAGGCAGCACCCCCAGCCCCTCTGGGAGTTCCTCACACAGGCAGGCAGCACCCCCAGCCCCTCTGGGAGTTCCTCACACAGGCAGGCAGCACCCCCAGCCCCTCTGGGAGTTCCTCACACAGGCAGGCAGCACCCCCATCCCCTCTGGGAGTTCCTCACACAGGCAGGCAGCACCCCCATCCCCTCTGGGAGTTCCTCACACAGGCAGGCAGCCCCCCCAGCCCCTCTGGGAGTTCCTCACACAGGCAGGCAGCACCCCCATCCCCTCTGGGAGTTCCTCACACAGGCAGGCAGCACCCCCATCCCCTCTGGGAGTTCCTCACACAGGCAGGCAGCACCCCCATCCCCTCTGGGAGTTCCTCACACAGGCAGGCAGCCCCCCCAGCCCCTCTGGGAGTTCCTCACACAGGCAGGCAGCACCCCCATCCCCTCTGGGAGTTCCTCACACAGGCAGGCAGCCCCCCCAGCCCCTCTGGGAGTTCCTCACACAGGCAGGCAGCACCCCCAGCCCCTCTGGGAGTTCCTCACACAGGCAGGCAGCACCCCCAGCCCCTCTGGGAGTTCCTCACACAGGCAGGCAGCACCCCCAGCCCCTCTGGGAGTTCCTCACACAGGCAGGCAGCACCCCCAGCCCCTCTGGGAGTTCCTCACACAGGCAGGCAGCACCCCCAGCCCCTCTGGGAGTTCCTCACACAGTCAGCCTTCCTGCCCTGTGCCCTGCTCTGAGTGAACCCCTCTCTGTGAGTCCCCAATCTCAATTACCAACCCAATCAATATAATATAGAAGTATTTAGGCCTATGTGCCTAACACACACAGATGCATAGAATATAGGTGGCATTATCTTTTTAGGTGGGATTCTGCTTAGTTTATGTGCCTAGCTTACACAGTTGGGGAAATAATTTATAAAATCCTCTGGTAGTATATACACATGTACATTACATCATGTTTTATATTAACACAGACTGAACATGATCCCAGGCTGGTAAATGCTTTTCCAGAGAACAGTTTGCCTGAGCCAAAGCCGAACGTATGAGTATAAGTTCATTGTTCTGATGTTGACGTTAGTCATTTCTAGGCATCATTTTTCATCTTTAATTTGCTGTAGTTTTTCTGCATTAAGCAGCCTTCCTAATGCAGCCCCTCAGTCAGCCAAAGCCATTATCCTTCCTTTTTTTACTTTTCACTGGAAAGGATTTGGCAGACATTCCTATCTGGCTTATTAAAAGAGCACACGTTAGGATAGAATCCAACTTTTGTCTTCTGGACTCTACTACACAGAGGATATTGTCAGTGTGGGCCCCTGTGTATGGGACCTGTGGGACTGACCACATTATAGCACAATATATATGGGGGATCTTCTTCATTTTTTATATATTAAAAATCGTTGCCCCCCAACGATCCCCCAGGCCTCTTGACTCCACCTGAGACTGTGACTAGCACTCCATAGGTTCAGTCGTATTAAAGGACATGTCAACCCTAATAAAAGAAAAAATCCTAAGCAACTTTCCAATATGAATGTATTTGGTTGATTTTGTTGTTTCCTCCATATGATTTCTAATAAATAGGGATGCACCGAATCCAGGATTCGGCTCGGTATTCAGCCAGACTTTTTTGGCAGGGTTGGGATTCGGCCGGATCCACGGACCTGTTTCTGCATGAACACGGAAGTGGAAAATTTTTACTGTGCGTGCATTTAACCATGGGGATGTTTAGCCTTGGGAACCTTTTGACACCCTTTTTTGTAAACATTAAGGGGACCATTTACTAACGCTCAGATGTTTTAGCACTAAAAGTTGCAGAAAAAAAAGTTGCACTTTTTATGATATTTACTATGCGACAAAATGACTAAAAATCCAACAATTGGCCAGCTAAGTCAATGTCAGATGTATCTTCGCTTCCCTGGAGGGTCCTTCTTTGCTTCGAAACTTAAGAGGTTTTTTGGATTTATTACACTGCTTTTTTTTTTTTTTGTACGAAAATGTGTCAAGTTCCATGACTTTTCTGCAACTTATCACATTAATGGAAATGAGTTTATTCGCATTTTTATAAAAAAAAAAAAAAAAAAAGATAAATGTTAGAGTTTTATTAAATCTGTCCCTAAATCTATTTTGCATGTTATTTTCCAGTGCACATTTACCTTACCCTTACAGGAATAAGTGGAAACGGTTTGAGCTTGCTTAGCTGATGAACTAAAGCGCCACCTAGTGCTGAGTTTCTGTATATCTTGAGTCCCAGGCATTGCAAGAGATATTATCAAGTGCCTGCCGTACCATTCTAATACATTTATATTTTATGCTGCAGAACACTGCCACTGTTGCAAACAATATTTATAAATATGTCATAATATATGAATATTTCAGTTTATAATCATTATTTATTTGTTTAGAAATGCAATTCAATTCGTTTTGTTATGCGGTTTGCTATTTATTCAAAAATGTATAAGTAATGTGTATACATTATCCATCCTGCAATTCTCCAACCATTGTTGAGGGGTGCTAGAGTTGCAGTTCATAAACAGCATGAAAGCCTCTGATTTTTATATATTATTTTCTTTTGGTGTTGGGCTTTAGGCTTAGTGCATTACTTGGGGCCACATTATTTTATAACTCTGGCTGTAAGTACAAAGCCAGATTATTGCGGTAGATTAAACAGGGGGCAGCTTTTGTTGCCAGTTTGGCACCAATTAGGTCTGTTCTATAAAAGGAAACTTTAATATAACACTTTTCTCACCTTGTCAGTATAATACACACATCTGCCATTGCATGAACACCACACTCCTGATTTAGATTTTATCAGCTCCCGCCTGTACATTAGCAGGTCATTGTTTGGGCAGAATGAAAGGTAAAAAAGCATTAGAGAAAATCAGCAAAAAAACAAGCATATGATGTTATTTTTTCCTTCTTCACCTCACTTTCCGCCTCTGCTTTTGTTAAAGGAGAAGGAAAGGTAAAAATCTCTGGGGGGGGGGGGGGGGGGGGGGCATAGGTTAGGCAGACATTCGCTGGCAGCTACCCTGGGCTGGTGTGGTTTTGTCCCAACAGGAGCCCGGGGTAAAAGGTAAGCGATTACAGTCATTGGGGGGGTGCCTAACATTTTGGTAACCCCCAGTGACATAGCCTTTCCTTCTCCTTTAAGGTTTGCACACTTTGGGGGCCACTTATCAATACCTGGCAGATTTGCCCGTGGGCAGTAACCCATGGCAGCCAATCAAATCGTTGCATTCATTGTTCAAAAACAGGTTACTGTTTAATTACTACAGAGAAAAAGGACATTTGAATTATTTGCTTATAATGGAGTCTATGGGACACGGCCTTTCCGTAATTCGGAGCTTTCTAGATAACGGTATTTGCCCATTATCTGGTGAATATCCCAGCGCGCGAAATGCGCTGGTGTCAAATCTCAAACCTCTCTCAGATCTGCTTAGAACCAGAAATGTTGCCAGGTTTCCTTCTGTATCAGATTTCCTTGGACATAAAAATAATGTAGAAATCTAAAAGTATTTCCTCTAAACAATCTTTTTGTGCTACACTATAACAATCACAGACACCAGAATTCCATGGCTATATTTATCGATGTTGCACACAAGCTGATGATTAAAAAAAACGATCATGCTTCGTTAAAGTAAATAAATTGTGTTCGAGTTTCTACATGTAACGAGATATGAAGCATATTCGTTTTCAATATTCATTTGTAAGATTACTCGCAGTTCATTAAAATGATGGGTAGGTAATCTTACAAATGTCACTCGGGCCATAAATTCAGTAATAAACATGAAGCTAAGAACATTCGTCTGCAAAAAGAAAATAAGTATCACAAAGATTGAACTTCCTCCCTCCCCCTTTTTTTTTATTTGGAGCCTGATCTAATATGGAAGAGGTGGGGGTATTAAAGCTAAACCTAGTGCCCCTACTACTGCCCCCCTGAGATCACCGTAGCCTTGGATATCAGTCAACCAATCCCCTCCTAAAGGCATTAATAGAATCTGCTGGCACGGCATCACCAGGTAGGGTAGGGTATTCCACAACCTCACCATAAAGAGACTAAGGGGCACATTTACTACTAGAAGGGGTTTTTTTTCTGGCCTCAAAGCGCAATATGGTATCATTACGAAGTAACCACGATAATTTCTGTAGTTCTAAAATGTCTCGACAATGCTTTTATCATTCGTACAAAAATATCACAATTGCGTTCCGAAAGTCACAAAATATTTGTGCCGAAAAGTGTGTTAACGCCACGAAAACCTGAAGCCTTCCGTTGCTGGCTTTGGAAGCCTTCCATAGGACTCAATGGCACTCGACAGATCATACCTGGCGCAAAGATAGTCCCGATGAAAGTGTAACCAAAGCGTTAACAAATTCCAAAATGTTCGTATTCGATTACAATTTTTTTTCATGGAAATTTACCAAAAACCCATGGAATTTTAACAAAATTTTGCACATACGTTCCAAAATGTTCTATAATTTAGAAAAAATAGGAATTTATCTCAAAATTGTTTAGTAAATTGGCCCCTTAGGGTAAAGACACACGGAGCTACTTAGTAGCAGCTACTTTTCATGGCTACTAAACTCCAGAAAACCCCTTGCCATAGACAGTACTGAGAATTGCCTCTGCTAAATTACACATAGAGACAATGAAGGTTGAAGACACACAGACCTACCAGTAGCAGCTACTTTTTCAGGACTCCTAAATGCCAGAAAATACCCTGCCATAGACAATACTGAGAATTGCCTCTGCTAAATTACACAAAGGGGCCCTTTCATTAAACCACAATTTTTTTGTGGTTAAAATCGTGATTGCAAAAAATTCAGAGTAACCACAATAATTTCTGATGTTCGAAAATGTCACGAAAATTATTTTCTCGGTCGTACGAAAATATCGTGGTTGCGTTCCGAAAGTCACACATTTTTTCGATTCTGAACGATTGTAAACGGCGCAAGAACATTTCTGGGTTTGAAACCTTCAGTGCATGATCTTGGAAGCCTTCCATAGGACTCAATTGCACTCTACAGCTCCAAGCTGGACAAAAGATAGTCACGATACCAAAGCTGGAATGAATAATGAAATGGTCGTAGTCTTTGCAAAAAATATGACTTTTTCGTGGAAGTTAACGAAAAGTCGTGGAATTTTAACAAAATGAATGTGGACATTATGAAAAGTTCTATAAGTTAGAAAAAATCTGTTTTTTTTCTCAAAAAAAAAAAGTTTAATGAATGGGCCCCATAGAGACAATGGAGGGTGAAGACACACTGAGCTACTAGTAGCAGCTACTTTTTCAGGAGTACTAAATGCCAGAAAATCCCCTGCCATAGATAATACTGAGAATTGCCTCTGCTAAAACACACTACAGTAGAGACAATTATCAGTAAATGATCAGCATTGTCTATTTTAGTAGCCGTGACAAGTAGCTGCTACTAGTAGCTCTGTGTGTCTTCATCCTTGCAAGGAAATGAATATTATGGGAGACTTATTTATCAAAATTTCTATTTGTGTAATTTTTGGGGGGTTTTCCTGCTGGAAAATAAATGTGAATGCTACTTTATTTATTAAAAAATCTGAATTAAAAAATGATAGAATAAAACCATCAAAAAACTCAAATACCTTCAAATTTAGCGATGAGCAAATTTTGTTTGTCAGGCATAGATTCATGGCACAGTTTTTCACAAAAATTCCCAGAAAAAAACGCTGCCAAAAAATAAAAAATCCCCCTTACTTCAATGCATTTGGAGTGAGAAAAAAGTTGGACATAAAACAAATTGCACACACGAAAAAATGTCTATTGACTAATACATTTTGTGAATTTTTCACAATTTTGCGTGAATTTTTGCATAGTTTTTAATGGGTTGCAAAGCTCGAGAAAACTTCTGCCTAGGACAGCTCCCACTGACTTCTACATGACTTTGCATGCTTCTAGATGCCAATGTTTTAATACATATAGAAAATGATATTTTTTTTTAACCAATATTTAAATTCATGATTTTTAGCCCAAAAAAACCAAAGGGGTATATTTCTATGCATATAATTGCTCTATGCTTCCATAGATCTCTTACAAGAATTCAGCATAGTGGACATTTTTTAATTCTCTATATTGCAAAAATGAAATCACAAGTCACAAGATGGCTAAGGCAATACATTAAATAAGGAAAAAGAGGTGATATTCAGTTTATTATGTACTTGAATATAAAAAATAAGAAAAAAAGGCATACTGTAATAAAGTGCCAATATAGTCCATGGCCGAGTCTTCCCCCAGCCTGACACCTCTCCTCTATGCTCTGCAACAACTCTCTCTCCCACCAACCACTCCCCTTTGGGCAGTTCTTTTTTTTCTCACCAATCAACACTCACTGCTGCTGTTGATCTAATGTGCAAGGCCAGAGTTAGAGGCAGCAGCAGACGCATATGTGCACAAAGCCTTCATTCAGCGTAAATTTCATTAACAATGCAGGCTTACACAGGCAGAACTTCCTTTGATAAAAAGTTCTGCTTTGATTAAGCATTGTGATGGTTTAGCTGAGCTCAAGAGAGGAGGTTAGGAGAAAAAATAGGAGCAGACAGCAAGAGCAACGTTTCTATGGGAACTAGGGATGCACCGAATCCAGGATTCGGTTTGGGATTTGGCCAGGATTCGGCCTTTTTCGGCAGGGTTCGGATTCGGGTGAATCTACGGTCCTGGCCAAACCGAATCCAAATCCTAATTAGCACATGGTAATTAGGATTTGGAAGGGTTAAATGTCACCACGTGAACACAAAAGTGGAAAGTTTTTGCCGCGTTGTGTGTGCACGCTGACATTTACCCCATCCAAATCCGAAATAACATATGCTAACTCAGATTCAGTTCAGTATTCGTCCAAATACGGAAAACTGGGTTCGGTGCATCCCCAGTGGGAACCAGCAATGCCATGTCTTCATTGGCTGCTAGAATGGTGGGTGTGTTTAGTAATCTGAGCTGGGAAGAACTGAGCATGCCCAGGAGCCAACAGCCAAAGTCAATTCCTAAGGTAGTGGGCGGAGTGGGTAATTAAATGGATGCTGCAGCCTTACTATTAACCTTTGAACAACCAGAGTGGCGGGTATTGAAAGATTTTAAAGTGGTTGTTTGGTGGTTACATTTTTGTGTGTGGGTTTACATGTTGTTTAAATTTGGTGCATACTTTGCCCCAATAATGATTAGTACCAGTGCCACAATGGCTTTGTTGTTCCACGGCCCTCCCACTGCATTCTGACTTTCCACGCTTGCCTTTGTTTGCTCCCATATCAGATTTTCCCCCGACATAAAAGTATCGCAGGCAGCTGAAAGCGTTTTCTGCAAAGCATCAGCCACAAACCCTGTAACATTTACCGAGCCCAGAATTCAATTACTGTACTTATTGATGTTGTACACACGCTGATGGATATAAAAGCGATCATGCTTCGTTAAACAAAGTAAATAAATTGCGTTAGAGGTTCCACATGTAAAGCGATACGGAGCCCATTCCTATCCAATACTCATTTTTAAGATTGCTCGCAGTTCATTAAAATGATGGGTAGGTAATCTTATAAATGTCAATTGGGCCATAAATTTAGTCATAAACTTGTTTGGAGTTGAAACATTCATCTGTAAAAAGGAAATAAGCATCACAAAGACTGAGCGATAAAGCTCCATATCCCGCATTCAGCCCAACAATGGAGCAATCCCAGCTTTATGGCTCAGCCCGCAGTCGTTCCCACTATAAGAACCAGTGCAGCTCCTGGGGCTGAGGGTGGGGGCGCCGCATCTCCGCCGTGCTAAGTGGATCCATCAACATTTAAGAGCGGAAATAAATTAAAACTCAGCCTTGAAATGAAACAATTAAAATAACTACCTATTTCTCCGTCTCACACCCTTTTCTTTTAATCCAATGTATCTGTTTTGTTTGTTTATTCACTTCATTTTCGCTACATTTAACTTTAATTGGCTCTGTAAATTACAGAACCTTTGTTTTGTCCTTGTCACAGTGTCCTAAGGCTATGGGCTTTTTTTTCTCTCTGATTGCCTACTGGAACTCTGCAGCATGTGTTTCTGGCTTTTAAAGAGGCGGTGGGGGCAGTAGATGTACCCTGTACTGTATAGGGAACACTGCTACACTTAGGGGCCCATTTACTTACTCACGAACGGGCCGAATGCGTCCGACTTTTTCGCAGCTTTTGCGCCGAGTACGAAAGATTCTGATTCATTCGAGCTTCAGTATGGTGACTTTTCTTGGGCCAGGTTGGAGCTGCAGAGTGCCATTGAGCCCTATGGGAGACTTTCCTTGGGCCGGGTTGGAGCTGCAGAGTGCCATTGAGCCCTATGGGAGGCTTCCCTTGGGCCGGGTTGGAGCTGCAGAGTGCCATTGAGCCCTATGGGAGGCTTTCCTTGGGCCGGGTTGGAGCTGCAGAGTGCCATTGAGCCCTATGGGAGACTTTCCTTGGGCCGGGTTGGAGCTGCAGAGTGCCATTGAGCCCTATGGGAGACTTTCCTTGGGCCGGGTTGGAGCTGCAGAGTGCCATTGAGCCCTATGGGAGGCTTTCCTTGGGCCGGGTTGGAGCTGCAGAGTGCCATTGAGCCCTATGGGAGACTTTCCTTGGGCCGGGTTGGAGCTGCAGAGTGCCATTGAGCCCTATGGGAGACTTTCCTTGGGCCGGGTTGGAGCTGCAGAGTGCCATTGAGCCCTATGGGAGACTTTCCTTGGGCCGGGTTGGAGCTGCAGAGTGCCATTGAGCCCTATGGGAGACTTTCCTTGGGCCGGGTTGGAGCTGCAGGGTGCCATTGAGTCCTATGGGAGGCTTCCAAAATCATGCTAAGTCTGAAAGTTTCGCCCGCCGCTTACGAGCGCTCAATACGAAAAAGTCGCGACAAGATACGAGCGCATCATAATGGCTACGAAAAACTCGCGTTTTTTCGCACAAATCGTATTGGTAACGAAAAAGTCGCGACAATTTCCGCAAAGTCGTAAAGGCGCCGAAAATTCACAAAAAATACGAAAAAGTCGCAAAATGTTCGTTTTCCAATCAGAATTTTCCCAATTCGGATTCGAATTCGTGTCTTAGTAAATGTGCCCCTTAGTTGCTGAGAATTCACTTAAAGCAGATGCTTCTGGGCTTATTTATACATTTTCATGAATTTGTTTGCTTTTATAAATGGAATAAACTCGCATATTGAATAATCTCTTATTTATTAATAAGGAAAATTCATTTCAATAAAAAATTAGAATAACCCTAATTTTTTGAGTTCATGAGTAGTGATGATCGAATCTGTCCCGTTTTGCTTCGCCATAAAATTTGTCGCACAATTTTTTTTGTTGCCCACATCTTTTTTTGGTCAGCAGCGTCTTTTTTTTTTTTTTTGTCGGCTGTGCCCTTTTTTTACATGAACGTGCCCAATTTTTTCCGCGGCAAACTTTTATGGAAGTTTCGCAAACAAATAGCCAATGGCTAAATGCGCAATTTCACTGTGAATCCATGCCTGGTGAAAATATTTATATATAATATATTTATGAGCTCTAAAAACTTGAAAAATTAGAGTTTGAGAATATCGCCCATGACAACTCCCATTAGCTTCTTTAGAAAGTCGCAAGCTTTTAGACGGCACATTTTTAAATTCGAGTTTTCAGGTTTTTTTGCACTTAATTAAATAACAGGCATTCGAGTTTTCAAGCCATAACTCGAATTAGAGTTTTTTAAGTGCAAAAAAAACGAGGAAAAAAAAATAAATTGTTAATGTTGCTAAATCACCCCTTTACCTTTTCATGAAAATCTTCACTATGTTATAGGCCAGTGATCCCCAACCAGTGGTTCATGAGTAACATGTTGCTCCCCAACCCCTTGGATGTTGCTCCCAGGGGCCTCCAAGCAGGTGCTTATTTTTTAATTTCTGGCTTGGAGGCAAGTGTTGGTTGCATAAAACCCAGTGTAAAGCCAAACAGAGCCTCCTATAGGCTGCCGGGCCACATAGGGGCTACCAAATAGCCAATTATAACTCCTATATTGGCACCTCCAGGAACCTTCTCCATGCTTGTGTTGCTCCCCAACCCCTTTTCCATTTGAATGTGGCTCACGGGTATAAAAGGTTGGGGTTCTCTGTTATAGATGTTATAGATGAACCTGTTTTACCCACCATACCATTTAGCCTACATATTCTGGCTCTTTCTGACCTGCAACTTACCTACTGTCTATTTCAGGCCCATTTAGGGTTGCCACCTTGCCGGAATTACACCAGCCATGGGGCTGATATTGCAAAGTTACAGGCTATGTACTTGGCGGTAAATTTGTAATAACAAGGAAATCCTCAAATGCTCCACTTTTCCCCATTCATAGCTAGAATACTTAACTCACACATATCACAAATCCACAATCGTTGGCTCCATTACGCCCCTTCATGTCATAACTCCGCCACTGTGACATCACAGGCCCGCCCATTTATGTCACAACCTTGCCCCTCTCAATTCCCCGCCACGGCTGGTATTGTTTCAGAAAAAAAGTGGCAACCCTAGGCCCTCTAGTATTAATCTTTCATTTTGACATCAACTGCTTCCTGTTTGCTAGCCCCTAGCAACCACTTAGGAGTTTCCAAGCATTAGAGTGACAGGGCAGAACAGTTTAGGGATTCAAAAACAAAAAAAAATAAAATAAAAAAGGAAGCCCATTGGTAAATTGTAGTAGAATACTGCTGCTTTTAATATGGGCCAAGTTGGGCTCTCCCTTTAATACTACAACATAAAGAACGATAACCTTGAGTCCATCTGTAGATGACTTGTAAATATTGAAGAAATTTTAACAAAGCAGCTTATGACTTCCCCATAGTATCTTTATTGCAGAAAATCCAGCCTTCCTCAGGTGAATATATAAGTGAACATATAGGTGATCATAGCAAACATTTAAATCCCTGTTAACATTTACTGGCTCTACAGCTTGGCTGGGTACGTAGGTATCCATACATAAAGAGAGTATTGCCATCTAGTGGCTGACTCCAAAATGGCACCAATGTAAATTATGAGATTTTACAATATATTAAGTACAGGTATAGGACCCGTTATCCAGAATGCTCGGGACCAAGGGTATTCCGAGTCTTTCTGTAATTTGGATCTTCATGACAAACCAATAAAACATTAATTAAATCCAATAGGACTGTTTTGCATCCAACAAGGAATTTATTATCTTAGTTGGGATCAAGTACAGGTACTGTTTTATTATTACAGAGAAAAGGGAATCATTTAATCATTAAATAAACCCAATAGGGCTGTTCTGCCCCCAATAAGGGGTAATTATATCTTAGTTGGGATCAAGTACAGGTACTGTTTTATTATTACAGAGAAAAGGGAATCATTTAACCATGAAATAAACCCAATAGGGCTGTTCTGCCCCCAATAAGGGGTAATTATATCTTAGTTGGGATCAAGTACAGGTACTGTTTTATTATTACAGAGAAAAGGGAATCATTTAACCATTAAATAAACCCAATAGGGCTGTTCTGCCCCCAATAAGGGGTAATTATATCTTAGTTGGGATCAAGTACAGGTACTGTTTTATTATTACAGAGAAAAGGGAATCATTTAACCATGAAATAAACCCAATAGGGCTGTTCTTCCCCCAATAAGGGGTAATTATATCTTAGTTGGGATCAAGTACAAGGTACAGTTTTATTTTTACAGAGAAAAATCTGAATTACTTGATTTAAATGGAGTCTATGGGAGACAGGCTTTCCATAATTCGAAGCTTTCTAGATAATGGGTTTCTGGATAAGGGATCCCATACCTGTACATGTAAGTTCTAGGGATGGACCAAATCCAGGATTCAGTTTGGGATTTGGCCAAGATTAGATCTTTTTCAGTAGTCACGTGATTTTAAGGATTCAAATTCAGCTGAATTCATGCTTCTGGACAAACTGAATCTGAATCCTTAAAATCACGTGACTTTTTATCACATAAACACATAATTTAATTTATTTTTTCACCACGCGTGAAACTGTCTTTGTTGTTTGGCCCTTCCTTGCCATAATTTGCATATGCAAATTGAAATTTGGTTCGGTAATTGGCCAAATCTTTTGTAAAGGATTCGGGATTTGCCTGGATCCTAAAATAGTGGATTCCTAATACATTCCCTTTTGCCCAAGTTACATATTGCATAATCCAGGGGTTCCCAACCTTTCTTACTCGTGAGCCACAGTCAAATATAAAAAGACTTGGAGAGCAACACAAGCACCATAAAAGTTCATGGAGGAGCCAAATAAGGGCTGTGATTGGCTATTAGGGGCCTCTATGCACCCTATCAGCTTACAGGGGGCTTTATTTGGTAGGAAATCTTGTTTTTATTCAACCAAAACTTGCCCCCAAGTCAGGAATTCAAAAATAACTCCCTGGTTTGGGGGCACAGGGAGCAACACCCAAGGGGTTGGGGAGCAACATGTTACCCCTGAGACACTGGTTGGGGATCACCGGTGTAGCCCATCATTAACTCAATAAGACAGTGCATATATGTATATTGATGGTAGCCATTTGTATGAATTGTATATTCATAATGCTATTATGGTGATCATCTGTAACAAAAGAAGTCAGGTTATGAGAAAACACGTGAAGCTCATTGCGTCATTCATCCCAAAAGGTCCCAAGTTATTCCTGCTATCCATTGTGTCTCACATTGTAAGTGTTTTCTATCTCCACAGTAAGTGTTTTTTTATTATAAGGATCAGATGGTGTGTTATTCTAATTTTTATTCGCCCTCATGTTTGCCCTATATGCCTCACTTTTAGTAAATAAAAACAAAAGTTCTCACAATGATATTCTAAAGAAGCTGTGATCTTCTGCTCACCAGCTTGAGATTTAATGGCAAATGGCAATCAAACATTTGGCCAACCCTCTACTGTATTATCATTATACATTTCAAATAAACCCTAATTATAAATAGCATATATATTCTCTTTAAAGGAAAAGGAAAAAAATCAATATTTTGTAAGAAATCTTTTTCAGTCTAGTCTCCGAGTGAATATTGTAAAGTATGTAGCTGAAATATTGATACCTTTTGCCATTAATCATCATTTTGAGATACAAACATCTCAAACGTATTTCCTTATATAATAAAACACACATCAAATCATAATAACTGATGTAAGGAAATGTTTAACCAAATCTCCTGGATGCTGTCATCGGAGCTGCGCAGATTTCCCTTGTGTGCGCTATAAAGTAATTGTTTATGAGATTGTTGGAGTGATTGGCGCATCCGGCTGTACTTGCACTCATCGCTTATCGCTTTATTTATTGCAGGAAAATGGAAGAGTTCCTTCATTTTAAAGAGCTACAAACAAATCTAAAGGAAGCCATTTTGCTTGATTATTACGTGGATGGTTTCTGTTGGGGGAAAGAGATGAGCTTTACCCCTGAGCAACTTGTGGATTTTATGGGATTGTTGTATTTATTGCTGGATAATTTAGAGAGTAAGTACAGTCATTTTCTTGCAGTGTTTGCTTTCTTTAGACCAGTGATTCCCCAACCAGTAGCTCCTGATGTTGCTCCCCAACCCCTTGGATGTTGCTCTCAGTGCCCCCAAAGCAGGGGCTTATTTTTGAATTTGTGGCTTGGGGACAAGTTTTGGTTGCATACAAACCAAGTATAATGCCAAACAGAGGATTCTGTAGGCTGCCAGTCCATATAGGGGCTATTAAGTAGCCAATAATAACTCTTCTTGGCACCCCCAGGAACCTTTTTCATACTTGTTTTTCTCCACAATACTTTTTCCATTTAATTGTGGCTCACGGGTTGGGGATCCCTGCTTTAGGGGTATAGGGGGTGATTTATCAATTTTCAAATTTTCTCCTTGATTCAAATTTGTTTGCGCTAAAACTTCCAAAATTGGAAATATCGTTCAAAAACTTGAATGTTTGATATGCAAAAAAATCCGAGAGTTTTTCAAGTTTTTTTGAGTTTGTAAACTCAAATATTTTTATTCAATCAAGTTTCTCATTATTGTCAGATTTTGTAATAAACAAGTTTTTTTCTAAAATGGGAGTTTAATCAAAGTAAAAAAAGAAACTCTCAAATTCAAAAACTGGAACATTGATAAATAAGCCAAATAGTGTTATTTCCAGACAAAAGATTTTTTAAACATTTTATGTTAAAGGAGAAGGAAAGGTAAAAGCTAAGTAAGCTTTATCAGAAAGGTCTATGTAAATACAGCCATAAGCACTCACAGAAACGCTGCACTGACTCCTCTATCAAAAGAAACACAGGATTTCTTGTCTCCTTTTTTGGGAACATGTTCTTCCATATCAGACTTCCTCTCTTTTAGGGCTCCTTCAGGTTTGGGGCTTGAGTCTGCTTAGTTCTTTTTCCCCCTCCCTTATCCTGCTCCCTCCCATAAGAATGCATAAGAATTCACTTCCCCCTGCAGCAGGAAGCTAGGAGACCAAGCTAAAATGGCAGCTGCTATCAGAGGGAGCTTCTAGGGCTGTTTACTCAGGTATGGTAAAGCTTTCTGCCGAATAGATATAGCGTTCTAGGTGGCACTAATGTGGCAAATCTATCGGCAGTAAAATGCCAAAATGACTTTCCTTTTTCTTTAAATTATTTGTATGTCACAGTTTCATTTGTCCTAAGAAGCAGGGTCCTAATTTCTATTAAATTTCATACCAACTGATGGCTTACTAACAGGATCGTCTACAATTGAATCGAGTTTGCACAATTTTTAATGTCCAAAATAAATTTACTTTTAAACTTTACTAATATTTACATTCATCATGGACCCCTGTGATGATGGTTTAAACCTCACACCAGTTGGTATTGGTAACCCCTTTACATTCTCATTTACAGAGCTGCGCTCATTCATGCGTATCCCTTCCACAGTTTATTAGGTAACAGTGACAGACTTATCAGCACCACCAGCTGGAAATGTTATTTCTAATGAATGAATTTTACGTTTCAGCCAAAAAAATGTCTCTGGAAGAGCACTTAAAGGACCTGGGGAGACTGCTGACTGGCATAGGGCAAAGTCATCCTGGCAAAAAGGGAATCCTTGCTTTGTTCAATGTGGACCAAGCCAAAGACATCATCAGCTATTTTCAAATGAGGTATGTTCATTAAATTCAGAAACTATGTGACATGTAATGCTTCAAATCGTTATTAGTTCTTTAAAAAGAACACTTACAATCATTTACACATTTACAATACTATTTCTATGAAGTCATAGACATATAGCAGTTGCAATTTACCATTTTTGTTTGTATGAGCAGTATCTTTAGCTAAATGATATCAACATTGTTTAATATAGAGGTAAAATAATATGTATTGGATGCATGAATGGGTTACATTAGCTGCTGACTTGCCACTCTAGACTCTAGAGTCAGCATCTTATTGACCCATGCATGGGGTAAAAATTATATCTGGCTGGGGATTGGCCAGATATCAGGCTGGTTAGAAAATCCAAGGCCATTGATCAGGTCCACTCACAATGGTGTACAGATATAGGATCCCTTATCCCTAGCTGGACCTATTAGGTTTATTTCATGTTTAAATGATTCCCCTTTTCTCTGTAATAATAAAACAGTACCTGTACTTGATCCCAACTAAGATATAATTACCCCTTATTGGGGGCAGAACAGACCTATTAGGTTTATTTCATGTTTAAATGATTCCCCTTTTCTCTGTAATAATAAAACAGTACCTGTACTTGATCCCAACTAAGATATAATTACCCCTTATTGGGGGCAGAACAGTCCTATTGGGTTTATTTAATGGTTAAATGATTCCCTTTTCTCTGTAATAATAAAACAGTACCTGTACTTGATCCCAACTAAGATATAATTACCCCTTATTGGGGGCAGAACAGCCCTATTGGGTTTATTTCATGGTTAAATGATTCCCTTTTCTCTGTAATAATAAAACAGTACCTGTACTTGATCCCAACTAAGATATAATTACCCCTTATTGGGGGCAGAACAGATAACACAGAATTATATCAAATATATCTGGCCCCTGTATACTTTTAATATGTGCATTGTTTTATGGCATTTTGTGTTTTTATCAACGCAAAAACAATATGGTTGATTGCACCCATAGCTTATCAGTGATTAATCAGTTATGTAGAATTTGGAAATAAAGTTTTATGCATAGAGGATCTTTTTCTTATGGAAACTATAGGGATGCACCAAATCCACTATTTAAGGATCAGGCCAAACCCTGAATCCTTTGCAAAAGATTTGGCTGAAAAATGAACAGAATCTGATTCCTAATTTGCACACAGTGAAAACTTTTCAACTTTCGTGTTTCTGTGACAAAAAGTCACATGATTTTAAGCATTCTGATTCAGTTTGGCCAGAGGCATGGATTCGCCCAATACAAATCCTGCTGAAAAAGGGTGAATCTTGGCCGAATCCCAAACGCAAGCAACTTTATGCAACTTTGGAAACCAAAGCAATGTGAAGGGCTTTCCACCAGTGGAATTGTTGCTGGTGGAAACCCTTTTTGGATTGGTTACATGCCTACGATAGCAGCAATCTATCACAGGTAATAGACTCCCTCTGTGGGTTCTTACCCTTAATGATTTTTTAGTAAATTTAAGGTATGGTGATCCAAATTATAGAAAGATCCCTTATCCATAATGCTCAGGACCTAGGATTTTCCCAGATAACAGGTCCCATGCCTGTACAAGGTTCATTCTTATTACAGAGAAAAGGGAAAGCATTAACAAATAAAAATTGTTTGCTCACAAATGTAAAGGAAAATGTAATTCCTCTGTTTTGGCACTCAATTCGTTGTTGCTCTCCTTCTATTATGTACCATTATATCCTGCATACAAAGTATTTTTGTAAAGTGACATTAATCTATAATTATTTACCATTTTTTGATATGAAATGCAATAAATAGGTTTCAAATTCCAAGTTTCTTATTTTTACTGGAGTGTGATACCCCGGCGTCCTTTTGTACTGGGTTTAAATATTAAATAAGCTATATTATCTTGTTATGTAAAGCTTTGTGTGTGAATTTTCATTAAAATCATGTATTATTATAACAAACAGAAATGTCTACAAATTACCTTTTCTTGCTCAAAAAACAAACAAAGCTGGTGTCATTTTACTTAGCAAATACACTTTACACAACTCAAGCTGCTTTAAACGTGCTTGGGACAAAAAACCCGCTATCAATCATTCTGTTAAACTGCTAGATGTTTTTGTTCTGTTGCCACAAACCATTTATGACTTCCGATCATTTTGGAATATGGACTTGGCAGAGAAACAATTCACTATCATGAGGTACTTTTCTACTTTATCAAATCTGGAGCACTAGACGCCAAACTTGATTAGCCTCATGGATGCGTGAGGAGTTCCATGCTCGTTCTACAGCAACACAACCATAGCAAATCATCACCGAAAAAAATTGAGTGAAAGTCTGACAAACCTGATTAGCTAAGTATATATTTATTTAATGGCAGCTTTAGATTCCTTGTGTAGCGGTCGTTCCCATACTGTGGGGCTACCTTGGGGTTCAGTCCAAAAGCTAGTTATGGCGAGTTGTGAAGTTGAATCAATTCGAATTTTTCAAAAATGATTTAGTTTTTCTCTGTAATAATAAAACAGTTCATTGTATTTGATCCCAACTAAGATATAATTACCCCTTATTGGGGGCAGAACAGCCCTATTGGGTTTATTTAATGGTTAAATGATTCCCTTTTCTCTGTAATAATAAAACAGTACCTGTACTTGATCCCAACTAAGATATAATTACCCCTTATTGGGGGCAGAACAGCCCTATTGGGTTTATTTAATGGTTAAATGATTCCCTTTTCTCTGTAATAATAAAACAGTACCTGTACTTGATCCCAACTAAGATATAATTACCCCTTATTGGGGGCAGAACAGCCCTATTGGGTTTATTTCATGGTTAAATGATTCCCTTTTCTCTGTAATAATAAAACAGTACCTGTACTTGATCCCAACTATGATATTATGAATCCTTATTGAAGGTAAACAGTCCTATTGGGTTTAATTAATGTTTACATGACTTTTAGTAGATGTAAGGTATGGTGATTCAAATTACAGAAAGATCCCTTATCTGCAAAACCCAGGTCCTGAGCATTCTGGATAACAGGTCCCATACCTGTACATGGTTGAATCACAGTAGCTAGACTGTTTAGGCATAGACCACCAAGACCATTCTGACTAATGAAAGAAGTGGTGAGAGCAGAGATGTTTATTTATATTATGAAGCACTAGATTCTTCACACGGAAAATGGGGAATATAATGGAGGAAATCTTCCTATCATTTTATATAAGCCTTTTTCTAAATGGCTTTTCATTTAAACTTAAATGTGGCACCACATTTCCCAACCTAGTTATCCTTATATATCAAAGAGTTTAATGAGGACGAAGAAGGCCACCAGAACAAGAATACTTAAACTAAGCTCAGTCCCACCTCAGTAGCATAGAGGAAGCCCATTCAGAAGGCAAATCGAGTTGTGAGCACAGCTAGAGGTAAATAATTCTACAGAATATTGACCTAAATATTCCCATAAATTCAATATGAATAAGGTATATCATCTAATCACTGTGTTCTATTGACCTATTGATCTATTTAGGCACATGTGCTCAGCAGTTACTGTATGTTTAGGCAGTTCAAAAGAAGACTAGGTAAATATCTGTTTATGATGGGTAAACTCCACACCTACCACGATACATACTAAAATCTACCATTAGTACAGGCATTGGACCTGTTATCCAGAATGCTCGGGACCTGGGGTTTTACGGATAAGGGGATCTCCTACCTTAAGTCTACTGAAAAAAATATTTAATCAGTAATTAAACCCAATAGAATTGTTTTGGCTCCAATAAGGGGTAATTATATCTTAGTTGGGATCAAGTACAGGTACTGTTTTATTATTACAGAGAAAAGGGAATCATTTAACCATTAAATAAACCCAATAGGACTGTTCTGCCCCCAATAAGGGGTAATTATATCTTAGTTGGGATCAAGTACAGGTACTGTTTTATTATTACAGAGAAAAGGGAATCATTTAACCATTAAATAAACCCAATAGGACTGTTCTGCCCCAATAAGGGGTAATTATATCTTAGTTGGGATCAAGTACAGGTACTGTTTTATTATTACAGAGAAAAGGGAATCATTTAACCATTAAATAAACCCAATAGGACTGTTCTGCCCCCAATAAGGGGTAATTATATCTTAGTTGGGATCAAGTACAGGTACTGTTTTATTATTACAGAGAAAAGAGAATCATTTAACCATTAAATAAACCCAATAGGGCTGTTCTGCCCCCAATAAGGGGTAATTATATCTTAGTTGTCATCAAGTACAGGTACTGTTTTATTATTACAGAGAAAAAGGAAATAATTTTTAAAAATGTGAATGGAGTCTATGGGAGATGACCTTTCCGTAATTCGGAACTTTCTGGATAATGGGTTTCTGGATAGGGGGTCCCATACCTGTATAGATATTGGTTTATATAGATTATATATGTGAGTATATATATAGTTGGTTAGAGTGTGTGTATAAATGTGCACTGGGGTTCACTTGTAAGGGTTGAACTTGATGGACCTTTGCCTTTTTTCAACACAATTTAACTGTGTAACTATTTATACTGAGATGTGTACACTGAGTACATGGCTTTTAATTTATTCATGTTTTCTTCTGGTTAAACACTATGAAAACAACATAAATATATTACCAGAATATTTGTCTGGAGCCAATGAAATTACTTGCATGTTTTTGGCCATGGGAGGAAACCCACACAGACACAAGAGGAACATAAAGAATCCATGCAGACTGTGCCCTGGTCAGAACCTGACCCAGAACCACAGCACTGCCAATGTAATGCTTAAATAGCTTAAATGTTTGAGTATAATCAGTTTCATGGACTCATTCTTCCTTTGGCAGGAAAAGGATGTCCTACTTCTAACTTTCAACATACTATAGCATTTTATGATGCCATTGCTCAAATATTTCAGTATTTCTTGCCTACATTCACCAGTGGTTACAATAAATAGAAAGTCAATCCTTAATAAAGCATATACTATTGTCTGTTCTGTATAACTGTGTTTATTTTTCTGTTTAACTCATTAGTGTTTTAAACTCTGAGTACTCTGTGGTTTTAATTATATCATAAACAGGCATATTATATTAGTAAGCAGCAATAGAAATATACATTTTAAACCAATAATTGAAATCAGAAGTCTAACATTCCTTTCTACTATGTCTATATTCTATTTTATGTACATTAGAACAAAAATATGGGGCTAGGTCTCCTAAGGGACCCAAGGCAGGGAGGCCAATTAGGATAAGATTTTGGAGGAAGCTAAGGACCCAAGTTGGTCCGACAAAAGGAACATGAAGATAAAATGTCTGTATATCTCTAGTGCAAAATTTAACAATAATTTTATTTTCTTTGCAGTTTATTTCAACATTACAAGCTCTATGAATGTATGTTCAGCGTTCCAAGGGATGTGATGGTGCTAGGGGCAGAGGTATGTACGGGACTAACAGCGCCCTACTTGTTTGTTCATGTATAAGTGCAAAATACAGTATAATGCATTTCCCAGTTAACCATTGCTTATGTGTTGTTTCTTTTCCCCTTTCTATTCCCAAATCACAAATTAATCGGTCTGTTCATCCTGCAGTTCTTTCTTTAAACTACTAAGTAATTGGCATTTGATATAGATCATTTATGCCAGCTACCTCTAAATACTGAACTTTTGAACTGCAGCTTAGTGTATAAACAAGCAACCAGTTTAACTTGGCAAAATGCACAAATTTGTCATTAGAGTAGACAGATTTTTATAAATTCTTAGACTAGTGAGAGAGCTAGTTTACCTTCTCATATCATTTTACTTGGTGACAAAAGATATAGGAATATGGCACACTTTTTTCTAGTGAATTAAACTTATTGTTTGAGCTTCATTCCCAAGAAAAGAAAATGTATGAAGCATATACATATACAGACACATTTTCATTCAACCAAGACACAAGATAGGCCACAGCATTTCAGGTACACAGAAGTCCAAACAGTCCCCCAGAGACCAAAGGTGTCTAAAGGTGGCCATACACGGGAAGATTCGCTCGTTTGGCAAGGTCACCAAGCCAGCGGATCTTTTCCCATTTCAGTGATTGTGCCTCAGATCTGAACCAAGACACAAGATAGGCCACAGCATTTCAGGTGCACAGAAGTCCAAACAGTCCCCCAGAGAACAAAGGTGTCTAAAGGTGGCCATACATGGGAAGATTCACTCGTTTGGCGAGGTCACCAAGCCAGCGGATCTTCTCCCGATATGCCCACCTAAAGGTGGCAATATTGGGCTAATACGATCATTTCGCCCTGACATTTGCCAGCATGTACAGCCATTCCAGGCATGTTGTGCCTCGTGATGAATCAATTCTTGGAAGGCCAGGGCAGTGGTCTGCCACTGACCCTCCCTAGGTATGCCCTGATCTGCCCCAGCCTTGTCCCAATTCCCATGCTGCTGGACCCCAGTTGACCACCTGAATTGCCCTTATGGTAATCCAACACTGATGTGCCTTAAAGGTACATTCCCCTAACATGCTTTCAATGGCTTCCATATAATGCTTCTCACACCAACAAAACTTTCAGTTAACTTTAGTTGTTTTTCATGGTGTAGAAAAAAATACCCACACCAATGTAGCTATGGAAATTTATTTTTAGGACATACAATAACTGTAAACTGGAGACATGGATCCTTGACTTGTACTCAGGATGGACTTAAGGTCCCCATACACGGGCTGATAGTAGCTGCCGATATCGGTCCCTTAGACTGATTCGGCAGCTAATGGGCCCGTGTATGGGTAGAAACGAGCAGCCTGGCCAACCGATATCTGGCCTGAAATTGGCCAGATCTCGATCGGCCAGGTTAGAAAATCCAGTCGGATCGGGGACCGCATCGGCTCGTTGATGTGGCCCCCGAACCGACTACCCCATGGCCGCAAATATAATCCGATCTGATTATTTTTTTTTAAGCCACTTGCTACTCGATATCGCCCACCCGTAGGTGGGGATATCGGGTGAAGATCCGCTCGCTTGGCGACATACATAGTGTATGGGGACCTTAAAGAGACACAATTACCATTTATCTAACCCTAAAACAAAAGGTTCCAAGATGTGTTTGGTAGTAGCATAATATTTACCCCGAGTATTTTCATTTGTTTCAGAATCTTTTTAGCACATAGGTCCTTCAAGTCTGGGGGCAGGAGGCAATGGAAAACACAGACTTCGTTACAGACTGCTAAATACAAAATAAGCTTGACACATATCATTAATCTGCCTTAGGTATTTCCTAATATTTGTCAGTTGAAGATTTAAAACAAGTATATAATTGATTATAGTTTCTCCTTACTGTATGAAAAATGATATGTATTCCTAAATGTTACAAAATGCTCGGTGGTACAATAGCTACTAAGCAAATAAATAACCTTTATAGCTTCAGATAAATTCCACAATATCATGTAATGATTTTTTGTGCTTGATACATTATAGCTTTAACGATGCCTTCTGAATGTGATATATTTTAGATGAATCATTTTACTTTCCATTATTTTTAAATCATTAGCATTGACTTTCAACTTTCTAGACGCGGCGCGGTTGTTAACATTCGCTCATTAACCTTCCAGGGAGATTATATGTGTCATAATGCAGAAGTAATGCAGTTACCTGAGACTGAATACTATTTGTAAACATGGCAACCATTCCAAAAGCTAAATCTGGCTTCTTACGGTTTATTGCGTTGGCTTACCACCTTGGAAACATTGAGGCAAGCTGTGAAATGTGTTTGGGCACATCTCCACTTTGAAAAGCTGGATTTATTGAAGCTTTTCTCCAGTGAGGGGAAAAAAAATGTTCTTGCTTCACAAGAATATTTTACAATGAAAATAATGAGATTACTTAGCTTAACAAACAGTGTTTCTTAACTACTGTAAAACTAGATGTTACTGCTCTCTGGCGATAATTAATACTATAAAACAGAGAAAAGAACATAATGGCTGTGATAAAATTCTTCATTAGAGACCTTTAAATATCGCTCTGTTATGGTCCAACGGCAAAAAAAACATAACCTTTGGAGACTTGGACTAAAGCAATATAACGGGCTTGGAAATAAAGTGTAGCATTTACTCATCAGTTTCTGCTATGGAAAACATTAAAAAGGGTTGACTCATGGGTCCATTTGGAAGATGTTATGTTGCAGTGTATGAAGGAGAGTTTTATGGAAATCATACAAATCAAAAACTCTACAGATGAGAGGATATTGTTGATGTAGCGTTGCATGATGGAGCACTTATAATAATCTTTCCAGATATAAGAGCTGGGCTGCTTATTCCCAGGTTGCCAAAGGTTAGTATTTTTCCATTCCTGTTTCAAGTTTAACTTGTAGACTTTATTCAGTAACACTTCAAGGAAAACTATACCCCCAGAATGAATACTTCACCAACAGACAGTTTATATTATGTTAAGTGACCTATTAAAGAATCTGGCCAAACTGGAATATATAAATGAGTAAATATTGCCCTTTTATATCCTTTCCCTTGAGCCACCATTTAGTGATGGGCTGTGTGCTCCCTCAGAGATCAGCTGACAGGAAGTGATGCAGCTCTAACTGTTACAGGAAGTAGCGTGGGAGTAAAAGACAGAACTGGGAAAATTACCTTTTCATATTCTATATTACAAACAAAGTTAGGTATGAATAGGGGGTGTTACTGCTTATTTAATTAACATACAATATGGAAACCTGCTCCCTTTCATTTAGGTCAGCAGTTCTCAACCTGTGGGTTGGGACCCCTTTGGGGTCACCTTAATAACACATATTTCCGATGGTCTAAGAAATAATTTTATGGTTGGGGGTCACCACAATATGAGGAACTTTATTAAAGGGTCACGGCATTAGGAAGGTTGAGAACCACTGATTTAGGTTTTATTTCAGCAGTGTATTTTGAAAGATAGCAGAGTAAGCTATAATGACTTTATATCTTTATTATTATCTGTAATTAAATGGGAATGAAAGAACTTAATGTATTTGTAACGGCTCCCCACTTTTGCCCCAATGGTATCCTAGCCAAAGGGTGGGGGGGGGGGGTCTGCTAAAACGTACAGTTAGCATAAAAAGTTGGGTGTAGGAGGTTGGCCCAGTAGAAAGCAAAGTGTCCCTTTTTTTCTGGCAGAGAAGAATCATAGGAGCATAAAATGAGCATAAAAATCATGCATGATGGTTGGATGGGAACAATTGTGACTGTACAGTACATTCTCATTTTCTGTGTTCCCTCCCATCTGATTTGAACTCAGGGAGCGAAGAGCTCAGAAAAACTTTTCATAAAGTGTGGACCTTCAGTCTAATGCTTTGTCTATTACCTGCCACATGGTTGGTTCCCTCAGTGGGCTCATGTATGATAATATTATTGTTGTATGTATAACCTGGCTTCCTACTCATATCATGGTTTATGTGGTAGGGAATTATTTGGCCATCCCCTCAACAGATGAAGTCTCAGTATTGCTCTATGATAATAATTTTTTGGAACAACTGATTTGTAGTTTGATGCTTGATAAAACATTATCTCTGGCACCTCATACAATGTTAGTACTAATTATTATGCATAGATTTTGTTATTATGTAGATAACCAGGAGCCTATTACTGATCAGTTCATTTTTATTGGGAATGCAATAAATGGTGATGTTTTGTGTCCTCATTCAGCTTTTTTTTATAAATCTCTCTTTTGTATTTATTTATAAGATTTTATTTTTCATAATTTCATTACAAACAATTAAGATAACAAAAGAAAAGAAAAGAGAAAGGAAGGAAGACAAAGTGAGGCAAAGGCACTGAATAGGAAAGTACAGAGGAAGAAGTATTGCACATTTGTAGTTCCAGCCAGGTTCCCCATATGTGTTAGATATATGTTACCAAATTTTATGTAGGTCAGTTTTTGATTCGGAAGGGAATCATTTATACGTTTTTGCCAGAATTGTAGGGGAGGAGGATCTAAGGATTTCCAGTGCATTAGGATGGCCTTTTTGGCAAGCTTCCCACCCCAGAATCTTTGAATTGCGGGCAAGTCCAGAAGGCATGAAACATATTGCCTATCTCCTGTCTACACCTTGGACATTGATCGGATACATTATCATAGATTTTTGCCTGGTGATAGGGGGTCAAGTACGTTCTATTTGGAAATTTTTTCTTTATATAGCCATCCCTCATGGAGCTAGATCTGGGATCAGTTAAGGGCTACAGACCACCAGCTGTATCTGCAATATCTACGGAGGGGAGGGAAATGGTTGTTGCCCCACAGTGGGGTCCAAGGAGACCAAGCCTCAGAGAGCCACAAGCCATCTTCTGGGACTTCTGAAAGGCCTGTACAACTGGGCCTAGAAGGTGTGGTAGGACAGTAGGAGGAGATTCCTCAGTAAGGGAGTTTGGACAGGGCTTCGAAGGAGCCCACTGTAGCAGCTTCTAAGACCACTACCGGGTTGTCTATATTAGCGACCAGCCACCAGTGAGCATATACTATCTGGGCAGTGATAAAATTTAAAATTAGGTAGGGCTAGCTAGGTAGGGACTTGCAATACCTTAATGTTCAGGCATGGGTGCTCTTCTGCCCAAAAAAAAGCCCTGACTATTTAATCCATCCCATTGAGCCCGGGGAGTTATAGGGAAATTATGTAAAATGTATAGAAACTTGGGAAGGAAAATCATTTTCAAAATCTTAATTCTGCCAGTAAGGCACAGAGGTAGGTCTTGCCATATACAGACTTTGTTAGTCAGTGCCTGCACCACAGGGTTAAAGTTCGCTTGTTCATGTCTATCTGGATCCATATGAAGGATTATATTGGTATTTAAATGAGGACATAACCTGTAGTCATGATATACAGTCTGGTGTACTGGGGGGAGGGGATCAATAGGGAAAATAATCGATTTAGAGTGATTGATCTTAAGTCTGGAGTACTGACCAAATTCAGAGACCACCTTTAAGAGATTTTCTAAGGCCTGATATAGATTTGTCAAATACAACAGCATATCATTAACATAAACTGATATTTTTTAGTTGCAAACCCCCTATCCCTTTGCTTGCCCTAATACAAATAAGCAGAGGTTCAGTAACAAGGGCTAAAAGCTTTGGGGAGAGGGGACACCCTTGGTGGGTGCCTCTCTTCAAGGATATGCACTCAGTTAGCCTTAGCAAATATTCTGTTCCACTGCAATGAAGGAAATAGTCAGCCAGGATATAACATAAAACAAGGCAAAGTTATTATTATTATTAACATTTATTTATAAAGTGCCAACATATTCCACAGCGCTGTACAATAAGTTGTAACTGTTTAAGAGAATAGAATATTAAGTGCTAGCCCATTAAATACCTTATGAGCAGACCTGCCAGATTCACTTAAAATCTATAAATATCTGTCTTCTTCAGGTTCCACCTATTGAGTCATTATTATAATTCCAGCCTTCTCTAAATATCGAGATCCTATTTTTACAAGGCACTAAGTGACTGTTTGCACCCATGGTGTGATTTCAACATCTTGTGCTAAATTAAATTTAGTTGATAACTTTATGATGCCGAGTTTATATTTGTAGATTTTTATAATATACTTAAATATATTTATTTATACTTTTATATTACTCTCTACTTTAGGATTTTATGTTTGAGACACAAACACCTCAAATGGACAGTTTCACTGACATACAATGTAAAGACAAAATATATGAAAATCATATTCTGTGCTTAGTTTGGCAGAATTAGTTTTGTGGAAATGTATTTGTGTTTTAAAGCGCAAGTTATATAGTGTAGGTAAAGATAAACACACCTCTTGTTTGATTAGTAGAAATGTTAATTGATTAAAAAAATAATGATATGCCTTGCCAGACTCAAATGGTGTATCAAAACAATTCTCCCCCCCTTGCTGTGTGCCTGTCGTTGCTTTTATCCATTTAATAACATGTTGTTATAACAAGTACTTTCTTTCATTAAAGGGATTCTGTCAGAGAAAAATATTTTTTTTACAAAACACATTCATTATAAGAGCTCTTCCAGCAAAAATAAAATCTGTTTTTCAATAGAGACTAGATATATTCTTAGTTTCCTAGGTGCCCTCAGTCATGTGACCTGTGCTCTGGTCTCATTCATTCTTTACTGTGGCACTTCAAGTTGGAGTGATATCACCCCCCTCCCTTACCCCTCCAGGAGCCTATCAGCAGAACAAAGGGACTGTAATGCGATAACAGCTCTCTGACACCTGCATTGTTCTCATTCCCCACCTAGTGATAGATATGGGAATAGGACTCAGTAGTAAAAATACAAGTCCAGCTCATGACTCCTCCAGTTACATTGAGTAGAAGAAACAATAGCTTATCTGAAAGCAGTTCTGTTGTATAGTGCTGACTCAAATCTCAGACTCAGGCACAATGACCTGAGATGGCGCCTACACACCAACTTTACAGCTAAAAAAATACATTTATTGGTTTGAGAATAACAGTAGAATGTATTATTTACAGCGTACACTGTTTAATGAACTACAGATATGGGATCTGGAAACCCGTTATCTGGAAAGTTATGAATTTCCATAGTCTCCATTATAAGCAAATAATTCTATTTTTTTAAAATGATTTCCTTTTTCTCTATAATAATAAAACAGTACCTGTACTTGATCCCAACTAAGATATAATTACTCCTTATTGGGGGCAGAACAGCCCTATTGGGTTTATTTAATGGTTAAATGATTCCCTTTTCTCTGTAATAATAAAACAGTACCTGTACTTGATCCCAACTAAGATATAATTACCCCTTATTGGGGGCAGAACAGCCCTATTGGGTTTATTTCATGGTTAAATGATTCCCTTTTCTCTGTAATAATAAAACAGTACCTGTACTTGATCCCAACTAAGATATAATTACCCCTTATTGGGGCAGAACAGCCCTATTGGGTTTATTTAATGGTTAAATGATTCCCTTTTCTCTGTAATAATAAAACAGTATCTGTACTTGATCCCAACTAAGATATAATTACCCCTTATTGGGGGCAGAACAGCCCTATTGGGTTTATTTCATGGTTAAATGATTCCCTTTTCTCTGTAATAATAAAACAGTACGTGTACTTGATCCCAACTAAGATATAATTACCCCTTATTGGGGCAGAACAGCCCTATTGGGTTTATTTAATGGTTAAATGATTCCCTTTTCTCTGTAATAATAAAACAGTATCTGTACTTGATCCCAACTAAGATATAATTACCCCTTATTGGGGCAGAACAGCCCTATTGGGTTTAAAAAGTGTTTATAAAGACCTATTAGTTATGTCAATTCTGTTGTTTTAATGTATATATAATATTAATAGGACAAAAAGAAACCAGACAATAGGATATAATAATATTACAAAAGACTGATTTTTTGGTTTTGCATAAAGAATATTAATTCTTAAGAAAAATATGGAAAGTATCAGAGGAAATCCAAGCCACCAGGTGGCGCACAGTGAGAGATATTTCCCCTTCTCTGTGTTCTTTGTGAATGTTTTCTACAGCTGACACTAAAAATGTCATCTTACATGAGCAAAATTCTGCAGATTTTTTCCACTCTTCTGTCCTGTAAGTGGAATATATTGTAACCACAACAAAAACTCTGTCCAGCTAATTGTAGAAGTTTATGAGAGTCTTTTGTTTCTTTATATCCAGGCCCTGGGACTGTTTTAAATGAAACAAATATGCCTCAAAATAAATTTAGAAAGGTCTCGAGCCGGTGTTTAATTTCAGCTGGCCAATTTGATCTGTCGAGTTCTAACATATGAATTAAAACGTCAGTGAGCAGCTGCAGGGCAGAAATTCTTTGAAAGTTCTTATTTCTAAAGTGGCCATTATTTTGTTCTTGTTTTAAAGGAGAAAGAAAGTTAAAAACTAAGTAAGCTTTATCAGAAAGGTCTATGTCAATACAGCCATAAGCGCTCACAGAAACGCTGCACTGAGTCCTCTGTCAAAAGATTTGTTGTGTCTGTTTTCCTCTGCTAGAAACACGCAGCTCTCTGCTCTCTCCCCTCTCCTGCTCCCCCCTCCCTCAAGAATGCTAAGAACTCACTCCCCCCCTTAGGAATGTGGATCTGAGCCAATCAGCAGGAAGCTGACTCATAGGGCTACATTTATTAATCCACAAACGCTCCATGCGTATTTTCGGCGACTTTTTCATACCTTGCGCGACTTTTTCGTACTTTGCAACAAGATATGTGCGATAAAATCGTATTGTCGCGCCAAGTACGAAAGTTTCGGATTCATTCAAGCTTCGTTATCGTGACCTTCCTTGGGTCAGGTTGGAGCTGCAGAGTGCCATTGAGCCCTATGGGAGACTTTCCTTGGGCCGGGTTGGAGCTGCAGAGTGCCATTGAGCCCTATGGGAGACTTTCCTTGGGCCGGGTTGGAGCTGCAGAGTGCCATTGAGCCCTATGGGAGACTTTCCTTGGGCCGGGTTGGAGCTGCAGAGTGCCATTGAGCCCTATGGGAGACTTTCCTTGGGCCGGGTTGGAGCTGCAGAGTGCCATTGAGCCCTATGGGAGGCTTTCCTTGGGCCGGGTTGGAGCTGCAGAGTGCCATTGAGCCCTATGGGAGACTTTCCGTCGGCCAGGTTGGAGCTGCAGAGTGCCATTGAGCCCTATGGGAGGCTTTCCTTGGGCCGGGTTGGAGCTGCAGAGTGCCATTGAGCCCTATGGGAGACTTTCCTTGGGCCGGGTTGGAGCTGCAGAGTGCCATTGAGCCCTATGGGAGGCTTCCCTTGGGCCGGGTTGGAGCTGCAGAGTGCCATTGAGCCCTATGGGAGACTTTCCTTGGGCCGGGTTGGAGCTGCAGAGTGCCATTGAGCCCTATGGGAGACTTTCCTTGGGCCGGGTTGGAGCTGCAGAGTGCCATTGAGCCCTATGGGAGCCTTTCCTTGGGCCGGGTTGGAGCTGCAGAGTGCCATTGAGCCCTATGGGAGGCTTTCCTTGGGCCGGGTTGGAGCTGCAGAGTGCCATTGAGTCCTATGGGAGGCTTTCCTTGGGCCGGGTTGGAGCTGCAGAGTGCCATTGAGCCCTATGGGAGACTTTCCTTGGGCCGGGTTGGAGCTGCAGAGTGCCATTGAGCCCTATGGGAGCCTTTCCTTGGGCCAGGTTGGAGCTGCAGAGAGCCATTGAGCCCTATGGGAGACTTTCCTTGGGCCGGGTTGGAGCTGCAGAGTGCCATTGAGCCGTATGGGAGCCTTTCCTTGGGCCGGGTTGGAGCTGCAGAGTGCCATTGAGCCCTATGGGAGACTTTCCTTGGGCCGGGTTGGAGCTGCAGAGTGCCATTGAGCCCTATGGGAGACTTTCCTTGGGCCGGATTGGAGCTGCAGAGTGCCATTGAGCCCTATGGGAGACTTTCCTTGGGCCGGGTTGGAGCTGCAGAGTGCCATTGAGCCCTATGGGAGACTTTCCTTGGGCCGGATTGGAGCTGCAGAGTGCCATTGAGCCCTATGGGAGGCTTTCCTTGGGCCGGGTTGGAGCTGCAGAGTGCCATTGAGCCCTATGGGAGGCTTTCCTTGGGCCAGGTTGGAGCTGCAGAGTGCCATTGAGCCCTATGGGAGACTTTCCTTGGGCCAGGTTGGAGCTGCAGAGTGCCATTGAGCCCTATGGGAGGCTTCTAACATCATGCACAGAAGGATCAAAGTCGGAAAGGTTTTCCCGCTGTTTACAATCGTTCGGTACAAAACTTTTGGATCGTCAATACAATATTATCGTGACTAATACGATTTTTTCGTAGGCATTTTCATAATATTTTCGATCTTCAGAAATTATCGTATCCAATCCGAATTTTTCCCATTCGGGATTCGAACTCGTGATTTCATGAATGTAGCCTATAGTCTTACACACTGAGCATGTACACGGGTCTGGGTCTCGGTGCAGGAGTGAGGCATTATGGGAACTTTCTTTACACAGCTCAGCGTTTTTTCTTCCTGTTTGGCTTCTGATCATCTGAACGGGAGAAATATGGGGAGATTTAAGGGCACTATTAAGAGGTTAGTCATTAAATGTACACATTGACCCATGCAGCAGAGACAACTACATCATGATTGGACAATAGTAAATTCCATAATAGATTCATTTGTATTATGTATTTACTGTCTTATATGTGGTTCTTATATATTTACAGCAGAGCCTAATGGCATCTTGTGGCTGTTTTATTTTGTATCATTTATATTTGATTTTGGCTTTTCAGCATAGAATTGTGCAGTGATTCAACAAAGGATAACATCTATTATTCTGTGCAACTATTCACACCCATTAATATTCCTAACACACTTATCTTGTATTATCCCCTGGGTCACTTCCGCGCCAAAGGAACGTATCACGGCACAGTAAAAATGTAATTATTTCTCATATGGAAGATTGTTTGTACATTGTATTGCCAATGACTTCATTCTTAGCATTCCTGTTAGAGCAAAACCTTGATTCCTTTTGTAAATGACTCCAGTTAATGAAACAATCTAAGCTTTTATTTTCAAAGTATTTTTTTTTTCCCTAAGATCACGGCTGCAGTTTAAATTGTATTTATGCTAATGGAATTCATTGCATGTTGTTTGGTAGCTTCAAAAATGCTGCTGTAGCAAAAAATTTGGGGGAATGGCTGTGTATTGCTTTACAGTGTAACTCTAAAACTAAGGTGGCAGTGTCCCCAGTATATCAGGGGCAGCAAAAAGCCACTTCTGGTAACTCTAAAGGAGAAGGAAAGTCATTTTGGCTTTTTACTGCCAATAGATTTGCCACATTAGTGCCACCTAGAACGCTATATTTATTCTGCAGAAAGCTTTATCATACCTGAATAAAGACCCCTAGAAACGTTCTCTGTTTGTTTAAGATAGCAGCTGCCATTTTAGCCTGGTCTTCATAGCTTCCTGCTATAGGCTGGTAGCTCAGATTACACATTCCTAAGAGTGGGGGGAGTGAGCGTTATGAATTCATATGGGAGGGGGGAGCAGGAGAAGGGAGAGAGGAGAGATGCGCAAACTCCGGCCCCAGGAATGAAGGATTTTTCTGAGAGAGGAAGTCTGATACCAAAGAGCATGTTTACACAAAATAAGACAAGAAATCTGCGTTTCTTTTGATAGAGGACTCATCATCTTTACATAGACCTTTCTGATAACGCTTACTTAGTTTTTACCCTTCCTTCTCCTTCAAGGGGCAGATTTAGCAAAATTTGATAGTGTTTTTCTCAAATCTATAAAAAACACAGCATAAAGGAGTGAATATTCTTAAATATTTTTTTAAACTTTGATTTGGATTAAGATGAAAACATGAAAATTTGCATGAAAGAACTGAATAAAGTAAATGCTGAATTTCCACACGTTAGGTCATTGTTTTCATGCCCTAATAAATGAACTTTACTTTACTAATATTGTTTTGACATTTGGGAGTCTCATTTCATATTTTCCGAGATTATTAAAACATTCATGACTTTAAACCCAAATGTGATTTTTTTATTTGTGCAAAAAAAAAGCTAGTTCTCTAGAATAAGAAACAAACTGTATGCATTTTATCCCTCAACCTAAAAACTGATAAATCTTCCTCCTGGAGTCAAATGTCCTCTATTTTAAAGCAGAGTTTTTCCTCTTCTTGCCATGCAATCCCTCCTCACCCCTATAGGAGCGCAAAAAAGTGGGGTGAGAGCGGCAACATCTGGTAGGTTAGCTATTTTTACAATATTGTCAATATGTTTACTTTTGAAAAGTAGTAGTAACATAGTAACATAGTAAGTTGGGTTGAAAAAAGACATACGTCCATCACGTTCAACCATAATGCCTATATCTAACCTGATCCAGAGGAAGGCAAAAAACCCCATCTGAATGTGTCAGTATATCAGAATGTGTTGAACTCAGTAGTCAAACACCATTTTGCTCACTGGTGTGTTAGAGCTCGGAATCAATTTTCCACAAAATGAATGTGTAAATTTTATGCCATGTAAGTTAGCTGGCTTCGAAAAGGCTTTGTACTGTGCTGGAATATATTTGTCAGGATTTACTGGGTTTTGAACTCTGAACTACTCAGGCAGTTACCTATTGCACCACTGGAGGTCCTTGGTGTTGCATTGCCTTGAATTCTTATTGTACCTGTTATTCTCCTCCTTGTATTCTTTTTGCCTGCTCCCTTTCCTCCGCCCACCTCATTATCCTCATGTGTTTTCGATCTTGTAATCGTGACCCTTTATAAGCCTGTCCCTGACCATTGCACCTTGCTTGGTCATTAAGCTGTTTCTGTGATCTTGCCACTGGTTCCCGTCTTCCTTCTTTCTGAAATTTCTATTACCACCTTCTGGTTCCAAGCTCCTGATTCCATGTCCTGTCCCAGATCCCTGCCTTGTTCCAGTTCTCCAGTGCCCTTCCTTGACCTGTCCTTGGATTCCCCAGTTCTGACCCATGGCCGGTTCCCGACTCCATTTGTTTGCTGCCAGCCCAGACTTTTGGCCTGATTCTGGATTGTGTCTGTATCACAATAGTGTGTGTTTTCTTTCATCATTATCATGGCCTGTGACCTCAGTTCCGTGGTAAATGTGAGTTACCCAGTCTTTAGGCTCCCAACTTCCTGGTACTCAACAGCATCTCCTCAGGGAAGACTTGACAATATTGTTCTGTCTTTACATTTATATTACATTGACTTTATTTTTCAATAAAAGCCCAGTAAACTTTATGCACAAAGTCAAATAGGTGGAGTGACACCCAAACTGCAAAATAAGAGCTTTCCCCTTCGTGGTGAACCCCTGTGCATCTCAATATTTTGGGGTTGAACCTATAGTGCAAAGAATATGGAAGCAAGAACATTTTAAAGCCCAGTCAAATTTATGCACAAAGTCAAATACATGGAGTGACACCCAAACTGCAAAAGAAGAGCTTTCCCCTTTGTGGTGAACCCCTGTGCATCTCAATATTTTGGGGTTGAACCTATAGTGCAAAGAATATGGAAGCAAAAACATTTTAAAGCCAATAAAGTCCCACCTCAATTAATATGGAGCAACAAAAGTACCTGTGTTTCCCAAAAGGATACTTAATCAGCAAAAAGTTTCTTACATTAAATCAAATTTTATTCAGTTTGTTGTTCTGTAGAATGCTAGCGTGTAGTATAACAAGTTATTCCATTTATATAATGAAGCCATCCTTTTTTTGTTTAGGATTCAGACAATTATTTTCTTTGCTGAAATGGATAAAACTGGTTGAAACAAATTGCTAAATTTGAAAGTTTTACCAAGCAGTAACCATCATTACCGCTTTGTAAGACTTACAGACCCTTCATAAACCTCCATTTGTGTGCAAAATCAAAGAAATGCTTTGCTAGCAATGTCTCCTCTTTCATTTTTCCTCCCTGTGTTCGGCTTTTGGGGAATTATATCATACTGGCATTGGTTATTCTGGATAAATTCTTTATTAACATATTGATGTTATTCATGTGAGATGAACATGTATTTGTCGCTATGATTAGAACAGTAAACTATTTTTCCAGAAGCCATGATTGAAATTGTCCCCCCAGCTGACAAAAAATGTAATGCTGATTTAGTTTAGCAAGCAATCATTTTAGAACAAAAGAGATCTTGACATACAGTAGGCAGGGTCGGACTGGGGTGTGCAGGGGGCCCCTGCCATGGCCCCCACACCTCCTAGGGTCCCCCACAGCCTGCTCATCCCCCTCCCTCCTCAAGTATTCATACATTATAGTTATCTTTGGTGCAGTCGTGGGAGGGAGATCAGCAGCGGATCAGGTCTGGTTCAGCCCAGGAGGGCTGGGGCCCACCGGGTTTTTTCCTGGTGCCATGCTGACCCAGTGTGTTCCTGACAGTAGGTAACTCTTTGTTTTATTCTGCAGAAAAAGCCACCCAATTCCTATACCATCCAGGGCCGGAACTAGGGGTAGGCAGAAGAGGCAGCTGCCTAGGGCGCAACGATTGGGGGCGCCAGACAGGAGCCTCTCCTGCCTACCCCTAGTCCTGCTACTTGTCATTGCCCCTGCCGCTTGTAATTAGGGGGGGAGGCACCGATCGGAGCACACCCCCCCTTGCGTTTGCTATGGCACGCATGCGCCGTTCGTGGAGAGGGGGAGTGGCCGAATGCCTAAGCACACGCAAGGGGGTGGGCGGTGCATGGGGGGTGGCCAACCGGATTGCCTAGGGCACCCAGTCGGCTTGGCCCGCCCCTGATACCATCTCTTTATATATGGAGAAGTCCTACTTTGTTCCAACAACTTTCCCATTGCACCTAATGCAGTAGTTTAGTGAATGTAGTACAAGTATGGGATCCATTATTGGGGAAACCAATTATCCAGTAAGTCCAAAATACGGGAAGGTCATTTCCCACAGAGTCCATTTTAATTCATAAAATTTAATAATCAAACAGTACCTTGTACTTGCTCCCAACTAATACATTATTAATCCTTACTGGAGGCAAAACAATCCCATTGAGTTTGATTAATGTTTAAATTATATTTTAGTAGACTTAGGGGCTGATTCATCAAAGTACGAGTTCGAATCCCGAAATGGGTAAAATGCGGATTAGATATGATCATTTCTAATGATTGCAAATATTACGAAAATGCTTATGAAAAAATTGTATTAGTCATGATAATATCGTATTGGTGATCCAAAAGTGACAAAATTTTCGTATCCGAATGATCGTAAAAGGCGGGAAAACCTTTTCCTTTCCTTCTGTGCATGATTTTGGAAGCCTCCCATAGGACTCAATGGCACTCTGCAGCTCCAACCTGGCCCAAGGATAGTCTCCCATAGGGCTCAATGGCACTCTGCAGCTCCAACCCGGCCCAAGGAAAGCCTCCCATAGGGCTCAATGGCACTCTGCAGCTCCAACCCGGCCCAAGGAAAGTCTCCCATAGGGCTCAATGGCACTCTGCAGCTCCAACCCGGCCCAAGGAAAGTCTCCCATAGGGCTCAATGGCACCCTGCAGCTCCAACCCGGCCCAAGGAAAGTCTCCCATAGGGCTCAATGGCACTCTGCAGCTCCAACCCGACCCAAGGATAGTCTCCCATAGGGCTCAATGGCACTCTGCAGCTCCAACCAGGCCCAAGGAAAGCCTCCCATAGGGCTCAATGGCACTCTGCAGCTCCAATCCGGCCCAAGGAAAGTCTCCCATAGGGCTCAATGGCACTCTGCAGCTCCAACCCGGCCCAAGGAAAGTCTCCCATAGGGCTCAATAGCACTCTGCAGCTTCAACCCGGCCCAAGGAAAGTCTCCCATAGGGCTCAATGGCACTCTGCAGCTCCAACCCGGCCCAAGGAAAGTCTCCCATAGGGCTCAATGGCACTCTGCAGCTCCAACCCGGCCCAAGGAAAGTCTCCCATAGGGCTCAATGGCACTCTGCAGCTCCAACCCGGCCCAAGGAAAGTCTCCCATAGGGCTCAATGGCACTCTGCAGCTCCATCCCGGCCCAAGGAAAGCCTCCCATAGGGCTCAATGGCACTCTGCAGCTCCAACCCCGCCCAAGGAAAGTCTCCCATAGGGCTCAATGGCACTCTGCAGCTCCAACCCCGCCCAAGGAAAGTCTCCCAAAGGGCTCAATGGCACTCTGCAGCTCCAACCCGGCCCAAGGAAAGTCTCCCATAGGGCTCAATGGCACTCTGCAGCTCCAACCCGGCCCAAGGAAAGTCTCCCATAGGGCTCAATGGCACTCTGCAGCTCCAACCCGGCCCAAGGAAAGTCTCCCATAGGGCTCAATGGCACTCTGCAGCTCCAACCCGGCCCAAGGAAAGTCTCCCATAGGGCTCAATGGCACTCTGCAGCTCCAACCCGGCCCAAGGAAAGTCTCCCATAGGGCTCAATAGCACTCTGCAGCTTCAACCCGGCCCAAGGAAAGTCTCCCATAGGGCTCAATGGCACTCTGCAGCTCCAACCCGGCCCAAGGAAAGTCTCCCATAGGGCTCAATGGCACTCTGCAGCTCCAACCCGGCCCAAGGAAAGTCTCCCATAGGGCTCAATGGCACTCTGCAGCTCCAACCCGGCCCAAGGAAAGTCTCCCATAGGGCTCAATGGCACTCTGCAGCTCCATCCCGGCCCAAGGAAAGCCTCCCATAGGGCTCAATGGCACTCTGCAGCTCCAACCCCGCCCAAGGAAAGTCTCCCATAGGGCTCAATGGCACTCTGCAGCTCCAACCCCGCCCAAGGAAAGTCTCCCAAAGGGCTCAATGGCACTCTGCAGCTCCAACCCGGCCCAAGGAAAGTCTCCCATAGGGCTCAATGGCACTCTGCAGCTCCAACCCGGCCCAAGGAAAGTCTCCCATAGGGCTCAATGGCACTCTGCAGCTCCAACCCGGCCCAAGGAAAGTCTCCCATAGGGCTCAATGGCACTCTGCAGCTCCAACCCGGCCCAAGGAAAGGCTCCCATAGGGCTCAATGGCACTCTGCAGCTCCAACCTGGCCCAAGGAAAGTCACAATACCGAAGCTTAAATGAATCCGAAACTTTCGTACTCGGGTGGACAATACGATTTTGTCGCAAAAATTTTGTCACAAAGTACGAAAAAGTTGTGCAAATGTACGAAAAAGTCGCAGAAAATACGCACAGTACGAAAATATACAAATCTTTTTTATTCGGAAGCGATCGTACATTGATATATCAGCCCCATAAGGTATGGAGTAGTGGTGAGTGAATCTGTTGAAAAGATTTGATTGGTGAAAAATTTCAACTAGTATGAAGATCCAAATTATGGAAATTATCCTTATCCAGAAAAAGCCAGGTCCAGAGCATTCTGGATAACTGGTCCCATATTTATAGGACCCCATATACTGGTCCCTGTAATTATGTATATGGACAATTTGCAACCTTATTTTTATTGCCGTAAGAGCATGTGGCTGGTCAGGGGTTTTCTAGCATTTGTGCAGATGAAATGCTTCTATTAACTAAAGTAATCTGACATCAGCCTTTTGTGACTGACCTTTTGTACAGTTTCCAAAATATGCTTTTCACTAACATTTGAATTTTTGCCTTTTGTGCGACAATTTGCAACAAGGCACATAACTGTACAATCTAGTTACCCCTTTGATAGGAGGCAGAAAGGAACAGTAAACAGAAAGCACACAGGCATTTGCTATCCGGGTATCCATGTAATGGCACCGAATCCACACAGTTATTTGAGAATGAAAAATAATCTGCGCGTTTCATCTCCTCATTCCTCGAATGTTTCTCGGAAGCCTAATTGACATAAAGCAGCTGTAGCTGAAAAGCAATGTACAGAGCACATTTTAAAAAGGAAATCTCTCGCAATTACTGAAATTACAATTCTTTAAAAACCGAGAGGGGAAAAATCTCTGTGGAAATAAGAACTTGATTAAATTGCATTGTATATTGTTTCCAACAATGCACTTTCTAGATTGCGCTCTTCATTTACTGTACGGTGTAATTAATTTAGTGAGGCAGAAAGCAAAGTTGTATGCAAGGTACATTTGTATGTCTGCCTGCGAATCTGCACGGCTTATGATTTATGGCACCATCTTTACTCATGAAATCAGAGACCTACAGCTGATCCTTGTTTGACCCGAGCAAGCTGCTGAAAACATGTTCTTGCAGCCTCAAAAAAAAAAAAAAAAAGCTAAGAAGCACTTAGGGGATGTAATTCACCATAACTGTCATTGTTGTTATGCACTAATACATGGCTATAAAGCAAAGTCTTTAGGGGAAGTTATATAAAAATGTAAATCATGTTTCCACGCATTGTTCTCATGTCATTACAGGCAGTAAATAAGGAGAATAAGCAGAACAGGAACCAGCACCTGCTCTTATAATCAGATATGTTACATTAACGTCAGAAGTAGTGTGTTATTACTAGAGCATGTAGAACCCATTCATGTTCTGTCTCAGGCCACACTGGGTTTCTAATTATATTTCATTTAGATTTTTTTAATTGTATATGTTTAAATATCATAGGAAGAAAAGGATATTCAGAAAATAGCTCTAGAACAGTGATCCCCAACCACTTCCCTTAGATGTTGCTCCCAGTGGCCTCAGAGTAGGTGCCATTTTTAAATCTCTGGCTTGGAGGCAAGTTTTGGAACCACAGAAACACAGATTTACTTCAAGCAGGCCAGCAGGCCACATGGGGCTACCAATTAGCCAATCCCAGTCCTCATTTGGCATCCCCAAAGAACATTTTTCATGCTTGTGCGGCTCACCAACACTTTTAACATCTGCGTATTGCTCGTGAGTAGTGATGGGCGAAATATTTCGTCAGGCATGGATTCGCGGCGAATTTCCGCGTTTCTCCATTGGCGGATTGTTTCGCGAAATGGATGAAAAAATTTGCTGTGGAAAAATTCGCCGCATGTCCAAAAATTGTCGCCCGCGTCAAAAAATAATAGTCGCGGGCGTCAAAAGAATAGCCATGCGACGAAATAATAGCTGCGAGCGACAAAATAATAGCTGCGCGACAAAATAATAGCCGCAGGTGACGAAATAATAGCTGCGCGACAAAATAATAGCTGCAGGCGACGAAATAATAGCCGGGCGACAAAATAATAGCAATGGGCGATGAAACAATAGCCGCGCGACAAAATAATAGCCGCGGACGTCGAAACAATAGCCGCGCGACAATTTTTTTTTGTCGCACAACATTTTCGGCGTTTCGCGAATTTTTCACCGTTTTGCGGATCGTTTCAAAGATTTGCGAATTTTTCGGCGAAGCGAAACGGCACAGATTCGCTCATCCCTACTCGTGAGTAGAAAAGGTTGGGGATCCCTGCTCTAGAAGAATAAGTTGTAACTCCCCATAAGTATCTAGGAGAATTAAGTCTAAAACAACTGGACTTTTCTGAGTTTTTCTTCAAGAAATACTCAGAAAAGTCCAGTTGTTTTAGACTTAATTCTACTAGATACTGTATATCATGACCTGGATGAATGAGAATCTTCATAGATATATCCCCATAAGTAATGATTAGCGAATCTGCCCTGAACAATTCGCAAAATTTGGCTACTGCACAACTTTTTTGATGCTGGCAAGACTTTTTTTCACTCACTGCAAATTTTTGCAGTAGTTTTGCTAAAAAAGTTTGCCAGTGGAGAAATGCAGAAAATCACAGCAAATCCATGCCTGGCGAAAAAAATCACTCATCGCTACCCATAGGTTTAAATGAAATAAAAAGGCCAAAGTAGAGAAAAATAGACCCAACATAAATTGTCCTTTTCCCCAAAATGTATCTTGTGCCACCTTTTTGAATTCTCCATTGGCAGGTACAACCTGGATCTGGGATTTAAGGGGAAGCATATGGAAATAAACCCTCCTTAGTGCCTTACTAGTTTTGAGGCTCAATAAGGACAGCCTATAGTTTACACATAAGGCACACATTATACAAGCTCACTGAATCTATCAACATAGGCAACATAGCGCCGTTAAAGTTCGAGAAAAAATGCAGTAAAAAAAACAAATATATTCGGGAAATAGTCTATATTTATTTTAAAAAATAGTCAGTATTTATTTTTTTAAAAAACCCCAAAAAGTTGCCAGAAAAAACTTGGTAACTAAAGCTGGCTAGGTTCAATAGTAGTCAATGAGAATGATCTCTAACACCTTTATTTATTTATTTTCCCAATTGTGAAAACATTTCTAGCATTTTTTAGCCTCATTAAAAAATGGAATAATGTAGTTTTTTATCAGCGTGCAATGTTTTTATAAGAAAAAAATGTCAGCGGGAATGTTCTGTTGCGTTTTTCTTCTTAAATAAGCTAACACTTGAGAAGAAAAGTCGCACAAGATTTTTTCCACGTCCGTGTCTTTTTTTTTTTTTACAAACTTGAATTTTGATAAATTTGCCCCTTAGGGGCTGATTTACTTACCCACGAACGGGTCGAATGGAGTCCGATTGCGTTTTTTTCATAATGATCGGTACTTTGCGATTTTTTCGTATGTTTTGCGATTTTTTCGGATTCTTTACGAATTTTTCGGATCCAATACGATTTTTGCGTAAAAACGCGAGTTTTCCTATCCATTACGAAAGTTGCGTAAAAAGTTGCGCAATTTGCGTAGCGTTAAAACTTACGCGAAAAGTTGCGCATTTTTCGCGTAAGTTTTAACGCTACGCAAAATGCGCAACTTTTTACGCAACTTTCGTAATGGATACGAAAAACTCGCGTTTTTACGCAAAAATCGTATTGGATCCGAAAAATTCGTACAGAATCTGAAAAAATCGCAAAACATACGAAAAAGTCGCAAAATATTCGTTTTCAAGTCGGAACTTTTCCAATTCGGGTCGGATTCGTGGGTTAGTAAATCAGCCCCTTAGTGTGTATTGCTATACAATTAGGAATTGTATATGTTAAATAGGTACATATTCATATATGTCTTTATTAGTGATGGGCGAAATATTTCGCCAGGCATGGATTCGCGGCGAATTTCCGCGTTTCGCCATTGGCGGATTGTTTCGCGAAACGGATGAAAAAATTCACCGCGGAAAAATTCGCCGCACGTCAAAAAATTGTCGCGGGCGTCAAAAAAGAATAGCCGCAGGCGACGAAACAATAGCCGTGCGATGAAACAATAGCCGCGGGCGACGAAACAATAGCCGCGGGCGACGAAACAATAGCCGTGCGACAAAACAATAGCCGTGGGCGAAGAAACAATAGCCGCGGGCGACGAAACAATAGCCGCGCAACAAAACAATAGCCGCGGATGACGAAACAATAGCCGTGGGCGACGAAACAATAGCCGCGCGACAAAATAATAGCCGCGGGTGACAAATTTTTTTGTCGCATGACATTTTCGCCATTTTGCGAATTTTTCGCCGTTTCGCGGATCTTTTGAAAGATTCGCAAATTTTTCGGCGAAGCGAAATGGAACAGATTTGCTCATCACTAGTCTTTATCCCTATCCTAATGTGTTCCTGATAGGGATGCACCGAATCCCCACATTTTTTTAAGGATTCGTTTCGGCTGGATCTATGCTCCCGGCCGAACCGAATCCGTATCCCAATTAGCATAAATTTGCATATGCTAATTAGAATTCAGAAAGGGTCAAATGGGGAGCGGAATTTTTTTTAACCCCTTCCAATCCTAATCAGCATATGCTAATTTGGATTTGGTTTGGGATTCGGGGGTTCGGTGCATCCCTAGTTCCTGAGGATTAGACGAGGCTTATAATGTATTGTAAAGAGAAAGGCTCAGCATATAGCACCCGAGGGGGTACAGTTATACACTCTTTAGCACACCTTAAAGGGGACCTGTCCCCCACACATTAAAAGCTCTATAGTAAAAGTCCTTTTCAAATTCAACATAACAAATAAACATCCAAACCTTATAAAGCATAAAAGCATATAAAAATCTCAACTGTCAATCATACATTGCCCGCCCACCTCTATGTCTCAGGCATAGAGGCGGGGCAGTCAATTACTTTCACTTTCCATTTAGCACTCCCCACATGTTACTGCACTCCTCACATTCCCCCTCCCTCCTCAGGATTTATAATTGTGTAGCCAGTGCATAGGCACGAGCAATAGGTCCCCCATTCTGGTGCATAAACAAGATTTTGGGGTGATACAATACTTAATAACAGTGTTCACAAAATGGCGCCTGTCTGCTTGCTGTGATTGTGTCATTCCAAGACTGGGAAAACAAAACTTTAATATATTATATAGTGTAAATACATTTTATTTTGCACAACTAACATAATACAAAAGGATTTGGATTCACTTTTTAGGGTGACAGGTCCCCTTTAAATTTTCATTAACACCGTTTACAGAGTAACTGTAATTATAGTCAACTCCTAGCAGAGTCTATTTTAAACCAAGGCCTAGATTATTATTTTTTTCTTAAGTTCTTGTTACTTTCACTAATATTTGGATGACTTGACCCCTGTTACCGAGTGCCAAAAATAGAAAAACTGGTGCTGTTTTGTTCTTGTATTTTCCTGATATTCTACCAAAGAAAATGAAGAGCAGCATGAGGTATGAATTATGTTTTCATCTTTATTCAGGGAACTCAGGTTAATTTGTAATTTAGGCTCTTTAAATTGTACCAACGTCAACACATATTGATGTGATTAATACTTTAAAGTGGTACTGAAAACTCAGCATATTAAATGTAGCAAGTGCATTCTTTTCTTTCTCTTTCTTATGTTTTTTTTAGCGAGCAATATGCCAAGAATGAAATAGAATAGTGATAAAATACTTTGAGGAAAAACTTGTTCTTCTGTTTTTCTCTATGGTATTTAGAGATGAAAGGTTGACTCCACACTGTCGGTGTCATTTATCTTCTGTGAATACATTTATCTCTGCTAGGCTATGAAGAAAGCTTTACCACTGTAGCTTTTCTTTTCTTAAATCTGAATATATACAAGTTCATTAGTGGACAGTTTAGGTTGATACTTTAGATTGTAAGCTCTACAGGGCGGGGACCAGGCCCGGACTAAGATTCAAAATAGGCCCTGGCATTTCAAGTACCCAGAGGCCCAAACAGCCCCCCACCAGCCCAATAAATAGTGACTTCTCTCTTTTTAACACTTAGGGGCTGATTTACTAACCCACGAACGGTCCGAAGGCGCCCGAATGCGATTTTTTCGGAAATTGTCGCGACTTTTTCATAGCCATTACGAATGGTTCACAAAATGTCACAACTTTTTCGTAGCGCTAAGACTTGTGCGAAAAGTCGCGACTTTTTCGCAGCTTTTGCGCCGAGTACGAAAGTTTCTGATTCATTCAAGCTTCAGTATGGTGACTTTTCTTGGGCCAGGTTGGAGCTGCAGAGTGCCATTGAGCCCTATGGGAGACTTTCCTTGGCCAGGTTGGAGCTGCAGAGTGCCATTGAGCCCTATGGGTGACTTTCCTTGGGCCGGGTTGGAGCTGCAGAGTGCCTATGGGAGACTTTCCTTGGGCCGGGTTGGAGCTGCAGAGTGCCATTGAGCCCTATGGGAGACTTTCCTTGGGCCGGGTTGGAGCTGCAGAGTGCCATTGAGCCCTATGGGAGACTTTCCTTGGGCCGGGTTGGAGCTGCAGAGTGCCATTGAGCCCTATGGGAGACTTTCCTTGGGCCGGGTTGGAGCTGCAGAGTGCCATTGAGCCCTATGGGAGGCTTTCCTTGGGCCGGGTTGGAGCTGCAGAGTGCCATTGAGCCCTATGGGAGACTTTCCTTGGGCCGGGTTGGAGCTGCAGGGTGCCATTGAGCCCTATGGGAGACTTTCCTTGGGCCAGGTTGGAGCTGCAGAGTGCCATTGAGTCCTATGGAAGGCTTCCAAAATCATGCTAAGTCTGAAAGTTTCGCACCCGCTTACGAGCGCTCAATACGAAAAAGTCGCGACAAGATACGAGCAAATCGTAACGGTTGCGAAAAAGTTGCGTCTTTTCGCGCAAATCGTAATGGTTACGAAAAAGTCGCGACAATTTACGAAAAGTCGTAATGGCGACGAAAAAAATCACAAAAAATACGAAAAAGTCGCAAAATGTTCGTTTTCCAATCGCAATTTTTCCAATTCGGATTCGAATTCGTGTCTTAGTAAATCAGCCCCTTAGTGCATAGTATAATGGAGTTATATTTTGTATTTATTTGTATTTTATTATATTGGGCTTTCTTTGGTGCACAAGAAGCTCTATATAAGTAAAAATATACATATCAGTAATGTCAAGATTTTCTCGACCCACGCCGACCAACCCAAACCCTACCCGACACGGCTTCCTTCCTTTATTTATAGACTGGACCCACAATGATGTCACAAAAGGGGTGGGGCTTCCGGGTGCGTGCCTATAAATAAAGAAGCCGGAAGAGAGCTGCAGGAAAGGTTGCGGGGAGCTCAGCCCGAACCCGTCTGCAACCTGCAGGTGATGTGCCGAGGTCGGCCTGAAAATCCGTGTGAAAAAAGTTGCGAACGTCACAAATTTTTCGACTTGATGCATAAAAACTGCAACTTTTTCAAAGCAAAAGGAGCATCTTTAAAATAAAACTATACCCCAAACAATGTAGGTCTCTATAAAAATATATAAAGCAGCTCATATGTAAAACCCTGCTTCATCTAAATAAACCATTTTCATAAAAATATACTTTTTTAGTAGTATGTGCCATTGGGTAATCCTAAATAGAAAACTGCCATTTTAAGAATAAAGAGCCGCCCCCTGGGATCATAGGATTCACAGTGCACACAAACAAGCTAAGGCACACATACATGCTAGGCCCCATCAGCCAATTAATGGGCAGAGTTCTGCCTTTAGCTCCCACACTAGTGATGAGCGAATCTGTTCTGTTTCGCTTCGCCGAAAAATTTGCGAATCTTTCAAAAGATCCATGAAACAGCGAAAAATTTGCGAAACAGCGAAAATGTTGTGCAACAAAAAAAATTGTTGCGCGGCTATTGTTTTGTCACCCGCGGCTATTATTTTGTCGCCCACGGCTATTATATTGTCACGCGGCTATTGTTTCGTTGCCCGCGGCTATTATTTTGTCGCCCGCGGCTATTATTTTGTCGCCCGCGGCTATTTTTTTGATGCCCGCGACAATTTTTGGACGCGCGCCGAATTTTTTCATCCGTTTCACGAAACAATCCGCCAATGGCGAAACACGGAAATTCGCTGCGAATCCATGCCTGGCGAACCATTTCGCTCATCACTATCCCACACTACTTCCTGTTACAGTTAGAGCTGCATTATTTCCTGTCAGCTGATCTCTGAGGGAACACACATATATATACATATATATACAAACATATATATTCCAGTTTGGTGAGATTTTTTAATAGCTCACTTAACATAATATAAACTGTTGGTTAAGTATTCTGGGGGTATAGTTTGCCTTTAAGGAAAGGGAAGGGACATCTGCCATTGACTTCTACACGATCTCTGCAACTTTTAGCTGGCAAATTGTCGGGTTTGGATTTTTAGCTGATTGCTCGCATAGTAAATGTCGAAAAAGTTGTAACTTTTTTTTTTCTGCAAAAAATCTGAATGGGAAAAAAAAATCTGAGCAATAATAAATGGCCCCCTAGGTGTGGCACAAGTCCATCAAGACCATCTCCCCTTTGCAACTGCAATGACGCAGGAGTTCTGGGGAAAAAAACACAGCATTGTGGGAAAAAACATGGCGATTGCGCTCAAAACTGCACTTCATTGTGGAACTTTAACCGAATGCCAGACACGTCCCATAGAGGAGCCTTAAAGCTACAGTGCACTGATCCCAGCATCACATTGACAAATGCCCTACGGTGCCCCTTAAATATTCTACTTTAAAATGTGAATAACGACCATAGGCTCAATGAAGAATTCACTTAACCCACGCTGCGATCGTATATTTATCATGTTTTAAAATCCAGCACCAGATCTAATTTTAAATGACAACTTGAGTTAAATAAAACAACTGAGGCTGTAACTCAAAAGTCTGGAAAAAGCAACAAAAACGGTTCATTTAATTTGGCTATCTAAGCTATTCCCCAGCCCCAGTACATTGGCAGGAAACAACAAGAATATAAATGATGCTGATCCTGTCTGTACTTTCTTTATTTAAATAAGACTTCCTGCAGTGAAATACTGGTTTTAATCACGCTGGCACTTGCACAGTACTACAGACAGATTGCGGGAACAAATAAAGAGAAAAAATTAAATTCTAAACTAACATTAACAGCGCAGGCGAGTTGATGTTTTATATGACATGCATGGACCGAGACAATTACAGTTTTATTGGAATAAATAAGCTCGCTTTAAAGCAGTGATGAAAAGATATTAAATCAGCACGGAGGGAAGGAAATGTGGGAAAAGGTGCAGCGCGGTCCTTTTCTCCAGTGGAGCCATAACAAAAATGGAGGTAATCGGAACATCTATGTGCTTTCCGGTTGGACCCGACTGTATGCATATGGCAAAATTATACACTGAAAGTGTAATAAAAAACATTCACATTTATTTACACATACATGTTATTTATTATTATCTTTTCCATAATATGTTTATTGAAGGAAAACTATAAGCAATATAGGTCTCTATAAAAATATATCACATAAAACAGCTCATTATATTTTAGTAGTACGTGCCACTGGGAAATCCTAAATAGAAAATTGCCAATTTAAGTACTAAAGGCCACCTTCTTAGATCCTACGGTTCACGATGCAAACAAACAAACCAAGGCACACATACATGCTAGGTCTCATCAGCCAATGAATGGACAGAGTTCTGCCCTTGACTCCCACACTACTTCTTACATTATTTCCTGTCAGCAGATCTCTGAGGGAGCACACAGCCCATCACTAAATGGCAGCTCAAGGGAAAGGATAAAAAAGGGCAATATTTACTGATATATTCCAGTTTGGTGAGATTCTTTAATAGGCCACTTATATATGTTGGGGTAGTATTCATTCTGGGGGTTGTTCACCTTTGAGTTAACTTTTAGAATTATGTAGAGAGTAATATTCTGAGTAAAATGCAACAATAGCTATTTCCAGTTTTATACTAAGATATAAGTTCATCTCGCAGCATGAGGGTTCATTCTCTAGCAGGGGTCCTCAAACTTCTTTACCAATGGGCCAGTTCAATAGCACCTTAGACTGTTGGGGGGCTGTGCCATCACCCCCCCCCCCCCGTCAAAGGTCCAGACTAGGGGAAGGCAGACAGTAGAGGTACATGCCTAGCACCCTACTACAGTTGCACCCTAGACACATGCTTCTTTTGCCTTCTCCTGCCCTGAGTTGGAGTAGCAGTGGAAAAATGTGAAAGGGCAATATAATATTTAAGTGTATTGCACACACCTAGTAAAAAAAGTCATTGAAATATACAAGCTAAGCTCCCCCCCCTTATTATTATTGTACAGTAAAGTAGTGTGAGAGGAGAAGGAACATGGCAATACTCCCTTACCCCCATCTCTTCAGTAAAATCAAGTTTTCATAATTTATTCTGCCAAAGTCTGAAGTAGGAACTTCTTCTATTCAGATTATTATCACAAAATCTGCTAGCAGGATAGTGGGTATAAGCCATTTCTCCAACTCTGCGCTATCTTTACAGATACATGTGTATTGATTATTAGCAACAGCAAACACTTATAATGAGCATAGTGTCCTTTTAAATTGGCCTGTTGACTTCTAGTGGTGGGTTGTCATACTGCCCATGGGATTTGAAGGTGACTTCTAAACTGCTTTCCTTCCTCTGCTGGTGTACAGCTACTGGAGAACCACAGGACATCCCTATCTTATACCCTTAGTTTAGTTTGGGAACATTATTTCTATCTCATACAGTAGGTGGTGTCACACTGCACATAATATAGTGAATAAAGTACCCCCTGTTGTAAAATATATGGATATTATAAGTCACCAATGAGTTTCATGACCATATAAAAGCAAGAGGCCAAAGCCCAAGTGCTATTATAAAGGTCATGGAACACCGAGGTGACTTCTTATATCCTCATATTTTACAACAGAGGGTACAGGTATGGGACCTATTATCCAGAATGCTTGGGACCTGGGGTTTTCCGGATAAGGGATATTTCTGTAATTTGGATCTCTATACCTTAAGTCTGCTAAAAAATTTAAATATTGAATAAACCCAATAGGATTGTTTTGCCTCCAATAAGGATTAATTATATCTTAGTTGGGATCAAGTACAGGTACTGTTTTATTATTACAGAGAAAAGGGGATCATTTAACCATTAAATAAACCCAATAGGATTGTTCTGCCCCCAATAAGGGGTAATTATATCTTAGTTGGGATCAAGTACAGGTACTGTTTTATTATTACAGAGAAAAGGGAATCATTTAACCATGAAATAAACCCAATAGGGCTGTTCTGCCCCAATAAGGGGTAATTATATCTTAGTTGGGATCAAGTACAGGTACTGTTTTATTATTACAGAGAAAAGGGAATCATTTAACCATGAAATAAACCCAATAGGGCTGTTCTGCCCCCAATAAGGGGTAATTATATCTTAGTTGGGATCAAGTACAGGTACTGTTTTATTATTACAGAGAAAAGGGAATCATTTAAACATGAAATAAACCCAATAGGGCTGTTCTGCCCCCAATAAGGGGTAATTATATCTTAGTTGGGATCAAGTACAGGTACTGTTTTATTATTACAGAGAAAAGGGAATCATTTAACCATGAAATAAACCCAATAGGGCTGTTCTGCCCCCAATAAGGGGTAATTTTATCTTAGTTGGGATCAAGTACAGGTACTGTTTTATTATTACAGAGAAAAGGGAATAATTTAAACATGAAATAAACCCAATAGGGCTGTTCTGCCCCAATAAGGGGTAATTATATCTTAGTTGGCATCAAGTACAAAATACTGTTTTATAATTACAGAGAAAAAGGAAATCATTTTCAAAAATTAGAACTATTTGCTTATAATGGAGTCTATGGGAGACGGTCATTCCGTGGTTCGTAACTTTCTGGATAACGGGTTTCCGGATAACTGACCCCATACCTGTACTATATTTATTATAATATACAAGTTTAAGTGAGTCGTGTGACAGAAATGACATCACTAAGCCCCAATTATAACTGATGACATCACTAAGCACTGTTTATAGTTATTCATGACATTTAGGCAGGGCCGGGCCAAGGTATTTTGGCACCCTAGGCAAGGACTTCAATTAGCGCCCCCCCCCCCATTACATTTTCCCACCTGATAACAGTATCAGTTTTTTGTAATCTCTTTTTTTTGCATTTTAAAGTATTATATTTTATAATATCACATATTATCACAGGCAGCACATCAGCCCAAAATTAAAACCTAATAATCACAGCACACATAACCCTAATCAGTTCCAGCACAGCAGAAACCACCCCCACCCCCCAGTCACAACAAGTTACATGTATTGCCCCACAGAAAACCTTAGACCATAGACCCACTCTCCAAACTATTTTGCCTCCTTTCCTCACCCAACCTCTTTATTCTCCCAGTCTCTTTTATTTACATGCTAGCATCTATTCTTCCATCTATTTCTCCTCTCTCTTACCATTCAGAAATAGGTAATGACCAAGAAACAGGCCAAATGGTCAGGAGCAGGAGGGCTCACTGACACCTGGGCCCCCGGGAGTTTTCCTGGTATCCTGGCCAGTCCGACACTGGCTGCCATCATCATGCCACATAAAATAAGCCCCCCAATTGCTCCCATGTACCAGTGCCAACAGCCATCATATTGTCCCCATCTGTACCTGTGCCAGCAGCACCCAACATATTGCCCCCCATCTGTACCAGCAGCACCCAACATATTTCCCCCCATCTGTACCTGTGCCAGCAACACCCAACATATTGCCCCCCATCTGTACCTGTGCCAGCAGCCCAGCCACCCCTCATATTGCCCCCATCTGTACCTGTGCCAGCAGCCCAGCCACCCCTCATATTGCCCCCATCTGTACCTGTGCCAGCAGCCCAGCCACCCCTCATATTGCCCCCATATGTACCTGTGCCAGCAGCCCAGCCCCTCATATTGCCCCCATCTGTACCTGTGCCAGCAGCCCAGCCACCCCTCATATTGCCCCCATCTGTACCTGTGCCAGCAGCCCAGCCACCCCTCATATTGCCCCCATCTGTACCTGTGCCAGCAGCCCAGCCACCCCTCATATTGCCCCATCTGTACCTGTGCCAGCAGCCCAGCCACCCCTCATATTGCCCCCATCTGTACCTGTGCCAGCAGCCCAGCCACCCCTCATATTGCCCCCATCTGTACCTGTGCCAGCAGCCCAGCCCCTCATATTGCCCCCACCTGTACCTGTGCCAGCAGCCCAGCCCCTCATATTGCCCCCACCTGTACTTGTGCCAGCAGCCCAGCCCCTCATATTGCGCCCCCACCTGTACCTGTGCCAGCAGCAGCAGTATCTCAGCGAAATCCAGTCCCAGGCCCCAGTCAGCCAAGGCCAGCAGTCCTGCTAACTCAGCCAGCCCAGGTCTCGACGGCACAAGCGAACGCCGCCGCACCCCAGCGCCTTCTGTCCTTCTGGCGCCTTGTGAATGACACGCATGCGTAGGGGGGCGTGCGCGCCACTTCCCAATACGCATGCGCAGGCGGCGCAGAGGTAAGCATAGGGAAGGGTAGGGTGGCGGTGCGCTCGGTTCCTGGGAAGCTAATCATGCCAGAGGGGGGTTTAGGTGGCGCCAGCTACAACTACAAAAAAAAAAAATTTCATTTCCCCTTTAATGTGCGCCGACTGCGCCCCCAAGTGATTGCGCCCTAGGCAGGCGCCTACTCTGCCTACCCCTAGTTCCGGCCCTGCATTTAGGGCTCTGGCACACAGGGAGATTAGTCACTCGCGACAAATCTCCCTTGTCACGAGCGATTAATCTCCCCGAACTACCATCCCACTGGCGAACATGTAAGTCGCCGGTGGGATGGTACACGCCGTGCAGGCGATTTGCGGAAATCGCGCCGCCGTGTGTGCCATCCCACCGGCGACTTACATGTTCACCGGTGGGATGGCAACTGGTGCTAACTCGGGGAGATTAGTCGCCCGCGAACAGGAAGATTTGTCGCGGGTGACTAATCTCCCCGTGTGCCAGAGCCCTTACTATTACATCTGTAAGACATACATATTATTATATTACAAAATATACTATTAACACTGCTCAATAATATTTACCGTTGCAACACCCTCTCTCTATATGCAGAGCATGTGTTTAGTATCCAAGGTCCCTGGAAACATAATTACTTAATGTGCTTTAAGCTTGAGTACACGGCGGTATGATCCATGCGTGACTAATGAAGAGTTCATTATTCCAGTAATAGATACAGATGCATTATTTACTTCTTATAAAACCTTTATAACACTGTAAAAGTACATATCAAAAGTCATGTTTATTGCAACATTCCACTGTAGTTTGTCAATTATGTGATTAGAAAGCTGTTAGCGCGAAAACAGGAAAAAGTCCTAATCCCGAGTTCATTTTACGATGCCTTAAATAACAGTCATTTTGCTCTATGTGCATATAATGAACATCTCTGGCAATTTATGCAAAGCTAATTTCTGATAAGACTGCATCTGGGGGGAAAAGCTTAACAGTATATTGGTAACTTATGCAAAGTCAGTTCTTCCTTCAGCAATCACATCTGTGAAATTCATTCATTATGCATACATCAATCAGTCCATTCCCCCCCCCCCCCCCCCCGTTCTGTTCTTTTTAAATAATTATTCTTGCTGGTAAATTATTTATTATGTGGCTTGGTCAAAAAAAAAGCAGTGTAATTATCTCCTGATAATGTACACATAGAAACAAATACTATTCATGGCCGGGTATTATTTCCAGCGTTGGGGTTTTTAAGAGAACAGACGTTAGATTTTTATTTGTTTCTCAATGAAATATTGATTTGTGCCGTGTAGATTGAGGAAAGGCTTTACATTATGCAGCAGCGAAATAAAACCATGTAATTAAGAAACACAATAATAAGATTGGTTTTGCCAGCACAGAATAAATATTTGAAATAAATGAGATTTCTAAGGCATATTGAATGCCGAGCTCATTCATATTTCAGACGCTTCTGCCGTACTAAAAATAGGGTCTTTTTTTTTTATGACAGTTCATACATATTGCAACTATTTCATCTAAACCTGTTTATTTTTCAAGTGTATCCTTGACATTTAATGCTGGCGTCTCCTACTTTCTCTAAATAGATTCCAGTAAGCCTATTCCTCTGCTCCATTTTGATCAAGAGTAGCGAGATGTTTAGAATATTTGATCACCTGTCACCATAATAGACATTAAGAATATGAGTCACCTCTTGTCATCATGAAGTGTTGACTTGCCGAAATATCGCAAGATCTATAATAGCAACTGGAGACGTGTAGGTGGAAATAAATAACTTGACATTTTTTTCTACCTTTACAAAATGTTAAGGGAAATCAAAGACAAATGCATCACACGGCATTAATCGTTCATAACCCTGTGATCTACGTGAGGGGGCAGAACACTGGGACATATGGTAAATTGCCTGCAAGAGCGTCCATCTCCATGTCATCTGCGACAAGCCAAAATGTTGTCTTTATGCAAAGGGTTTTTTTTCTTGGCTGTGCTTGCAGCTAAAAAATGTTAAGAAAACAATGCTGACTGAACCCAATAGATATACAGTGCCATTTAAACTAAGCTTCTCACCTTACTTTAGGTGGCACGAGAGATGACTTCTGCTTTAGGTGGCTCTGGTGATGACTTCTGCTTTAGGCACCACTGGGGATGACTTCTGCTTTAGGTGGCACTAGGGATGACTTCTGCTTTAGGTGGCACTGGGGATGACTTCTGCTTTAGGTGGCACTGGGGATGACTTCTGCTTTAGGTGGCACTAGGGATGACTTCTGCTTTAGGTGGCACTGGGGATGACTTCTGCTTTAGGTGGCACTGGAGATGACTTCTGCTTTAGGTGGCACTGGGGATGACTTCTGCTTTAGGTGGCACTAGGGATGACTTCTGCTTTAGGTGGCACTGGGGATGTTTTCTGCTTTAGGTGGCACTAGGGATGACATCTGCTTTAGGTGGCATTGGGGATGACTTTTGCTTTAGGAGGCACTAGGGAGGACTTATGCTTTAGGTGGCACTGGAGATGACTTCTGCTTTAGGTGGCATTGGAGATGACTTATGCTTTAGGTGGCACTGGGGATAACTTCTGCTTTAGGTAGCATTGGGGATGGCTTATGCTTTAGGTGGCACTAGGGATGACTTATGCTTTATGTGGCACGGGGGGTGACTTATGCTTTAGGTGGCACTAGGGATGACTTATGCTTTAGGTGGCACTGGGGATGACTTCTGCTTTAGGTGGCATTGGGGATGACTTATGCTTTAGGTGAAACTAGGGATGACTTATGCTTTAGGTGGCACTGGGGAGGACTTATGCTTTAGGTGACACTAGGGATGACTTATGCTTTAGGTGGCACTGGGGATGACATCTGCTTTAGGTGGCATTGGGGATGACTTTTGCTTTAGGAGGCACTAGGGAGGACTTATGCTTTAGGTGGCACTGGAGATGACTTCTGCTTTAGGTGGCATTGGGGATGACTTATGCTTTAGGTGGCACTGGGGATAACTTCTGCTTTAGGTAGCATTGGGGATGGCTTATGCTTTAGGTGGCACTAGGGATGACTTATGCTTTATGTGGCACGGGGGGTGACTTATGCTTTAGGTGGCACTAGGGATGACTTATGCTTTAGGTGGCACTGGGGATGACTTATGCTTTAGGTGGCACTAGGGATGACTTATGCTTTAGGTGGCACTGGGGATGACTTCTGCTTTAGGTGGCATTGGGGATGACTTATGCTTTAGGTGAAACTAGGGATGACTTATGCTTTAGGTGGCACTGGGGAGGACTTATGCTTTAGGTGACACTAGGGATGACTTTTGCTTTAGGTGGCACTGGGGATGACCTTTGGTATCTTAAAAGCAAAATTCTGTATATTTAAAAGGAAATTTAGTTCTTGTAGGCTACTGCCACGCAGGCTAATTTTTAAATGAGTTTACCCACAGGCTGACAATTAGCCCCTACACTAGTGGCTAATTCTTGAATTTTGGCCCCATGTGGCATTAGCCTTAGTGTAGAGGAATCTATGAGCATGGGAGGCATTGGATTGGTTGCCTCAGGCAGAAGCAGACCTCAACACTCCCCAGTTAATTAAATTAAATACAGTGGAGGAAATAATTATTTGACCCCTCACTGATTTTGTAAGTTTGTCCAATGACAAAGAAATGAAAAGTCTCAGAACAGTATAATTTCAATGGTAGGTTTATTTTAACAGTGGCAGATAGCACATCAAAAGGAAAATCGAAAAAATAACTTTAAATAAAAGATAGCAACTGATTTGCATTTCATTGAGTGAAATAAGTTTTTGAACCCTCTAACAAAAAAAGACTTAATACTTAGTGGAAAAACCCTGGTTTGCAAGCACAGAGGTCAAACGTTTCTTGTAATTGATGACCAAGTTTGCGCACATTTTAGGAGGAATGTTGGTCCACTCCTCTTTGCAGATCATCTCTAAATCCCTAAGGTTTCGAGGCTGTCTCTGTGCAACTCTGAGCTTGAGCTCCCTCCATAGGTTTTCTATTGGATTAAGGTCCGGAGACTGACTAGGCCACTCCATGACCTTAATGTGCTTCTTCTTGAGCCACTTCTTTGTTGCCTTTGCTGTATGTTTTGGGTCATTGTCGTGCTGGAACACCCATCCACGACCCATTTTCAGTTTCCTGGCAGAGGGAAGGAGGTTGTCGTTCAGGATTTCACGATACATGGCTCCGTCCATTTTCCCGTTAATGCGAATAAGTTGTCCTGTGCCCTTAGCAGAAAAACACGCCCAAAGCAAAATGTTTCCACCCCCATGCTTGACGGTGGGGACGGTGTTTTGGGGGTCATAGGCAGCATTTTTCTTCCTCCAAACACAGCGAGTTGAGTTAATGCCAAAGAGCTCTATTTTGGTCTCATCAGACCACAGCACCTTCTCCCAGTCACTCACAGAATCATTCAGGTGTTCATTGGCAAACTTCAGACGGGCCTGCACATGTGCCTTCTTGAGCAGGGGGACCTTGCGAGCCCTGCAGAATTTTAATCCATTGCGGTGTAATGTGTTTCCAATGGTTTTCTTGGTGACTGTGGTCCCTGCTAATTTGAGGTCATTAACTAACTCCTCCCGTGTAGTTCTAGGATGCTTTTTCACCTTTCTCAGAATCATTGACACCCCACGAGGTGAGATCTTGCGTGGAGCCCCAGAGCGAGGTCGATTGATGGTCATTTTGTGCTCCTTCCATTTTCGAACAATCGCACCAACAGTTGTCACCTTCTCTCCCAGCTTCTTGCTAATGGTTTTGTAGCCCATTCCAGCCTTGTGCAGGTCTACAATTTTGTCTCTGACATCCTTGGACAGCTCTTTGGTCTTTCCCATGTTGGAGAGTTTGGAGTCTGCTTGATTGATTGATTCTGTGGACAGGTGTCTTCTATACAGGTGACTAGTTAAGACAGGTGTCCTTAATGAGGTTGACTAATTGAGTAGAAGTGTCTAACCACTCTGTGGGAGCCAGAACTCTTAATGGTTGGTAGGGGTTCAAAAACTTATTTCACTCAATGAAATGCAAATCAGTTGCTATCTTTTATTTAAAGTTATTTTTCCATTTTCCTTTTGATGTGCTATCTGCCACTGTTAAAATAAACCTACCATTGAAATGATACTGTTCTGAGACTTTTCATTTCTTTGTCATTGGACAAACTTACAAAATCAGTGAGGGGTCAAATAATTATTTCCTCCACTGTAAGTACCATGGTAATAATCAATCAGTGATAATATCCCCAAATAATTAATAGATAATTCTCTAGTACTCTATCTAGGTGTGCCAAAGAAATAGTAATATAGAAAAACAGTCATTTATGTGGAATAAACACCTTCTAATGCTCAACCAGTGTCATATACATAGTTTATTAGATAGATTTAATAAACACTTCAAAATACATTAAGAAAATACATAAAACCATAAATATGAAAAAAAAAAAATCTAAAGGAATGTTGTATAACCAATAAACCAGGCTAATGAAAATGTATGAGTAAGCCCATAAAAGTCAATTGCTAATTTATAAATATGTGAAATGCATGAAAGTATATATAAGTGGAACAAATGTAGCCAGTTAATATAGGGGCACCCTAGCAGTATAGCCACTTCCAACCAATCTCTTGCTTTTTAAATCCACTGGTGTAATGTAGAATGATACATAATACAGTAATGAAGTGATGCACAGAAGGAAAATGAATTCCAAATGAAGTGTAAAATGAAGATGAAAAGGTGAATAAATATTGATGTCTGACTAAATATGGATGGATTCCCAATGAGAATGTTGGAGAATAGTATGCAGCTGGTAATTAATGTCCGTGGGTTTGGGGGTACATAGAAGGGATATGATTATATACCCCTAATAATCAAATATGGGTATTAAAGCCTACACATATGAATAACATGGGCAATTGTAGTACTGGTCTGTCCCATGTGACTAGCCAAGGCTCCCTACTGCTGCTAGTTAGGGAGTTTAGTTATTTTTAATATTTATGGTTGAATTTATGTATTTTATGCTTTTGAAACATTATTATATATATTTCAGCTAAATAAAATATGTGTATTACATTGGTCACGTATCATGGTCATGTAAACCCTACATTTTCCCACCATGTATATAAGTTGGGCACATCTCCCCCACCCCCCCACACACTGCATTATATTTACTGCATATATCCCCTCCATTCACCAGCACCATCCTTTTTTCTTCTAACAAATAGCAGCTTTCACTTGGCGGCCATTTTCCCTCTTGCACATAAACATGTTTCTTCAGGAGAGTGCATAGCTAGAGCAGAGTTTCTATGGAAACCAGCATTGCCATCTCTTCATTGGCTGCTAGACTGGAGGGTGTGTTTTAGTAACCTGAGTTTGTAAGAACTGAGCATGCTCAGTAGCCAACAGCCAAAGTAAATTCCTAAGGGAGGGGGCCGAGTGGGTTAGAGGAGGAGAAGGAATCCTAAGAGATTAAAGGGCTGCTGCAGCCTTACTATTAACCTTTTAACACCCAGAGTAGTGTTACCACTACCCACAATAATGTTTTGCAGCAAACCTGCTGAAGCTTTTTTCCTATTTCTACCAGAGTGGCAGGTATTCCAATATTCACTAGTTATATTTTTTTGTGTGGGGTTTATATAGGAAAGTTACTTTTTCTTAGTAAAGGTATGGGATCTGTTATCCAGAAAGCTCCAAAGTTTGGAAAGGCCATCTCCCATAGACTCCATTTTAATCAAATAATTCACATTTTAAAAAATTATATCCTTTTTAGTGATGAGCGAATCTGTCCCATTTCGTTTCACCATAAAATTCACGAAACGGCAGAAAATTTGCGAACCGCATTTGTTGCACAATTTTTATTTTGTCGCCCACGTCTTTTCTGTCGCCCCAGGTCTATTTATTGTCACCCACGTTTAATTTATTTGTTGCCCAGGTCTATATTTTGTCACCCGCATCTAATTTTTTTGTTGCCCAGGTATATTTTTTGTCACCCACGGCTAATTTTTTTGTCGACCGCGCCCAATTTTGACATGACCACACAACAAAAAAAAATCCACCCGACAAATTTTTCTGCGCCAAATTTTCGCGGAAGTTTCACGAAACAATTCGCCAATGGCGAAATGCGGAAATTCACTCATCACTAATCCTTATAAGATATAGTTAATACTTATTGAAGACAATCCTTTGGGGTTTATATAATGTTAAAAATGATTTTTTAAATTCACTTATAATGATCCAATTTACAGAAAGACCCCTTATCCATTATACCCCAGGTCTCAAGCATTTTGGATAACAGGTCCAATACCTGTATTCAGTGCTTTATCCATATGCTACTTTAGATATTATGGTAAAATGGAGAGGAGAAGTAACTGCTTCATTAAAAACAGTCTCCTAGTTTGGGTATTGTGTGTTTTCTAACACTGGTTGTATCTGTGACATTGGTGTAACCTACAGATCCAGACTTCAGTTATACTTTCATCCATTGCAAGCAGCTGAGCAGGCACGTTGGTTTGCTTTTGTAAACCAGCCTAGATGCTTTCATTTAATGTCACGCGGGACTTATTAGAAAGTAAAATGTCAGCAAAAGCTTCAAAACTCAAGGCCAGGTAGATAACTCCGTACTTGTGCCATAGGAGATATTCCAAGAAGAATTCATGTAGCATAAAGCAGCTGAAAAAGAGCTTCTCATGCTCACAGGAGTTTGAATGAAGTAAAACAATTAAGGTTACAATGCAAATAAGTGCTATTCAGTCTCAAAGAATCTATAGAGACATTATAGCATGTTTACTTAAAACTGTAGTGTTTGTTATTTTTAAAGGAACACTGGCATGGGAAAAAAATCTTTTCAAAACCCATCAGTTAATAGAGCTTCTCCAGCAGAATCCTGCATTTTAATCTGTTTTTCACAAACACAAACAGATTTTTTTTGTATTGAACTTGGAAATTTGACATGGGGCTAGCCATATTTTTCATTTCCCAGGGTGCCACAGCCATGTGACCTGTGCTCTGATAAACTTCAGTTACACTTTACTGCTGCGCTGCAAGTTGGAGTGTTATCCCCCCCCCCCCCAGCAGCCAATCAGCAGAACAATGGGAAGGGACAGGCCCGGATTTGTGGCGAGGCCACAAAGGCCCGGGCCTAGGGCGGCAGAAATTTACGCAACAAAATTGTGACATTTTGCTCCCATACTGAGCAATGGGGACTTCTCCCCACTGCTCTGTATGGGAGTTTAAATGCCCACGCATGCGCGATTGTGTCGGTGCGGCACAAGGGAGGTGGGTTTGTTTGCGCATGCGGGGGGGGGGGGGCAGGACGCGAATAGGGGGCGGCCTAGGGGTGCCCGGGTTTGAAATCCGGCCCTGGGAAGAGAGCAAGATAGCAGCTCCCAGTAGGTATCAGAATAGCACTCAATAGTAAGAAATCCAAGTCCAGATTGGGACCCATCCAGTTACATGGGAGGAGGAGAAACAATAGGTTAGCTGAAAGCAGTTCTAATGTGTAGCGCTGGCTCCTTCTGAAAGCTCAGACTCAGGTACACTTTACTGCTGCGCTGCAAGTTGAAGTGATATCTCCCCCTCCCAGCAGCCGATCAGCAGAACAATGGGAAGGGAGCAAGATAGCAGCTCCCAGTAGGTATCAGAATAGCACTCAATAGTAAGAAATCCAAGTCCGGCTTGGGACTCCTCCAGTTACATGGGAGTAGGAGAACCAATAGGTTAGCTGAAAGCAGTTCTAATGTGTAGCGCTGGCTGAAAGCTCAGACTCAGGCACAATGCACTGAGATGGCGCCTACACACCAATATTACATCTAAAAATACATTTGTTGGTTCAAGAATAAAAGTTTAAATGGCAGAGGGAATTATTTGCTATGTAAACAGTGTCATTTAGAAATAAAAAGTGCTCCATAAAAATCATGACAGAATAACTTTAAGATGAATCCATTAAATTGTCAGAGATTTGCTCCTCTTTTAAAAGCCAAAGCACATTGAGTTTTATAATGCCTTGGGCTCTATTTGTGTCGCTCCCAATATGTCATTGTATCCTGCTGCTCTTCAGTTTAACATAATAGGGACTTTCTGTTGAGCCTTATTTTTACTTTCCCTGCAATTCAAAATTGAGCATGAACAATTTGTACATTTTGGCCACATCACTGAACTGAGCCCACCGTTTGCCATAACAAACATGCCTACGATCAGCACAAACTTCACCCTTTCCACAGCCGGTGCTACTTTTCGGGAACCTTTATTTTGGACTGCTCAGTGAAAGAAGATGACAGTTAAAAGAGATTGCCCTAGCTCGTTTTATTATAAAATGTTATCTCTGTTTTCCAAATATATCATAACACAGTTTCCAAGTCAATACATTTTAAATAACTGGCTCACATTCAATGGAAAAATAACCTAAATTGTAATTTTATATCATTTGTATTATTTATTATCAGTGAGGTTTACTTTTTGCTAAATTTTTGCTATTTTTTGCTGCCAAAGTTTCCCTTTGCCTCCTTGCTCTGGGCTCAGTCTCAGGCTTCATGGTCATCTAATCTAAGCTAACACACGTAGAGTAAAAGCGCCCACCCAATTAACATGTCATGTCTGAGTAAATACAGATGTACCGTATACACCAGTCTGGGATGTGTTTTTCACTAACAAGTTACAGGCTATCACTGTTTCCTATAAAGTTACAGTATCAAGTACTGAACTGACAGTCATTCTCTTATGACAGATAGGGGGACAGGCAGTCTTTAACAATAAAAAACAATAAACCAAGTTCATTAATAAACAATAATGGATCGCTTTTAAGGAGTTCCTCTAATGTACCTGTAGGGGACTGACAATTTAGTTACCCTTTATGTTTGCAGGCAGTCCCCTAAAGTTTATAGACAGCTAAGCTGGGTCCTAAATCATCGTTAGGAGGAAATGTAGATTGTAAGCTCTTTTGGGCAGGGCTCTCTTCACCTCTTGTATCGGTTATTGATTGCTTTATGTTACTCTGTATGTCCAATGTATGTAACCCACTTATTGTACAGTGCTGCGGAATATGTTGGCGCTTTATAAATAAATGTTAATGATAATAATAATTGTTTCCTGATTCTGTATTTGAGTATGTTCCTGGTAGTTCCATAACTGACCAGGAGGGGTCATCTTCTGTTATATAAAAGGGGGAAGATTATAGACCTTGCTCTCTTTCTTCTTAGATTCCCCTTGGGCAGGAGATGGTAGAAGATTACTAGGCAGAGGTAGGCCTAGTAGGTGAAGTTGTAAGGATATTCTCTTTTATAGTTCACTATAGGAGCAAGAGCTAGGTTCAGGGTACTTAGTGAGCAGTCTGAAGCTTCTACAAGGAAAGTAGAAGGATTAAAGTCTCAAGTGTACCATAGGAACTCAAGTGTAGCGGCTTAGGGATAAGATATGTCCCAACCTAAAGTCCACATTTGCAAGTTGACCATCCACAGGCAAATACTTCTAAAGGTTCTATATGTGAGTATGTGGAATACTTGTTTCATCTGTGACAGGATCCCTGCCAATAAAGACATTACTGTTTGCAAGAACCACTGGCACAAATTTCTTCTTAGATTCCACCTGGGAAGGAGATGGAAGAAGATTACTAGGCGAAAGCAGGCCTAGTAGAGGAAGTTGTAAGGATAGTCTCTTTTATAGTTTACTCTAGGAGCAAGAGCTAGGTTCAGGGTACTTAGTGAGCAGTCTGAAGTTTCTACAAGGAAAGTAGAAGGATTAAATTCTCAAGTGTACCATAGGAACTCAAGTGTACAGGCTTAGGGATAAGATATGTCCCCACCTAAGGTCCACATTTGCAAGTTGACCATCCACAGACTGGTCACTGGCATATACTTCTAAAGGTTCTACTTGTGAGTATGTGGAACAATTGTTTCATCTGTGACAGGATCCCTGCCAAAAAAGATGTTACTGTTTGTAAGAACCACTGGTGCAAATTTCTTCTTAGATTCCACCTGGGCAGGAGATGGAAGAAGATTACTAGGTGGAGGTAGGCCTAGTAGAGGAAGTTGTTAGGATAGTCTCTTTTATAGTTTACTCTAGGAGCAAGAGCTAGGTTCTGGGTACTTTGTGAGCAGTCTGAAGCTTCTACAAGGAAAGTAGAAGGATTAAAGTGTACGATAGGGACTCAAGTGTACAGGCTTAGGGATAGATATGTTCCCACCTAAGGTCCACTTAGAGGACCTGAAGCTTGGGGTTAAACATTTGCAAGTTGACTATCCACAGACTGGTCACTGGCAAATACTTCTAAAGGTTCTATTTGTGAGTATGTGGAACAATTGTTTCATCTGTAACAGGACCACAGCAGTTGGGTTCTCAACTTGTAAAGAGTCCTGTTTCCAGGAGACCTCCTTTGCCGTCCAAGACCTTTTTGTCTAACTCGTCATTCATATCTCTAGCATCTCAATAGAACTATCTTTGGTTTCATCATTTGCATCTGTGCTCAAGGAGGAATCTCATTTCAAGCTTAGACTGTTAACAGCCCTTGAGCCTGGTGTTAATTTAACTGCATTATATTAGCTAAATATAGCTATTCCATTCCTTTACTCTCCGGTATAATTGCTGCACTGCATTATTTTTCTTCTTGTGTATGTTTTATTTTGCCTAAAAGGCTTTATAATGTACCAAGATGTTTAAGTGAAACGCCAGCTTTCCAGTGTGTTTTTTTTCAGACTGATGTTGTAGCTATTAAAGAACACATTGCATTGTAAAAAGGACAAAGGGCACAGGCAGGGATCAAAAGAACTCAGCAGAGACACAATAAATCACAGAATCAAGTTGAATCTCAGTCTCCTTCATACTGTGTTTTTTTAGGCTTTCTGAGACATAATGTTCTTTTCTTTCTCCTGCCCAGAATCATTCATTCAGACAGAAAATTAACCATTAAGCTTTCACTGAAAGACAAACCCATTCAGAGTAAACAGAGCAGTTTAAATTGAAAATAAAATATAATTACAGCAAGGAACTAAATTGAGAATATGTAATTATATTCCGATTGGTTTTCTGTATTATCTACCTTTACTTGCAGAATGTACCTTATTCTATATATATATATTTTTCTGCCATTCCTTCTTATGTTCTACCAAAGCCTTTCTGTTAGTTACCTGCCTAATCATATTTATATATAACTTTACTTTGACAATATAATTTAATCTCACTGCAGACAAAGAATTGATATTGGTTGAGTGGTGGCACGAAAAATGCCCAACAGCATTAAATAGGGCTAGTAAATTGGGCTACTTAATACATGATAGTACAGTTATCGGACCCCTTATCCAGAAACCCATTATCCAGAAAGTTCCGAATTACAGAAAGACCATCTCCCATAGACTGCATTTTAATCAAATAATTCACATTTTTAAAAATGGTTTCCTTTTTCTCTGTAATAATAAAACAGTACCTTGTACTTGATCCCAACTAAGATATAATTACCCCTTATTGGGGGCAGAACAGCCCTATTGGGTTTATTTCATGGTTAAATGATTCCCTTTTCTCTGTAATAATAAAACAGTACCTTGTACTTGATCCCAACTAAGATATAATTACCCCTTATTGGGGGCAGAACAGCCCTATTGGGTTTATTTAATGGTTAAATGATTCCCTTTTCTCTGTAATAATAAAACAGTACCCGTACTTGATCCCAACTAAGATATAATTACCCCTTATTGGGGGCAGAACAGCCCTATTGGGTTTATTTAATGGTTAAATGATTCCCTTTTCTCTGTAATAATAAAACAGTACCTGTACTTGATCCCAACTAAGATATAATTACTCCTTATTGGGGGCAGAACAATCTTAGTGGGTTTAATTGCGGTTTAAATAATTTTTTTAGCAAACTTAAGGTAGGAGATCCGAATTATGGAAAGACCCCTTATCCAGAAAACCCCAGGTCCCGAGCATTCTGGATAATGGGTCCCATACCTGTACCTATAAAATACAATTTAAATGCACTTATACAGTATAATAGGATGACAGATCCTATACATGAACTCACAATAAGGTACTGGGTATTGTACATGGACTTGTACTTGAAAATATAGAGCTTACAAAATTGAAATGGTCCCCATAGTTTTGGATATCAAGTGAATACCTTTTTTATTGTATCACTGAATATATTCAGTTATGTTGTTTTGTTTTTTTATTTCTTACAGAATGTGATCAGTGTTGTTAAATCAGAGCCAACTTTCCCCGCTCCACTTGAAGAAGGAATTTCTTCGGAAATCTATTCACAGTACATAGCTCCACCTGTACCCCAATCGCCAATAACAGGAACAGAAGATTCCAGGGTAGGTTTTATTACTCCTAATGTGAAATTTAGAGTTATGATATATACATTTGTGGTCTTTTAGGAATGAGGGGAAACAGGGGTCCAAGACTCTCTAAAGCAGGGGTCCCTAATCTTTTTTTACCTGTGAGCCACATTCAACTGTAAAAAGAGTTGAGGAGCAACACAAGCATAACAAAGGTTCTGGGGGTGCCGAATAAAGGCTGTGATTGGCTATTTGGTAGCTCCTATGTGGACTGGCAGCCTACAGGAGGCTCTATTAGGCAGCAAATATGGTCTTTATGCATCTAAAACATGCCTCCAAAAATGGGCACCTGCTTTGAGGCCATTGGGAGCAACATCCAAGGGGTTAGTAACCAGCATGTTGTTCACAGGCCACTGGTTGGGAGGTATCACTGCTCTAAAGGCTCAAAAATGATTGATCACATTGGCTTTAATCTGTTTCAAAAACTATATACCACACAAGAGTCAGGGAGTCTTCCTTTATTTTGTCAGCCCATGAGAAATGATAAATTTGGCTCAGTGTGCATTACACCCAACTTTATGTTACTAAATGGGTTCAAGTATTGATACATTCGGCTCAGTGTGCATTACACCCAACTTTATGTTTCTAAATGGGTTCAAGTATTGATACATTCGGCTCAGTGTGCATTACACCCAACTTTATGTTTCTAAATGGGTTCAAGTATTGATACATTCGGCTCAGTGTGCATTACACCCAACTTTATGTTACTAAATGGGTTCAAGTATTGATACATTCGGCTCAGTGTGCATTACACCCAAATTTATGTTACTAAATGGGTTCAAGTATTGATACATTCGGCTCAGTGTGCATTACACCCAACTTTATGTTACTAAATGGGTTCAAGTATTGATACATTCGGCTCAGTGTGCATTACAACCAACTTTATGTTACTAAATGGGTTCAAGTATTGATACATTCGGCTCAGTGTGCATTACACCCAACTTTATGTTACTAAATGGGTGCAAGTATTGATACATTCGGCTCAGTGTGCATTACACCCAACTTTATGTTACTAAATGGGTTCAAGTATTGATACATTCGGCTCAGTGTGCATTACACCCAACTTTATGTTTCTAAATGGGTTCAAGTATTGATACATTCGGCTCAGTGTGCATTACACCCAACTTTATGTTACTAAATGGGTTCAAGTATTGATACATTCGGCTCAGTGTGCATTACACCCAACTTTATGTTACTAAATGGGTTCAAGTATTGATACATTCGGCTCAGTGTGCATTACACCCAACTTTATGTTACTAAATGGGTTCAAGTATTGATACATTCGGCTCAGTGTGCATTACACCCAACTTTATGTTACTAAATGGGTTCAATTATTGATACATTCGGCTCAGTGTGCATTACACCCAACTTTATGATACTAAATGGGTGCAACTATTTAAAGATTTGGCTCGGTATGCAATACACCCAACTTTATGTTATTAAATGGGTGCAAGTATTTATAAATTTAGCTCAGTGTGAATTACACCCAACTTTATGATACTAAATGGGTGCAACTATTTATAGATTTGGCTCGGTATGCATTACACCCAACTTTATGTTATTAAATGGGTGCAAGTATTTATGAATTTGGCTCAGTATGCATTGCACTCAACGTTATGCTTCTAAATGGGTTCAGGTATTGATACATTTGGCTCAGTGTGCATTGCTCTCAACTTTATGCTTCTAAATGGGTGCAGGTATTGATACATTTGGCTCAGTGTGCATTGCTCTCAACTTTATGCTTCTAAATGGGTTCAGGTATTGATACATTCGGCTCAGTGTGCATTGCTCTCAACTTTATGCTTCTAAATGGGTTCAGGTATTGATACATTCGGCTCAGTGTGCATTGCACTCAACTTTATGCTTCTAAATGGGTTCAGGTATTGATACATTCGGCTCAGTGTGCATTGCTCTCAACTTTATGCTTCTAAATGGGTTCAGGTATTGATACATTCGGCTCAGTGTGCATTGCTCTCAACTTTATGCTTCTAAATGGGTTCAGGTATTGATACATTCGGCTCAGTGTGCATTGCACTCAACTTTATGCTTCTAAATGGGTTCAGGTATTGATACATTTGGCTCAGTGTGCATTGCTCTCAACTTTATGCTTCTAAATGGGTTCAGGTATTGATACATTCGGCTCAGTGTGCATTGCACTCAACTTTATGCTTCTAAATGGGTGCAGGTATTGATACATTTGGCTCAATGTGCATTGCAAGACTGCAATTACACTGGAATGCTGGGTAAAGAAAAGGTGGCAATTTGTGCTAATATTTCCAGCTATTTTAGTCAATGAGCCCCTTTCTCTCTATTACTTGTTAAGACTATTCATTGTAAATGTAAAGCATACTGCTCTATTTCAATGGGTATTAATGTAATTCACCATTCTGAATATGCAGATAAATCAGCCTCTTGAAGAGCTGGGGGGAAATGAAAAGACAGCAGATGAAGTTGATCCCCTGAGTGGTTTCACCGTAGAAGATGTGAAGACGGTCTTAAATCAGGTTACAACAGAAGTTATTGGCAGCCTACAGGTATGTTATCTTTATAATTACATTCAATTGTCAAGCTTGGAAAATTATTTGCCGGAGATTTTGATTTGCATCAGGCTTCCTGCAGCAGAATTTTTAATGCTGATTACAAAAGAATAAATCTTTCTACAGGCAGTATCTGCATGTTCTTCCAAGGTTACAAAATCTGTTCATCCACAAGTTTATCATACCAAAATAAATAACAGCAAACGTGATGCATTAATATTCAGCCGCTGCATCTGGCATTGGAAGCGGAGAAATGCAGTTAATAACTTGATGCTTTATGGGGGGGGGGGGTTCAGACGGTAGGATACAGGTATTGGTAGGTATTTAAGAGTTTGTTCAAGTTAATTAGCCCCAGCTACAGCCCCCATAATGCTCTGTGGGTGGGGAGAATTAGCTGCAGTCAGTATTTGCTAGCAAGACAGTAATGGGCAATGTGAAGGGGAGCCAAGAACTTCAGCTGACTGCCAGCTTTTATTTTGTCATCCTATATCTCAGGTATCTGATCTATTATCTATGATGCAGAAAGCCCTGAAATATAAGAATGTCATTTAAACAGTTATTCATTTGTGACTGGTTTGCTTTTTGTCCTCGATAAATGAGTCTGACTAAATCAATGTTTGTGGCAAAGATACTGAGTTTTATTAATGAGGAACTATTGCAAAAATAAATGAGCTTCAGCTCATGGAAATAAACTTTCTTAATATAATCAATTTAAAATAATGTACAGGTACAGGATTTGTTATCATGAAAATAATTCAGATTTTTCTCTGTAATAATAAAGCAATACCTTGTAGTTGATCCCAACTAAGATATAATTACCCCTTATTGGGGGCAGAACAGCCCTATTGGGTTTATTTCATGGTTAAATGATTCCCTTTTCTCTGTAATAATAAAACAGTACCTGTACTTGATCCCAACTAAGATATAATTACCCCTTATTGGGGGCAGAACAGCCCTATTGGGTTTATTTAATGGTTAAATGATTCCCTTTTCTCTGTAATAATAAAACAGTACCTGCACTTGATCCCAACTAAGATATAATTACCCCTTATTGGGGGCAGAACAGCCCTATTGGGTTTATTTCATGGTTAAATGATTCCTTTTTCTCTGTAATAATAAAACAGTACCTGTACTTGATCCCAACTAAGATATAATTACCCCTTATTGGGGGCAGAACAGCCCTATTGGGTTTATTTCATGGTTAAATGATTCCTTTTTCTCTGTAATAATAAAACAGTACCTGTACTTGATCCCAACTAAGATATAATTACCCTTTATTGGGGGCAGAACAGCCCTATTGGGTTTATTTCATGGTTAAATGATTCCCTTTTCTCTGTAATAATAAAACAGTACCTGTACTTGATCCCAACTAAGATATAATTACCCCTTATTGGGGGCAGAACAGCCCTATTGGGTTTATTTAATGGTTAAATGATTCCCTTTTCTCTGTAATAATAAAACAGTACCTGCACTTGATCCCAACTAAGATATAATTACCCCTTATTGGGGGCAGAACAGCCCTATTGGGTTTATTTCATGGTTAAATGATTCCCTTTTCTCTGTAATAATAAAACACTACCTGTACTTGATCCCAACTAAGATATAATTACCCCTTATTGGGGCAGAACAGCCCTATTGGGTTTATTTAATGGTTAAATGATTCCCTTTTCTCTGTAATAATAAAACAGTACCTGTACTTGATCCCAACTAAGATATAATTACCCCTTATTGGGGGCAGAACAGCCCTATTGGGTTTATTTAATGGTTAAATGATTCCCTTTTCTCTGTAATAATAAAACAGTACCTGTACTTGATCCCAACTAAGATATAATTACCCCTTATTGGGGGCAGAACAGCCCTATTGGGTTTATTTAAAGGAACAGTAACACCAAAAAATGAAAGAGCTTTAAAGTAATAAAAATATAATGCACTTTTTCCCTGCACCGGTAAAACTGGTGTGTTTGCTACAGTAACACTACTATAATTTATATAATAAGCTGCTGTGTAGCCATGGGGGCAGCCATTCAAGCTGGAAAAAAGGAGAAAAGGCACAGGTTACATAGCAGATAACAGATAAGTTCTGTATAATACAATAGTGTTTTATCTGTTATCTGCTATGTGCCTGTGCCTTTTCTCCTTTGAATGGCTGCCTCCATGGCTACATAGCAGCTTATTTATATAAATTATAGTAGACTTTCTGAAGTAAACACACAACTTTTACCAGTGCAGGGCAGCAGCACATTATATTTTAGTTACTTTTATACACTTTCACTTTTTAGTGTTACTGTTCCTTTAATGGTTAAATGATTCCCTTTTCTCTGTAATAATAAAACAGTACCTGTACTTGATCCCAACTAAGATATAATTACCCCTTATTGGGGGCAGAACAGCCCTATTGGGTTTATTTAATGGTTAAATGATTCCCTTTTCTCTGAAATAATAAAACAGTACCTGTACTTGATCCCAACTAAGATATAATTACCCCTTATTGGGGGCAGAACAGCCCTATTGGGTTTATTTCATGGTTAAATGATTCCCTTTTCCCTATAATAATAAAACAGTACCTGTACTTGATCCCAACTAAGATATAATTACCCCTTATTGGGGGCAGAACAGCCCTATTGGGTTTATTTCATGGTTAAATGATTCCCTTTTCTCTGTAATAATAAAACAGTACCTGTACTTGATCCCAACTAAGATATAATTAATATTTAATGGAGGCAGAACAATCCTATTGGGTTTAATTACTATTTTATTGATTTTTTAGCAGACTTAAGTTATGGAGATCCAAATTATGGAAAGATCCCTTATCTTGAATAAGCTTGGCCCTTGTTCATTCTGGATAACAGGTCCCATACCTGTATTAAAATGAAAAAAAAAATCGAAACGTTAGAGTTTTAGTATATCTACCCCTAAGCTCTCTCTGACATCTAGAAAGAAATATGAATTGAAACTGTGCAAGCATTACAGAACTGAAACTTGACAAAGACAATTCTTTATAGTTCAGGAATAAATTGTTGCATTGTTGCCCTTCACAATCCAAAACACATGCAAAGTTATACAGCCTAAAAATGAGAACTTGCAAGGCTTCAGTCTGTAAAATAAATTAAACCGGGACCTATTTATGTGGTTGTAAAACATACACTAGTCTAGGAAAATGTGTTTGAAAGGAATATCTCAAGGGAAAGCTTAACTGATATCTGAGTCCAAGAGACTGCATAAAGTACTCTGTGCAAACAGCCATCTTAGAGAATGCATCAGCTTCATTTCCCAGGAGCGTTCATTGTTTCATGTTTAATCAACAATTTTTTATATCCAACAATTTACATGAGCTTTCCAGTGATTTAGTGCCAAAATAATAAGTACTTTTCTAATCTTTACAAGAGCGTCCTGTATTTTTTGCTATTAAAATCTTAAATCTTATCAGGACAGCTTTAAATAACAGTTATATATTTTTACAGTTGAAGGTAAATGCATGTAAAATAGCTTGTTCCTACAGACTCAGCCTCTAATGACCTTGCACAAATAGCAGCAGTAAAAATGGAGTTTCTCAATATCCACCTAATTGCCCTGTAAGGCAATTAACCATAATATTATAGCAAACGCGTGGATGGCCAAATTGCACTATTCTAATGCAGAATCCAGAGGTCCAGTTGGTCAGATCACTTATGGAGGGCCAACCATGTACTGCTATTGCCAGAAAATGACCAAACTGTACAGGTATAGGACCCGTTATCCAGAATGCTCGGGACCAAGGGTATTCAAGATAAGGGGTCTTTCTGTAATTTGGATCTCGATACCTTAAGGCTACTAAAAAATCAATAAAAGATTATTTAAACCCAATAGGATTATTTTGCATCCAAATGCATAATATATATCTTAGTTGGGATCAAGTACAGGTACTGTTTTATTATTACAGAGAAAAGGGAATCATTTAACCATTAAATAAACCCAATTGGGCTGTTCTGCCCCCAATAAGGGGTAATTATATCTTAGTTGGGATCAAGTACAGGTACTGTTTTATTATTACAGAGAAAAGGGAATCATTTAACCATTAAATAAACCCAATAGGGCTGTTCTGCCCCCAATAAGGGGTAATTATATCTTAGTTGGGATCAAGTACAGGTACTGTTTTATTATTACAGAGAAAAGGGAATCATTTAACCATGAAATAAACCCAATAGGGCTGTTCTGCCCCCAATAAGGGGTAATTATATCTTAGTTGGGATCAAGTACAGGTACTGTTTTATTATTACAGAGAAAAGGGAATCATTTAACCATGAAATAAACCCAATAGGGCTGTTCTGCCCCCAATAAGGGGTAATTATATCTTAGTTGGGATCAAGTACAGGTACTGTTTTATTATTACAGAGAAAAGGGAATCATTTAACCATTAAATAAACCCAATAGGACTGTTCTGCCCCCAATAAGGGGTAATTATATCTTAGTTGGGATCAAGTACAGGTACTGTTTTATTATTACAGAGAAAAGGGAATCATTTAACCATGAAATAAACCCAATAGGGCTGTTCTGCCCCCAATAAGGGGTAATTATATCTTAGTTGGGATCAAGTACAGGTACTGTTTTATTATTACAGAGGAAAAGGAAATCAGTTTTAAAATTCTCAATTATTTGATTATAATGGAGTCTATTCAGAGCTTTCTGGATAACGGGTTTCCGGATAAGGAATCCCATAACTGTACAATAATTGTGTGTTTGTGGACTGCCATAGGATTTAACTTATAATTTTTCATGAGTTTAAGGTATCAATTAGTTTCCATGAATGCATCCCATGGCTAGCTGTTGGATGTGTACAAGGCCACAGCTTTCTAGACAAAGAAGGTGGATGCTCTGGGGCCCAAATGCCCTTTATCGACAACAGTCACTTCCTATTCTGAACATGAGATATGTTGCCTAGATTTATGTTGATACAAGATTAAAGATTAGGCGGGGATCCATAAGGAACACTGAAGTCCTCATTCCTGAGGAATACATTGGTCAAATTGTACTGGTACAGGCACTTTTAACTGTTGTCTGACTCTTAATTCAGGCCCACCTTGAGCATCTAGCCCTTGTCCCGGGGCTTACTTACCCCATAACAAGTTTATAGATAAAGGATTACATTCAGCCATAGTTACAAGAATACCCAATGGAAAAATAACTATTCCCCCAAAAGTTGCATTTGCAAGTGTTTCTTCCCAAAATTTTCCCATAATAACCCTTGGGCTGCCTCAGCACCCCACCAATGGGGTCTATGGGGACTATGCCACTATTATAGTCCCGTTAATGTTATATCTACTGTAAGTTATGTTTTTAATATGTTCTTTTGAGAATTTTGCCATTAAAATACGTTTAGGGGCTGATTTATCAAATTCAATTCTGTTCTGTGACTCAAATTTCTTGGCGGAAAAAAACATTCCAAATTATTGTCTACAAAACTCAAATGTTCAATATTTCTAAAGCATAAAAATATCTAAAAACTTAAATGTAAAGCTTCCTCATCTAAAAGCTTGCGAGTTCATGTAGAAGAGAATGGGAGTTGTTTTTTTTTTTTCCTCAATTCAAGTTTTTTCAAAATTTTCAATTTTATTTTAAAGCTTCTAGACCCATTGAAAATGGGGATGATGCATTCATGTTTTATTTTCATGGTTTAAAGGAAAACTATACCCCCAGAATGAATACGTAACCAACAGATCAGTTTGTATCATGACCTATTAAAGAATCTCACCAAACTGGTATATATATATATCAGTAAATATTGCCCTTTTACATCCTTTCCCTTGAGCCGCCATTTAGTGATGGGCTATGTGCTCCCTCAGAGATCAGCTGACAGGAAGTGATGCAGCTCTAACTGTAACAGGAAGTAGTGTGGGAGTAAAAGGCAGAACTCTGCCCATTCATTGGCTGATGGGGCCTAGCATGTATGTGTGCCTTGGCTTGTTTGTGTGCACTGTGACTCCTATGATCCCAGGGGGCGGCCCTTAATTCTTAAAATGGCAATTTTCTATTTAGGATTACCCAATGGCACATACTACTGAAAAAGTATATTTTTATTAAATTGGTTTATTTAGATGAAGTAGAGTTGTATATATGAGCTGTTTATGCAATATATTTTTATAGAGACCTACATTGAGTTTTTTGTAATCAAATTTTTTTAATAAATAAACAAACATTGAGAAAAAAACAATTCACAAATTTGTGTACAATGTTTCTGTTTTTTTGTATTAAAGTCATTTAAAATACTAAGAAGCCCTAGCCAACAGCTGAAATATATGAACCTTGTAGATCATTTGAAGCTTGTCTTAATGCCTTCTTAGAGGATCTTTCCAGGACAGAAAGTGTAAATCTTCTGTTTTTTTGTTTTACATTACACGGAAAGTACAACAAACGGAGCAGCAACTGCAGTATGTGAATGTATGCTTCATGGCAACTTTTATTATCTCTTCCTGCCTTTTAACTTGAAAAGCAGCCGTTTTTTCCTAAACACTGTAAAGGCAGCTATTTTATCTCCAGAAACGTGTTATATTGTCCCCGCACTGACTGTGATTTATGTGCAAACAGCTCCCTGCAGTCATTGTGCGGAAGTATGGGAACTGGACTGGGGCATTCTGTCCAACCAAAGGTCAGGCTACTTTGTGTTTCATCTAGATATAGAAATGAGCCATTGCCGTTGTTATTTTATTCAGTTTACAAGCATCAGTTAGATTAATATTAACTAGGTGGTTTGTATTAGGGATGCACCCAATCCAGTATTCGGTTCGGATTTCTGCCGAATCTATGGTCCTGGCCGAACTGAATCCAAATCCTAAAAATCACGTGACTTTTTGTCACACAAACACAGAAGTTTGGACATTTGACCCTTTCAAAATGATGTTGTTTCCTCCATATGATTTCTATTAAATAGGGATCCAGGATTTGGTTCAGTATTCGGCCAGGATTCGGTCTTTTTTGGCAGAATTCGGATTCGGCTGAATCCACGGCCCTGGCCGAATTGAACCCGAATCCTAAACATCAAGTGACACAGAAGTTGAATTTTTTTTGTTTTTTTCTCCATATGATTTAGAACAAATAGGGATGCATCAAATCCGGGATTCGTATCGGTATTCGGCCAGGGTTTGGCCTTTTTTGGCAGGGTTCGGTTTTTGCTGAATCCACGGTCCTGGCTGAACTGAACTCGAATCCTAAACATCACGTGACACAGAAGTTGAAAATTTTTTGTTGTTTCCTCCATATGATTTCTAATAAATAGGGATGCACCGAATCCGGGATTCATATCGGTATTCGGCCAGGGTTTGGCCTTTTTTGGCAGGGTTCGGTTTTTGCTGAATCCACGGTCCTGGCCGAACTGAACTCGAATCCTAAACATCACGTGACACAGAAGTTGAAATTTTTTTGTTGTTTCCTCCATATGATTTCTAATAAATAGGGATGCACCGAATCCAGGATTCGTATCGGTATTCGGCCAGGATTTGGCCTTTTTTGGCAGGGTTCGGTTTTTGCTGAATCCACCGTCCTGGCCGAACTGAATCCGAATCCTAATAAGCACATGCTAATTAGGATTTGGAAGGGTTAAAAGTTACTGCATGAACACGGAAGTGGAAACATTTTTGCCACAAGCACATTTAGCCCCTTTGCTAATTTGGATTCGTATTCAGCCAAATCCTTTACAAAGGATTCAGGGGTTTGGGCGAATCCACAAAAGTGGATTTGGTGCATCCCTAGTATATATTAAAACCTATTTGTGAAATATTAAAACTCTGACCAGGCACACAATTGCCATATTTATTGTGTTATATATTGTACATAGTCAGATTTAGTCATATTTTTGAAAGGGTTAACAGAGAATTCTCAGATAAATACTATTGTGTATTGTGTAAATACTCTCTTCTGATAAATATACTCTGTGTGTATCACTTTGGCCCAATGCTGGCTGTTGCTTTGCAGCTCAATCCTGACTGGGCCGCTCTCTGCAAGGAGCTGTTTATTCTCCCTGTTTGTGTGGGTTTCCTCTAGGGACCCCAGTTTCTTCCCACGCTGAGAAAACATACAGGCGGGTTAACCGACTCATGATAAAGCTGACCTTAGTGTATTATATGATAGGGATCAGTAAGAACAAAGAAGAATATGTACTCCTGCTCTATTGTATAGTGAATAATGTACCCCCTATTGTAAAATGTAAGGATAAGTCACAGAGGAGTTCTATGACTATATAGAAGCAGGAGGCGAAGACCAAGTGCTTTTATACAGGTCATGGAACTCCGAGGTGACTTTTAATATCCTCATATTTTTCAACAGGGGGTACACTAAAAGCCAATTAAAACTGATGACATCTAAGCACCACTAAGGATATAATTTACAATAAAACACTGTGTATTATATATGTATATTGCATACAGCCTTCCTCAGAAACAATTAACCACTTCAACTGCACTCCTTGGATTATATATAGTGAAACCTGGAGGTGCATTGTTTAATATGTATGTATATAGCCAAAAGGTACCACACTTTGTTAAAGGCAACAGAAACTGAAATGCTGATCATTGATTTATTACAATGTTGATTAAAATGAATTGGAAAAAAGGCCAAATGTAGTACAGGTATGGGATCCATTATATGGGAAGACCATCTCCCATAGACTCCATTTTAATCAAATAATTCATATTTTTAAAATGTTTATCCTTTTCTATGTATAAATAATACAGTACCTAATAGCTTGTACTAGATATAATTAATCCTTATTGGAGGCAAAACAATTCTATTGGGTTTATTTAATCTTTAATTTATTTTTAGCAAACTTAAAGTATGGTCATCCAAATAAAGATCCTTTATCCAGAAAACCTCAAGTCCCTAGCATTCTGAATAAAATGTCCCATATCTCTCTCTTACATATATATATATATATGTATACTGTATGTTTGTGTGTGTGTATTTGTATATGTATATTGTAGGCCCCCTCCCTTGAGCATCCAGCCTTTGTTCGGAGCCTACTTAGCTCACAATAAGTTTTCAGATTACAGATACAGTTTGTTCCAAGAATATCTAGGCCAGTGATCCCCAACCAGTGGCTCAGGGGCAAAATGTTTCTCCCCAACCCCTTGGGTGTTGCTCTCAGTGCCCCCAAACCAGGTAGTTATTTTTGAATTCCTGACTTGGGGGCAAGTTTTGGCTGAATAAAAACCATGTGTACTGCCAAACAGAGCCTCCTGTAGGCTGCCAGTCCCCATAGGGGCTACCAGTAGCACAACACAACCTATATTTGGCACCCCCAGGAACCTTCTGCATGTTTGTGTTGCTTTCCAACTCTTTTCACAGTTGAAAAAGGTTGGGGACCCCTGATCTAGGGCAACAATGTGAGTTTGCCTTACATCTCACTCTTAATTTTATTGTGAAACAAACTGATCTATTTATCTCCATACAAACATTGCTTGTCTTGAAGGCCTTTGCAAAACAAAAGGGGCCAAACACAGGTTGATTCCAGTCAAATGTGTTGGTTCATTAGACAAGAGATCTGACTGGGTGTGACTGGTTAAGGGGAATGGAAAAAAAATATACTAATTTACTCCCTCCACTTATAGACAAGTCAAGGGAGGTGAACTAATGGAGACCTCCAACTTGCACTTCATATGCAGCCTGATAAACCAATTAGCATCTTATGGAGGACCTCTCAAAACTGTCAATCTAGGGACACACACAGAGCATTGGCCAAGAAATTCTAATGTCCAGGTTTGAGTCAGTTTATTCCACTGTGACTGTTCTGCTCAACCATCCAATAATACTGTAGATAATACTTTGTGGGGCCATTTAAAAAAAACTGTCCTCCAACCTGATCACAGTCCAAAATGAAATATCCTATGATACCAGGCCATACAGTACATGTGCGGCTTCCTTATCTCTCTGCATATGGACAGCATAAAACTGATATTATCCGTGAAATGATTGTGAAAGTCTAGACACTTAATTGATTTAGTCCACTGATGTGTACTTACACGCAATAAGAAAGTATGAATATAAATAGAGGAATGTAAATAATACTGGTAGTATGTGAACAATGTATATATAAAGATTTTCTTTATCTTTTCACTTCCCATGTTCCAGAATTTTATTTTGTCAGTTTTAACATTCACTCCATATGTATTTTAGCTCACCAATATGATAAACATGTTATGATAATAAAGAAGCCAAAAATGGTGTAATGTCTGTCAGACAGGAAGGCAGGCAAAGTGTAATCTCTGTTTTAAAGCAGAAGGATCTGTCAGACCTATAAGACAAATAGCTTTACCCTAAACACTTTTTTTTGTAATTCTCTCCGCAGGCTGAGATAAATGAAAAGCTGAGAGTACAGGAAGAGGCCTTCGCTGCAAAAATAGAAAACCTTCAAAAGTCACGATTTTCTCAGTGAACTGTACAGAACATTACGCAGTCTCGCATTTATTTCAGAAGGGATTATCAACACTATTACATCTGCAAGGCTGCCATGAGGAATGATGGCGCCCCCTACTGGTTTGTGGGCTGTCCATGTCAGGTGGCTCTGGTTATTAGCCCTCTTGTTTGAGTCTTAACCACAAACTAAATCCCACCATTCCCAGTCCCAGGGCCCATGAGTCTGGACTCGTCTATGTGGCTCTCCACTAGGACCTGGCTGCCTCCCCAAGGTTGCCACCTTTTCTGGAAATAAATACCATCTTTCCTATATTTTTGCCTTTTTCCCTATTAATAACATTAGCATCAAGCATCATTATTACCGTCTAGACCGGGCCGGTGGCAACCCTACCCCCATACACCTTATAGGAGCCATGTTGCTGCGAAAATAAAGCACAAACTTGCGTTTGTATTCTATCACTTAATATTATTGGGGGAGAACACATTTTAACAGCTAATGAATGTTTTGTTTTCTTTGTTCTTCCAAAATCTGGTTGAAAAAAGCTAATCACTGATTGGTTCCTATGGGTTGCTTCCCAGTTACACATTTTCCCACTGTTGATAAATTGGCCCTTTTTTATATCATTTTTATATTTCTTAAAAGGGACATATCCCTTCCCCCAAAAATGGTTCTTTTGCACCAATGAAAATCATCCTTACCAGCACTATGGCAGCCATCATTGTAATCTAACATCATAATTATCTTGAAATGTTTGGTTGCTAATATCATACAGTAATCAAAGCTTAAAAGGACAGATATAAAGCTGTTTAGGCAGAATTTTCATTGAAGGAGCCTCTTCAATCAACAGGGCCACTGACCTTGGAGGATTTTAAGAATGGATGGTGGGACTAGAACTCCCATCATTCTTTATCCCTTGAATAATGCATTGAAATCCAGCAGAATATGGGTGGGGCAACATTCGATAGCATGTGAAAAGGGACATTATTTCTTTATTATTTCTATAGCTTTTCTAAATTGCAAAAACATGAATAGTTCATAATTTATTTTGTATGATGTTATGTACAAGGCTAACATAAATAACTAATTACAAATTAACCCAAAATACCTATTTAGGTAACTTTATATTTGCACTAGGCTGGGGTTATTGGCTTCACCCAATGCAAATGCGAAACAGTCAAATAACAATACAATGAAATAACAATAGAAATGGCAATGTCACTGTTCTGCCGAGGAAACAGTCTGTTCTGGAAATGACGAGGTTGGCAGAGATAATTTTACAGATGTTTCGGTTAATTGAAGAAAAACACACCGATCAAATATTAGTAAAAACATTAGGGATTTGGATTAAAGAAAATAAAGCAGTGTTGCAATTGATTTGCAGGCAGTTATTCTGTATGAAACATATTAGCTCAAATGCGGAATATTTATGCTCTTCCACAAACGATTCATTTGCCAAGCCCAGGAAGCTGTTCAGTAATTATCATTTGATAGAAACACATTCTGTTGCGTTACCAATTAAAGCCACACTATAATCAAAATGTAAATATTTTATTTGTGCCTAAACAAATCTATAAACTGTAGCTCTCCTTCCAGGCTTATTTATACCCCCAAAGCACGCAAATTCATTTTCTTTTCCTACTGCTAAATCTATTTCATTTAGGCTTTTAGCTATCTTTTCACCATTACCAGGACTATAGTTGTCCTATAGTCATGGGGTTTTTTGTGCCCCTTAGTGATGGATGGATTTTTAGCGAATTTCCGCATTTCGCCAGTAGGGATGTAGCGAACCTCAAAAAAAAGTTTGCGAACCCGTTCGCGAACTTACGCCAAAAAGTGCGAATATTCGCAAACTTTGCGAACCCCATAGACTTCAATGGGAAGGCGAACTTTAAAACCTAGAAAAGCCATTTCTGGCCAGAAAACTTATTTTAAAGTTGTTTAAAGGGTGCCACGACCTGGACAGGGGCCTGCAGGAGGGGGATCAAGGGCAAAAATGTCTCTGAAAAATACTTTGTTGACACAGCGTTGCGTAAAACCGCAAAGGCAGCTGGCAGACCTAGCGGAAATACGCAGCGTTTTTTGCTATTTCGCACTATTAGCACCAAGGAAACGGGATTTGCTGAAAAACGCCATGTGTGGCTTGTGCGACGTTTTTAGGCCGAGAAAAAACGCAGCGGAAAAACGCCACGCAAACCCAAATTGCAAACATACGCGAAAAGTTTGCGAACACCCGATTTTCGCGCAAATTAGTTCACCGGCGAACAGTTCGCTACATCTCTATTCGCCAGTGGAAAAATTAGTTGAGCGTCAAAAAAAAGTCTTGGCTGCGTCAAAATGGGTGCAGTTGCATCAAAAAAAAAGTCATGTTTTGTCATTTCCCAAATTTTTTTGTTGTTTCACAAATTTTATGGCGAAGCTAAATGGGACAGATTCGCTCATCACTAGTCACAATTGCTTTTGTTGTAATCATAAGAAGTTTTTGAACATTTTTGTTTTTTTGAGTCACTTATCCTTCCGCTAGAACAGGGATCCCCAACCTTTCTTACTTGTGAGCCACAGTCAAATGTAAAAGTCTTGGAGAGCAACACAAGCACCATAAAAGTTCATGGAGGTGCCAAATAAGGGCTGTGATTGGCTATTAGGGGCCTCTATGCACCCTATCAGCTTACAGGGGCTTTATTTGGTAGGAAATCTTGTTTTTATTCAACCAAAACTTGCCCCCAAGTCAGGAATTCAAAAATAACTCCCTGGTTTGGGGGCACTGAGAGCAACATCCAAGGGGTTGGGGAGCAGCATGTTGCTCGCGAGACATTGGTTGGGGATCACTGCGCTAGAATATCCCTCTCAGCAACGACCATAAGAAACGACTCTAAATAATACTACAGAAACAAAACCAAAGGAATATTTGTGCCTGTACCAAGCAACAAATAACTACATATTAGTCATGGCTGAAAGCTGCACGGATCTAATCTAAACATTCAGGACGTTCCAGGAAAAATCCGGCTACATTGCCAGAAGCACTTCCAGCTAAACAGGAATTTTTCATTCTTTAGGAAATTCACAGGGAAGTTGGTTCAGGAACATCCGGAATTATTTAAACCTATCCAAACATTTTCATTGCGCTAAGTGATTTCATCAAGTCTCACCGTTACCTGCATTCTCTGATAATTCCTTTGCCAGAATTCTGCTATAAACGGTTGGAAATGTCAAGGCCAAGAAAGACCCCACTAGTTTGCCATGCAATGCTCCTGTATATAATACTTTACTACGTTCTGTTTATACAACCAAATAGCTCTGTACTGGTACAACAGGTTGGCACTTACTCTATTGCTGATGTTATTGGTTCCCGGTCATTTTTCATTTTCAGTTCAAAGTTTTATTCAATTTGTCTCATTAATCTCAGTAGGGAAGCATCACATTCAAAATTGTTGGCCTCTGCCAAGGACCACATCTTCTAGATATGGTACTTTTTTTTTTATAAGAATTGCCCAGATCCTTTTTGATTTTTATTGAATCAGGCTGAAGGATTTGGGTAAATCAGACTTTGGGACCCTTTCCCAGAATTCCTTTTGTTTATTTGTATAAATGTGAGGTGTCTCCTCAACCCTAATGATTTGTTTGTGAATCCACACCCCTGGTGATACCTAAGCCAATCAGAAAACCCTGCACTACACTAATGAGCCCCAAGAAGGGCGAAACCTGTCTGTTGTTGGGAATCCGATCAGCTACTATCCTCTGCTTTAAAAACCCAGTGGGTGAGCTTTAGCCTATAGGATAAACCCATGTAAATAGAGTTTTCTTATTATTCTACAAATGCCCTTTCCTACTTATTTATTGGCTTGCCGTTCTAACTGGCTGCTATGGAGCAAAGAGACCTTACAATATTAATAATAACTACTGTTATTACTGGGCAGAACAATCCTATTGGGTTTATTTAATGGTTAAATGATTCCCTTTTCTCTGTAATAATAAAACAGTACCTGTACTTGATCCCAACTAAGATATAATTACCCCTTATTGGGGGCAGAACAGCCCTATTGGGTTTATTTAATGGTTAAATTATTCCCTTTTCTCTGTAATAATAAAACAGTACCTGTACTTGATCCCAACTAAGATATAATTACCCCTTATTGGGGCAGAACAGCCCTATTGGGTTTATTTCATGGTTAAATTATTCCCTTTTCTCTGTAATAATAAAACAGTACCTGTACTTGATCCCAACTAAGATATAATTGCCCCTTATTGGGGGCAGAACAGCCCTATTGGGTTTATTTCATGGTTAAATTATTCCCTTTTCTCTGTAATAATAAAACAGTACATGTACTTGATCCCAACTAAGATATAATTACCCCTTATTGGGGGCAGAACAGCCCTATTGGGTTTATTTCATGGTTAAATGATTCCCTTTTCTCTGTAATAATAAAACAGTACCTGTACTTGATCCCAACTAAGATATAATTACCCCTTATTGGGGGCAGAACAGTCCTATTGGGTTTATTTAATGGTTAAATGATTCCCTTTTCTCTGTAATAATAAAACAGTACCTGTACTTGATCCCAACTAAGATATAATTACCCCTTATTGGGGGCAGAACAGCCCTATTGGGTTTATTTCATGGTTAAATGATTCCCTTTTCTCTGTAATAATAAAACAGTACCTGTACTTGATCCCAACTAAGATATAATTACCCCTTATTGGGGCAGAACAGCCCTATTGGGTTTATTTCATGTTTAAATGTTTTTTAGTGGACTTTAAGTATGAAGATCCAAATTATGGAAGACCCCAGAACCCTATTATTCTGGATAACAGGTCCCATACCTGCCCCAACAATAAATGAGGAATCAAGGATCTTTCATATTATTATTGTCCTTTATTTATATAGTGGCTAAATTACAGATACAGGTATCTATTATCCAGAATGCTTGGGACCTGGGGTTTCTGGATAAGAGGTTTTTTTTGTAATCTGGATCACCATACCTTAAGGGGCTGATTTACTAAGACACGATTTCGAATCCGAATTGGAAAAATTCTGATTGGAAACGAACATTTTGCGACTTTTTCGTATTTTTTGCGATTTTTTCGGCGTCTTTACGATTTTTGCGTAAAAACGCGAGTTTTTCGGCGTCTTTACGATTTTTGCGTAAAAACGTGAGTTTTTCATAGCCATTACGAAAGTTGCGCAAAGTCGCGATTTTTTCGTAGCGTTAACACTTGCGCGCAAAGTCGCGCCTTTTTCGTAGCGTTAAAACTTAAAAGGCGCGACGTTTCGCGCAAGTTTTAACGCTACGAAAAAATCGCGACTTTGCGCAACTTTCGTAATGGCTACGTAAAACTCGCGTTTTTACGCAAAAATCGTAAAGACGCCGAAAAACTTGCGTTTTTACGGAAAAATCGTAAAGACGCCGAAAAAAATCGCAAAATTACCGATCATTACGAAAAAAACGCAATCGGACGCATTCGGCCCGTTCGTGGGTTAGTAAATGTGCCCCTAAGTCTGCTAAAAAAAATGTGAGCGTAAATTAACCCAATAGAATTGTTTTGCCACCAATATATATTCACGCAGCTTAGTTACCCTCAACAACAAGGTACTTATTTTTAAAAATGAGAATTATTGGCTCAAAATGAACTCTGAGGGAGATGGTTTTCCCTTAATTCCGAGCTGTCTGGGTAACAGGTTTCCAGATAACAGATCCTAGACCTGCACATAAATTGAAAAGTGTATTTCCTCAAACCTGCCAAAAACAAAACCCAAGTTCCGATTGAAATCACATCAATCACATTGTCCTTAACCCCCGAAGTTAATGATGACTTTGGTTCCGCTCAGCGTGGAGCTCTTTCTGCTGCGTCCCGGCTCCATCTGTGAGTTTGTGTGTCGTTTATGAATTTGCTTAGAAATTCCACCATGTGGTCACAGCAGGAGACGGTGGAAAAGAGATTTTGGTTTTTTTTTTAAGTTTTACATTTTAATCATCGGCACTGATTTATTCCCCACACATTCGCTACGAGGTCGCGTTATTTCCCTGTGTTTTATCTCTAGAAAAAAGACTCGACACGTTCGCTCTTTATTTGACCATTTTTTTAAACAACAAATGTATTATCCCTGCACCATAATCACGTGGCACGAGTTAAACACAATGACTGATTCCCCAATATGTTATATAAATACATTAACTGTTACTTAAGGGCCGGATTAGAGCTCGTAGCATGGTTCGCTGGGGCTCAGGCTGGAAGTACAGTAACTAATTTCCGTGAAAACCGCAAGCATTCGAGGAATCCGTTCAGAGTAGTCACGAGCTGCCACTGTTAATTTACTCAACTATTTGCTTTCTTCTAAACCCAAAGGCTTTTGTTCATACATTGCGCCAGTCACTGATATTGTGGCTATAACAGAACAGCATGGCGGAACCCATACTTTCCCTAACGGTCACAATATGTGTGTTTGTAATAACCAGTATGGAACTAAACCAAGTGCTTTATTGTTTCCTTGGGTTATAGTATTACTTGTTGGACAACTACAGGCCTCCCTCTGAGCACAAACGCGCTATTATACAGGCAGACACGCATTCTGAGCCATACAAGCCACACCCACCCCCTTTCAGTGAAAAAATACATTTTTTATATACAGGGATCGGACCCCTTAGCTGGAAACCCATTATTCGGAAAGTTCAGAATTAATAAATTCCGTAATAATAAAACAGTACCTGTAATTGATCCCAACTAAGATATAATTACCCCTTATTGGGGGCAGAACAGCCCTATTGGGTTTATTTCATGGTTAAATGATTCCCTTTTCCCTGTAATAATAAAACAGTACCTGTACTTGATCCCAACTAAGATATAATTACCCCTTATTGGGGGCAGAACAGCCCTATTGGGTTTATTTCATGGTTAAATGATTCCCTTTTCTCTGTAATAATAAAACAGTACCTGTACTTGATCCCAACTAAGATATAATTACCCCTTATTGGGGCAGAACAGCCCTATTGGGTTTATTTAATGGTTAAATGATTCCCTTTTCTCTGTAATAATAAAACAGTACCTGTACTTGATCCCAACTAAGATATAATTACCCCTTATTGGGGCAGAACAATCCTATTGGGTTTATTTAATGGTTAAATGATTCCCTTTTCTCTGTAATAATAAAACAGTACCTGTACTTGATCCCAACTAAGATATAATTACCCCTTATTGGGGGCAGAACAGCCCTATTGGGTTTATTTAATGGTTAAATGATTCCCTTTTCTCTGTAATAATAAAACAGTACCTGTACTTGATCCCAACTAAGATATAATTACCCCTTATTGGGGGCAGAACAGCCCTATTGGGTTTATTTCATGGTTAAATGATTCCCTTTTCTCTGTAATAATAAAACAGTACCTGTACTTGATCCCAACTAAGAATTACCCCTTATTGGGGGCAAAACAATTCTGTTGGGTTTAATTAATATTTGAATAATGTTTTTTAGCAGACTTTAGACTTTCTAAATTATAGAAAGACCCCTTATCCGGAAAACCCCAGGTCCCAAGCATTCTTGATAATGGGTCCCATACCTGTATAAGACATGGTTCCACTAAATGATGTCGAACTATGAAATAAAATCACTGCACCATTCCCAAAGCAAGGTCATTAGGTGCCTCAATGAGGAATTCATGGATTGTGTCGGCTGGAGCTTCCAGAAGGGGTCACTAGAATAATGTGTTTCAATCTGCCGAGCTCAAGTGGTCTCTCCTTCTCCCCACACATTCCCTGCACTGAAATACATTCTGTTTCAGTATTATCCCTTAGAATAGAACTTGGTTTTTCTAGAGAAAGAGACTTTCTGTAAGGTAAATAACCATACCTTAAGACTTAAAACATTAAGGGTGAAGACACACTGAGCTACTAGTAAGCTCCAAAATATCCCCTGACATAGACAATAAAGGTATGGGACCCGTTATCCAGAATGCTTGGGACCTGGGGTTTTCTCGATAAGGGGTCTTTCCATAATTCGGATCTCCTACCTTAATAATACTAAAAAAATTATTTAAACAGTAATTAAACCCAATAGGATTGATTTGCCTCCAGTAAGGATTAATTATATCTTAGTTGGGATCAAGTACAGGTACTGTTTTATTATTACAGAGAAAAGGGAATCATTTAACCATTAAATAACCCCAATAGGGCTGTTCTGCCCCCAATAAGGGGTAATTATATCTTAGTTGGGATCAAGTACAGGTACTGTTTTATTATTACAGAGAAAAGGGAATCATTTAACATGAAATAAACCCAATAGGGCTGTTCTGCCCCCAATAAGGGGTAATTATATCTTAGTTGGGATCAAGTACAGGTACTGTTTTATTATTACAGAGAAAAGGGAATCATTTAACATGAAATAAACCCAATAGGGCTGTTCTGCCCCCAATAAGGGGTAATTATATCTTAGTTGGGATCAAGTACAGGTACTGTTTTATTATTACAGAGAAAAGGGAATCATTAAACCATGAAATAAACCCAATAGGGCTGTTCTGCCCCCAATAAGGGGTAATTATATCTTAGTTGGGATCAAGTACAGGTACTGTTTTATTATTACAGAGAAAAGGGAATCATTTAACATGAAATAAACCCAATAGGGCTGTTCTGCCCCCAATAAGGGGTAATTATATCTTAGTTGGGATCAAGTACAGGTACTGTTTTATTATTACAGAGAAAAGGGAATCATTTAACCATTAAATAAACCCAATAGGGCTGTTCTGCCCCAATAAGGGGTAATTATATCTTAGTTGGGATCAAGTACAGGTACTGTTTTATTATTACAGAGAAAAAGGAAACCATTTATAAAAAGGAGAATTATTTGATTACAATGGAGTCTATGGGAGATGGCCTTTCCGTAATTCAGAACTTTCTGGATAACAGGTTTCCAGATAAGGGGTCCAATGTACAGAAAGATCCCTTATCTGGAAAACCCCAGGTCCCAAGCATTCTGGATAACAGGTCCTGTACCTGTACTCCATCTCTAGCCAAGTGATGGACATGAAGGAGATGTTAAATGGCAGTATATAGGGGTATTACATTACATTACAAAGGATCCTGACACTTGTATTTTTTCCTCCTGAATGCTGCTAATATCTTGAGAACTAAAAAAACATAAATACTGTAAATTGCAACCATCCCTAGAAGCGCTGAGCAATTTTACCTTCATTTTTTTTTTAAGGGTTTACACAGCGTTGGACTGGGCAGCTGTAGGCCCCGGCGCCCCAGACCCAAACCCCCCAGGGCCCTCTCACCATCCACCGGTCTCCCACCCCCGACGCGCCGTGGGTGAGTTTCATTTATGTGCGCTTTGGGGAGGGGGTCAGAGGGTGTTGAGGGCTCCTCCTTGAGGAGGGTGTGGGGGCCATTGGGGGGGTGCAGGGGCCCCTGAGACAAAAGCCCCAGTGGGCCCTGCACCCCCCAGTCCAACCCTGGGTTTACATTGATTCATTGATTTATTCTATGTGTTCGTTACACCTGCAAAAGAGACATTTGTTTCCTATCGTACTTTTTTTTCTTGCATTTCCCCTTTAAACCACAGAAGAAACTCAAGGGATTCCGGGGCAGATGTACATACAGGCCGCTCGCATGTGATGCAGGTTTATTATTTCTCCTCCTAAATCTGAAATCTTTAAATCTTCCCAAATAAAAGCCAGTTGCACTGTAGCAGGAACGTTCCCAGAGCCTTAGAAAAACACATTCTTATTACAAACTTTGAACAAAGGTCAAAACTATTTAATGTTTAATGTTTCTCGACAAAATCATGTTCTGGATATAAATAGCGCGTTGGAAGGAATTAGAGCTGATTAAAGACATATGAATCATGCAAATTTAGCATTTGATGTTTATTATGGGAACCAAAGGTGAAAGCGCTTTTGCTTTTATGATATTCAAGTGACATCATGTGACTTTCTATCATGTACGTCTCTCTAGGAACCAATGGGCGCCAGTGCTAGCAACTCGTGGAATTTAAATCTGCGCTGGATATTCAAGAACCGATTTCATAGGAATGATATTATTAGGTTAAAATGTTATTTATAGAATGATTTTTATCCACATGTTTAAAGAAAAGCCTAAAAATAAAGTCATAAATTAGTGAACATTTTCCCATGATTCAGAAACACATTGTTTGAAGTAAAAAAAGAAAGGAAAACTTTACTTTACGGCTGCGCTGCAAGTTGGAGTGATATCCCCCCCCCTCCTCCCAGCAGCCGATCAGCAGAACAATGGGAAGGGAGCAAGATAGCAGCCCCCAGTAGGTATCAGAATAGCACTCAATAGTAAGAAATCCAAGTCTGGCTTGGGACTCCTCCAGTTACATGGGAGTAGGAGAAACAATAGGTTAGCTGAAAGCAGTTCTAATGTGTAGAGCTGGCTGAAAGCTCAGACTCAGGCACAATGCACTGAGATGGCGCCTACACACCAATATTACAGCTACAAATACATTTGGGGGGGAGGAGGGGGGATATCACTCCAACTTGCAGCGCAGCAGTAAAGTGTGCCTGAGTCTGAGCTTTCAGAAGGAGCCAGCGCTACATATTAGAACTGCTTTCAGCTAATCTATTGTTTCTTCTGCTCAATATACTTTCAATAGGACCACAGTTGTATAATAGCAAAACAGGATTTTTCCTGCATGGGGGCTATTCTCATGTCTACCACTAGGTGGAGCATACAAACGATTTCTGAACTTGTTTTGATCTATTCAATGCTGAAATCTTCCCTTTTGGAAAGGGAAGTGGGTTCTGGGGTGTCAGAAATTTTTGCCTCTCACTGCATTTTATGTATTTGGGGCTGAAGTTCCCACTGTATTTAATGTATTTGTGGTGCCACTACTGAATATCTCTCATTTAATATCTCTCACTTAATTTAATGTACTTTTGCCCCTCACTGTACAATGCATTTAGGATCTGGAGTTATTTTTCATATATATCAATGTGCCATTATTTACAAGTCTATACTGTTGGTATATATCCTTTACTGTACACGCTAATTGAGGCTAATGCTATATGGGGCAGTTTTTTAAGCTGCCAGAGAAATGTCTATTAATCCCCCCTTTCTTCACTTCTCCGCTACTGATCAGCCTTTATAATCACAGGCCCACCTCTGCCCTGCCCATTTTCCCATCCAGTCCACCCATTTCCCCACCTATTTACCTATCGTATTCGCCCTTTCCCTGCCCCGTCTGCCCATTTCCCGGCCCTTGCATCATAGCCCCACCCCAAATGACACTATGGCCTGCCCCCCACCCAAAGGCCAGTATTATGGGGAAAAAATATGAGCCATACATTTGCCCTGTAAAAATCTAACGATTACAGATTACAATATTCCTGCGCAGCCATTGAAAGGGAACTGGGGTGTCAGAAATCATTGCCTCTCGTTGCATTTAATGTATTTGGGGCTGAAGTTCCCTCTGCTTCTCACTGTATTTAATGTATTTGTGGTGCCACTACTGACTATCTCTCACTTAATTTAATGTACCTTTGCCCCTCACTGTACAATGCATTTAGGATCTGGAGTTATTTTTCATATATATCAATGTGTCATTATTTACAAGTCCATACTGTCTGTATTTATCCTTTACTGTACACGCTAATTGAGGCTAATGCTATATGGGGCAGTCCCCCCCCCCTCTTTCTTCTTATTCTCTGCTGCTGATCAGCCTTTATAATCACAGGCCCACCTCTGCCCTGCCCATTTTCCCATCCAGTCCACCCATTTCCCCACCTATTTACCTGACGCATTTGCTCTTTCCCTGCCCCGTCTGCCCATTTCCCGGCCCTTGCATCATAGCCCCACCCCAAATTACACTATGGCCCGCCCCCGACCCAAAGGCCAGTATTATGGGGAAAAACTATGAGCCAAACATTTGCCCCATAAAAATCGAAAGATTACAGAATACGATATTCCTGAGCAGCCATTGTTTCTGATCAGCTTTTAAATAGCGGATAAGTGCTGCTCGGCGTAACGGCACACGTTCATTTGCTGCTAAATTAAAGGGTGCAAAGCACATTACTGTACCCGATAATGACGGCTATACATGCACATTTTAAATGCTAGTTAACAACTCTAAATAATTGAAATGCAGACGCTGGCAATTTCATGAAGTACTAATTTATTCTCATTATTAGAGCGTAGCAGATATTTTAGAGTGTCGCGGGGAGTTTAACAGTTTTACCACCGACTTTTAAACTTTCTAAAGACAATGATGCGGCAGATTTTCCGCTAATATCCTGATAATGATATTAATAGTTGCCTTATTAAAATGTTTTAACCACATAGGGATAGAAGAACAGGGTGAGTATAATAAGCAGATACATAGGCCTGAGTATAAGGGGCAATTGTCATGGTTTTTTTGACACTTTGTGCCAGAATATACAATATACGCAGGGGTTTTTGCATTAGTTCTGTGCTTTTTTTTCATTTGTGCTTTTTCAGTTGGGATCTTTAGATAAATGACTGACATTTGTGGAAATGAGTTCATTTGTGGTTTCAAAAAAACTCTAAAACGACAAAAATCCGACTGTTATTAAATGGGCCTCCCTATGTATATGACAAGATTTGTTTTGGACATTTTCCAAAGGGCAGACCCCCAGCGTCGGGCTTGTACATTCCTACAGACAATCTTTTATGTTCCTAAAATCTATGTATTATAAGTGGGTGGCATATGACCTGTAGCAAAGTGTATATCAGCTTTTTGTGTACAGGTATAGGACCTGTTATCCAGAATGCTCGGGACCAAGGGTATTCCACATAAGGGGTCTTTCTGTAATTTAGATCTCCATACCTTAAGTCTACTAAAAAATCAGTAAAATATTCATTAAACCCAATAGGACTGTTCTGCCCCCAATAAGGTGTAATTATATCTTAGTTGGGATCAAGTACAGGTACTGTTTTATTATTACAGAGAAAAGGGAATCATTTAACCATTAAATAAACCCAATAGGGCTGTTCTGCCCCCAATAAGGGGTAATTATATCTTAGTTGGGATCAAGTACAGGTACTGTTTTATTATTACAGAGAAAAGGGAATCATTTAACCATGAAATAAACCCAATAGGGCTGTTCTGCCCCAATAAGGGGTAATTATATCTTAGTTGGGATCAAGTACAGGTACTGTTTTATTATTACAGAGAAAAGGGAATCATTTAACCATGAAATAAACCCAATAGGGCTGTTCCGCCCCCAATAAGGGGTAATTATATCTTAGTTGGGATCAAGTACAGGTACTGTTTTATTATTACAGAGAAAAGGGAATCATTTAACCATGAAATAAACCCAATAGGGCTGTTCTGCCCCAATAAGGGGTAATTATATCTTAGTTGGGATCAAGTACAGGTACTGTTTTATTATTACAGAGAAAAGGGAATCATTTAACCATTAAATAAACCCAATAGGGCTGTTCTGCCCCCAATAAGGGGTAATTATATCTTAGTTGGGATCAAGTACAGGTACTGTTTTATTATTACAGAGAAAAGGGAATCATTTAACCATTAAATAAACCCAATAGGGCTGTTCTGCCCCAATAAGGGGTAATTATATCTTAGTTGGGATCAAGTACAGGTACTGTTTTATTTCTACAGAGAAAAAGGAAATCAGTTCAATTAATTAATTAATTAATTAATTCAATTCTGAATTATTTAATTAAAATGGAGTCTATGGGAGACAGGCTTTCCATAATTCCGAGCTTTCTGGATAAGGGGTTTCTGGATAAGGGATCCCATACCTGTATTTGAAAACATCAATAAAAATTTTGCAGAATTCCTGTCTACAACAGAAATGGGAATAATGGCTGTTAGAAAAAATATCCTGTCCAGACTAGATAGAGCCCATTTATGGTCTATGGGTCAACCATAATCCACAGGTTCAGAGGGTTTGAACCAACAAAATACTTTCTACGGGGATATTGGGCAGGTAGTGGGCCTAACGTCTAGTGTGGACAGGGTTGCCTCCTCCAGCCGCGCCCCCTGCCGCGCACCCCTAAACCCCCCACAGGGGAAGCCTGTCCGACGTCCTCCCCTGAATACGTATGTGAAACATCTCAGGGGAGGACATCAGAGGCCAGAGGAAGCAGCAATAGGGTCGGTTCTGGGCCGCTGGGGCCCACCGAGTATTATCCTGGTTTCCTGACGGCCAGTCCGACCCTGAGTGTGGTAACATCATTGGCCTGCCCAACGCCTTCCATTTCCTTATTCCTTCCCCCTCCGGTGATACATGTGCCAAAACCCTGCCTACCCTGACATCACTAGAGGGGGTCAGTGTCTGTGCTTGAATAAAAATCGTGGGGTACTAAATTGGGGGTAGGTTGGGACTGGTGAGTTGGGTTGGAATGGGTTGTTGAATTACTGACCCACAAAGCTTTTTCCACTGAAAATTGTGCAGAAATAATAATAAACGTGAATATATTTCCAAGTACATGTGCACTAGTGTATAGGCGTGTGTTGTACAGTTAAACCGTGCCCTCTGCACACACACAGTCATAAAGAGAATATCTGCTCTGTTTGTTATATAAACCTTTCTCTTGGAGTGGAACATTGTGCAGGCTTTGCCTTTTATTTAGTAACTGCAAGCAAAACAAGACTGTCATTATTTAGCTTAAGTGCGCCGTTTTTTTTCCAGAGAAAACCAATTTATTGCTTGCCATGCTATTTCTGTGCAATTTGATACAATTATTTCCTTTAGTATGGGTATTTTCAAATCCACGTCGTTTGCCACTTAAAATACCTAACACAGAATTAACTTTGGCATCTCCAGTGAAGGGACTGAGTGTACTTGACTGCTCACCTTCTCCTCAACTTTAGCCCATTAGAGACACCTGCTGTCCGACCTTATTACTGCAACTGCTTTCCCAAAACACCCAGATTTGCTCTAAAGCTCATTGTGTCCCAGGGGGCGAAAGAGAAAGAATTAAATTACAAAGGGCATCTTTTTCTGTTTTCAATTTCTTGCAAATTGTATAACCAGTCGCATTTTTTGTTCATTCTTCTATCATTTCAATGTTTAAACCCTTCAGTAAGGGGTTTGGCACACAAGGCCGGCTTTAGGTCAATAGGACCTATTGGGCCCAATAGGGCCCTGCACCAATGGGAGCCCTGCACTAATGGGGGCCCTGCATCAATGGGGGCCCTGCACCAATGGGGGCCCTGCACTAATGGGGGCCCTGCATCAATGGGGGCCCTGCATCAATGGGGGCCCTGCACCAATGGGGGCCCTGTGCCAGCGGGAATAAGCACATAAAGCTGTCCAGCCGCCCCCAACAACTATTGGCTGATAATGCTGCTATGTGTTCTGGGACATTAAACACAATGGGGCACTGAATTCATACTGCTACCCCAGGGTATAGTGTGCTTAAGGGGCCAATAATCAGTCTGTATATAGTATGCTTGGTTTGTCAGTGCTTGGGGGCCACATTGTGCCATGAAATGTTGGGGGCCAATGGAACAAGAGAAAGAGATGTGAAAAGCCAGGGTTACACCATCAGTCACAGAGCGAGAGGCAGGGACTATTTGCCCACCCAGCCCTGGAACCCTGTGCCAGCTGGTCATTATCTCGGTTATTGGACTAATTTCCTCTGGGATATTTGGATGGTCCCAGTTGGGCCCCATGGTTTATAAGGCCCTGTTGGCAGAAATCTGTAACTCTAATATTTGTTTACCCTTGTATAGGAATTATAGTTCCGTGTAGCACAAGGCAAGGTATATATCGAGCAACCGCAGCTGCTTTGCCCAAAACCATTGAGATTTCTGTGCTTCTGTGAGCGGTGTGCGCATTCAGAATGATAAATAACATTGTAAGTTTCCATGAATGTTTAAAAAAAAACAAAAACCCATTGATCAATGCAATCTATCTTGTACTGTAAAATACATAGAAATTAGAAGTTAAACTCATCAAACCATTAGGCTAGAAATGTTATAGCTTCTGTGTTGGGGGTTCTGTACCAGCCCAAGGCCACCAGGGCCCCTTTAGCAGGGTAGGTCTGTCCCTCTGAAATTGCCCCCAGTAGCCCCCCATCTTCTTTTCTGCTCCTCATTTACCTGATCTTAGGGACCCACTCGCAATATACTGTATATATAATAATAAATTCACAATACAAAGCTGAAATGACAGTAATTCATTAATATTCACATTACATGGCACCATAGAAATCAGTTCATTCTGCATCAGAATTAATAGTCTTTTATAATATTTTTTAATGGCAGATATAACCTCACTTTCTGCTAAGGTTTTGACCCTGACCCCTAAGCTTAAGTTCTCAAAGGGGAACTCGAGCTTCCAAACCAAAATTAGCAAAAGAGCCTCAAACAACACAGAAACCCCTAATATACCTATTACTGTAGGAATAAATCCCATTTCTATATGCTAAAATCCAGCTGCAAAACGGTTCTTCTCTTTCTGCATCATTTGAAATCCTGGCAGGGGAGGAGGGACTAAAACACTGATGTTACAAATTGTAACAACTTCTCCACAGCTTACAGACAGCATGCAGGAACTACATAACCCACAATGCATTGCACTGTGATGTTCCTTTCCTTATTGACATCACGTGTGCAGCAGGGAATTGTGGGATTGGGAAGATGCAGGCTGAAGGCAGGCTGGGGACAGGCGACTACTGTTACATTTTATTTGAGTCACAAAGTAGCCAGCCAGATCAGCAGGGGACAGGGGGCGGGGCTTAGGGAACTGTTCCAAACCATATTATTACATTAAAAAACATGAAAAGTCTGCATATTTTTTAAATGATGTATATTGCAAAGTTGCTTTAAATTATGTTTACTTTTCAAATAACTTGTATTTAAGTGGAGTTCCCCTTTAATGGAAGCCCAGAGCACACTGAGCATGTGCAGTGCCACTGACATTTAAAAGATGGCCTAAAAAGCTCAGAGGTGAGTAGATCTTTGTTTTAGTAATGAGAAATAGGTTGATGTGCAATGTGTAGGGATTTTGTTAAAGTTCAGAGGTAAATGCTTGTCAGGGGATCATTATCTCGGTTATTGGACTAATTTCATCTGGGATATTTGGATGGTGTGGGCTCAAAAACAAGAGAGTCTTTAGAACAGGTGCCCCCATATCCATTGGCATCTTTCCTCCTAGAATAGTGTTAGATGAATGCCAGAAGGTAGAATATTAACATCTACAAAGGGGATAGAGTCATATTTGGTACAACGGAATATTAGAATGAGAATAACAAACCCTGTTTAGCAGGAGGTGCCCCCCTCTGGCCACGTTACCTGCACCCACTGCACCCACCCCAACCTTAACATGGGTAAGTGAAACGCGTCAGGGAAGGACATTGGCGCCCAGGGAAGTGGCAACAGGGATTGGGTCTGGGTCGCCAGGGCCCACCGGGTTTTTTCACAGTGGGCCGTGGTCCAACCCTGCTGTTTAGACAAGGTTAGTGGAGAGGGTCGGAATGAGGGGTGCATGGCCCACCGGGCTTCTGTCCCAGGGCCCCTGCAGCTGCTCCCACCAGCCATGTCCCCTAACCCTCCCAGGGGCCTCCCTAACCCCCCGCAGGGTCCCCCACCAGACATCCTCCCTGAGTGTGCATACATTTAATGCGCCAGGGGAGGGACAGTCGGGCAGGGGGAGCTCCGGCAAGGGTTGGGTCTGGGCCGCCGGGGCCCACTGGGATTTCTGTTAGTGGAGCCCAAAAGATAACTTGTGCTCTTCCAGTAGATCAGTGCTTTGTCCACAAACAACTCCATTTATTCACAACCCTGGTTTCAGCTGGAAGGGATGGTCTTCTAATTAATACAGCAGTTTTCTTGCAGTTGACTAGTGATGAGTGAATCTGTACCGCTTCGCCATAAAATTCGTGAAACGGCAATAAATTTTGTGAAACGGTGGAAAATTTGCGAAACGCATTTGTCACTTTTTTTGCCGCTCGTGTCTATTTTTTGTCGCCCGCACTTTTTTGACGTGACCACACCTTTTTTGGTGCGCCCCTGCCCAATTTGACGGACCACACCCTTTTTTTCCGCGACTGTGCCCAATTTGATGCGCGACAAAAAAAAATCTGTGCGGCAAATTTTCACGGAAGTTTTGTAAAACAATTCGCCAATGGCGAAATGCAGAAATTCGCTGTGAATCCATGCCTGGCGAAAAAATTCACTACAGTTAACTGAATTGATGCTCCCTGCCGATCGGTCGCTATGAGTTTGTGCCTTATATTACATTACCCCCATAGTTTATTTCAATTGTTTCTTATATCTTCAGTTATACTACAGTATGTGACACAGTTAGACGTATGGTTTTATGAAGGTAAAAGTGGAAAGGTCCATTCATCATGCGTAATAAATTAATTCCTATATGTCAGCGCCGTCCAATGTTTTCCCAAAATCTGATAGATGACATTTGATGGCCAAATTAAGGCTGATGCCACACGTGGCGTTTTTCTGCTGCGTATTTTCTAATTCTCTCGGCGGCTGAAAAACGCCTGATATCATCATCCATAGAAATAACTTGAAAAGACGCGAAGCAAACCACACAATTCGGAAATACGCTAGAAAACGCCTTAGCATGGATTTTTCAAGCGTAGGCCAAAATACGCCAGTATTTACAAAGCAAGCTATTCCTATGTATACACAAAGGCAGCTGCCAGACCTAGCGGAAATATGCGGCGTTTTTTGCTATATCGCACTATTAGCACCATGGCAACGGGATTTGCTTACGTCACCAGTACTAGGCTGAAAAACGCCATGTGTGGCTTGTGCGGCGTTTTTAGGCCGAGAAAATATGCAGCGTAAAAACGTAAAAAATGCCACGTGTGGCATCAGCCTTAAATGGGAAGATCATTACAAAGTCATCTTTGGAGCCTATAGGTAGATTGGCGGTCACAAGGGCCAATGGGCCAATATTTGGATAGCGTGTTTATGTAAAGTGCTTCTCAGTTAATCAAACGAAACCGTATTTGTTCCTTTTTGAATTTTCCTTTATATCCGTAACTTCCATGGCTTTTTTTTCCTTTAAACTCTAAACCTATTGTTTGCAGACTAACAGTGACAATAACTTCAATTTAGTGCCGAATGCTTATAAAAAATATATACAGAAGCGTCGTTCTGCTTCCCCTACAGCCACGCTCAATGAAATTTTTATTAGTATCTTATTTTAAAAGGAAATATCATCAATTATAAACAAGGCTGTAGACATAACAGGAATGGCTGAGTACTGTACTAATGTTGGGTTAAAAAATAATCTTGGAGAAAAAAAATAGCAAAAAATTATAATATCGCATAATATATGTTAATATAGTATAAAATACAGTTAAATGAATAATTCATGGAACTGCTAATTTAAAATGTCTCTCTGGTTTTTTTTTATGTACTTCATTATTAAAGGCTCTAAATGCAACTTTATATGTAATAACATAGTCACCTATTTATATTCCTCTGCACTGTATTCTTTTTCTCAAGTGTTACAAGTTAATTAAAAATGTGTTCAGAGATTTGACAAATAAATTTACACTCCGGCAAATACCTGCAGTAACTCTTTAAAGAAAGAAAGAAAAAAAATCTGTCTAGAATTGGTTCAGATTTTTCCTGTGTTAGATCAAAGTTGTTAAAATGCATATAACAACAGTGCTGTAATGTTTAATACGCAGTTTGTTTTTATAGGTGGGGGGGAAGACTTTTACAGGGCTGAATAAAAGGGAATATTAAATCTTCACTACTAAGAAAATATTTCAACTGCCAACGTCTGATTAGTCATAAGATCCACAACACACAATCATCATCAATCAATGCCGCCCTCCTAATGACTGAAACTGAAATTACAAAAAGGTTCAACACTGAAAGCAAGGTTATAGAAATTATTTTTAAAAAATTATATATATATATATAAAACAAACTCAACAGTAGAAAGCACTCACAGCTACAGCATCAATCAGGTCAGTGATTTATTTCAGCATACCATCTACGCGTTTCGATCACCACAGGATCGTCATCAGGATGATGTTGAGTTTGATGTATTATTTTTGTCAGCACCCAGCCTGTGCCCGATACTGGTGAGTGCCGATTCTTTGCAAGACAATATATATATATATATATATATATATATATTAGTAAAAATCCATGCAAAAAAAAATAATAATATTTTAAAAATAATTTAAAAATATTCTAGTAAAAATCCATGCAAAAAAAAAAAATTTTTTAAAAATTTAAAAAAAATATGCTGGTAAAAAGCCATTCAAAAAATTTAAAAAAAAATTAAAAAAGTATTCTAGTAAAAATTCATGCAAAAAATTTAATTTTTAAAAAATATTCTGGTAAAAAGCCATTCAAAAAATAAAATTAAAAAAATTAAAAAATATTCTAGTAAAAATCCATGCAAAAAAAAAAACATTTTAAAAAAAATAATTAAAAATTTTCTGGTAAAAAGCCATTTAAACATATAAATGAATAATAACTTTAAAAAAATACTTGAAAAATATTCAGGTAAAAAGCCATGCAAATTTTTTTTAAAAATATTCTAGTAAAAATCCATGCAAAAAAAGATAAATAATAACATTTTAAAAAATTCTAAATATTCTGATAAAAAAACATTCAAAACATATAAATAAATATTAACTTTAAAAAATATACTTCAAAAATATTCAGGGAAAAATAACTTTAAAAAATACAGGTATAGGACCTGTTATCCAGAATGCTCGGGACCAAGAGAATTCCAGATAAGGGGTCTTTCCGTAATTTGGATCTCCATACCTTGTCTACTAAAAAATCAATTAAACATTAATTAAACTCAATTAAACTCAATTGCATCAATAGTTGGGATCAGTTACAAGTTTTTGTTGTTTATTTACTAAATTACTTTATTACTAAAGAGAAAAAGAAAATCAGTTTTAATCTAATTATTTGATTAAAATGGAGTCTATGGGAGACAGGCTTTCCATAATTTTGAGCTTTCTGGATAACGGGTTTTCGGATAAGGGATCCCATACCTGTACTTTAAAAATATTCAGGTAAAAAAGCCATGCAAAAAATAAATAAAAAAATATTCCATGCCATAAAAAAAATAATAATTAATAAAATACTCTGGTAAAAAGCCATGCAAAAAATAAATAAAAAATATTCCATGCCATAAAAAAAAACAATTAATAAAATACTCTGGTAAAAAGCCATGCAAAAAATAAATAAAAAAGATTCCATGTCATAAAAAAAATTTAATTAATAAAATACTCTGGTAAAAAGCCATGCAAAAAATAAATAAAAAATATTCCATGCCATAAAAAAAATTAATTAATAAAATACTCTGGTAAAAAGCCATGCAAAAAATAAATAAAAAAATTCCATGCCATTAAAAAAAAAATTTAATAAAATACTCTGGTAAAAATCCATGCAAAAAATAAATAAAAAATTAATTAATAAAATACTCTGGTAAAAAGCCATGCAAAAAATAAATAAAAATATTCCATGCCATAAAAAAAAATAATTAATAAAATACTCTGGTAAAAAGCTATGCAAAAAATAAATAAAAAAATATTCCATGCCATAAAAAAAATTAATTAATAAAATACTCTGGTAAAAAGCCATGCAAAAAATAAATAAAAATATTCCATGCCATAAAAAAAATTAATTAATAAAATACTCTGGTAAAAAGCCATGCAAAAAATAAATAAAAATATTCCATGCCATAAAAAAAATTAATTAATAAAATACTCTGGTAAAAAGCCATGCAAAAAATAAATAAAAAATATTCCATGCCATAAAAATTTTTTTTTTAATAAAATACTCTGGTAAAAAGCCATGCAAAAAATCTATTATAATACAATAAAAATAAATATATATATATAAACAGGATTTTTTTACAAGTGACTTCAGAAGACTGAAACATATGTTGTTCTGCTTTGCTGGGATTTTTGTTTCAGATCTCTATTATGGTTACTGTTTGGCCTTCCATGCATTCCTAAATTACCCTGTAATCCAAAACCTTGTTTTCAGCTGCACTCTATATTGGAAAGCCCCTTACAATAATCAAGATGATTGCTGCTCGGCGTTTGAGAACAGAATGTGTTTGTATTATTACACAGAGAAAATGTCCTTTACAGGAGATGTCTTTTTAACAAAGAACATGGGGAGGAAACGGGTTATTTTAGAATTTTTTTAACGTGTATTTATTATTTGGCTGCCGACCAACATTTAAAAAAAAAAAAAAAAAAGCACGTTGCAAAATATATTCCATTCCTGTGGGGACATGATTATCATTTCTGTGCCAAAACCCATCGCACAGAGATTTCATTGTCTTATCTTCTTACATCATCTTGATACATTTTTCTTCCCTCCCTCTGTCAGAGTCGCCCTGATGTAAATGTGTTCTTGAAGGCAAATAGAGTTCTTTTTTTTTTTTATGCAAAACAGGATTCAGCTGATTCTAATAAAAACAGCTTGCAATCCATTAGCCTGGAACGTCAATGCACTGGCTCTGCTTCTACATCAAGGCTGTGTCAGACCCTTCTATAAGGAGATTTGCCCCCCCCTCAGTGATTGCAAGGGCGTGGCTGATAATTAGCTTCTAATAAATAATGTTACACAAATAGTCTTTTATTGTTCCCCCCTCCCCTTCCTTTCAGCAGCTCTGAGCATTTGTAGCTGAAAATACACGACCAAAAAAATAAAAATGTCTGTGCTGGGAGATTAATTATATTCTCAGTTTTGAGCTATTGCTTACTTGTCTTATTCATAAAACACCTGCAGAGTCTCCTCCCAAATTAATTTCTCAGGCAAATGAAGAATCCCAGTCTTATTTATTTCCAACAGAAAGGCATCAAGCTGGGCACAAGTGAGCGCTGCAAATAAAATAGACTGAGACGTCAGCATAATTCCCTACAGCTGCAGTTCCGCCTCATCCTTGTTCTGTTTGTGTAAAATTAACATTCAGCCGGGGCCTCAAACACTATAAATTGTGCAAAACTGTATAAATCTCCTCACTTAGAAGGATATCATCATCATCATCATCATGGGGGAACAAACTGTTCAGGCCAATAAAATACCTCATCATTAGAAGCCATTTTCTTTGGCCCATCATAATGTGTATCTACATCAGTGATCCCCAACCAGTGGCTCAGGGGCAACATGTTGCTCCCCAACCCCTTGGGTGTTGCTCTCAGTGCCCCCAAACCAGGGAGTTATTTTTGAATTCCTGACTTGGGGGCAAGTTTTGGTTGAATAAAAACAAGATTTCCTACCAAATAAAGCCCCTGTAAGCTGATAGTGTGCATAGAGGCCCCTAATAGCCAATCACAGCCCTTATTTGGCTCCTCCGTGAACTTTTATGGTGCTTGTGTTGCTCTCCCCAGTCTATTTATATTCTACTGTGGCTCATGAGTAAGAAAGGTTGGGGATCCCTGATCTACAGTATCAGTGTCCATTGAGTCCATTAAGAGCTCATTTGTCATGGTGCTTCTCTGCTCTTCGGCACCACAGCCAAGATGGCGGCACCCATGGCCGACACGTAGGATGCGGTGACGTCTTCACGCCGCACTTGGTGTGAAAACTCCAAATAAATAGATGCCAAAGACCTGGGTTCAATGCTTGAATATAGGTCTTTCCTTGTGAAGTTCCTTACACTACACTCCATTTACACTACTGTTTTGGCTTCTAACTTTGGCTTTTGACTTTCCGCCGATTGAAGATTAGCGATGAGCGTATCTGTCTGGCAAAAATGTCAAGCGGCAAAAAAAAGATTGTCGCCTGGACAATTCTTTTGACGCCCATGACTATTCTTGCGACAATTTTTGGACGCATGGTGAATTTTTCCACTGTGAATTTTTTCATCCGTTTCGAGAAACAATCCACCAATGGCGAAACGTGGAAATTTGCCGCAAATCCATGCCTGCCGAAACATTTCAACCATCACTATTGAAGATACTTGCTTAACCCCTTGGATACTGCGTACTGGATTTTCTGAACTTGGTTTCCTCCTTGGTCCACTCCTGACATCAGCTTCTGTAAGAGTCGTCGGGCCCTGACATCGTTATAGCGTATAATATGATCAAAGTGTATTTGTGCCTGAACATCAAAATGTAAGGGTAATGTAATAAAAAGTACAAAGTTCTAGTTATCCATAACTATTAATCAACAGATAGACAAGTTTGAAGATAAACATCTGAATGTTGGCAAACTGACCATACACAGGCCAATGCTAGTCTCTACCATTCTGAAGTAAGTGGTATTGTCAACAACATAGTGATTACATGCATCTTCTACATAGATCCTTTATGGTCATAAATGTAAAGATCTACTTGCTTGGTGAGGTTGTCAAATGAGCAGATCTTTTACCGATATGCCCACCTTGAGGTAGGTAATATCGGGCTGATTTCATGGTTGGGCCCTTGGGCCATGTGATGGGATAACAATGCAGTACAAAGCAAGGACCACATCAGTAAGCCAATGATTCCTATTTTTGACAGGATTTTTAAACCTGGCCAATCTTCAGCCAGAAGATTCAGATTCAGAAGACCCCATAAACAAGCCAATAAGGTGCCAACGTGGTCTATCAGCAGCTTTTATTGGTCTGTGTATGGCCACCTTTAGTTCCTCAAGACCAGCTCATGTACAATACCTAAGAACAAGTTCTGGGCCAATGATATATTATGTCCCCAGAACACATGGCAGAAGAATACAGTGCCAGTTCCGTCCATACTACTCCTATGAGAAACTGTAGGATAAATGCAGTGCCAATTTTACCTAGTGCATATGGCAGGATAAATAAAGTTGCAGTTCCATGTATAATACCTCCATCCAACATGTTGTGGGGAATGTATTGGTTTTGTTCACCTGAGGACTGCAACCAGTATATTAAACCTTGAATTTAACTAAAACAATGGTCCCCAGTCCAGCAGCCATCCTGGAACCCAGATGCCGCCCCCTCTATTCCACTCCATGTGTCTAAGCGGATCTAGAGGAGGCCGCATCCCTATAGCGCGGGGACGTATGGTAAGCTTACATAATAATCGGAGAGATGAGGACTCAGAAAGCAAAAGTGGGTGGGGCTTCATGCTAGACAAGGAAGTCAGTAAAAGAGCTGCAGTTCAGCTACTTGTAATAGAGAACCAAAATAAATCTTCCTGCAGAGAAAACTTATGTTATTCTGGGGGCTATTTAGAGTCACTTTAGGGGATTTTAAAATAAAAGGCTTCTACCTATGAAATATACAGAAATGGATCTTTATCTCGTCTCATGTAGGTTTTCTGTTAGAAAACGAATCCCATGCCCAGCCTGCCTAAAATAGCGCAATCAATACCCGCTGGACATCAATCACTTTAGAATCTTTAGACATCTACCTACAATGTAGCCTGTCCCACTGGGACGCTTGTTAATCATTGCTCCTATTCGGGATATGGTGACGGCGGCGCAGATACTTCTCATTCCTCCGCGCTTGAATATTTATGCGTCGCTCCCAGACAAACTCATTTTGTGATATGGTAATTATATGCCACATTTTCCCCATGTTCAAATTAATATTTGCTGAATTATTTACTTCTTAAGGCAGAAAGTATTATCTAACATCTCATTGGTTTAAAAAAAAAAAAAATAATGTTGAATTTTCTGGAAATATTCAAATTTCCTATCAAAGGTCACGAATAGATTTAAGTGAGAATCAGCGTGGGGCAAATAGAGAGAGAAATGCTGCGACTGAAGGTTCTTTCTTTCCTTATTTGTACATTTTAGCTTGTGCTTTATAAGGGAAACTTTTACAAATATTGGCAAATTACAAATGTAATATACAGGTATGGGACCTATTATCCAGAATGCTCGGGACCTGGGGTTTTCCGGATAAGGGGTCTTTCCGTAATTTGGACCTCTATACCTTCGAATCCTTCAAAAAAAAGGCTGGATTCTGCCGGAATCCTGAACCGAATCCGGGATTCGGTGCATCCCTACTTTAAACATTATTTAAATGCTTTATTTCTTCCCCGCCCACTTCTGATGATGTCACTTCTAGTTTGCAGCAACAGCACTTCCTGTTTAATGGTGGTCAATGGGTCATGGATTGGGTAGTGGGTCAAAGAGAGTAAAAATGTGGGTTGCAGGTCAATGTTGCGAGTCATGAGTCGGGTCTCAAAAATTTGTTCCATACAGGACTCTACTGGGACAGACCCCATTCTATCAATGCCAAACTGAATTTTTTCCAATAACCCTGAAAAAAAATATAATTTTACATACCCCAACTTTTTTGTGCTCAAATTATCCATAATGCATTTCCCTGATTTTACCCAGATTTTACCCCATTTTTTTCTGAACCCCTGAAAAGTGTAAAGCTGAGTTTTTACTCTATATATTTGCACAGTGGTTCTAAAATGGTCACTTTTTGTCCCCAGATAATTTGCATTTATATTTCTATAATGTGGTCCTTGGTTTTTTGCAACTCTAAAGGGCCCAATTACTAATTGTTTTTGTATTTTTTCACGCAAAAATACTAACTTGTTTTTTGCGACAAAACCACAACATCATGTAGAAGTCAAAGGCTGGTAGCCTTTTTACAACTGGAAGATCTTTCTTTGCTTAGTAGTTTTAGATAGTGATGAGCTAATCTGTCCCGTTTCGCTGAAAAATTTGTGAAAACGTCAGAACCGGAAAAAATCCGCAAAACGTCAAAAATGTTGCACGGAAAAAAATTGTCTCCTGCGACTATTCTTTTGACGCTCAACTATTCTTGCAACAATTTTTGGACGCGCAACTTTTCTTTTGACGCTCGACTATTCTTGCGAAATCTTTGGACGCGCAACTATTCTTTTGACGCTCGACTATTCTTGCAAAATTTTGGGACGTGCAACTATTCTTTTGACGCTCGACTATTCTTGCGAAATCTTTGGACACGCAACTATTCTTTTGACGCTCAACTATTCTTGCAACAATTTTTGGATGCGCAACTTTTCTTTTGACGCTCGACTATTCTTGCGAAATCTTTGGACGCGCAACTATTCTTTTGACGCTCGACTATTCTTGCAAAATTTTTGGACGCGCGACTATTCTTTTGATGCTCAACTATTCTTGCGAAATCTTTGGACGCACAACTATTCTTTTGGCACTCGACTATTCTTGCCAAATTTTTGGACGCTCGACTATTATTTTGACGCTTGACTATTCTTGAAACAATTTTTGGATGCGCAACTATTCTTTTGACGCTCTACTATTCTTTGCGAAATTTTTGGACGTGTGGCAAATTTTTTCATCCGTTTCGCGAAACAATCCACCAATGGGGAAACGCGGAAATTCGCCATGAATCCATCACTAGTTTTAGAGGTTTTTGGGTTCTTTTGATGCTTCCATTTGTGCGACAATACAAAAAGGTAATGGTTTTCCCATATTTTTCTCATGTCCTTTTCCATCTGTGCTTTGGATCTTTTAATAAATGACTAGACATTCGTGGTTTTTGAGAAAATGAGTTTATTTGTGGTTTCAAAAACCTCTAAAACCACAAAAATGAGAATGTTGATAAATGGGCCCCTAAAGGTTTGTTTCTATAGTAGCCGGCCTGACGTGTGTCAGCAATAGGAATTATACAGTTATTTCAAGCTCAGCCGGAGTATTATACAATGCAGTTCTTTATTATATTCCAACAACCTCTGTTCTTTATTGTGTATTCATTTGCACTTGGGAAAGGCATTGCCTACACATCAGGGGGCAAAAATACCCACATAATCCCGAGCGTCAAGCAATTGGCACTAGCAGGTGGCCTATTGTCTTCTAATGCCGAACGATGGGAAGATCTTTTTACAGGAAGTTATTATTATCTGACATCTGAATATTCTATTCATATTACAGCTTTTGTGACTGTAAATTGTCAAAATTCTCTTTTAACTCAACGATACACGCACTAATCCATCTCCTCCAGATACAGCTGGATAAAAGGTGGATTGTGTGTGCGGAACAGCTGGAGGTAATAGCGAATTAGAAGCCTTCTCAGAGCCACGGAAGGGAAAGGAAGGAACGGAGAGTTCCGCCCGTTTTGTTGTTCAACATCACCGAGAGCTTTCGGAAATTTGTATAATCAGTTCATTTTATTTGAAAAGGAATAATGAAAGATTACAAATACACATTAGAATTCAGATGTTCAAATACTAACAACAGATGGAACGCGTGCAACGAGAAAAAAACTGTTTTGGAAGATGAATATTATAAAAAGCCAATTAATACAGTAAATTCTGCACTTTATTCAGGGTAATGGAGAGGTAGGAAGCACCATTGTTCTGTTGAGGTCTGGTGATAAGCGAATTTTTCCGCCAGGCATGGATTCGCAGCGAATTTCCGTATTTCGCTATTGGAAAATTGTTTTGCGAAACTTCTGTGAAAATTTGCTGCGGAAAAATTTGTCACAAGGAATATTTTTTTGTCGTGCGTCAAATTGGGCGCAGATGCGTCAAAAAATGCGTGGCCGACAAAAAAGACCCCGGGGCACAACAAATGTGTTCTGTGAATTTTATGGCGAAGCGAAACAGATTCGCTCATCACTATTGAGGTCGCCTATAGTGATGGGCGAAATGTTTCGTCAGGCATGGATTTGCGTCGGATTCGCGGATTGTTTTGCGAAACGGATTAAAAAATTAGCCGTGGAAAAATTCGCTGCACGTCCAAAAATTGTCACCGGCATCAATAAAGAATAGTCGCGGGCGTCAAAAGAATAGCGGGCCAACGAAATAATAGCCGTGCGACGGAATAATAGCCGCGGGCGACAAAATAATAGCCGCAGGAGACAAAATAATAGCCATGGGAGACAAAATAATAGCCGCACGACAAAATAATAGCCGCGGGCAACAAAATAATAGCCACGGGCGATGAAATAATAGCCGCGTGACAAAATAATAGCTGCGGGAGACAAAATAATAGCCTCGCGACAAAATAATAGCTGCAGGCGACAATTTTTTTTGCCGCACGACATTTTCGCCGTTTCGCTAATTTTTCGTCGTTTCGCAGATCTTTTGAAAGATCTTTTTGAAAGAAACGGAACGGATTCACTCATCACTAGTCGCCTACTAATAAGGGCTCTGTAAAGGGCTTTAAAGCATATCAGTATATGGCAGTGACATTACTATAGGATTTTTACACCACATTATGGGGCAGGGTTATTAAAATTTGGATTTTCATGGTTTTATAATTTTTCACACCATTACTAAACTCATTTCCATTAATGTCACCACCATGAAACCCTAAAAAGCCTCTAAAACCTCAAAGCAAAGAAAGATTTTCCAGCTGTAATAGGGAGACTCACCATTGGCTTCTACATGATCTCGACAGGTTTTAGCTGGAGTATTTTAGCATTCCGACTGGTCATGGCTTTGTTGTATAATAAATCATAACAAAATAGTTGGGGGGAGGAGGTTGCAGCAAAATCGAGTTTTGGATGTAAAACTTTGGCATCTAAAAGCTTGCGAGCCAATGGGAGTTGTCCCTGGTAGAGATGTAGCGAACTGTTCGCCGGAGAACTAATTCGCACGAAAATCGGGTGTTCGCAAGTTCGCAAGTTCGCGAACTTTTAGCGAAGTTCGCAACTTTGGGTTCGCCTTAGCTGGAGCCAAATTTTGACCTCTCACCCCAGAGCCAGCAGATACATGGCAGCCAATCAGGCAGCTCTCCCTCCTGGACCACCCCCGGACCACTCCCTTCCATATATAAACCGAAGCCAAGCAGCCATTTTACATTCTGCCTGTGTGTGCTTGATGAGTTAGCATAGGGAGAGAGCTGTGCAGGGGTTTGAGGGACAGTTTAGGTAGCTTTGCTGACTAGTAATCTACTTTCTACTGCTCTGTATGTAGCTGCTGTGGGCAGCTGTCCTGCTGATCTCATCTGCTGTAACCCAATAGTCCTTGTAAGGACTGCTTTTATTTTCTGATTACTGTTACTCTTCTTTTCATTGTGTACCTGTGTGTGTTGGAGACAGGTGTGCTGCTCATAGTAGTGCGCTAAGCACCAACCACACATTCACATCATTTTTTTTTTTATTTGTGTTTTTTTACTTTGCTACTGTAATTTATAGAGCCCAGTGCTATTAGTCTAGCTGTGGGGGACTGGTGTGCTGCTCCTAGTAGTTCATCACCAGCACCAACCAGAGATCACTTTTTTTTTTATTATTCATTTTTTTATTTTTTTTATTTAAGTTACCGTTCTTTAACGTGTCCAGTGCTGTTTGCTGTTATTCATAGTAGTGCACCAAACACGTTACACATAGTAGTGCACCAAACACGTTACACATAGTAGTGACATTGCATTGCAATAAAATCACCTGAGCGATGTTTTTCCACCAGCAATAATATATTCCGTATCCACTACTGCGGCGTTTTGTCTTTGCGTGTGAACCGGCTGTAACCTTTACACGACTTGATTGGCATGTAGACGCCGGACGTTTTAAAGCAGTTTATTACACAAGTTTAGAAATGTAGTGTGATTTCTGCCCTTTACAGCACAAAACGCTGTTTTGCCCTTGATCCCCCTCCTGCATGCCCCTGTCCAGGTCGTGGCACCCTTTAAACAACTTTAAAATCAGTTTTCTGGCCAGAAATGGCTTTTCTAATTTTTAAAGTTCGCCTTCCCATTGAAGTCTATGGGGTTCGCAAAGTTCGCAAAAGTTCGCACTTTTTGGCAGAAGTTCGCAAACGGGTTCGCGAACTTTTTTTGTGAGGTTCGCTATATCTCTAGTCCCTGGGCAAAATTGAAGCCATTTTTTCAATTTGAGATTTTCAAGTTTTTTTGAGCTTATAAATTCACAAATTTGAGGTATTTGAGTTTTATTACACAGTTTTATTTGATCTAGGTTTTTCATATTTGGATTTTTAATACATAAACAACCATTTGAGGTTTTTTTTAATTGTGAGTTTTTTCGAAGTGATCCCCAACCCTTTGGATGTTGCTCCCAGTGGCCTCAAAGTAGGTGTTTAATTTTGAATTTCTGGTAAGGAGGCAAGTTTTGGTTGCAAAAAACCCAGTGTAATTGCCAAATAGAGCCTTCTGTAGGCTTCCAGTCAACATAGGGGCTACCAAAAAGCCAATTATAGCTCAGTGGCACCTTCAGGAACTTTTTTCATGCTTGTGTTGCTTCCAAAACTCTTTCCATTTGAATGTGGCTACGGGTATAAAAGTTTGGGGATCCCTGCTCTAAAAGATTGAGTGATGTGTTCCACCCTACAAGACTCCCAGTGTCCCCAACATCCCAACTCTGTTTCATTTTGTTTTGCAGACCATGGCCTTATACATAGCCTTATACATAGCCTTATACATAGCCTTATACATAGCCCAATACATAGCCTTATACATAGCCTTATACATAGCCTTATACATAGCCTTATACATAGCCTTATACATAGCCTTATACATAGCCTTATACATAGCCTTATACATAGCCCAATACATAGCCTTATACATAGCCCAATACATAGCCTAATACATAGCCCAATACATAGCCTTATACATAGTCTTATACATAGCCTAATACATAGCCTTATACATAGCCCAATACATAGCCTTATACATAGTCTTATACATAGCCTTATACATAGCCTTATACATAGCCTTATACATAGCCTTATACATAGCCCAATACATAGCCTTATACATAGCCCAATACATAGCCTTATACATAGCCTTATACATAGCCTTATACATAGCCCAATACATAGCCTTATACATAGCCCAATACATAGCCTTATACATAGTCTTATACATAGCCTTATACATAGCCCAATACATAGCCTTATACATAGTCTTATACATAGCCTAATACATAGCCTTATACATAGCCTTATACATAGCCCAATACATAGCCTTATACATAGCCCAATACATAGCCCTATACATAGCCTTATACATAGCCTTATACATAGCCCAATACATAGCCTTATACATAGCCCAATACATAGCCCAATACATAGCCCTATACATAGCCTTATACATAGCCTTATACATAGCCCAATACATAGCCTTATACATAGCCTTATACATAGCCCAATACATAGCCTTATACATAGCCCAATACATAGCCCTATACATAGCCTTATACATAGCCTTATACATAGCCTTATACATAGCCTTATACATAGCCCAATACATAGCCTTATACATAGCCCAATACATAGCCTTATACATAGCCTTATACATAGCCTTATACATAGCCCAATACATAGCCTTATACATAGCCTTATACATAGCCTTATACATAGCCTTATACATAGCCCAATACATAGCCTTATACATAGCCTTATACATAGCCTTATACATAGCCCAATACATAGCCTTATACATAGCCTTATACATAGCCTTATACATAGCCTTATACATAGCCTTATACATAGCCTTATACATAGCCTTATACATAGCCTTATACATAGCCCAATACATAGCCCTATACATAGCCTTATACATAGCCTTATACATAGCCTTATACATAGCCCAATACATAGCCTTATACATAGCCTTATACATAGCCTTATACATAGCCTTATACATAGCCTTATACATAGCCCAATACATAGCCTTATACATAGCCCAATACATAGCCTTATACATAGCCCAATACATAGCCTTATACATAGCCCAATACATAGCCTTATACATAGCCTTATACATAGCCTTATACATAGCCTAATAGAAATAACAACAAGATCCTTCTATTCCTAGTTGGAACTCTATTTACTGAGCGTTGCCGTGTCAGACTCGTACCCTCGCTGGGTGTTTTATACACAGATCCTTCTGATTGGCTCCAAGATTACAAGCTACTAGAATTCTCATGTTTGGAAACATTTCATCACAACGCTATCAAGCGCCCTTTGTTGCCTCTATTCTGTGTATGTTTGGGGCTTAACATAAGATCAGTGTTTTATTGAAATATCAGCTCTGATCACTCAGTGGAGATAAGATAGACTTCCCCGAGCAGCTGGAACAACAAAGGCCGGTGGCCGGGGGTCACATCTGCACCGTGTTCTACAAATGTTTTCATCTCCTACAAATTTCTTTGTATTTATCATTTGTGAGTGTTCAGCGCCGCCTTTCCATTCGTCCCTTTGAGCCACTCGAGTAGAACGTATTCCCTCAGTGCGGGGAGCATGATATTCTCATAACCACTATTCAATGAGATTCACAGATTGTTGTTGGTAGGAAGGAGAGACTGCCCGGTGTTGGCCGGCGACGCACCCATGCATACGGGTTTCACTCGACTGCGTCTTTATCAATTTCTCTCTTTCTTTTTTTTTTCTCTTGTGAATGAAACAAAATTGTATTTATGGAGAAGGCGCGCAGAACACGTTAAGGAAATCTGAAACATGTGTTATGACTAAGAACCAGAAATTCTATGGAGCTTAGAACATTTATATTGCCCTTATTTGAATAATATGTTACTGAAAATACAGTAAAGACTTGGCAGTAACAAACCCCACTGAAAAAATATTTGGTGGAGGATGCAGGAATCGTACTATACATTGTGTATACACTGCAACCCTATACATAATATATATGGTGCACTCTATATCAATCAAATATGATGGCCCTTGTGCTAGAGACCTGTTTTCACAGACCCGCGCCCCGACCCGCACCCACTTACCCGCATTCTTTTCCCTATCCTGCTACACTTGACCCACCTGTGTCACATGACTCAGTACAACTTATGTTAGAATAAAAGATAAATGAAAGCAACCAAGTCCTACTCATTGTCCTGGTATAACTGCCGTTATTGTTGTTCAGTTGTTTGTGGCTAGGGTGGCACTTGTACTCTTTTAAAACAAGATACTCGTTGAATACACATGCTACAAGAGAAATCAGGTGGCCATCTTATTTATGGCTAAACCTTATTTATTGCTAAATGAGTTTTAAACCCCCCTGTGTGATCATCACCCCCCCCCCTTTAACTCCCTTTCCCCCCGCAATGAATTCCTTCTGCTCACTAATGTGTTGATCCCCACAGTGGCGGAAGGGCTGTAGTTTGGGGTAGACAATCAAAAGAGATATGTGTTTAGTGCCCCCCACCCTTGCACCCTAGGCACATGCCTTTTCTTACCCCTAGTTACTGCCCTGCCAAAATGATTTTTTAGAGTTTATTTGGAAGTGCAGTTGCACAAATTTCCCATCAGTCTTTGCGATAGGGTGATGCAGGGGGCTGCTCAATGGTGTCGGGGGCCTCCGTGGCTGGTGTAGAGGGCCCTTGATGTTTCAGCCTTGATGTGGGTGCCGGACACCTCAAGTGTGACGCTGAAAATGTTGCATTGTGGGTAAAACATGTCCGAAAGTGACCTTTACACACTGTACTTGATGGTTATAAATGACCCTTTTTAAGTACAAACATGTTGCTTATATATATGTAAAATTATTAGAAAAAGAGCCTTTGGGCCAGATTTATTTATACTTTATATTGCCCCTAAGAGAACAAACCAAGACAAATAGATAACAGAGGTTCCCTGGGTACAATACCCCTTTTCCTGCATCAGGGCCGGAACTAGGGGTAGGCAGAAGAGGCAGCTGCCTAGGGCGCAACGATTGGGGGCACCAGGCTCCTGCCTACCCCTAGTGCTAATTTGTCATTGTCTCCGCTGCTTGTCATTAGCGGCGGAGGCAATGACCGATCTAATCGGCCTGCCCCCCCCTGCACCTCCTCCTGTACTTTGGAGCGCATGCGCCGTTCGGGGGGGCCCGCCCCTGTCCTGCATTACGAAACATTTACAGAAAAATGAAATAATTGTGGGTTTTGTTCCCCTTTAACAATAATCCCTTATTGACATGCCGGTGTTTCCATTTGCCTGATCAGCACTTACCCGTTGCCGAGTGACAGCGCTCCCCTAATTACCCCAATATAAAATAAAGACCCACCGCCATGGATGCAGAATAAAGGCCCCTGCGTTGCGGTGTAATACTGCGCCCTGAACACCGACACTGTCACTATAGCAAAATCAATAAATAATATATAAGAAACTACAGATTGTGCTTTAACCTCCCCATTCCGATCCAATCTATTTTTATTGTTCCAAATGCCCCGCGGCTATTACAGCTTATTGTGCCTTGTAAATAGCATTGAAATGTCTTTTTGGGGTTTTTTTCTAAGGGAGCAAAATAAAAACAAAATTCCCTTTTCCCTATTTTTTTTTTCCTAGGGTTCGGTTAATGTATTCAGTTAATTAAAGATTATCCTGGCCCCGTGGCAATGCTGCCGAATGGCGTCTCCCTCTCGCTCCCTGCTCCTCGCCGAGCGGAATATAATCATTTTGAGGTCACAGTCTGTTTATGTCAGCAGTGTTCATACTACAAATGCTTTCATAAATTTATCAAGCGAAAAATATTGCAAACATTTCATTTCCTTTGATACAGACATGAAAAAAAAAAAAGAAAAAAACGAAATATCTGCCTTCATGGCAAATTCTTGCCGGAATGAATCACCGAGTAATATTTGCTTTAACTTTCCTGCACTTTTGCAAGGAAATCTCTTTGTTTGGCCTTTAGTTTGAGTCGAGAATGAGATGAGAAATGACACAGGAGCTGCTTATTATTATTAAATATGGTGACAAATGGCGGATGGATGGAAAGACGGTGTAAGTGCCAGCGCTGGCTGTCAGGCAATCTGTCATCGTTGTCATTAAAAGAGCACAAATGTTTCAGCAGTTTGAGTTTGAGGAAAGGCAAGTTGGTGAACTACATGTCCCAGCATTCCCTCAACTTCCAGCTGAGGTCTTGCCCCTTTTCTGACTTTGCTGACATGTAGGGTAGGGTTGCCACCTCGTCTGCCAGGGAACTCCAGGCAGGGAGGCGGGGTGTGATTTCACGGGGGGCGGGCTGTGATTTCACGGGGGCGGGCTGTGATTTCACTGGGGCGGAGTGTGATTTCACAAGGGCAGGGTGTGATGTCACAGGGGGTAGGTCACACCCTACCAAAAACCGGGCTATCCCAGTCAAAACCTGACAGGTGGCAACTAGTGATGAGCGAATCTGTCCCATTTCACCTTGCCATAAAATTTTGGGAAACTGCAAGAAAATTTGTGAAATGGCAAAAAATTCGCAAAACGCTTTGTCCCATGTTTTTTTTGATGCCTGTGTGTTTTTTTTTTTTTTTACGTGACTGCACCCAATTTGACACGACTGCGATTTTTTGACGAGCGGGAATTTTTCTGCGGCGCATTTTTATGGAAATTTCGCAAAACACTTCACCAATGGAGACATGCTTAAATTCAGTGCAAATCCATGCCTGCCGAAAAAATTCGCTCATCACTGGTGGCAACCTTATTGTAAGGGAAGGTGGGCCTGTGATGTCATGGGGCAGGAAATGGGTGGGTCTATGTTATCAGGTGCAGGGAAATTGGGGATTAGGGAAATAAACCCTTTGGAGAAGGTAGGGAGGTCTAAAAAAGAGGGTTCAGCATTGAAAAGCTTTAGGGAGGGATGAAGAAGATTGTCAATTACACATTTACCAGCAACTATATTGTCTGTAAATCTATAATATCAGCCCTGCTTTATGTGGTGATTTACCAGCAAGATCTGTGCCCCAAAGATGCCCCAGTAGCCCCCCATCTTCTTTTCTGCTGATTCCCTGAGCTTAGGGACTAACTCACACTATACTGTATATATCTTGTATAATCTTGGCACACTGAGCATGCGCGGTGCCACTGACACACACAAAATGGCCTAACAAGATCCAAGATGGGGAGCTGCTGCGGATAACCTGGATCAATACTGTTACAGGACCTCTGTGGCTGGTACGGTAAGCTCACTATATTAGATACAGCATTTCTAGCCATTTTTTTAATGTTTGTAACAGTATGATAAAGGGATATGTATGCCAACTCAATAGTTTTCATAAAATGACCAATTCCTCTACCTATTTTCTAATTAAACAGTGAAGTATAAAGGAATCACTTACAACGTGGACCAAATTTTCCATTTCAAGGCCTTTACTTTATAAAATGCAGTTGATATTGATGAAGACCACCATATTGCTTGCTTTATTACTCCCCAATATACGTGTATGCCTATGCTATATAATTGATCCTTGAAACCCCATTTGTTACACTGCTCAGACTGGGGCCCGGAGTAGATGAGGAGCACATTGGTGATATAAAGAGTAATAATAATTGGTAAATGGAAGTGCTGAGCTGTAGCAATCCCCTACATTACATGTTACATGTGACTCACGTAGAGTTGGCGGAAGGGTGTTGCAGAACTATAAATCTCAGGTGAAATCAATGAATAGGCGCCAGTGGTTCTTACAAACAAACAGCAACTTCTTTATTGGCAGGGATGCAGGATCTCTTGGGAAATAGGCACAAATGGTACAGTACAGTTGTTCCGCATATTCTCACAAACAGAACCTTGAGAAGTGTTGGCCCATCATGGGGCAGTGACCAGTCTGTGGAGAGTCACTTTGAAAATGTTTAACCCCAAGCTTCAGGGACTCAAAGTGGAACTTAGGTGGGAACATATCTGCCCCTAAAGGTCCCCATACACGGCCAACTATAGCTGCCGATTCGGCAGCTAATCGGCTCGTGTATGGGCAGAACAGAGCGGCCTGGCCGACCGATATCTGGTCTGAAATTGGCCAGATCTCAATCGGCCAGGTTAGAAAATCTGGTCAGATCGGGGACCGCATCGGCTCGTTGATGTGGTCCCCGAACCGACTGCCCCATAGCCACAAATGTAATCCGATCGTTTGGCCAAGGGTTACTTTCTACCTGATATCGCCCACCCATAGGTGGGGATATCGGGTGAAGATCCGCTCGCTTGGCGACATCGCCAAGCGAGCGGATCTTATAGTGTATGGGGACCTTAAGTCTGTACACTCGAGTCCCTATCCTTAGGGTGGTACATCCTGGACTCTAATCCTTCTACTTTCCTCAAAGGAACACTTGGCTGCTTACTAACCTAGCTCTCGCTCTTAGAGCAAGGGTGTCAAAGAGAATATTCTCACAACTAACTTGCCCTACTAGGCCTGCCTCCACCTGGCCCCAATCTTCTTCCATCTCCTACCCAGGTGGAATCTAAGAAGAAAGAGAGTCAGTTCTATCAGCTTCTCCCTTTTATCCCTTTTATCCCCTCAACCCACCACTTGACAAGGTACTTACCCCCCCGGTGTCATCACATGTGCATGTTTGTTGGTGTGTGCTTATGTGGGAATGGGGTCGAGGGTGGGGTAGGGGGTTTGAGGTGTGGTGGGAGGGGGTGAGGTGCTCGGTAGTGATGAGGGAATTTTTTCTCCAGGGATGGATTCGCAGTCAAATTACGCAATTTGCCATTGGCCAATTTTGTTCACAAAACACCTGCGAAAGTCGTGTTAGAAGTCGCGGACACATTAAAAAATGGCATGGTAACACGCATAACATTTTGTGAAGTTTTGCTAAGGTGACTCCTGGAATAATGGGGAGGGTTGACGCTCTGCTCTGGATTCGCAGTATGAGAAGTAATGAGATGTAAATAGAGAAAAGCGCTTTTATCTATCCCGGATATTTGAAATCTTTTTTATGTACTAGTGAAATCTCTCCATTATTCCGGCTGTTGTTATAAAGAGAAGCGCCTATTGAGCAGCAACAAAAGCTTATTTTATAATGATGCCAGGAGGGGTATTATCCTGAAATAAATGCCCCCCCTTGCATTGGGCTTAGTGCTCCCATATAGAGACTTACTCGCGCTTAATAGCGGCTCGTGTAGCTGAGAGACACTTATCAGTCGCCACTTTTGCTCACACAGATTCTAGTCCTGATAGGCCCGGGCCATTGATTTTTTTCGAGATAAGACATGGGCGGGTTTCTGTGCAGGGATAACAGTGGGGTTTAGCAATGTGGTCAATGAGAGAAGCATCGACTGCATAACGATAACGAAGGAGCTGAAATGTTATCACTGAACTTTTAGTTAAATGTGTCGTTTTCCTTGCAGTGAGATCTTGTTCTAGAGAGTTGTAGTTCCCTGTATCCTAAGCCGGCCATACACGCACCGATACTATTGTACAATAATATTGGCAGTACCGACAGGCCTGCCCGACCGATATCTGGCCTGAAATCAGCCAGATCTTGATCGGACAGGTTTAATTTTTCAGTTGGATCAGTGACCACATCATCTTGTTAATGCAGTGCCCAAACCAACCACGCCTATGCCCGCCATTTTAATGAAATCGTTTGGCCCCAAGGCCCCATAGGTGTACATATCAGGAGAAGATCTGGTGGCTTGGCAACCTCACCAAATGAACGGATCTTACAGTGTATGGGCCACCTTAAGAGCGTGCTTCACATTAGAATTTAAGCTGAATTTAAGTACAGGTACAACAAAGGCCAACCCAACATTCCTGTCCCCTTGTCCTTCTATCCCTATAGCTGTTGGTTCCATAATTTCAGTACCTTTTCATGGCACCATGATGTCATATGCTCCCTATTACCCCATGATGTCATATCCTGTCCATCATCATGATGTCATAACATATCTATAATATCATTATTCAAAACCTCACCATTTTACTATAATATTGTATCCTGCCCATCATCATAATAACCTCACCATTACACCATGATACTTGAACATGAAAGCAATCACAATTTCATTCCTCATTATACTTTTCTTTTCATTCGTCGGTTAATTAAAACAAATTATAGATATTATGAATCTCGTTTTTTATTGAGCCTACTTACACAGGACTTTTATCTGTTCGCACTTTCTGCCAGTTTCAGTAGAACGTTTCTTTTTGTAACAGAGAACAGTATTTTGTTTCCTACACAAACGATGGCACCGGCAATGCTGCTCCAGGTAGAATCCATCAGCAGCTCCATCTGAATCCTTAATGAGTTGATTTTATCTGCAGCTTGGGTAGGAATAATTAGCTCTGCGCTTTAGCAGCCGCCATCTCTCTCTCTCTCTCTCGCCGCTTACTGTATTTATTAAATCCAGAGAAGAAACAGAGAACAGCAAAACAGTCGAACAATCGATACCCATTTTATTACTTTGCCTTCCATTTACGCTTCCAAATAGCAACGTTTTTGGAATAAGTGTTTTCTCAGGCCTGTATTTTTTTTTACTCTTCAGAGTTGTCAGTCAATGATTCCACGTGGGTTCCATAACAGCGAATATATTGTTATTGACTAGGAGAATTCGGCCGCCATTTGTTTTCCCTAAAGGCAATGGTGCACGGTGGGGTTTCAAATGTCTTCAAATGCCACATATTTTAGCAGCACAAATACGCAAGCTCAGAATTCTCAAAACAAGGTCAAAATTCTCAAAAATTTTCTCTAAACTGCCTTATATATTTGTTTTCTGCTAGAGTCGGGGTCTCCAACCTTTTGTACCCAGGAGCCACATTTAAACATAAAAAAGTCAGGGAGTCACTGGTTGGGGATAGTGATGAGCGAAATGTTGGCATGGTGGCGAATTTCCACATTTCGCCATTGGCGGATTGTTTCGCAAAATGGATGAAAAAATCCGCAGCACATCCAAAAATTGTCACAAGAATAGTCGGGGGCGTCAAAAGAATAGTCGCAGTGGCAAAAGAATAGTCGCGGTGGCAAAAGAATAGTCATGGGTGGCAAAAGAATAGTCGTGGGTGGCAAAAGAATAGTCGTGATGGCAAAAGAATAGTCGCAGTGGCAAAAGAATAGTCGTGGTGGCAAAAGAATAGCCGCAGGTGTCAAAAGAATAGTCGCGGTGGCAAAAGAATAGTCGTGAGTGGCAAAAGAACAGTTGTGGGTGGCAAAAGAATAGTCGCGGGCGTCAAAAGAATAGTTGCGGTGGCAAAAGAATAGTCATGGGTGGCAAAAGAATAGTCGCGGTGGCAAAAGAATAGTCGTGGTGGCAAAAGAATAGTTGCGGTGGCAAAAGAATAGTCGCGGGCGTCAAAAGAATAGTTGCGGGCATCAAAAGAATAGTTGCGGGCGTCAAAAGAATAGTCGTGGGTGGCAAAAGAATAGTTGCGGGCGTCAAAAGAATAGTTGCGGGCGTCAAAAGAATAGTCGTGGGTGGCAAAAGAATAGTTGCGGGCGTCAAAAGAATAGTTGCAGGCGTCAAAAGAATAGTTGCGGGCGTCAAAAGAATAGTCGTGGGTGGCAAAAGAATAGTCGCGGACACGCAACAATTTATTTTTTTTTTTGCTGTGTGACATTTTCACCGAAGCGAAACTGGACAGATTCGCTCATCACTAGTTGGGGATCACTGTTATAGGATATCTGAGGGTTCTCTAGCTGACTTGTACTTCTTAGACGAAACTGTCCTACTTGTATACTGATATCATTAGCACTCCTGGTTGTGTTGGGAATCACAAGAATGAAAAAAAATTCTGGGAGTGCCCAATAAGGGCTGTGGTTGGCTATTTGGTAGCCCCTTGAGGACTGGCAGCCTACAGAAGGCCCTGTTTGGCTGTACATATGGTTTTATGCCTCCAAATCAGAAATTAAGAAATAACCTGCTTTGAGGCCACTGGGAGCAACGTCCAAGGGGGTTGGGGAGCAACATGTTGCCCCCGAGCCACTGGTTGGGGATCACTGTCCTGTGGTTGTGCTGGGAGAGAGAAGACCTGAGGATAACGTGAGAGAAAAGGGCTCTCTGAGATCAGGGTTTCGGGGTTCCCTCAGGGTACTGGGTGTTATGAATGGCACTGATATGGTATGAGGGCATAGCACAGGGCCAGCAAGTGGGACTTACCAAATCTGATGTGGTCCCCCTAGAGAAGAAAAGATCTTCCTTGACTCCTTTGTGTGATATAATCATCTTATTATTAGCCATCGCCCATAATAGTCTAGAGGGTATATGCCCGCCTAAATATAAATGCAATTATAGGCATCTAGTTATGCACAAATAATATGGGCAAATAAACAACAACCATATCTGCATATTTAGATAGAAAACTGTACAATAATGAGCAAATATGTGAGGGGGTTATTGGTAAAAGTCATTCAGCAAGAGCCAATGGGCCATAGGTACGACTGTCAGACCTCATATGGATAAATGGCCCCACGTGGTCTTTGTTTTGTTGGTAAAAGTCGTTCAGCAAGAGCCAATGGGCCATAGGTACGACTGTCAGACCTCATATGGATAAACGGCCCCACTTGGTCTTTGTTTTGTTGGTAAAAGTCGTTCAGCAAGAGCCAATGGGCCATAGGTACGACTGTCAGACCTCATATGGATAAACGGCCCCACTTGGTCTTTGTTTTGTTGGTAAAAGTCGTTCAGCAAGAGCCAATGGGCCATAGGTACGACTGTCAGACCTCATATGGATAAATGGCCCCACGTGGTCTTTGTTTTGTTGGTAAAAGTCGTTCAGCAAGAGCCAATGGGCCATAGGTACGACTGTCAGACCTCATATGGATAAATGGCCCCACGTGGTCTTTGTTTCGTTGGTAAAAGTCGTTCAGCAAGAGCCAATGGGCCATAGGTACGACTGTCAGACCTCATATGGATAAACGGCCCAACTTGGTCTTTGTTTCGTTGGTAAAAGTCGTTCAGCAAGAGCCAATGGGCCATAGGTACGACTGTCAGACCTCATATGGATAAACGGCCCCACTTGGTCTTTGTTTTGTTGGTAACAGTCGTTCAGCAAGAGCCAATGGGCCATAGGTACGACTGTCAGACCTCATATGGATAAACGGCCCTACTTGGTCTTTGTTTTGTTTTGTTTTCACTCAGCCCATCATTACTAACGGTTGTTTCGGTGTTGGCATTGGTTGCTCACCAGAACCCCTACTGATCCCAACTAAGATATTGCGTATTTGGGCTGCTACAATACGTGGCATTGGGGCAACAAAGATATTGCTAAGATATAAGACAATTTTTTGAGAATTTTGACCATGTTTTGATAATTCTGATCTTGCTGCTAAAATATGTGGCATTTGAAGACAATCCTTATTGGGGGCAATAATACAATATATAACATTTAATACACAAATATAACAGGTATATAATATAGAAAAGAGTGTAACATAAAACATATTACAGGTTTATTGCAAAATATAAACTTTTTATAAAATAAAAAATCTCTCTAAAGTTCATTTTTGTTCCACTTTAAACTTTAACTGAAATCCCCAAAAATCCCATAATTCATCATATTATTACCTAAAAGTAATGTCGGCTTAGACAATACATTATAAATGGAAAATGGAATTACTAGTTAGGGATGTCGCTATTGGTGCACAGGGGGGCATTCACTAACATTTGTATTTTTTTTCCACAATTTGTGGAAAACCACAAAAACCACGAATGCAAAACTTTGACAGCGGGGCTTCTGTGGGGGGGAGGGGCATTTGCAGGCAGTGGGCGGCCTGCCATGTGTTGATCTTATCATTTATCTAAACATTTATAAACATTCTCATTTTTGTGGTTTTAGAGGTTTTTGAAACCACCACTAAACTCATTTCCACGAAAACCACAAATGTCTGTTCTGCATTTGAATTCGTTCGTGATGTTTCACTTTGAATCTTTTAATAAATGACTAGACATTTGTGGTTTTCGTGGAAATGAGTTTAGTGGTGGTTTCAAAAACCTCTAAAACCACAAAAATGAGAATGTTTATAAATGTTTAGATAAATGATAAGATCAACACATGGCAGGCCGCCCACTGCCTGCAAATGCCCCTCCCCCCCACAGAAGCCCCGCTGTCAAAGTTTTGCATTCGTGGTTTTTGTGGTTTTCTCGTTCTTTTCGTCTTTGTTCTGCATTTGAATTCGTTCGTGATGTTTCACTTTGAATCTTTTAATAAATGACTAAAGACGAAAAGAACGAGAAAACCACAAATTCATAATGGTTTTTACATTTTTCCACAAATCATTGTGGACTTTCAAATGAAAAAACTCCTGAAAAACCTCTAAAAGCACAAATTCAATACAGACTGTTAGTGATGAGCGAATTCGTAAAACGCATCTGTCACACGATTTTTTGGCCACCCGCAGATTTTTTTCTTGCCCGCCCTTTTTTGACGCGACCGCACCCAATTTGACACAACCGTGCCCTGTTTGACACTACGGCGACCTTTTTGACGCGCAATGCATTTTTTTGGCGCGTGGCAAATTTTTCTGTGGCAAATTTTTCCGGTTTTGCAAAATGCGGAAATTCGCTGCGAATCCATGCCTGGCGAAAAAATTTGCTCATCACTACAGACTGTTACTATTTGCCCATGGCAACTCCTACTGATGTCTACACGACCTCGACCTTTAGATGGCAAAGTTTTGTATTCGTGGTTTTTGTGCTTTTTACGCTTAATTAAGATTGAAAAAATTGTTGATTTTTTACATGCTTTAGTGCAAAAAAACACAAATTGTAAAAGAAAGAAATAAAAAACACTGTTTACACAGCAAATAATTCCCTCTGCCATTTAACACTTTATTCTTGAACCAATAAATGTATTTGTAGCTGTAATATTGGTGTGTAGGCGCCATCTCAGTGCATTGTGCCTGAGTCTGAGCTTTCAGCCAGCGCTACACATTAGAACTGCTTTCAGCTAACCTATTGTTTCTCCTACTCCCATGTAACTGGAGGAGTCCCAAGCCGGACTTGGATTTCTTACTATTGAGTGCTATTCTGATACCTATTGGGAGCTGCTATCTTGCTCCCTTCCCATTGTTCTGCTGATCGGCTGCTGGGGGTGAGGGGGGGGATATCACTCCAACTTGCAGCACAGCAGTAAAGTGTGCCTGAGTCTGAGCTTTCAGCCAGCGCTACACATTAGAACTGCTTTCAGCTAACCTATTGTTTCTCCTACTCCCATGTAACTGGAGGAGTCCCAAGCCGGACTTGGATTTCTTACTATTGAGTGCTATTCTGATACCTACTGGGAGCTGCTATCTTGCTCCCTTCCCATTGTTCTGCTGATTGGCTGCTGGGAGGGGGGGATATCACTCCAACTTGCAGCACAGCAGTAAAGTGTGACTGAAGTTTATCAGAGCACAGGTCACATGGCTGTGGCACCCTGGGAAATGAAGAATATGGCTAGCCCCATGGGAAATTTCAAAACGGATTTCAGTGCAGGATTCTGCTGGATTTCTTAAGCACTGGGATTGTTCCTTGCTACAATATTTTGTTCTTCATATTCTCCCCCTTGCCTCTTGTATTCCTGTCTCTTGTTTCCATCCGGGGAAAGCTGTAATATTCTGCCTGGCTTTGTGCATGTCACAACATAAATATTAGGCTTGTCATTTCTCATTGTCACAAATTAATTTGTCAGCTGTCACCGCCACTGAAATGTGAATTCTTCATGATGTCAACAGTGGGAGCAGCAGTCAGAGAGGCAATTAATTACCAAAGAAACTTACACTGATAATTAAAAATTCAAATGATAGATCTTGTAAATTACCCGAGATGAATCAATTTAATAGATTTTTTTTATGTTATGATTGCATTTAATAAATTTAGGAAATAAAAGTAACATAGTAACATAGTAAGTTGGGTTGAAAAAAGACATACGTCCATCAAGTTCAACCATAATGCCTATATATAACCTGCCTAACTACTAGTTGATCCAGAGGAAGGCAAAAAAACCCCATCTGAAGCCTCTCTAATTTGCCACAGAGGGGAAAAAATTCCTTCCTGACTCCAAGATGGCAATCGGACCAGTCCCTGGATCAACTAGTACTAAGAGCTATCTCCCATAACCCTGTATTCCCTCACTTGCTAAGAATCCATCCAGCCCCTTCTTAAAGCTATATAATGTATCAGCCAGCACGACTGATTCGGGGAGGGAATTCCAGAACCTCACAGCTCTCACTGTAAAAAATCCTTTCCGAATGTTTAAATGGAACCTCCCTTCTTCTAAACGGAGTGGGTGCCCTCGTGTCCGTTGGAAGGACCTACTGGTAAATAAAACATTAGAAAGGTTATTATATGATCCCTTTATATATTTATACATAGTTATCATGTCACCTCTTAAGCGCCTCTTCTCCACTGTAAACAGACCCAACTTGGCCAGTCTTTCTTCATAACTGAGACTTTCCATACCCTTTACCAGCTTAGTTGCCCTTCTCTGGACCCTCTCTAACTCAATAATGTCCCGTTTGAGCACTGGAGACCAAAACTGAACAGCATATTCTAGATGGGGCCTTACCAGCGCTCTGTAAAGGGGAAGAATAACCCCCTCCTCCCGTGAATCTATACCCCTTTTAATACAGCTCAAAACCCTGTTTGCCCTTGCAGCTGCTGCCTGGCATTGCTTGCTACAGCCAAGTTTATTATCTACAAGGACTCCAAGGTCCTTCTCCATTAGGGATTTGCCTAGTGCAGTCCCATTAAGGGTATACGGGGCTTGCATGTTTTTACATCCCAGGTGCATGACCTTACATTTATCCACATTAAATCTCATCTGCCACTTAGCTGCCCAGATTGCCAGTTGGCCAAGATCCTGCTGCAGGGATGTCACATCCTGGATAGAATTGACTGGTCTGCAGAGTTTTGTGTCATCTGCAAACACTGATACATTACTCATAATACCCTCCCCCAAGTCATTTATGAACAAATTAAACAAAAGTGGACCCAGTACAGAACCCTGAGGGACCCCACTGAGGACCTTATTCCAAGTAGAGAATGTACCATTAACAACCACCCTCTGTACCCGATCCTGTAGCCAGTTTTCTATCCATGTGCAAATGGCTTCACTAAAAGTATTGCGACTGGGACAGTTATTGTGACGCCAAAAAAAAAAATCTCCCATAGACTCCATTATAAGCAAATAATTCTAATTTTTAAATTGATTCCCTTTTCCCTATAATAATAAAACAGTACCTGTACTTGATCCCAACTAAGATATAATTACCCCTTATTGGGGGCAGAACAGCCCTATTGGGTTTATTTCATGGTTAAATGATTCCCTTTTCTCTGTAATAATAAAACAGTACCTGTACTTGATCCCAACTAAGATATAATTACCCCTTATTGGGGCAGAACAGCCCTATTGGGTTTATTTAATGGTTAAATGATTCCCTTTTCTCTGTAATAATAAAACAGTACCTGTACTTGATCCCAACTAAGATATAATTACCCCTTATTGGGGGCAGAACAGCCCTATTGGGTTTATTTAATGGTTAAATGATTCCCTTTTCTCTGTAATAATAAAACAGTACCTGTACTTGATCCCAACTAAGATATAATTACCCCTTATTGGGGCAGAACAGCCCTATTGGGTTTATTTAATGGTTAAATGATTCCCTTTTCTCTGTAATAATAAAACAGTACCTGTACTTGATCCCAACTAAGATATAATTACCCCTTATTGGGGGCAGAACAGCCCTATTGGGTTTATTTAATGGTTAAATGATTCCCTTTTCTCTGTAATAATAAAACAGTACCTGTACTTGATCCCAACTAAGATATAATTACCCCTTATTGGGGGCAGAACAGCCCTATTGGGTTTATTTAATGGTTAAATGATTCCCTTTTCTCTGTAATAATAAAACAGTACCTGTACTTGATCCCAACTAAGATATAATTACCCCTTATTGGGGCAGAACAGCCCTATTGGGTTTATTTAATGGTTAAATGATTCCCTTTTCTCTGTAATAATAAAACAGTACCTGTACTTGATCCCAACTAAGATATAATTACCCCTTATTGGGGGCAGAACAGCCCTATTGGGTTTATTTAATGGTTAAATGATTCCCTTTTCTCTGTAATAATAAAACAGTAGAGGGCCAAGGGGACAGGAATGTTGTGTTGGCCATGTTGTACAGGTATGGGATCCATTATCTTGAAACCTGTTATCCAGAAAGCGCAGAACTACGGAAAGGCCATCTCCCATGGACTCCATTTTAATCAAATAATAGAATTTTTTTAATTGATTTCCATTTTCTCTGTAGTAATAAAGTTGGGGTGTGGCTGTTTGGGGTGACAGGGAGACCAACATTATGAGCTGCAACTGGACGAGTGCCAAGAAGCAGTTTATAAGGAATAAACCATTACCCGCTGGCTGATTTATTTTTATCTAATTGAATTCTGGGCAACTGCCCCTGGCACGGAATGAGAATGTTTTTGTTTTTTTTCCTCCTCACAATCCTGCTAAATTCAGACTTTGGCACAGAGCGTTCATAACTCAGTGGCTGCGAAACTGCCAAACCGTCCCCTTGTTCTGCGCTCTCCATTCCCCGAGTAAACAAGAATAAAAGCAAAATAAGAATGACTAATTGCCGGGATATTGTTCTGTTCTCGGGGCACAATTACATCGTTGCTTTGTCCTTTTATCCAGACACTTTTGTCTTCTTGTTCATTTTTTTTATTTCAATATGAAGGATATTTCTATTATATGTAAAAGTTGTGTCCGGGAAATGCTGGGTTTGGCTCTGAATCTCTTTCATAATGAGTCGCGACTAATGAACAGAAATACCCTGCCAACCAATGGCCCCATGTTTTGGTTCACAAAAATTTGCAAAACTGTACAAAAATTCCCGAAATGGCAAAAATTTTGTGAAACGTGGCTACCACATGACTTTTTTGATGTGCAACTTTTTTTGCCGAGGCCGTGACTTTTTTGCCGCAACCTTTTTGATGCAACCATGTTGTATTGGATGTGACTGGCTGCAACTTTTTCCCTTACTATTCTTCGTCAAAGTATGATTGTTTCCGAATACAAAAAGTTTTCGTACTGTGCGTATTTTTTTGCAACTTTTTCATTAATTTGAGTGACTTTTTCATACCTTGTGACAATTTGTGCAACAATTTGTGCGACAAAATCGTATTGCCGCCAACGAGTACGAAAGTGGGACAAATGGGTTTCGCGAATTGTTCGCAGTTTTGCTAATTTTCTTGCCGTTTCGCAAGTTTTATGGTGAAGTGAAACAGGACAGACGCACTCATCACTACTGGTTACCTTTTTGAAAGCATCACACACCTATGGTTGCTATTGGTTACTAGACCTCTACAGCCTTTGAATGTTTTCTAACATCACCTCATAGGTGTTAAAAAGAAATACAGAGGGGAGGGGGTTCCATTGCTGCCTGCGTTAGGTTCTAGGTTGGGGAGCAACATGTTCCCCCCATGCTACTGGTTGGGGATCACTGCTGTAGACAGTCACTATTTATTGGGCCGGTGGAGGCTGTTTGGGCCTCTGTAGGACTAGTCTGATAGACATTTTTTCTCCCCTCTGAGGCGAATTGGAGAGGCTTTAGATGCAGTACAAAAGGTTGAGCTTGATGGATGTGTCGTAGCAAACTCAGTTACTATGTTACCCATCATCGATCCAGACCATTTATCTCCAGCCACTCACACAGTGCCCAGCTCACTATTCCCAGCGCATGATGTTCAATGAGAAGTAGTGATGAGCGAATCTGTCCTGTTTCACTTCGCCATAAAATTCGCCAAATGGCAAGAATATTTACGAAACGGCGAAAAATTAGTGAAACGCATTTGTTGCGCGTTTTTTTTTGTTACCCGCGTCTTTTTTTTGACGCGACCATTGCCTTTTTTATGCGACCACACCCTTTTTTTGACGCAACCGTGCCCAATGTAACTCGACCACGCCCTTTTTGACACGCAACAAAAAACATTTTTCGCTAAACAATTCTCCAATGGCGGAATGGTATTTACTAATGAAAAGTAATTAGTAAATACCGTTCCTCTATGTCTGTTAGTATTGCAGGGTTGTAAATAGGGAGAAATGTACAATTAATTGCATTACTGACTGGTACTACTGCGAGTAAATGCTGAACGTTGCCGTTCCAGCTGGGGGTCATTCACTGGACACTGGGCTAAAATAAACTGAATTTTGATTCTTCTTAACAGTAATAATAAAAGAAAATTATAATGGTTTTATTATTGTTTCCTTGAAATAAAAGAACAGAGAGTATTTCAATCCGATGTGTTTGTATGTTTAAAGCAGAACATGGAAACAATTTCTACAGATCAGTTGCCACCGGAGGAATTTTAATTGTTTAAACCTGTCCGTGTGTGTTTCTGCTAAAGAAAGAAATCTGATTTCTATTAGGCTACAATGCACTTTTACCCCAGCGTCCCGTATACGTGCACTCAGAGAGGAAACATTGTGGACTTTTATAGAGTTTGGGGAAAGGGACAATAGGTTTAATTATTGTTTGTTAATGTATTGAAAAATGCATCGTTTGTACTTGGTCTTGTAACTCATAGCAACCAATTGGCAAAGCTAGATGGTTTAAGGATAGGGAGAGGGAAGAAATGATATTTGCCCTATAGAGAGGTCACTTGGGAATAGCAGCCCCCCCTACAGCTGTAGGACAGTAACTGTGACTGTAGCTTCTGGTCAAGGTTCCACCAAGGACTCCATTCTTCTGTAACTGTGGCCCCGAGATCTCTGATGGATAAAAACATGTTTTAGACGTAACTGAATAATTTTTATTTTGGGTAGATATGCAATGAGGCTCTCCTGCCTAAACCACACCCCCAAGTCCCGGCACCTAAGTGCTTTTGTACCCTACCCAGTGTTTTTCATAAATGACCAGTTCTACTTTGTAGAGCGGGGGGGGGGGGTAGTGATGAGCTAATCTGTCCTGTTTCACTTTGCAAACGATATGAATAGTTGCAAAAAGGCAGAGAAATGTGTTTGTTGTGCTATTTTTTTTTGACGTAACTATTTTTGACTTTTTTTTTCGACCACGCCCATTTGGATGCAACCGCGCCTTTTTTTTACATGCAATGAATTTCGGATTTTCGCTGAAGTTTCGCAAAACAATTTGCTCATCACTACTAGGGGGTATATATGTAAGAGTTTAGTATAAGGTCTATGTCTTTTTTTAGTTGCAGATCTCCACGTGGAGTTGCAGGTCTCCACCAACTGGAGTTGCACCTGATGCCCATTCCTATAGGGACACAAGAATCTGGAAGTTTTCTGTTTATCCAAGTTCATACATTATCCTACTATTTAGGCTATTTAGGGAGACATAATGTAGGATATCTAGGCTTCTGGCAACCATTACATACAGTCAGGAAATCATTTAATTTCCTTCCACAGAGGCAAAGCTTTTAATGATTTCAATCAAGGTTTTATTAAGCCCACAGAATAGCCGAGCAGTGGCTGAAATGAAAAACAAACGACTTGGTTCTAGTGCCGACCTTCCCCATGCCGGTTCCCATTATTATCCTTTCTGAACTGGACATGGAGATATGACTTACTTTTGTCTCTTATAACAGAATGTAAAGCGATAAGATGGCAGAGAAGATCTATTAATAAGAGCCATACTGATGCTGAACAGACCACTGGGACTTCTCTTGATGTTCTTCATCATATACAGGTGGATTTACAATGCATTTACATTCATAGGCATTGATATAGACTTCTTGCTTTGCCCATCTTGGCCAAGTTGGCAGCAGGCCTGGGTAGGGGTCCAAAAAATGTCCTTCTTAACTGAGCATCCATCATTCAGTATGGAAAATCCTATTGAGCAAGGACCACACTTGGCCATGGATGGAATATTTTCTGGATGGGTCACTGTGGACTTTCCCAATTTGATCCCGCTGTTGGCTTGGGGGCAGCCTATCAGGCCAGCCCTATTTTGCCCAATACTAAGATGGTTAATATTGACCAGGAACTGGTGTCTTGGGGATGTCACAAAATGATTGGCTCTACTCATGTAGGAACAAGGTGCATTGGCACTGTAATCTGCTGATGGCATAAGATATTGCTATGGGAAGCCAACCTGGGGCTCAGAACAATTGGCTAAATGCCCTAAATTCTTTTGAGTGCTGTCCCTGGTTGTGTTACATGGTGATGCCCAGGAAGCAGGAGCACCACTAAAATTCAGGATAAATGGCGTGCAGATGATTTTCTATTGTAGAACCTTTTGGTCAGGCGTGACCATGTGATGAGTGTACAGCTCTAACCGTAGGCCTACATTGTATCGGGTACATTTAGCGTGGGTAATACTGCCTGGCAAATGTCAATGGTGGCACTCATTCAACTAGAGTACTGTATATTAGTGATGAGCGAATCTGTCCTTTTTTGCTTCGCCATAAAATTCGTGAAACGGCAAGAAAATTTGTAAAGCGGTGAAAAATTTGCGAAACGCATTTTTTTTTGTCGCCTGCCTCATTTTTGCTGTCTATTTTTTGTCGCCCACGCTTTTTTTGACACGACCACGCCCGTTTTTTACATGACTGCACCCTTTTTTGATGTGCCCGCAGCCTTTTTGACGCGACCGCAACCTTTTTTGACGTGCCCGTGACCTTTTTTGACAAGTGCCCTTGTTTGATGCAACCGCGCCTTTTCTGACGCGTCAGCACCAAACTTTACGCGCGCCCAAGAAAAAACCATGAAACAAATTTTTCCGCAGTGAATTTTCACGGACGTTTTGCGAAAACCATTCTCCAATGTAGAAATGCGGAAATTCGCTGCGAACCCATGCCTGCCAAAAAAATTTGCTCATCACTACTGTATAGCTGCAACCTCTGGGAAACACTGCAGGGTCTTTTAGGAAGTTTTACTTCTGCCCCCCTTAGACCTTCATACAAATTAAAAGCCTTTTTAAGCCCAATGGGCAGCTAACAGCACTGGTCATGAACTGATCTGGTCAAACCAGAAGTCTGTCCCATTCAGCTATGGGTTCCTGCGGCTTTCAGAACATCAGGTCCATCAGAGCAGAAGACCTCCCCAGTTAAAGGCACTTAGGGACCTTAAACATAGGTATTTGTAATGCACTTGGGATGCAGGTCTGGGCTCAGGTACACGCAATACATTCGGTGCATGTTATAAATTATACCCAGTCGTTTCCTTGATATATTTCCAACTCTCCTCTGTTGTTGCATTTCATTTCATTTAATAGGATTTAAGGTCATAGTTAAGTCTTTCTGATTTACTTTACATATGTAACAAATTATGTACAATTATAGCCATATTTTCTGCAAAGAGTAATCTGAAATCTCCTCAGGAATTTTGCAAAAAAAAAAAAACATTGACAAATATGTAATGAGGTCAACAAAATATTTTTCAAATGTTATTTTACATGATCTTTGTCTTAAAGAGACAACAAAAATATGAGAAAAAAGGGGGGTCATTCGCCAACCAAAATAAATCTTGAACTGGGACTATTTCCCAACCACTACAGGTATAGGACCCATTATCCAGAATGCTTGGGACCAAGGGCATTCCAAATAAGGGGTCTTTCCATAATTTGGATCTCCATACCTTAAGTCAATAAAACATTAATTGAACCCAATAGGACTGTTCTGCCCCAATAAGGGGTAATTATATCTTAGTTGGGATCAAGTACAGGTACTGTTTTATTATTACAGAGAAAAGGGAATCATTTAACCATGAAATAAACCCAATAGGGCTGTTCTGCCCCCAATAAGGGGTAATTATATCTTAGTTGGGATCAAGTACAGGTACTGTTTTATTATTACAGAGAAAAGGGAATCATTTAACCATTAAATAAACCCAATAGGGCTGTTCTGCCCCAATAAGGGGTAATTATATCTTAGTTGGGATCAAGTACAGGTACTGTTTTATTATTACAGAGAAAAGGGAATCATTTAACCATTAAATAAACCCAATAGGGCTGTTCTGCCCCCAATAAGGATTAATTATATCTTAGTTGGGATCAAGTACAGGTACTGTTTTATTATTACAGAGAAAAGGGAATCATTTAACCATTAAATAAACCCAATAGGACTGTTCTGCCCCCAATAAGGGGTAATTATATCTTAGTTGGGATCAAGTACAGGTACTGTTTTATTATTACAGAGAAAAGGGAATCATTTAACCATTAAATAAACCCAATAGGGCTGTTCTGCCCCCAATAAGGGGTAATTATATCTTAGTTGGGATCAAGTACAGGTGCTGTTTTATTATTACAGAGAAAAGGGAATCATTTAACCATGAAATAAACCCAATAGGGCTGTTCTGCCCCAATAAGGGGTAATTATATCTTAGTTGGGATCAAGTACAGGTACTGTTTTATTATTAGACGGGCTTTCTGTAATTTGGAGCTTTCTGGATAATGGAGTAAGTACACACTGACACCAATTTATAACTATCACTGGTCAGAGTGGTCTTTCTTGGAACCCGGGAATCTAATGGAGGGCGAGGCGGCTCATAGGGCAATTATCATTGACTCTTTCCAAACACAGAGCCATTAAGTTAATTTATATCTGTAAAATGTATAGATTTATCCGCATTTAGCAAAGAACATTGAGAAAATAATTGTCAAATGTTATTATAAACAATCTTTATCTTAAAGGTACAGTCAAAAATTTGCAAACATTTCTAAAGATACAAAAAACAAAGGCAAATGAGAATTCAAAGTTTCATCACGTGACCTTATAGTTAAACAGATGCTCATTCCCTTCGCCCCCTATGCTTGGGAATGACTGAAGAATAGTGATGAGTGAATCTGTCCCATTTCGCTTCACCATAAAATTTGCGAAAAGGCAAGAAAATTTGTGAAACGCATTTGTTGTGCCATTTTTTTGTCGCCCGCTCCCAATTTTGCCGCAACCAAACCCTTTTTTACGTGACCGCACCCTTTTTGTTGCTGCCGCGCCCAATTTGCCAAAAAAAATTCAGCGCCGCATATTTTTACGCAGCAAATTTTCACTGAAGTTTCGCAAAACAATTCACCAGTGGCGAAATGCGGAAATTCGCTGCAAATCCATGCCTGGCGAAAAAATTCGCTCATCACTACTGAGGATGTGACAATGAGAAACATATAGAAATAAAGGGACGTGGTTAATAGTGATGAGTGAATTATTTTGTCAGGTTTGGATTCGCAGCGAATTTCCGCATTTTGCCATTGCTGAATCATTTCGCAAAATTCCTCGAAAATTCGCCGTCGGAAAATTTGTCACACGTCCAAAAAAGTTGTGGTTGTGAAAAAAAAAAGATGCGAGTGACAAAAAAAGCAGTGCATCAGACGTGTTTAACGGATTGTTCACTGATTCGCTATTTTTTCCAGCGCCATGGGACAGATTTGCACATCACTAGGGGTGAACTTTTGTCTTTTTTTCATCCCAGATTAATAATGTAACTTTATATCATATAGACGGACCTGTTACCTATCAAACCTTTGGACCTGGGCATATTCCGGACAATAGATCCTCTAACTTTATAACACAATTCTAGGATAACGGTTACCCTTTGTATAAGAATGTTTATTCCCAGCAGCAGGGTCACTATAGAGACACAATATCGCGGATCCGTTCCCAGTGATAGAACATAACATATTGCTGGTCACACAGAATTATAATCACATTTCTGCATCGCTCCTGGTTTCTTTTCCCACCATATGTTCCGCTAAAGCTTCAAACTTTTGTTCAAACTGTAGGTCCATTGAGTATAAATATTATTATACTTATTATACTTCTTCTACTTTATTCATACTACTTCTTTATCATACACAAGCTGGGAAGAAAAAAAAAACATTCAAGTAAAACTGCAATAAACACGGACCTTTCATGCTAAAGTAAAGCCTCGTTTTGCCCATAAAGGGGTCGTTTGGCTTATTTTCCTCCTACTGTTACAAGAGACATGTTATTCAATATACCTGTGAGCAAGTACACACTGGTGCCGATTTATAACTATCACTGGTCAGACTGGTCTCCCATGGTACCCGGGAATCTCATGGAGGGCGAGGGGGCTCGGAACCCCATCCTAGGGCAGTTACCATTGACTCTTTCCAAACAGAGAGCCATTAAGTCAATTTTATATTTATAAAATGTATAGATTCAACAAAATGTGAGATTAGAGCCCACCACACAAAAATCATCCACTTTCTTTTCATTCCTTTTGAAGTGGGGATGCGCCAAATCCAGGATTCGGTTCAGGATTCAGCCAAGATTCAGCCTTTTTCAGCAGGATTCGATTCGGCCGAATCCATGCCTCTGGCTGAACCAAATCCTAAAAATCACGTGACTTTTTGTCCAGAACCCCAACGTACCTCCAACAGCTAAAGGCAGTACAGGTATGGGACCCATTATCCAGAATGCTCTGGATCATGGGTTTTCCAGATAAGGGGTCTTTCCGTAAAAAGGATCTCCATACCTCAAGTCTTCTAAAAAATCAATAAAACCCAATAGGACTGTTCTGCCCCTGCGCTGCAAGTTGGAGTGATATCCCCCACCCTCCCAAGGCCGATCGGCAGAACAATGGGAAGGGAGCAAGATAGCAGCTCCCAGTAGGTATCAGAATAGCACTCAATAGTAAGAAATCCAAGTCCGGCTTGGGACTCCTCCAGTTACATGGGAGTAGGAGAAACAATAGGTTAGCTGAAAGCAGTTCTAATGTGTAGCGCCGGCTGAAAGCTCAGACTCAGGCACAATGCACTGAGATGGCGCCTACACACCAATATTACAGCGAAAGAAGAACATTTACTCCATGTCCCCTAGAGTTTTCTCTTAGAATGTATTTGCTTTGCCCAATGCACTATAATCCACAATCACACTCCTACCTGTATATTAGTCCCATGGATTTACAGGTAATATAATGCCCAGGAGTTTCAGAATAAACAAATTGGTGCCTCCGGGGATATAATGACATTTCAGGCATCAGTTTTGATTAGATTTTAGCAATCGTCAGCCTCTGCCCCATTCAGTGCATATTATGTGCTTAACCTCCCGGGGGCTGGGCAGCTCTGCATCGTTTTGACTCTCCAGATACCATTGGATTCATCCTCCAGGATAATCTTTAAATAGGGATCAGATTACTGAATATTCCAGCATTCCTTCAATTAAATACTGTAAAATTTTGTATGAAAACTCCTCCCAAACATATCAGTTCATTTAAATTATTCCCACTTATCAAAGAATCACTATGAATTGCCCCTGTGGGATCTTTAGCCAGTCAGCATAGGCCTTCTGCTTACATGTCTCTGATTAAGCTGATTATCCCACAGTAACAAAGATGGATAACCATAATGGTCACTGGAACTACATAACCCACAATGCGTTGCACTGGGATGTTTCTTTCCTTATTGACATCAAGTGTGCAGCAGGGAATTGTGGGATTGGGAGGAGGCAGGCTGAAGGCAGGCTGGGGACAGGCGACTACTGTTATATTTTATTTGAGTCTCAAAGAAGCCAGATCAGCTATTGGTGCAAGTGGGTCCCATTGCAGACTCTGCAAACTGAGATTCCCTCCCCGTCCAACAGATGTTTTTGTCCCCATTGTCTCCGACATCTCAGAGAGTCAGAATAACGGACAAACCCGGCACATCAGTTGCAATGTAAAGAAATATTCTCTTTATATTATCTGCAGAAAGGGAAACGGGGGCAATAACTGCAGGTTTAGCTTTCGCTTATACAAATGGCTACAAAGTGCCAATAAATGTGAGTCATTAATAAAATATGAGACATGAGACCTAAACAATATTCTGTCTCATAAAGATCAACATTCCCTATACATGTGCCTTTAATTAGATTCTACTTGTAGCCCAAACGGGATTCATCATACGCACAATGTACTGAGGGGTCTGGTACCAAATAGTTATGGAATGTACAGCGACCAACTGCAACGCCGCCTACCCTTCCAGTGCTCTCTGATATCTCTGTGATTAATCTGATATATATTATGCTTTATTTATATAACACCAACATGTTGTGATGGCTGGGTGATGGCTGGGTGATGGCAGGGTGATGGTTGGGTGATGGCTGGGTGATGATTGGGTTATGGCTGGGTGATGGCAGGGTGATGGTTGGGTGATGCCTGGGTGATGACTGGGTGATGGCTGGGTGATGGCTGGGTGATGCCTGGGTGATGACTGGGTGATGGCTGGGTGATGGCTGGGTGATGGTTGGGTGATGGTTGGGTGATGGCCGGGTGATGGCCGGATGATGCCTGGGTGATGGCTGGGTGATGGAAGGGTGATGGAAGGGTGATGGCAGGGTGATGGCTGGGTGATGGCCGGGTGATGGCTTGGTGATGGCTGGGTGATGGAAGGGTGATGGCAGGGTGATGGTTGGGTGATGGCAGGGTTATGGTTGGGTGATGGAAGGGTGATGGCTGGGTGATGGTTGGGTGATGGCAGGGTGATGGTTGGGTGATGGTTAGGTAATGGCAGGGTGATGGTTGGGTGATGGTTGGGTGATGATTGGGTAATGGCAGGGTGATGGTTGGGTGATGGTTTGGTGATGATTGGGTAATGGAAGGGTGATGGCCGGGTGATGGCTGGGTGATGGTTGGGTGATGGTTGGGTGATGGCAGGGTGATGGCTGGGTGATGGTTGGGTGATGGCAGGGTGATAATGGGGGGAAGGTTGGGTAATGGCAGGGTGATGGTTGGGTGATGGTTGGGTGATGATTGGGTAATGGCAGGGTGATGGTTGGGTGATGGTTTGGTGATGATTGGGTAATGGAAGGGTGATGGCCGGGTGATGGCTGGGTGATGGTTGGGTGATGGCAGGGTGATGGTTGGGTGATGATTGGGTAATGGCAGGGTGATGATTGGGTGATGGCCAGGTGATGGCTGGGTGATGGTTGGGTAATGGCAGGGTGATGGCAGGGTGATGGTTGGGCAATGATTGGGTAATGGCGGGGTGATGGTTGGGTGATGATTGGGATTTGTGCCTGAGTGCTAGGGTTGCCCCCTTTTTTGGTTTGTAATACCAGCCTTTGGGTCGGGCCGGGGCTATGATATAAGGGTGGGAAAATGGTCAGGCTGGGCAGGGAAAAGGTAAATGGAGCTGGAAAATGGGTGGGAACCAGGCAGATTGGGCTGTGAAATAGGCAGGGCAGAGGTGGGCCTTTGTCTATAAAGGCTGATCAGCAGCAGAGACGTTAAGGAAAGGGCAGGATTTATAGAGTATTACAAATTTACTGCTGAGTACATTGCTGGAAAATTTGTAATACCGGCCCTAGCTGGTGATTTACCGGCTTGGCTGGTTAAATATTGGCCAGGTGGCAACTCTAGCCCTGCCCCTTTTGTGACATCAGACAGGGGCAGGTGTGGGTCTGTAAATACAGAGGCTTAGTGGGTTAGGGACAGGCGTACGCACCAGTAAAATGCACTTTGCTCCCTGCCCTTGGGTTAGTAAATGACCCCTACAGACATTTGCAGCCTGTGTATCATTATCTGCCATTGTGCCTGGGAATCACTTATTGAATCACAATAGGACCGTGTGTATTTCTGGCAATACATCCCCCCGCCTCCCAAGTGGGCCTGTATCCATGAATCCCATCCGGCCGACCTTTTACAAGTGACTATTTATCATTTTATCCTTCCCACTTTCAGCGCACAAAGCCGAGGCGCAAGTTTATATTTGGCCTCTGTGGGATTTTGTTTACTCAGAGAAACGTCACCCAATTCTGATTTTTTTCCCTCTTTCCTACGCGAGCGGCTGAATTAATAGCAAATTACAAAACAGATTACACAGTTTTTATTTCCCTTGCGTTTTTATGGATTTACTGTCACAGCATTCTGTCTCCGAGGAGTTCTATAATTAGGGAGAGTTCTATTTAAATGCAAAGGAACGCGAGCGCGGCGGCTCCTGTGTGTAAGGGAACATTGTGCCGCCGCACACACACAGGGAACGCTTCCTGTTCCTTCATTAAAATGTGCCACTTATTGAAATTAATCATTTCACAATTACCTCTCCAATAATCATGTATGGGGTGCAGCTAATTTTTTGGCGAAACGGGACAGATTCGCTCATCGCTATGTGCCACCTTTACCCCTTTAATACCACCCACGTTTTGGATTCACATCCGGGAAGGCTAATTAGCAATTAATATAGATGCATGCTGCAGACTGAACGGATTTATATGTAGCCATGCAGTGGGCATCTAAAGTCATTGATAACAATCAAGGTGGGATGTGGATTCAATATGCGGCTGGTATTAAAGGGGTGAGGTGGGAACCTTAGGTATACCTTAGTACAGGGGTCCCCAAACTTTTTAAACAGGGGGCCAGTCCCTCAGACTGTTGGGGGGCCGGACTATAGTCCTCAAACTACGGGCCGCCCCCCTGCATCTTCACTCCTGGCTATTACCTGTCTACTGTGGTCCTTGGCCCCAGTGCATCACATCACCCCAACACAGGATTTCTTGTCTCCTTTTTTGTAAACATGATGTCCCAGTGTCAGACTTCCTCTCTCAGAAACATCCTTAATTCCCAGGGCCAGAGTCTGCACAGTTCTCTCCCCTCGCCTGCTCCCCTTCCCACCAGAATTCCCTCCCCCCTCCCTTAGGAATGTGTGATCTCAGCTATAATGGCTAGAGCTGAAGCCAGGAAACTATTTAAAATGGCAGCTGCTATCTTAAGCAAAGGGAGAAAGCTTCTAAAGCTGTTTACTCAGGTATGGTAATGGTTTCTGCAGAATAAATATAGTGTTCTAGGTGGCACTAATGTGGCAAATCTATTGGCAGTAAAATGCCAAAATGACTTTCCTTCTCCTTTAAGATGAGCCCTTGATCTGCCCCCAGTCTGTTCCCAATTTGCTTTCTTCTTGGATCCATTCCATGCCCCACCCTTAAAAAAACTTGAATTTGAATTATGTTTTGGGATCAACCTCCCTTTAACAATATATGCTCTTTCTTGTAGATTGTAATCTCTTTTGGGCAGGGCTCTCTTCACCTCTTGTATCGGTTATTGATTGCTTTATATGTTACTCTGTATGTCCAATGTATGGAACCCACTTATTGTACAGCGCTGCGGGATATGTTGGCGCTTTATAAATAAATGTTAATAATAATAATGGAAAACAATGATGGGATTTACTTCCCCTTTGAAAGTGTGTGAAATATAAAACAATTATGCGTTTAACTTCCCCTTGACAAGGACAGACTGCCACTGACTATTCTATTTCTCTACTATTCTATCCCTCCATAGGACTCATTGGTTCTCAGCAGCATTTTTCGAGAAAATGATCTCAAATTTTTTAAGAAAAAAATGAAACAATCGTACACTGCCAAAAAACACATTTGTAAAGCTAAAAACAAAAAGCAACATTAAAAAAATGGAACTTTTCTTAGAAAACTTTAGTAAATGGGCCCCTTAGCGTGCCAAGAAGATAATATCCCAAAAACAAGAACCCATTACACTTTAACTACACTTTTGACAAATGATGGGATTTACTTCCCCTTGAAAGAGTGTGAAATAGAAAACAATGACAAGATTTACTTCCCCTTGAAAGCATGTAGAATAGAAAACAATGATGGGATTAACTACACTTGTCAATGTGTTAAATAGAACAAATGATGGGATTTACTTCCCCTTGAAAGTGTGTGAAATAGATAACAATGACAAGATTTACTTCCCCTTGAAAGCATGTAGAATAAAAAACAATGATGGGGTTTACTTCCCCTTGAAAGTGTATAAAATAAAAAACAATGATGCGTTTAACTTCCCCTTGAAAATGTGTCAAGGACAGACTGCCACTGACTATTCCATTTCTCTACTATTCTATCCCTCCATAGAACTCATTGGTTCTCGGCAGCATTTTTCGAGAAAATGATCTCGAATTTTTAAAAAAAAAAAAACGAAACCATCATACACTGCCAAAAAACACATTTGTAAAGCTAAAAACAAAAAGCAACTTAAAAAAATTGAACTTTTCTTATAAAACCTTAGTATATGGGCCCCTTAGTGTGCCAAGAAGAAAATATCCCCCAAAAATGAAGCCCTAAAAAGTTGCAGTGGGGCCCAGTAAGAACCCATTACACTTTAACTACACTTTTGACAAATGATGGGATTTACTTCCCCTTGAAAGTGCTTTAAATAGAAAACAATTATGGGATTAACTTCCCCTTGAAAGTGTGTAAAATAGAAAACAATGATTGGATTAACTACACTTTGACAATGTGTTAAATAGAAAAATGATGGGATTTACTTCCCCTCGAAAGTGTATAAAATAAAAAACAATTATGCGTTTAACTTCCCCTTGAAAATGTGTCAAGGACAGACTGCCACTGACTATTCTATTTCTCTACTATTCTATCCCTCCATAGAACTCATTGGTTCTCGGCAGCATTTTTCGAGAAAATGATCTCAATTTTTTTTTTTTAAAAAACGAAACCATCGTACACTGCCAAAAAACACATTTGTAAAACTAAAAACAAAAAGCAACAATAAAAAATGGAACTTTTCTTAGAAAACCTTAGTAAATGGGCCCCTTAGTGTGCCAAGAAGATAATATCCCCCAAAAATTAGCCCTAAAAGTTGCAGTGGGGCCCAGTGAGAGCCCATTGCTGTATATCCAAGCCTTCCATTGTAGAGATGTAGCGAACTATTCGGCGGCGGACTAATTCACGCGAACATCGGGCGTTCGCAAGTTCGCAAACTTTTCTCACATGTTCGCAATTTGGATTCGCGTGGCGTTTTTCCGCTGCGTTTTTTCTCGGCCTAAAAACTCTGCACAAGCCACACATGGCGTTTTTCAGCAAATCCCGTTTCCATGGTGCTAATAGTGCGAAATAGCAAAAAACGCCGTGTATTTCCGCTAGGTCTGCCAGCTGCCTTTGCGTATACATAGGAATAGCTTGCGTTTTTGCGCACCGCTGTGTCAACAACGTATTTTTCAGAGACATTTTTGCTTGATCCCCCTCCTGCATGCCCCTGTCCAGGTCGTGGCACCCTTTAAACAACTTTAAAATCAGTTTTCTGGCCAGAAATGGCTTTTCTAGGTTTTAAAGTTCGCCTTCTCATTGAAGTCTATGGGTTTCGCAAAGTTCGCACTTTTTGGCGTTTTTTTTTAGGTTCGCTACATTCCTATTCCATTGTGCCGTATGGAAATCCTGCCTATATACATTCCCCCCGTCACACTAACTACTACAGACAGGCTCATTCCAAATGAATGACTATTCGCCGGGCAGAGTATTTTATGATGTAGAAGATCCCTTGATTCATTTCTGTTTAACAGAACAAGAAAAAACACCGAGACAATGAGAAAGCGTCTCTCCAAAACAATCCTATAAAACGAGAGGGTCTGGTGTTAATCACCGGCGCAACGGAGATCTGAGCAGCCTCGCTGGTGAGCGCTGCGAAATAAAAGCCGCGGTATGCAAACATTTGTGCGCTATTAGTTAGCCTGACTTATTACCGACTTATTATGTAAATTTTATGTGCACAGTTTATACATTGGGGTAAACAATATAGAAACGCCAGGGGAAGATTGCGCACTTAATCTGAAACATGTGCCGCGCGACTGTATGCTTCCAATTAGGAAGAAATATGTCCTTCTTCTGAGCTCGGCACATGTAAGAAATGTTTAAAATATACATTTATTGTAGAATGAAAGCATGATAAGTGCATAAATAAAATCACGAGACGCAATTATTTTCCGAGCGTGGGAGTAATGGCTGTAAAAATATGCATTTCTGAAAATGAGAGTTAACTACAAGTGTTTTAATGGAACGATCTTTTTGCTGGTGGGGCTATAAAACCGTACGCGGGGATGTAATCTACAGCCTTTTGTTCTACGAGCGGAATAGGAGCGTTCTAGAGCGTGGAACTCAAGGATTAGGTGGCGGTAATGAGGGTTAATTCCAAGCTTCATGTAAGCATTCCGGACTATTTAGGCTTTGGCTAGACCTGAACGTGAAAAGACTGGTCGGGGTTGGAACTAGGGTTGGCACTTGTCTGGTTTTGATCCGGATAACGGTAGGTCTTTGAGAATCCTGCCCGGTTTTCCAAATTGGGAGAACCAGGCAGGATTCTCATAGATTAAGGCGGGGATTGGGCAATCGCTGCATCATAGCCCCGCCCCTGTGATGATGTGGCCCACCCCCATGACGTCACTGCCCCACCAAGTAACGCCCCGCCTCCCTGCTCAACCCTAGGGGGCACATTTACTAACCCACGAACGGGCCGAATGCGTCCGATTGCGTTTTTTTCGTAATGATCGGTATTTTGCGATTTTTTCGGAAAATTATCGCAACTTTTTCGTTACCAAAAAGTCGTAAAGTCGCCGAAAAAATCGCAAAAAATACAAAAAAGTCGCAAAATGTTCGTTTTCCAATCGGAATTTTTCCAATTCGGTTGGAATTCGTGTCTTAGTAAATCAGCCCCTAGGTGTAATAGTCTGTTAACTAAGAACCCTGGGAGGCGGCTGGATAGCCCTAATTCTTTTGTAGAACCCCTACTATATATGGTCTTTCTGTGGCCAGACTGATGGGGACCTGCACACTACAAAGAACATACAAATGTAAAAGAGGTACAAGACAAGAGGCAAAACCATTATTATTATTATTATTATTATTATTATTAATATTTATATTATTCATAATATTAATAATATTACTACTACAAGACAAGAGGCAAAATCGTTATTATTACTATTATCAATTATTATTATTATTATTATATTAATATAATTATTATTAAATAATAATAATAATAATAATAATAATAATAATAATAATAATAATAATAATAATAATAATAATAATAATAATAAAATAATAATAATAATAATAACAACTGATAATAGTAATAATAATAAATAGTATTTATAAAGTCAATAAAGATGCAGGAGCCATCTACCATAACAAACTGTAGCCTCACAGAGGAATAGTTTTTTGGCTCAGGGGTCAGTGACCCCCATTTGAAAGCTGCAAAGAGAAGAAGACAAATAATTCAAAACATGATAAACAAATAACGAAGATTAATTGAAAAGTTGCTTGGAATTGGCCTTTCTATTACATACTAAAAGATAACTTAATATGTAAGTTATTGTGCAGTTAATATGTAGTATTGTGCAGGGTTAGCGATCAGGTGGCGCTAGGTCCGATGGCAGAGTCTATATGAGGCGGAGCCCTGCAGAGTCACCTCCTCTTTTGACAGGTGCTTCTGAGTAGAACCAGCTGGCTTATACTTGACTTGTGGAACTGTACGTTTACTGGTCAGTTTACTCCATTCTGCCCTACTCTGTATTGTCTATTGTTTTCAGCAAAGGCCTACACCAGGCCTGGCAAGGCTCCTATTCAGCGGGAAAACTTTGTCACGCCAGGTTCCCCTGCAGAAAAATATTTTGAGAGGGCCCGGCATGACCAGTCCCTCCTACCCCGACCACTCCGCACCTCCCGGTAGGATTGGGGCCAGGTTGGGGTGACTAAGGTACAGTGTGCCAGGCACCCCTTCTGCCCAGGCCACCCCTCGACCACAGGGTCTGCTGTAGATAAAGTTCCACCACTGGACATATTGTCAACCCGCGCATCACAAATATATATATATGTACTGTATGTATAACTTTATTTATAAAGTGCCACAAAATACAAAATTACACACAGGGAGTGTGTTATAATAAATACAATAAATAAGTATAAATACACAGGGAGTAAGTGGCATGTAGTATGAGACACAGTAGGAAGGAGGTCCCTGCCCCGTAGAGCTTACAATCTAAGTGTATATACGTACACAGGTTACCAATAAAGCTATATATATATATATATATATATATTAGTGATGTGCAGGCTGCGCGTTGGCCCGGGCAGCAGGGGTGCCCAGAACACAGGTCCTGCTGTACCTTAGTCCCGGGTAAGTAAGTACTTACTGTACACGAGTGCCACTAATTGTAGTATATATCTTTATTTATAGCTATATCTATATCCCTCTTAATCAAAAGAACTTAAACAAAGTGCTCTAAGTAATCCATTAAACATCAACTTATCATTATCTTTAGGAAGCATAGCATGACACTTACCGAGAACCATTTTCCCAAAGGGAAAAAAAATGCCATGCAATTAACTTCAAACAGCCACTTTGCTAGCAGGAAATCAAATGTAAAAATAGTTGAAATGACTATTTTTGTTCTAAGAACAATGCGCCATTGTAGGCAAGATATTATTTCCCTATTTACCTTCTATAAGTATTGCTATTAAGCTTTTAGAGCCTGTCTATTTGGTTTTAACGGAAAATATACCTTATTTATAAGTCATGCTCATTTCCCAAGTATTTCCCTTAAGCAGAGGGAAATTCATGAGGTTATACTGTAGCACATTGTGCAAACAGAACATTCCTTCTCTGTATGTTTATGCATATGGGTGGGAGATGCCTTAATGTTACCATTATACAGTACAGAATGAGCACATCAGTGTCCTTTGCCAACAAGAACCATGAAAATTAAGACCCCTTATTAATTCATGGCTTTGATAGTATCAGAGACTGGGAAGCAGACCCTACAGTTGCAGGGGGGGGCCGGAGTGTAGAGGCCCAGTAAGACTCTAACTAATAAGTCATTTCAATATATCCTGGTAAAATAGGCCAACTTACCAGTGTTGTGGGGCCCTAAATTAAATTTGCTGTGGGGCCCAGTAATACTTAATTACACCACTGACCTCTTGCCTTGATGAACCTGAATGACAAGAAGCCCCACCAAGGGGATGTCTATGATATCTCTGAAGATTCTTATTCATCCAGGTCATGATAAAGGGTTTGTATAATGTTTTGGATAAGCAAGATAACTAAAGTCCTCCAGGGATTAACTTTATTGCTACCCTTATTGGTGTCAAGTAGAATTAAATCTAAAGCAACTGGATTTTTCTTGAAAACATTTCACCACTCAGATGAACTGAAGAAGCCGCTTGGATGATGTTTTCTGAAAGTCCAGTTGCTTCAGACTTAATTCTACTAGACACCAAAGTGATCCACCGCAATAAGGGCAGCCCTCTTTTGTAAGGTTCATCCCTGGAGGAACATATTTCCCCCACTGACTTTAGTTATTTTGCTTATCTAAAACATTATACAAACCCTTTCTAGCATTTTTGCTTCAAATCCCTCATCTCAGTCCAACAATGGTTTAGCTGCTCTTCTGCTTATAAACAAATGGTAAAGGCACATAATATAGTGACATTGTAGTCACCCTGCTCTAGTTTGTGTACAAAAAATTTTTTAGTGAAGCAAAACGGGACAGATTCATTCAGCACTATTCAGGTTCCACCATAATTCCCACCCAGGGTCGAACTGAGCCAATTAATCTTCGGGTCTGGGAAAAAACCCAGACCCAACCCTTGCCAGTGCTCCCCTGGCCGACCGTTCCTCCCCTGACGCATTAAACGCATGCGCACTCAGGGGAGGACATTGAGTGGGGGACCCTGCGGGGGTTAGGTGGGCCCCTGTGGGGGAAAAGGGATGCTCAGCGGGGCCCCTGCGGGGCGCGGGGGACACGGCTGGTGGGGACACCTGCAGGGCCCCTGGGGCGGCAACCTTAGTGGGCCCAGCACCCCCCAGTCTGACCCTGTTCCCACCGCCCGTGCCCCAATGCTCTCTCAGCTAAGGCCGTGCCACCCCAAACACTGCCCGCTTTTGAATATGCTCTGCCGCTTTCAGCGACTGCACATCCCAGTTGCCCCAGGGGGGTTCTGGGAGGAACATTTATAGGCTAGGTTAGGTAATGTCAGATATCAGCCATTGTTTTATTATTCCAACAAAAGAGCAGTGAATGGGACAAGTATGAGGAATCGTTTATTGAAACAAGGTGCTATTGGGGATGGCATTGCTGGATTTCAGAGCATTTGGCGTTTGTGGATAATAAATCCCATTCCTGTACATTACTGTCAGTAAAATAAAGAGATCCCTGGATATTTCTCTGGATGAAAACTGAACATGAACTTTTAATGATATTCTTAGCTTTTCCATTGTGCAAGAACCATCTCTCGGATCAAGCAATATAAGCACGGCGCTCGTGCAAGTCAACCCGTCAGAGCAAATATTAGCACAGATTTTCCATATGGATTGTATCTCTTCCCCATTGAAGTCTTCAGTTGCTCATAATATAAACCGTCTGGCCGGTGACCCCAGCGAAATGGAAAATGCTGGTGCGGCGCTTTCTCCGCATCTATTGCAATATCATTCAGCACTTGGATACAAATAAATGAATGGACATCCATCAGAGAGAGAGAATCATGTAAACAGCTCAGGGATGTTTGATATTCTTATTGGGCTCTAACAATTAAACAATACATAAATATCTCATATACAAAAGCGCAAGTTATAATGCGATGCCGAAGCAAAGCTTTAAAGGGAACATAAATCTGTGTTTATTCCAGTTTTATTAAGTACACTTATGGTTTCCTACTGGAACAATAAATCTATTTTAGTGACATATACACGGTTTATAAAAACTCTCACGTATGATGTATCATTAAGCACAAAAGCATTAATGTCTAGAAAGAAAACGTAGGCGCTAGGATGCCGCGGTATTCCGGGGGTGCCAGGTGCAATTTCGTGCAAGAGCGGCCGCCATTGGGGTTATTCTGTACATTTGGATATCATGCACCAGTGTTTGAATTTCTATTCATTGCCCCAGAAGCTATTTTCAAAAGGCATTTGCCATGAATATAAAACTGCTCTGCTTGACTGGAAAGCGATACGGAGATTGTAATACCTGGGTGCTGTGCCAAGTACAGGTACAGCGAGTTGCCTCAGCACAGTTTAGGGGTCATTTACCAATAACAGGACAGGGAGCAAAGTGCACCAAATAGGTGCAGGCCGCCATTTTGTCTTATTTTTGCCCCACTGTCAGCAACAGGTCCTTGCGTGGAGTTGCATTCCCCCCCCAATGTCTATTATTCAAATGGAAAGGGCAACTTAGGAAATACCAGTGGGCACGGATCACAAAGAAGCACTGTCGGGATTGTTTTCCAACATAGGGTGCAGAGTGCAGCGATACCCTACATGCGAATAATGTTGCCACCTTTTCTGGAGAAAAATACCGGCTTTCTTCATTTTTTATCCTTTTTCCCTATTAATAACATTAGCATCAGGCAGGGGCAGCTGAAGATGTTTTAGGTTGGGAGGGTCAGGGGAGGGAGGAAATGCAGCGTGAATAGAGCGACAGCAACATTTTTGGCTGCACCCACTTTTTGTGGCCAAAGTGAGCCCCCCCCAAAGACCACCCGCCTGCCCCTCTGACTCTGTCTCTACTACTTCCGTGTACCTATATAACAAAGATGGAAGCAGTGGGCCGGAGGAATTCTGGGGGGGGGGTCATGGCCCCCCAGTTCCGACACCTATGGTATCAGGGATCATTTTTACCAACATGCTTCTTGAATGAGCACTTAGGGATGCGACTTTGTGCCCCTAACACTTGCGGCCCTTTTATCTGCTTCCTTTGACCTCTCAGTCTATCACATTTCCCCTTTGGTAGCCCCTCACTATATAAACTCAACATAACCAATATGAACTACATTCATAGGAAGGCTGAATGTAATAAAAGTTTTAAGGCTTGACCAGGTCTAGTAACCCATAGCAACCAATCAGTTATTTGCTTCCAGTTGATCAGTAAATGCCAATTTGTGATTGGCTTCTACAGGCAACTTTGTGCCTCTTATTAATGTACCCAACAGAGTTGCTCCACTTGTCACGAAAGTCCATTGTCCTGAACCTCAGTAAAGGTTCACCTCCATGTTATGGAATAGATACGTTTAAGCAAACTGAAGTCTGGGTGCAAGAAAGAATTTGCCCATAGAATTATTATCTATGGCTCATGATATCTATGGTTCCTGTAAAAAAAAAGGTAATGTTTAGTATGTTATAGAATAGCCTTTTCAAATGGGGGTCGCTGACCCCTAACAGGTAAAAAAACGTTTGCTCTGTGAAGCTACAATTGTATTGTTATTGTTACTTTTTATAACTTATCTTATTCAGGCCGTCTTCTATTCATAGTCCAATGTTGCCTTCAAACTACTGTCTGGTTGTTAAGGTAATTAAGTCCCTAGCAACTAGATAGCTGCTGAAATTCCAAACTGGAGGGTAACTAAACAAACAATGCATTTAGCAAATGCTTTGCTGTTTCGTCAATTTTTCAGCAGTTTTGAAAAATTTTTGCCGAAGCGAAACAGGACAGATTCGCTCATCACTGGTAATGAGCACATTTTTTCGCCAGGCAGAGATTTGCAGTGAAATTTCACATTACAGCATTGGCAAATTTTTTGCCAGAAACGGGCGAAACATTTTGCAGCGGGAAAAAAAAAAAAGTTGCGATCCCATAAAAAAGTCATGGTTGCGTAAAAAAAATGTCTTGGTCACGGCAAAAAAAAAGTGTGTGCGTCAAAAAAGTCTTGTTTCTCACCTTTTTGAGAATTGAGAGTTTCGCTAATTTTTCAGCAAAGCGAAACGGGACAGATTCACTTATCTCTACTCATCACCAGTGACGGTTTCCACTGGTTTCCGTGCAGTCCGGAGCCTTTGCAGCAATGCCATTTTCCAATGACTTCAGCTTGCAGTGTGTTTCTGCTCTATACTCCACCTAGTGGCAGAAAGCAGAATCTACTGATTAAAGTAACAATATTGCAGGTTACGGCTTGGTTTTAACTATATAAATGAATAAACGTGACTCCAAATGGTGTAAAGATACTAATCAGAGGGAAGGGATAGTGTCCCTTTATGTATAAAAATAACCCGATACACTGTGCGGCCTTTTCTGCTTTTTTTTTTTGTTTTTTTTTTAAGCTTAATTGTGTCTTAATGTTCTAACTTGTAAATATCAGCAATCATGCAGGGCTCACTTACTGACAGCGATTGTTCCACAGAGCCGTGACGCATAGGTGCGCTCTGCCAAAGCCAGTAACAAAGCGTAATTACTGCGCTCCAACGTTACACTGGGCCGGGGGAAGGTAAACATGTTCAGCTCTGTTTAAAATATAATTATTCTCTGGAAAAACCTGAATAAAGGCTCAGAGAATAGAAAGGGACTGGGCAAAAAAAAAGCTTATTTCTTTTTGTTTAACAATCCCTGTTAATTTTAATAAAAAAACTGCCCCCTACCCATGGTCCGAACCGCCGGACGCATCGGCAATTCTTCCCTAATCTTCTCTCTCTGCGTGAACCCCCACGATTCACCCAAATCCTCCCTTCATTCACACAGCTCTGCTGACAATCACGGTAATTGCCTGATCTGATGCTTTTTATTTACACTGATACATAATAATATCAATAATTTAGATTTTACACCTGCGAAGATACGGCGTTACGCCAAGGAGGGATTACTGGGGGGGGGGGGGGGGAACTGAATAAAGATGAAGATTGTGCTCGCTGGGGATGAGGTGTCGATGAGATGCGCCGTGGATTTGTGGATATAAAAAGCAGGTGATTTATCCGTTTTGTTAAATGAAACAAAACACGCATTCGGCGCCAGATGCAGTTTGGTTTCAAAGGAGAGGGGTTTGGGGTATTTAAATGTAGCAAAAAGGGACATGTAAGTGATGTATGCCTGCAGCCTTGTGCCTTTATATGGGCACAGAACCCCTCAGTGACTTCTAATATCCTTATCATTTACAGTAGGGGGTACATTATCCCTTATAATACATGAGTGATACTCAGCGTTCCCTGTATAACTCAGCCTGCAGCCTTGTGCCTTTATATGGGCACAGAACCCCTCAGTGACTGCTAATATCCTTATCATTTACAGTAGGGGGTACATTATCCCTTATAATACATGAGTGATACTCAGAGTTCCCTGTATAACTCAGCCTGCAGCCTTGTGCCTTTATATGGGCACAGAACCCCTCAGTGACTTCTAATATCCTTATCATTTACAGTAGGGGGTACATTATCCCTTATAATACATGAGTGATACTCAGAGTTCCCTGTATAACTCAGCCTGCAGCCTTGTGCCTTTATATGGGCACAGAACCCCTCAGTGACTTCTAATATCCTTATCATTTACAGTAGGGGGTACATTATCCCTTATAATACATGAGTGATACTCAGCGTTCCCTGTATAACTCAGCCTGCAGCCTTGTGCCTTTATATGGGCACAGAACCCCTCAGTGACTTCAAATATCCTTATCATTTACAGTAGGGGGTACATTATCCCTTATAATACATGAGTGATACTCAGAGTTCCCTGTATAACTCAGCCTGCAGCCTTGTGCCTTTATATGGTCACAGAACCCCTCAGTGACTGCTAATATCCTTATCATTTACAGTAGAGGGAACATTATCCCTTATAATACATGAGTGATACTCAGAGTTCCCTGTATAACTCAGCCTGCAGCCTTGTGCCTTTATATGGGGGGCACAGAACCCCTCAGTGACTGCTAATATCCTTATCATTTACAGTAGGGGGTACATTATCCCTTATAATACATGAGTGATACTCAGCGTTCCCTGTATAACTCAGCCTGCAGCCTTGTGCCTTTATATGGTCACAGAACCCCTCAGTGACTGCTAATATCCTTATCATTTACAGTAGGGGGTACATTATCCCTTATAATACATGAGTGATACTCAGAGTTCCCTGTATAACTCATCCTGCAGCCTTGTGCCTTTATATGGGCACAGAACCCCTCAGTGACTTCAAATATCCTTATCATTTACAGTAGGGGGTACATTATCCCTTATAATACATGAGTGATACTCAGAGTTCCCTGTATAACTCAGCCTGCAGCCTTGTGCCTTTATATGGGCACAGAACCCCTCAGTGACTGCTAATATCCTTATCATTTACAGTAGGGGGTACATTATCCCTTATAATACATGAGTGATACTCAGAGTTCCCTGTATAACTGTAACACTGTATACTGTAATTCCAATGGACACATTTGCCTTTCGGAACTCTCTCTATCTGGGCAGGGAAGGCGACTGGATGTTCTTGCTCACTGGCTGGAATCAGAGCAAATCTCCTCTAAACATCTTCATCCTTCTAGAAGAAAAAGACTGACACATGTGGCGTACAACTGCCTTCCTTTTATTGATTCAGTTAGCCTTCCTCCTGTACAGTTGCTATTAATCATACCCAGTGTCATCTGCGCCGTAACGCTGTTCTTGATTACGCACGGAAAACATACATATCGCAGAAGCAAATCTGCATTCTCCCGGGCCCTGCGCTAGGAAGGCCCAATGGAGAACTGAATATATTGTTCCAAATCTGCACTTGTGTTAATGCAATCAGAATATGTCTGTGTTTAACTGATCTGTCCGTCATCTTCAGCGGCGAGGCTGACCTGATAGGGAACTGAAGCCTTTGCTTGTGTGAGTGCAGTTTCACTAATTGTGTGCTCAACTTTGCACTTTGCTAACAGCACAGCCCTAGTCAGGGTCGGACAAGGCAGGCAGGACACTGGGAAAAACCCAGTGGGCCCCTGCTGACCCAGCCTGTATTATACATTGGGGGGGAAGCAGGACCTTGTGACTAGGGTTGGGGGCCCCCAGTTGGCAGCCTCGGTTGGCCCCTGACACCCCAGTCTGACTGTGACCCCTTTGTCTCTCCTGACACTTGTGTGCAGCGCTCTATTGGGAGCAATTGATCAGGAGACTTTTATTATCCACTGGAAAGCTTTATAATTGCACTTTATCTTAAGGTGAGGCTTTTTGATGAGCAACTAATTAGTGTGGAAGAGACAGATATAATAAAAACAAATAACACTAAATTCAAACTGATTGGTTGCTATGGGTTAGAAGGCTAAGAATATGTATTCATGTGTTATTCTTGTAGATTGTAAGCTCTTTTGGGCAGGGCCCTCTTCACCTCTTGTATCGGTTATTGATTGCTTTATATGTTACTCTGTATGTCCAATGTATGTAACCCACTTATTGTACAGCGCTGCGGAATATGTTGGCGCTTTATAAATAAATGTTAATAATAATAATAATAATATATGTACCCAATCACTGCTTGCTGTTCTCGATGGGCCGAACTTGATCTTCCTACTTTCCCTTGCTACTCAAACAAAGGCATTATCCCTCTGAACTTACAAGATGGCAGGTTTCCTAAAGATATTCATGAAAACATCTGTTCCCTGTGAAACACTGACGGGCTGAGCATTGTATTTCATTCTAACTCCCCCTGTCGCACTCGTGTAATAAGAACTGAGCGCAGTGGCGTAACCTGATGTTACTGGGCCCCACAGCAAACTCAATTTAGGGCCCTCAAAACATTAGTAAACATTAGTTCATTGACCTGTTCTACCAACATATATTGAAATTGCTCATTTATACATTTCAGGGCCCCCCAGCAACCGCAGGGTCTGCTTCCTCTATAGTTACACCCCTGACTGAGGTCTCTTTATCAGGACTGACCAGCATTTTATACATGGTATTACTGATACTTGGCATCTTGTATGTCGCCTTTTTTCAGCAGATATCTGGTTGCTAGTGTCCAATTTAGCTTAGCAACAAGACAGTGGTTTGAAAGAGAGACAGAACTATGCATGGACTAATTAATATTAATATAATGGACTAATTAACTGTCTGCCTAATTCAGTTCTGGAAGAAACCAAATGCCTAAGAACAGGGATTTTGGGGGTGTCTTCAAATCTCTGAGCTGGACTCCTGGGGGGGTCTACACCCCAATATATTGATCAGAATTTAATGATGACATAGATATAAAGTGGGCCTAAATGGATAATAGATAATAGATCAATAATAAAAAGTAACAATCATAATACATAAATTACATAAATTGTAGCAGAGCAGAGTTTGTGGCTGAAAAGATGTAGAATGGGAAGGAAATTAATTAAAAAAAACTATTTAAAAATAAAATATAAAGTTAAAAAGCTGCTAAGAACTGGTTGTTCTATAATATACTAAGGGGGGTTATGTAATAAAAAAGCACTATGCTTGCCCTGGAGCAGTAGCCCATGGCAACCAATCAGCCGGACGCATTTACTGGTCACCTGTTTAAAAGCAGTTATCTTATTGGTTGCTATAAGTTACTGCTCCTGGGCAAACTAGTGGCTTTTATGACATATGGGGGGTAAACGTTAACCACAGAACCTGGAGGTATGGCAAAAAGGTGTGACACTTGGGGGTCTCACTTGCTGTATTAGATGCAACGTACCCCGACATACCCTGCACCCCTCATTCCCCAAAGCATTCCCTTTATTCTGGCAGCTAGCTGCAGCGGATAAGCTTCTGCGAAGAGCAGTTCTAAGTGTCAGCCGCTGGAGTTGTCAGCTTCCTGAGACTCCTGAAATTGCTACGAAGCATTAAAAATAAATGTTAGTTGCCCCTGAAGCGCCGAACATTGAAATCTTCACACATATTAACTGGGATAAAAACCATCTTCATTTTCCATTTAAATCGTATACTTATGCCTACTTAAGTGTTATTAAGCATAATCACACACTCGAAGCCTCTAAAATGTTTGCCAGTATCAGTTTTATGAGCAGATCATTTAAACCTGCAAAATACTGTAACATTATTGCCTTCAATATTCTGTCTGCTTAATTCGGCTGCGGGAGAAACCAAGTGCCGAAGAACAGCGATTTTGGGGGTGCATGGAAATCTCTGAGCTGGGAAACAGCCTGAACCCCTGGGGGTCTACACCCCAATATATTGATCAGAACTTAATGATGACATAGATATAAAGAAAGATTTAAATCAAAGTCCTATTTGGGCCCTATTTATAATGTGTCAAAGTAGGGATGCAGTTTTACGGGATACTGTCATGATTTCTATGGAGTGTTTCTCCTACTTCCATGAAACTGGAGGAGTCCCAAGCCGGACTTGGATTTCTTACTATTGAGTGCTATTCTGATACCTACTGGGAGCTGCTATCTTGCTCCCTTCCCATTGTTCTGCTGATCGGCTGCTGGGAGGGAGCTAATGGGCCTATTTATTCCAATCTGAGAGTGAGTTTTTCCCCGACTTAAAAATGAAAACACAAGATCTTAAATTGTTTTCCAAACTGAAGTTTATCAATTTAAAAAGTTTCAACGACGCGCATAACAAAATTTGGTACTTTATATGTAAGTCATGGGGGGGGGGTTGTATATTCAAAATCAATCTGTTTTATTCGTAAAATATTATTTCTAGCTCAGCCCTAACTGCCTTACACTCCTAGGGTATATTTATCATGCTGTGTAAAAAGTGGAGTAAAACTTTACCGGGGATGTTGCTCATAGCAGCCAATCAGATGCTTTGGTTTTCTACCTGTTAAAATCTAATTGATATAAGACATCAAGACAATAACTAATCTAAAAATTCCCTCCCCTTCAAAAAAAAAAACCAGGAATTGTTTGTCCATATATTGCAAAATATACAAGCTGGTCAACTAAGTCATATTCACTCACTCCAATCAAATTCATTAAGAATTCTACTGCTTCCCTACTACATTTTCCCTTTTACCTGCCCCTTGCTTTCCACGGCTAAAGCTCCCAAATGGTGGCCCTTCCTATTGGCCCCCACTGAGATCAGATGCCACCATTGGGATCACCTGACTGTAGTATTATAATTTATATGCCCCTACTCAATACTGCCACATACACCAGGAGAGGTGGAAGGTTCTCAAGATTCCCAGTCCAGAAGCTTCTTACACCAAAGAACCACAGTTTAGGGATCCCCAATATGTTGCCCCTCGGGTGGAGCTGCAGCAGCCAATCAGGTATGAGTAAATCAAGAGACTCGGCTTTGCTGTTTTGTGGCTTATACAATTGAAACTAGGTTGAAAGGCTCCCTTCTGGGTACATGGAAGAATATGACATGATTTGTATGCAGCAGAATTACTCACGATATGCTAGGTACTTTTTCTGATGATAGAAAAGGAAACAAATTTGGAGCACTGACTGTATTTTCTCCTGTTACCAATTACTGAGTCATTCTAAATACATCATACGGCAAATACACCAGGAACTCAATAAATCTCCATTTCTTCTGTGCTGTTTTTCTGCCACATGCTAATTTGTAAAGATGAATTTATTAAGCACATGTAGGTTATAAATAACTGAAATATTTCAATTTAAGATAAGGAGTGACTGAATAATATTTCCGCTGCTTTTAAAGCAGTTGAACTCAGCTTGAATGTTAACTCCCTTGTATCTTATTCAAGGGTAAGGCGCCTTAACCACAGAAAAATGGGAAGAAATGCAACAAAACTATAGTTGAATATATACCGAGTCAACATTGTATATAACTAATACTACCTGGATTTCCAAGATCGAGATCCAAAGATGGATTCCATGGATTACTAACAAGGTTATAACGGATACACAAGCCTGTTATTTGTTATTAGGGTCGGCCTGGGCTGGCGGGACCCTGGGAAAAATCCCACTGGGCCCCACAGTGCCCTCCCTCAACTGCAACTGTGTGTAACTGTATGAGGTACACACACTGGGGGAAGGGGCAGACAGTAGGTATAGGATCCCTTATCCAGAAACCCGTTATCCAGAAAGCTCCGAATTACAGAAATCCTGTCTCCCATAGACTCCATTTTAATCAAATAATTCAGAATTGTAAAACTGATTTCCAATTTCTCTGTAGAAATAAAACAGTACCTTGTAATTGATCTCAACTAAGATATAAATAATCCTTATTGGGGGCAGAACAGCCCTATTGGGTTTATTTAATGGTTAAATGATTCCCTTTTCTCTGTAATAATAAAACAGTACCTGTACTTGATCCCAACTAAGATATAATTACCCCTTATTGGGGGCAGAACAGCCCTATTGGGTTTATTTCATGGTTAAATGATTCCCTTTTCTCTGTAATAATAAAACAGTACCTGTACTTGATCCCAACTAAGATATAATTACCCCTTATTGGGGGCAGAACAGCCCTATTGGGTTTATTTCATGGTTAAATGATTCCCTTTTCTCTGTAATAATAAAACAGTACCTGTACTTGATCCCAACTAAGATATAATTACCCCTTATTGGGGGCAGAACAGCCCTATTGGGTTTATTTCATGGTTAAATGATTCCCTTTTCTCTGTAATAATAAAACAGTACCTGTACTTGATCCCAACTAAGATATAATTACCCCTTATTGGGGGCAGAACAGCCCTATTGGGTTTATTTAATGGTTAAATGATTCCCTTTTCTCTGTAATAATAAAACAGTACCTGTACTTGATCCCAACTAAGATATAATTACCCCTTATTGGGGGCAGAACAATCCTATTGGGTTTAATTAACATTTTATTGATTTTTTAGTAGACTTAAGGTAGGAGATGCAAAATATGGAAAGACCCCTTATCTGGAATACCCTTGGTGCCGAACATTCTGGATAACAGGTTCTATACCTGTATTTGGGGGCCCCTGGGGGGGTGTGGGGGCATCTGGGGTATCAGCCCCAGTTGATTTTGGCCTACTTGCTGAGTTTCTAAGCAGTTCCCAAACATTGGGTCAGGTCCTACTAGGAGGTCCAGAGTAGAATGGACGGTCAGTCATTGTGAGATTTGGGATGAATGACAATTTGATTTCCTAGACACTCCGGCAAGCCTAGCTTTCAGGGAAAGCACTTGTTTATCATTCTAGATATTCTTGAAACATTAAAGGGCTGATTCATTAAAAATGAGCGCTATTTATAGCATGCGTTAAAAATTTTATTGCATCTTATTTTTTGCATCTTAACGCACGATTCACTAAAAGGATACTTGTGTTAATTTAGATGCGATGCTGTTTGCGTTGTTTAAGTCGCGAAGACTATTTTCGTGCGGTATTTGACGCAACGCGCGCTAATTAACCCACGTGCGCTACTTGTCGCACACACTAATTTACACAGGGCGCACAAATTGTCGCTGCATGCGACAAAAACGCACGCCATATTAGCCATACACACCATTACTTTCAGAAAACTACTTTTCTAAAAAATGCCCATTTCCCTGCAAACTGGCGGCTGCGTCACTCTGGGGCCAACACAGACTTGAATAAATCCCACTGCAAAGTCCATATTGTGTTGCCAAAAGCTCATTAACTGTGCTTTTCTATAATTACCGCCTGCCCCAAGTAGGGGTTAATTTTGCACAGACTAATGGGATATTTAGCGCGTTTAACGCTTAATATGTGTTTGTGAATTATGCGTTACTATTCTTTTAATTCGCTAATTAACGCAATGTGTTCAAATTAAAGCATTCAGTTTATTTATTTAACTCACGCGATATGTGAATTAACGCATGCAATAATACCTTAGCGAATTGCGCTGGTTTTTTGCGTCAATTTTAACACAAAAAAGCATGCGATAACGCTTATCACACTTAATGAATCAACCCTTAAATGTCTTGAATTTGTAGCTAAGTGGGGTCCTTAAGGTCCCCATACATGGGCCGATTGTAGCTGCCGATATCGGTCCCTTGGACCAATTCGGCAGCTTATCGGCCCGTGTAGGGGCAGGAACAAGGGTCATGCCCGACCGATATCTGGCCTGAAATTGGGCAGATATCGATCGGGCAGGTTAAAAGATTTAGTCGGATCGGGGACCGCATCGGCTCGTTGATCTGTTCCCCGAACCGACTGCCCCATTGCCGCCACTATAATTCGATCATTTGGCCCCAGGGCCAAACAATCCAATTAGCCTACATTTTCCCGATATCGCCCGATATCAGGAGAAGATCCGCTCGCTTGGCGACCTCACCTTTACCTGGACCTCACCAAAAAAAAACCCACTCTTTTCAATTGAACATTGAATAAGGCAATAGAGGGAGATCACCAAGTGTGGGAACAGTGAATCTAGAACATGGTTTGGTAGTATTATCAAGTACAGTTCTCCATCAACTCAACAGAGCTGGATCTATTGGCAGAATGATGATTAGGAGACCATGAAGAATGCTTAAAAAGATTTCCGCACAGGTACAGCAACATGTACCTTGGCTGGTGCTCTAACTCCCTATATATTTGGCATTAACCACAGAGTAACTAAACATAAAGGAAAATCTGTATAAATTGGTGAAGCAACTTGGGAAGCGATGAAGAAATCTGTGTAGAAAATGTCTTTATTTGCCTCAACCAATCACCCTCCACCTACGGGAGGAGCATTTCAGGACACTTTCCCCAGTTATATCTGGACATATTTTGCTATGATTAATGCCTTGGTTAATAGAAAAAGGTAAATACGGCATCTGAAGTTGAAAGGCTTTCTTAATTCCCGTGAGAATTAGATTTAGAAAATATGAACATTCATCTGCATTTTTTATTTGATTAATTATTTACTCTTCAAATATGTAGGCTGCTACCTTCATGTCGCTGAAGTAACATTCAAGGAAAACTAAACCCCCAAACAATGTAGGTCTCTATAATAATATATTGCATAAACAGCTCATATGTAGTATCTGTCCCGTTTCACTTTGCCATAAAATTTGCGAAACGGGGGAAAATTCGAGAAACGCATTTGTCGCACGTTATTTTTGTCACCCGCATCTTTTTTTGTCGCCCGTGTCTTTTTTTGTCGCCCGTGTCTTTTTTGGTCGCCCGTGTCTTTTTTTTTGTCGCCCGCACTTTTTGCCGTAAGCGCACCCAAATTTTGACCTCTGCACCCTTTTTTTACGCTACCGCACCCCATTTGCCGTGACCGTGCCCTTTTTTGACATGACTGCGCCTTTTTTGACGCAACCGCGTCCCATTTGCCGTGACCGTGCCCTTTTTTGACATGACTGCTCCTTTTTTGACGCAACCGCACCCCATTTGCCGTGACCGTGCCCTTTTTTGACATGACTGCGCCTTTTTTGACGCAACCGCGTCCCATTTGCCGTGACCGTGCCCTTTTTTGACATGACTGCGCCTTTTTTGACGCAACCGCACCCCATTTGCCATGACCGTGCCCTTTTTTGACACAACTGCGCCTTTTTTGACGTGACCGCCCCCAATCTGACGTGCAACAAAAAAAATTACGCACAGAGAATTTTTTTGCGGCGAATTTTCACAGAACTTTCATGAAATAATTCGCCAATGCCAAAATGTGGAATTTGCTGCGAATCCAAGCCTGGTGAAAAAAATTGCTCATCACTACTTATATGTAAAACCCTGTTTCATCTAAATAAACCATTTTCATAAAAATATACTTTTTTGGTAGTATGTGCCATTGGGTAATCCTAAATAGGAAACTGCCATTTTAAGTACTAAGGGCCGCCCCCTGGGATCATAGGAGTCACAGTGCACACATACAAGCCAAGGCACACATACATGCTAGGCCCCATCAGCCAATGAATGGGCAGAGTTCTGCCTTTTACTCCCACATTACTTCCTGTTACAGTTAGAGCTGCATCACTTCCTGTCAGCTGATCTCTGAGGGAGCCCATCACTTAATGGCGGCTCAAGGAAAGGATGTAAAAGGGCAATATTTACTGATATATATATTCCAGTTTAGCGAGATTCTTTAATAGGTCGCATTACATGATATAAACTATTTGTTGGCTAAGTATTCATTCTGGGGGTATAGTTCCCCTTTAAGAGATGGCATAAATGAATCAGCCAAATGTACAATACTGTAGAAAAGACACCAAACAAATGGCTTGTATATCAAGTGCTGAAAGTCCTACGACGTTGATGGAAACCGGTCAAAGCGAAATTCAATATAATAACTGATAAATGCGTTCCAATGCAGCTATTAAGCCGTGGAGCAACATTTCTCTGAGAATTTGTGGTATTTGAACAAGCGCTACAGTCAGGCCCGGGTCATAAAAAATAATGAAAGTGTGCCAGGGCAGCGAGAGAGCTCCCTAATCTATGGCAATATATTTAAAGAACAGGATCCACATACCTTTGTACTTTATAAGCATTTCTGCGTAAAATGATAAACGCTTTCGGGTTAATCATTAATAATTCTCAAATATTAAACCATCTCCTCCACACTCAGAGGATAAATATTAACGAAATTAAATCTGATCATTAATATGGCAACTGGAACTCATCGCAGCTTAATGGTTTGTTTGTAGTAGGAACGATAGGGTTTGTTCCCCCCCCCCCCCCGGGCAAAATGCAAAGAGTGGCATTTGGATAAGTACAGTAATGTGTTGCAATCAGCGAGTAGAACAAGCGGGCTGACATGGGAAACTGTTTCACAACATCTTCTCCCTCATTATTCCCAATAAAAGCAATGATAAGGGGAACCGGGGATACTGATGGCACCCAAGGCAGTAGGTGATACCTCGGAGGTAAAACGAAGAACAACTTCTGTGTAGATGAAACGTTTAACACCGTAAATGTTAATAGAGTTGGGGAGCAACACAAGCATAAAAGAGTTCCTTGGGTGCCAAATAAGGGCTGTTATTGGCTATTTGGTAGCCCCTATATTGACTGGAAGCCAACAGGAGGCTCTGTTTGGCAGTACAGGTATAGGATCTCTTATCGGGAAACCTGTTATCCAGAAAGTTCTGAATTACGGAAAGGCCATCTCCCATAGACTCCATTGTAAGGAAAAAATTCTAATTTTTAAAAATGATTTCCCTTTTTCTCTGTAATAATAAAACAGTACCTGTACTTGATCCCAACTAAGATATAATTACCCCTTATTGGGGGCAGAACAGCCCTATTGGGTTTATTTCATGGTTAAATGATTCCCTTTTCTCTGTAATAATAAAACAGTACCTGTACTTGATCCCAACTAAGATATAATTACCCCTTATTGGGGGCAGAACAGCCCTATTGGGTTTATTTAATGGTTAAATGATTCCCTTTTCTCTGTATTAATAAAACAGTACCTGTACTTGATCCCAACTAAGATATAATTACCCCTTATTGGGGCAGAACAGCCCTATTGGGTTTATTTCATGGTTAAATGATTCCCTTTTCTCTGTAATAATAAAACAGTTCCTGTACTTGATCCCAACTAAGATATAATTACCCCTTATTGGGGGCAGAACAGCCCTATTGGGTTTATTTCATGGTTAAATGATTCCCTTTTCTCTGTAATAATAAAACAGTTCCTGTACTTGATCCCAACTAAGATATAATTACCCCTTATTGGGGGCAGAACAGCCCTATTGGCTTGAAATAATGTTTAAACAATTTTTTAGTAGACTTAAGGTATGGAGATCCAAATTACGGAAAGATCCCTTATCCGAAAAGCCCCAGGTCCCCAGCATTCTGGATAACAGGTCCCATATCTGTACAACTGTTTTTTATGCAACCAAAAGCCAGGAATTCGAAAATAAAAACCTACTTTGAGGCCACTGAGAGCAACACCCAAGGGGTTGAGGAGGAACATGTTGCCCCCGAGTCACTGGTTGGGATTCATTGTCTTACATGATTGTTATATTTATTCAGATAAATCTCATACTTACATATTCTGTTTCTTTACATTGTTTGTGGTCTAACTCTAATGGGTAAAATTCAATTATATTGCTATATGGTAGCCTCATTTAATGAACAAAATGTAGATTGTAAGCTCTCTTGTAGATTGTAAGCTCTTCTTGTAGATTGTAAGCTCTTCTTGTAGATTGTAAGCTCTTTTGGGCAGGGCCCTCTTCACCTCTTGTATCAGTTATTGATTGCTTTATATGTTACTCTGTATGTCCCATGTATGGAACCCACTTATTGTACAGCGCTGCGGAATATGTTGGCGCTTTATAAATAAATGTTAATGTAATGTAATGTAAAATGTCAGCTCTTTATTAACAAATACTCCAACGAGACATCAGAATTTTCAGGCCAGGGTGGACCTGACTGTTGTCTTTTATTTAGCCTTGTCTATAGGCTCTATGCTTTGCCTCAACAAAACTTCTATCCCTATCTCTTACACCGCCAGAATGGCCACTCCCCCTTCTACTTCCTCTCCAATTTATACCCTTTTTCACCCAACTAGTCACACTGCAATCTAAAATAATCATTTTGTCACATTGCAAATAGATACAGCTGGATGAAGCCATTGTAGTGTGTAGGAATCCTTGCATGTTCAGCCTTCATTTAGAAAGAAGCTGCAAAGGCTAGCAAAAAAAATACTGGATTTGGCCCGAATCCCAAACCGAATCCGGGAATTGGTGCATCCCCAATTTGGGTCCTCTCCTTTTCTTTTTACCTGTAGGATGATTTCATACATTTTTTTTCCATTAATAAGTTTTTGATCTTCTTCTTCTCTCTCGTTCCTTTTTTTTGTTTGAAAAATTAAAAATAAAATCTTATAAAAAAATATATATTTTTGGATGAATTTTTAAAGCACTTAGGCTTATTGGATAAACCCGACTTTACCTGAGATAGACCCTTGACCGCAGAAAGAATCACACCGGTATCATTTTGAAATTATTCCAAGCACATATACAAACGTCCCTCGCCCAATCAAATCCCGCCCTTTATCTCTCTCGTTTTTTCGTGATACAATTTCTTGAAAGCACTTGCAACCCTGCTCCGTAGCTTTTGTAATTCTCTTTGAAGTGATTGTTTGTTTAATGATTACTGAATGAGCAGCTAGCGAGCAGCCATAAAAAGCGTTTGGCTAAACAAATTGTTCCCTGACTCTTTCGCAATCCTCTTTCTCACCGTCCTTCCGTCTAAAAACAATCCAATGTGTAATCATAAAAAAATGAATATTGACAGAAATATTCGCCGGATATTTTGAAGTTAACGAAGGCCGACCGATATTGCGGTTGCTGTTTTTTTTTTTGGGAGACATTTGGCTCGGGTAAATCCGAATACCACGAGATATTATTTATGACGGCACATTCTTTATCACCACATTTGGAACTTCTGCTCTGCAGAGTAAGCTTTGGCCTCGTAAATTTCGAAACATGTGATTTTCATGAGAAAATTCTTCCTCCGTGCTATGGATTGCAAGAATTTCTTTCCAACTGATGCTTCATAATGATTTTATGCACTCATTAACAATACAATGTTAGTCATTACAGTAGCATAAAACCCAGTTTCCTCTGTTTCAATATCCCAAAATGAAATGGCGAAAAGGGACCAGTGGGAAGAAAGAAAAAAAAGGTGGAAAGTTGTAGAATTTTTTGATTTTGGCCAGGGTCTCAACTTATGTTTATATAAGTGTATATCACACAGCTAACAATCAATGCTATGGATAGGAATGAAGGTGTTCTCTGTACTAGGTGCCACATTTCCAGGCCAATTTTCTACCCCTTGTAATGGTATGACCCACTCTGATGCTTCTTCTGACCAACGTCAACGGGATGCTGAAAGAGTTAAAAAGATATTCTTCTGCAGTTAAAACAATAAGCCCCTTTTTAGGACCTGTTCTCACATCTAAAGGGGAAAATGTCTACGATCCCCCAGTAAACACACCAATCGCTTTTATTACCCCTTTCAAAATACTTGTGTAACAACATTACGAGAACAATTAAGGGCAGAAGGTGTGCTGTTCATCCACATCTCCAAACCATCACACACACCTAATGATCCGGATCTTTCCCCAATATGCTCACATTGAGATGGGCAATATTGGGCTGATGATTGGAATATAGTAACAGTATGCAGGCCTTTGGTGCAAGGATCACATCAAGAGTAGACATAGTCCTTTCCCTGATGGAACTAAAAGTGTCCAATCAATATCTAGATGATTTTTGGCCAGATATCAGTAAGGCAGGCCTGCCAGAGGGCCCCATGTAAGGGCCAATAAGCTGCCACCACGAGTCTGCTTCTTTTATCGGCCTGTGTATGGCCACCTTAAGACCAGTGATTGTTAACCTTTTTCAGTTCAAGCTCCACTTGAAGGTCCAACCTTTGAAACGAGTACAGATATAGTAAAATATTGATGTTTTAGTCATTCAGTCGTAGTTTCAAAAAACTCTTGGATAGCAAATACACATCACTCCAAAAATCATCAGGGCTTTCGGGTGTACCTAAGAGAGGAAATGGCCATTCTCCCCAATTTTCACCCTACCTGACCCTGATGCTGAGCCCTCTTCTACTTCTCTGAGGCACAGAGCCCCACAGTTTTGCAGTTTTGGAGGTGATAATTGGGGGGTTGTATGACCAATAACATTTTTTCAAAGTTTTCAAGTTTTTCAAATTTTCTTTCGAGTTTTTTATTCAATCGAGTTTTTCATATTCAGATTGTTTAATAAATAAGCAAAAATTTGAGTATAAAAAGTATAAAAACTCTAAGGAGCGCATTTACTAAAACTCATTTTCTTTTTAAAAAATCTAAACTAAACGCACAAATGTCACCACGGATGACAAAATATTCCAATTTGTCATATTGTGGTACAAAAACCAGCGTCAAAACCCCCAAAACTTCTAAAGTTTTGATGCAAAAGAAGGATCTTTCAAGGGGAGGGAAGGGACAACTGCCATTATTTTCTACATGATCTCCGCAAATAAACCAAGTAAAGTTCATTCTTCTTGGGCCCACTGGCAGTCTGACTATTTTAGAACCTTGTTTTGGCAGAACCTCAGTCACTTTTGGGGCCACTTAATGTAATTAAAAATTACCATTATTTTACTCACAGTCTTTAGAGTGAGCACAGCCACTGTTACTCTCCACATCTCATAAATCATTCTGGGAGAGACAGACCTATACATAAATAAATGCACAGAAATACATACAGGTTTTAACATATATCGATAAAGCCCCCAAACTTGCATCAATGATACCTGTCTAGTTAGGATGTGGCATCTCTAGGCTACGGTGCAGGTACTATAGGCATTCTATGGAGTCCAAGCAGTGTCAACACCTTCAAAGGGCCACTAACCCAAGAGGCAGCCAGAAGCCAGGATTTATACATATGTACAGCCCATAAACATAGGTAGCATATAGTCGGAGAATTATGTGAAATGTACCCAATTTTAATATAGTGGCAGATTACATTTATTGATTAAATGTAAATATTTAAAATCAGATCATTACATTTGAGTTTGTGCGTTGGTTGCTTCATCCTTTATCAGCGTCAGACTGGGGGGTGCCCCTGGCCACGTCCCCTGCGGCGCTCCTTCCCCCGCCATGCCCCCCTAACATGCCCCTCCCAATGTCCTCCCCTGAGTGCGCATAAGTGAAACACGTCAGGGGAAAACACCGGCAGCCGGGGGAGCAGCAAAAGGCATCGGGTCTGGGTCGCCGGGGCCCACTAGAGCTGGGGCCCACCGGGTTTTTTCCCAGTCCGACCCTGCCCCTTATGTCACATGATCACTCACTTAATTGTTTTCACTATCCTGCAGTTTCTATACAATACAGATGCATAAAATACTATGCCGAGTGTTGCTGGAACTGAGCTTCTTCTCCTTTAATATCACCCTTATAACATTGTTTTATTATTTTTTTTTTATTCCCAGGAAATGAAAAATGATGAATCATTGCTTTAGTCAGACATAACAACACGAAGCTCTGATTCTCAGAAAAACAGTTGCAGCAAAAAGGGTTTGTTACTTGTTTTTTGTGTTTGGTTTCTGCCCTTGAGTTTCTTTTTCTCAGGTCCCCTAATCCTTCCACCTCCCCAGCGTGATTTTCTTCTTTTACATTTTGTGTGCCAAAAATATGAGAAAATGAATGACTGCAGAATGGGTTTTTTATTTACATTTTTTAAAATTAAGTTTTACAAACTTTTCAAGGTTTACTAATTAAAAAAAAAAAAAAAAAAAAGGGCAAATGAAAATAAAATGCCAAACAAAACATGTCAAGCTTCTATAGCAGTCAAAGGGAAGTGTATTTTCATTCTGCTGTTATATATTTTTTTTTAAACAGCCATATTTTTAGTGATGAGCGAATCTGTCCCGTTTCACTTCGCCGAAAAATTTGCGAATCTTTCAAAAGATTCGTGAAACAGTGAAAAATTCGCGAAACGTCGCGTGTCATAAAAAAATTGTCGCCCGCAGCTATTCTTTTGTCGCCAGCGGCTATTTTTTTGCCGCCAACGGCTATTATTTCGTCGCCCGCGGCTATTATTTCTTTGTGCGGCTATTATTTCGTCGCCAGCGGCTATTATTTTGTCACGCCGCTATTATTTAGTCACCCGCGGCTAATATTTTGTCGCGCTGTTATTATTTTGTCGCCCGCGGCTATTATTTCGTCGTGCGGCTATTATTTTGTCGTGCGGCTATTATTTCATCTCCCACGGCTATTATTTTGTCGCCCGCAGCTATTCTTTTATCGTGCGGCTATTCTTTAGAAGCCCGCGACAATTTTCGGACCCACGGCGAATCCATGCCTGGCGAAACATTTCGCCCATCACTACATATTTTACAAAAATAAATTGAACAACCTGGTTTTCCTTAAGATCAATTATTTCTCCTAAGTTTCTGTGAGTTTTTCCTAAATTTGCTAACAATAGTGATGGGTGAAATAATTAGGCAGGCATGGATTTGCGTAAAAAAATGTTGCCCACATCAAAAAATTTGATGCACACATTTAAATAACGTGCACGTCAAGAATATGATGCATGCAACAATTTTTTTTTTACACCTGCCATTTTTGTGCCACCTTTTTTAAAAGATTTCGGCGAAGCAAAATCACTAGCAAACTGTTAAGAGAAAGCTTATGTTGCATGCATGGATTCGCAACGAATTTCTGCGTTTCACCATTGGCGGATTTTTTCGCGAAACGGATTACAAAAATTTGCTGCGGAAAAATTCTCTGCGCGTCCAAAAATTTTCACCAGCGTCACAAAAAATTGTCGCCTACATCAAAAGAATTGTCGCGGGTGACAATTTTTTTTTTTTGATGCACAGCATTTTTGCTGTTTCGCAAATCTTTTGAAAGATTCACAAATTTTACGGTGAAGCGAAACGGGACAGATTTGCTCGTCACTAGTAGGCCCCCCTTTGTACTGCCAATAAAGCAGAATTGGTTATATTTAAGCTCTTTTGAGTAACAGAAATAATAAAAGATCCATAATGATATTCCTGGTTTAAATACTTCCCCTGCTTCAATAGCGGCCTTTCTAACCTTCTTGAAAATAGGACCTTGACCTGAGAGCCATTATTATTTGTGCCTTAATCCTCAGTATCTTCTCCCAAGGTCCTCCTGTCAATCTTAAGGTGGCCATTCCCAGGCCAAGTTCAGTTGCAGATTCAGGTCCTTCAGCATCTTATCTGTATGGGGATACCTAATGGGCCTCCCCGACCAATTTCTGGCCTAAAATTGTCCAGACCTCGAGTGGGCAGGTTTGGTTTCCCCTCGGATCGGAGATTGCATCATTGATGCGATCCTCGGTTGGACTGCACCTATGCCCACCATTGTAGGTGGGCAATTTGGGGGAAGATCCACTCATTTCGCAGTGTATTACCACTAGGGCTGCACCAAATCCAGGATTCGGTTTGGTATTCGGCCAGGATTCCGCCTTTTTCAGCAGGGTTCAGATATGGCAGAATCTATGGTCCTGGCCAAACTGAATCCGAATCCTAATTAGCACATGCTAATTAGGATTTGGAAGGGTTAAATGTCCGAGTGAACACGAAAGTGAAAAAAATTTCACCACGTGGTGACGTTTACCCCTTCCGGATCCTAACTAGCATGTGCTAATAAGGATTCAGTTCAGTATTCGCCCAAATCTCTTGGGATGGATTCGGGGGTTCAGCTGAACCCAAAAAACTGGGTTCGGTGCATCACTAATTACCACCTTTAGTCTTGTATATTTATACAATGGCATTGGCCTGTGGCCTGTTGAGGGCAGATTTATCAAAATTTAAATTTTCAAAAATTCAGATTCTTCGAATTTTGAGAAAAATATATAAATTAGTTCAAAACAGATTTTTTTTTTTTCTGGATTGCCAGCCTGTTTACAAAATATTTGAACCAGAAAAACTCAATCCAATAAAATTACGCCCAAAAACTTTCTTCTATTCATTGACAATGAATCTGCAAAACTGAAAACTTAAACCACCATATTTTAGCTGCAAATTTTTGCATTCCAGTTTTCAAGTTTATAAGAAATTCTAAATTGGATAACTTGAGTTCCCAAATAACCATAAATTTTAATAAACCCCTCTTACATATGGACATGAATAAAGAGCACAGTATCAGGGGCAGAACTAGGGATAGGCAGAAGAGGCACTTGCCTGGGGCACAATGGCGAGGTCGCCAAGCGAGCAGATCTTCTCCCGATATCCCCACCTACGGGGGGACGATATCGGGCTAATTTGGTCATTTGGCCCAGGGAACTAGAACGACGGGTATAGGCGCCCATCAGTTCGGGGGCCGCATCAACGAGCCAATGTGGTCCCACATCTGACTAATTTTTAAACCTGCCCAATCCAGATCTGGCTGATTTCAGACCAGATATCGGTCAGGCAGGCCCATCGTTAGTACCCATACACGGGCCGATAAGCTGCCGAATCGGTTTAAGGGACCAATATCAGCAGCTACAATAGGCCGTGTATGAGCAATTTTACTTTCATGGTCGGACTGGCTAAGTACCTGCAGTCCCCCCGCTAATCCCAATCACACCTCGGTAAGTATATATGCAGGAGGGATGGCAGTGGTTGGGTAGCCGGGGTCCCCTAAGGGTTGTGGGGGCCTTTGGGGTGGGCTTTGCACACCCCAGTCCAACCCTGTGCATTTCTTATTAGGCCCAGCTATGAGCAACATCAGTCTTAGTAAGCAGTCATAGGAAACATAAGACCGTGCCTCCTATATCCATTCCTCTGCACTTAGTACAACTAATCAAACAAAATAAAAGGGGTGACTGTGCCTTTAAGACCATAGATCCAATGTCACTCAGCTCCCATTAATATCTTTGCGCAGGATCACTTTGTTTTATTTGGCCTATTCATCAAGTGGGTTGTTGTCGACGTTTTCGAAAATTTCCGAAATATCCTTCAACAGATTCCATTGAAATAAACATTATTTATCCAGAACTGAATCCGGCTCCGGCATCCCCGGCGCAGTTCTCTCTACAGAAGGTAAAACCCATTTAGCGTTTTGCTAAAATAAAGGAGGTTAATTATTCTCACGGTGCTTAATTCACTCGTTTAGTGGGGGGAATCGTTTGCACCGCTTATTCATTGCTTTATGACACTTTGGGGCTGATTTACTTACCCACGAATCCGTCCCGAATTGGAAAAGTTCCGACTTGAAAACGAACATTTTGCGACTTTTTCGTATTTGTTGCGATTTTTTCGGCTTCTTTACGAATTTTTCGTTACCAATACGATTTTTGCGTAAAAACGCGAGTTTTTCGTAGCCATTACGAAAGTTGCGTAAAAAGTTGCGCTTTTTTCGTAGTGTTAAAACTTACGCGAAAAGTTGCGCCTTTTTCATAGCGTTAAAACTTAAATGGTGCAAAGTTTCGCGTAAGTTTTAACGCTACGAAAAAAGTGCAACTTTTTGCGCAAGTTTTAACGCTACGAAAAATCGCCAGATTTTACGCAACTTTCGTAATGGCTACGAAAAACTCGCGTTTTTAGGCAAAAATCGTATTGGTAACGAAAAAATCGTAAAGAAGCCGAAAAAAATCGCAAAAAATACGAAAAAATCGCAAAATACCGATCATTACGAAAAAAACGCAATCGGACTCATTTCGACCCGTTCGTGGGTTAGTAAATGTACCCCCTAATGTTTTCTTTCTGCGAATCTGTCAGGAAATGCATCGGCCCCGTAACCATCTTATTGCAGCGTATTTGGCTTTATAGCGACTGATACTTATCAGGGAATATGCTGATTTAACAAACCGTGCGGTTTTTATTGCTTTAGTCATAATATAAACATTTATTTTTATGCTTACGTCGTCAAACAGCATAACTAAACATGGGCTGATGTGATAAAAGTTCCAGTTGGCATCAGGTCTTGTAACCGATAGCAACCAATAAGATGTGGGCTTCCAGACATGCTGACTGCTGATTGGCTGCTATGGGTTATTTCACCTGCTACAGCGGAAGAATGGTAATTGATTTTTACAAGTAACTTTCTTAAAGTTATGGTATGGAATGGCGAATTCTAAGCAACTTTTCAATTTTTCAATTAATTATTTGCCTTTTTACAACTTTTAACGGGGGGGGGGTCACTGACCCCAGCAGCCAAAAAACGATTGCTCCGTGAAGTTATGTTTCTATTCAGCCCCTCTCCTATTCATATTCCAGCCCCTCATTCAAAGCACTCCTTGGTTGCTAAGGTAATTTGAACCCTAGCAACCAGATAAGTGGTGAAACTCCAAACTGGAGAACAAGTGTAAAATAATTTAAAAAAAAATCACAAATAATAAAAAATAAAAACCAATTGCATATTGACTTAGAATAATACTCTCTACATCATACCCCTAAGTGGTTGTGGGGGTCCCTGGGGGGTGGACCTCGGACACCCAGTCCAACGCTAGGACCAGGAATGCCTGGGATAAGAAAATAAAATGGCAGCACCCCCCCCCCCCCTGTTAATTTTCACCCCCCCAGGGCCAGGTTTTTCCATATCATATTAGCACCTCCCCCCTAGTGAATCTGCCAATGTGTGCCAGGCATTTGGTTGGGGCCCATATTCAGCCTGATTGATTTATTCAGCTTCCTTGAGTTGATGCCAAACATATTTCTTTCTATATAAAAAGTACTAGGGGCCCTAATATTAAATATTTATATTTAATATTAAATATTTATTTGACATAATGTTCTAGGGGCAGTTGAAAAGATAGCTTTTAGTATGATAGAAAATGCCCTATTTTTGGTTACTTTTCAACTCTTCTTTATTTATTTTTTATAGTTTTTTAATGATTTGCCTTCCTTTTTTGTCGCTTTCCAGCTTTCAAATGGGGGTCACTGACCCCGACAGGCTAAACAGACATTACTTTTTATTACTTATGTTTCTATTCAGGCCTCTCCTATTCATCTTCACACCACTGCCTGCTCCATTGCCGCAGTAACAGCCATATCAATTTAAAATGGAGCTTTTTGGTACATTCTAGTTTAAGAATTTCTTCCACTAAGTGGGGATTTTTGGCTGGATTTTCTGGATTTTGTTTCTCTTAGACCCTCAAAAGCCACATTCCAATACCTGATGAGAACGACCAAGGTCAAAATGGGTCTGCAAGTTTGGATATATGGCTCTAAATGATTAGGCTGTCTCTGTGCTCTTAAGCCAACGGCTTGTACAGTGTCAGTGACCAAAGGTACATTAAGGAGTAATTTCCATTTCCCCCAGATATCTCTTAAGGGTGAAGACACACAGAGCTACTTAGTAGCAGCTATTTGTCACAGCTACTATATGCCAGAAAATCCCCTGCCATAGACAATACTGAGAATTGCCTCTGCTAAAACACACATAGAGTTATCAGTAAATGATCAGCATTGTCTATTTCTGTAGCTGCTACTAGTAGCTCCATGTGTCTTCACCCTAAGACGATCTTTATGGCAAATTAAAACAACTGACCATACTGAGCACTTGTACATAGTGATGAGCGAATCTGATCTGTTTCTAAATGACAGATTTGCAAAACGGTGAAAAATTTGCAAAATGTGTTTGTCACACGATTCTTTTGTCGCCTGCACTCATTTTGTACGCAACCGCAGCCATTTTTACGCGCCCGTGCCCTTTTTAACACGCCCTTTTTGATGCGACTGCGGCATTTTTTGTGCCCTTAAGCCAACGGCTTGTATAGTATAATTGGCCAAAGTTACATTAAGGAGTAATTTACATTTCCCCCAGATATCTCTTAAGGGTGAATACACACAGAGCTACTTAGTAGCAGCTACTTGTCACAGCTATTAAACGCCAGAAAATCCCCTGCCATAGACAATACTGAGAATTGATGAGTGAATCTGTCCCGTTTCGCTTCACCAAAAAATTTGTGAAACAACAGAAAAATTTGCGAAAAGGTGAAAAATTAGCGAAATGTGTTTGGCATGTGATTTTGTTTGTCACCCGCATCTCGCCCATTTTTACGCAATTGCGCCCTTTTTGCCGCTCCCGTGCCCATTTTGACTGTTTCCACCGTCAACCTACGTGATACCAATAACTCTTTCCCTACTGCTGACTTAAAGTTTGATGAGAATTCACAATATATTAAAATAGAATAATTCAAGTTGAACTGGATAAAAAACGCGCTTGGTTGAGAAATAAAATGTCGTATAAACCAAATAAATACATTCATTTCAATAGACGCACACACTCAACCGCCCATGTCTCTGAGCCCTCGGACTTGAAATATTTATATACAAATACAACATGTATATTTAATTCTATAAACACTTCAATGAGCCTAAGTCATATTTACTAGGCAGCTGAAAACGGTTAGAATTGCAGTTCTTTATTTATTTTCTCTCGTCCCGTATAAAAGTGACAGAATAAACACCACCAGCTCAGAGTGTATTTGTTTATTCCTCATATTGGATAACGGGTTTCCATTATTTCTTTCTCAGTTCAAAAATATGTTCATTAAATTGTACTATGATCAGTGCTTCCTAAGTGTATTCATTATCAATAGCCATGGTATTACAAGGAATAGTGTCCCAGTGTATATATAGCACTTTATGGAATTACAGGTATGGGATCCCTTATCCGGAAACCCGTTTTCCAGAAAGTTCCGAATTACAGAAAGGCCATCTCCCATAGACTCCATTATAAGCAAATAATTTTAATTTTATAAAATGATTTCCTTTTTCTCTGTAATAATAAAACAGTACCAGTACTTGATCCCAACTAAGATATAATTACCCCTTATTGGGGCAGAACAGCCCTATTGGGTTTATTTAATGGTTAAATGATTCCCTTTTCTCTGTAATAATAAAACAGTACCTGTACTTGATCCCAACTAAGATATAATTACCCCTTATTGGGGCAGAACAGCCCTATTGGGTTTATTTAATGGTTAAATGATTCCCTTTTCTCTCTAATAATAAAACAGTACCTGTACTTGATCCCAACTAAGATATAATTACCCCTTATTGGGGCAGAACAGCCCTATTGGGTTTATTTAATGGTTAAATGATTCCCTTTTCTCTCTAATAATAAAACAGTACCTGTACTTGATCCCAACTAAGATATAATTACCCCTTATTGGGGGCAGAACAGCCCTATTGGGTTTATTTAATGGTTAAATGATTCCCTTTTCTCTGTAATAATAAAACAGTACCTGTACTTGATCCCAACTAAGATATAATTACCCCTTATTGGGGGCAGAACAGCCCTATTGGGTTTATTTAATGGTTAAATGATTCCCTTTTCTCTGTAATAATAAAACAGTACCTGTACTTGATCCCAACTAAGATATAATTACCCCTTATTGGGGGCAGAACAGCCCTATTGGGTTTATTTAATGGTTAAATGATTCCCTTTTCTCTGTAATAATAAAACAGTACCTGTACTTAATCCCAACTAAGATATAATTAATCCTTATTAGAGCCAAAACCATCCTATTGGATTTAATTAATGTTTTATTGCTTTTTCAGTAGACTTAAGATATGAAGATCCAAATTATGGAAAGAGCCCTTATCTGGAAAACCCCAGGTCCCGAGCATTCTGGATAATGTTTTCCATATCTGTACTGGAGAATTAGCAGCAAATATAACTGTACTGCTCTATCTGTGTAATATAAATGTGACTTGGAGCACAGAACATAATTGCGCTCACATATTTGGGACGAGAGACATCCAAAAGTGACAGAAATGCATTCTCTCCGTGCAGCTAATCCCGGCTGGACCATCAGGGACTGCCTAATGTGTTAAATAACACGGCCGTGTTTTGTGCTTTTAATTGAATTTCACCTAAGCACCAAGAAAGAAAAACAACTTTACAATATTGATTTTTAATCACACTGAATCGCAGCCCTGCAAGTCTAAATTACCCGCCTATCAATAGCCTTTGTTTGCCATTTCATCCGACTGTTGTTTATACCCCAGACTCACTCATAGGAGCCGTTATTTTCCTTCGGCCAGACACAATCCCTTCTGATGCGTTTGGAGGGAGAAAAAAATCACATTTTCTCTGCGACTCTTCGGGATTTTTGCATTTTCAAATCCCAGGTCTGATTAGTGGAATTATTACTGCACCTGTTACAGAGGAGGGATGTTGGCAGGGAACCTGCATTGAGATGTTGCCTATCAGTATGGGCTATCAGTATGAGCAATCTTTCATAAAAATAATATTAACTAAATAACCAAATAATATGACTTTTTAGTTCTTTGAGCCGCTGTATATTTTTGCTTTCTTTTTCTTTTTTGCCGGGGTTATTTTTTTCAACGGGTGCTTCTCGTGCTCGGGGGCAGGGTAAATGTATTATTATAAATGTATAATGTGAGATGAGAACATATCTAGCCTTTCTCAAAAACATTCAGTGTGGAAATGGAAACATTTTTAGCCACGTATAACTATATATATACAGTATATACATACTATATACTTACCCAACAGACAGTTTATATCATGTGACCTATTAAAGAATCTCACCAAACTGGAATATATATATATTAGTAAATATTACCTTTTACATCCTTTTCCTTGAGCTACCATTTTGTGATGGGCTGAGATCACCTGACAGGAAGTGATGCAGCTCTTACTGTAACAGGAAGTAGTGTGGGAGTAAAAGGCAGAACTCTGCCCATTCATTGGCTGATGGGGCCTAGAAAATATGTGTGCCTTGGCTTGTTTAACCTTTCTCACCACTTGACATAAGACTTTCGGAATGATGTGCCCGTAGATAGGATAAACATTTATCATCTGTATCATACTTGAAAGAAACTATAAATAATCTTTTATATTATGAATAGCGATGAGCGAATTTTTTCAGCAGGCATGGATTCGCAGCGAATTTCCGAATTTCGCCATTGGTGAATTGTTTCGCGAAACTTCAGTGAAAATTTGCCGTGGAAAAATTTGTTGTGCGTCCAAAAATTCCGTCACGCATCAAATTTGGGCACGGTCGCGACAAAAAAGGGCGCGGTCACGTAAAAAAAATGCGGGAGCCAAAAAAAAGACGCAGTTGACAAAAAAATCGTGAAACAAATGTGTTTCTTGAATTTTTCGCCGTATCGCAAATTTTCTTGCCGTTTCACAAATTTTATGGTAAAGCGAAATTGGACAGATTTGCTCGTCATCACTAGTTATGAAGAGTTGGTTGTCATAGCCCAGCCCCCTGTAACACCCCGCACCCATGATGCCACACCCTGGGTGGCAACCCTAGCCCCACCCTTGGCAACCCTACTGGCGGTGCACTTTTATCTAACACTGTCTTTTATACGTTGCCTATTGTGTTCCATGGAGCCCTAGAACAATAATGGACTGGCAGAGATGCACCCAAATACCAGATTAGGTTTGGGGTTCAACTAATTTATCCCCCCCCCCCCTTTTTTTTTTACAGAATTTGACATTTTTGTGCCTGAAACCAAATCCAATCCCTAATTTTCCCATGACATTTTGGGGGGGGAAAAAGATAATGTAGATTGTAAGCTCTTTTGGGCAGGGCTCTCTTCACCTCTTGTATCGGTTATTGATTGCTTTATATGTTACTCTGTATGTCCAATGTATGGAACCCACTTATTGTACAGCGCTGCGGGATATGTTGGCGCTTTATAAATAAATGTTAATAATAATAATCATTTTGCTAATTTTTTCCAGTAATTTTCTGAATTTCTGCGGAGTATTCGGTAAATTAGCCAAATGATAAAATGGTGGGTTTGGTGAATCCCAATCAACGGACCCCTAACAACCTGCCATATAAAACCATAGACTTTTCAAAATAGAAATGTTAAACACTCTAAAAACAATGTCGACTTTTCTAAAGTGATTTGGCATTTGTAGCCACAAGTTCAGTCATTTCAAACGCTCTATAAAAGCTAAAAACCTAATTCTGCCTCCGTCGTTTATATCTGTACAATCAATGCGAGATTTGAAAACCCATCAGATCTCAAACGACGTCCCTGATTTGTAATTCAAATCTTTTCTGTGTTATTTAGGTTTTTTTTTTTTTCATCAAAACCCCATAAAGCAAATGTGTTTTGGATGTTGGAATATTTATAAAAGTCTGACGTGACCTTTTTTTTTTTTATTATTATTATTATTTTATTAGTTCAGTTGCCAGGAACTAAAATGCAGAAACATTACCACATTGCTCAGATTTCCTTTGTACAGATAAGGTTTTGCTAAACTTTCATATAAATAATACTCTTTGACCTCGGGCCAAAATGCAAAAGCTATTATTAAAGTGGAATTTCAATTCCAGCCACACACGGAGTATAAACTGGTTTAAAGGCTGCAGTGCTGCATAGAGAGCCTGAGATTTATGCACCTGAAAATTGAAAACAAATGGCTTTTTGTTTATCCGGATCCCATTGGCCAAATCCTTGTTGTGGCGACGAGGTGGCGAATCAAGTTCCTAGGCAAACGTTTCTGGCTCTGTATCGCTGGCAGTTTGGGTTTTTGTTTTTGTAATATTTGTTCAACCTTTTCAACATTGGGGATTGTAAAGAGCCCCCCGCAACCCAGAAACCCCTAATATACCTATCAGTATAATCTGTTCCTTCAAAAAGTATGAATAAATACCATTTTTATATGCTGAAATCCAGCTGCAAAACAGTTCTTCTCTTTCTGCATCATTTGCAATCCTGGCAGGGGAGGAGGGACTAAAACACTGATGTTACAGATTGTAACAACTTCTCCGCAGCTTACAGACAGCATGCAGGAGCTACATAACCCACAATGCATTGCACTGGGATGTTCTTTTCCTTATTGACGTCATGTGTGCAGGGAATTGTGGGATTGGGAGGAGGCAGGCTGAATGCAGGCTGGGGACAGGCGACTACTGTTACATTTAATTTGAGTCTCAAAGTAGTCAGATCAGCAGTAGTGATGAGCAAAACGGCGAAAATTTAGTGAAACAAAAAGATTTTTTTTGTCGCCCACGTTTTTTTTGACGAGACAGTGGCCTTTTTTGATGCGACCGCACCCAATTTGCCGCGCAACCAAATTTTTGGAGTTCGCAGATGGTGAAATGTGGAAATTCGCTGCAAATTTACGCCTGGCGAAAAAATTCGCTCATCACTAATCAGCAGGGGAACAGGGGCGGGGTTTAGGGAACTGTTCCAAACCATATTATTACATTAAAATCATGAAAAGTTAAAGTGCCAGGAGCAGACATTGCGTGGGAAGTTGTGGCACTGTAGATATAGGTTCAATTCCAGCCAGGAACTGCAAAGAATTTGTGTGTTCTTCCCAGGCCCGGATTTGTGGAGAGGCCACAAAGGCCCGGGCCTAGGGTGGCATAAACATAGGGGTGGCATGCCGCCCCGCCGCACGCAAATTTAAAAATTTTGCTCCCATACAGAGCATGCGCGCTCGCACGGCGGGTGGGGGCGGTAGGGGGCGCCGAATGGGGGCGACCTCGGGGTGCATAATTTAGAAATCCGGCGCTGGTTCTTCCTATGCTTATATTTACATTTCTGGCTTGGAGGCAAGTTTTGGTTGTATAAAACCAGATGTACTGCCAAACAGAGCCTCCTATAGGCTGCCGGGCCATATAGGGGCTACCCAATAACCAATCACAGGCCAGGTATATTATCCATGCTTGTGTTGCTCCCCAACTGTTTTTACATTTGAATGTGGCTCACAGGTACAAAAGGTTGGGGATCCCTGCCCTAAAGTATATAGAGTAGGGATGCACCGAACCCACTTTTTTGGGTTTGGCCGAACCTCCGAACCCACCCAGGAGGATTCGGACAAATCCCGAACCGAATCCTAATAAGCTTATGCTGATTAGGATTGGAAGGGGTTAAAAAAAGAAAATTAATTATTTTTTTCACTGCCCATTTAACCCTGTCTGAATTCTAATTAGCATATGCTAGTTTTTGCTAATTAGGATTCGGTTCGGCTGGGACCACAGATCCGGCCAAAACTGAATCCTTAGAAAAACGCCGGGATTCAGCCAAATCCCAAACCGAATCCAGGATTCGATGCATCCCTGATACAGAGTACCGGTATATATATATAGTGATGAACGAATCTGTCCCGTTTCGCTTCACCATAAAATTCACAAAACAGCAAGAAAATTTGCGAAACGCATTTGTCATGCAATTATTTTTTTGTCACCCGCATATTTTTTTTTTGTCGCCTGTGCTTTTTTGACGCGACCACGCCCATTTGACACACAACAAAATTTTCTGCAGCTAATTTTCATGGAAGTTTTGCGAATAGCGAAATGCAGAAATTCGCTGCGATTCCATGGCTGGCCAAAAAATTCGCTCACCAATATATATATAGCTTTGAATGTTGTGCAGTTATACATATTTAATCTGGCATATTTGTACTCCATATATTGTAATGTTATTGCGCTGCCTCTGTGCTTCTGTTACACAAGTAACATCATTGTTATATGAAGCTTTAAACAGATTTTTTTTCTATCACAGAACTAAACAGCCGTATTTCCTTCTCCCTGATGTTTGATAAGAGAGTGATGTGAAGCCAAATATAACACAATCACCTCCTTATCTAACACAACAGTAAGATCCCATAGAGCTGATAAGCAGCATTCTCATTGGTGCATTCTCTTGAAGCTGTCATTTTTGGCCATCGACTTTCGAGATGCCTTTGAAGAAGTTCTACGTGCCCTTTAAATGGAAGCCAACATGGGGTGTGAGACATTATCAATAAAGCTCCCTCCAGCTATGAAATAGCCACAGTGCATAAGAGGAGCTGATAAAAACAAATTACCAGTCCACTGAAAAGCCCTTGATAATGAGCTATAATTTCAAGTTTTTCCATGTTTATTCGAGCTTGTTAACTTGCACATTCTAGGTATTTGAGTTTATCCAAACAAGGTTTCCATCTTAATAAATAAGAGTTTATTTGAAAAATCTGGAATTCACACAAACTAAAGAATTGCTAAATAAGCCCATTAATCTCTGTTTGCCTTGATAACGACAATTTCAGTCACCAAATAAACATATTTGTGCCGACTTCAAAAAGACCCTGATAGTGACCAATCTTGTATTATCCTTTATATCAATAAACCAATCAAGTTGCTTGGTGTCTTTTGTTTCTGGAAACAAGGACCTAACTCCAGCTTAAGTTTCTGCACGACCAACTGCAACTCCTGCACACCATGCCAGCAGGAAAAATGGCTTCACCAGCGGATACAAACTGTTCATAAGTAAATGAGTACTGCTCCAATTTATACGGTAAAAAGGTATATAAATACAGGCATATTATTTTGATGCCAGTAATCCTTTCAAGTGAGATAACCCAGCAGATAATGCTAATTTGTGAAATATGATGGGAATGTGAATGGGAAAGACAGAACTATTATCTAAATTAGCAGTAAATCACCCAGACACTTTTATGATGCAACAGATGTAACGTGTTGTGCGGAATAATGAGCTAGATAGGTTATCGTGCTTGTTAAGTTGTTAGTTTAATGGCTGCAGAACAATCGAGTAGAGGCTGAAACCCATCAGACACATATAGATATACAGCTGAGATCTCTGCCTTCTCTTGCTTTCCCTTTCTGTTGGCCTAAAAGCAGTGGTTATTAATGTTCTAGATCTCTAATTGTGCCACTGTCACCTTTACAGCCTTTTCTATGAGCCTTATTTGGTACCCAGCCATGTTCCATTGGTGTTATGGTGACCACTGGGGGTGGGGGGCACTAGCTGGGGGCACATTGGAAAATCACCACCACAATCCAACCTCTTATCTACACCTGTATACGTTCTGCCATTACATCAGGCACTGCATGGGGACAAATGTCAATATGGCAGGAAAGGCCAACCAACCGAGCCCAATCACCTTGCACCAAAGTGCTTGAAGAGTGTCACTGCATTAATACATTGAATTATTGATTCGGTGAATATTTTTTCCATTAAACATGCACCCACAAGCCCCACTTGTAGGGCCAACCTTTGTTATAAGCCCCATTAGCTCATAACAAGGCCATCGGTTTAGAAAAAAATGTTTTTTAATTGGTCAGTCATTCAGCCACAGTTCCAGTGAACGTCTTCACTAGTGATGGGCGAAATGTTTCACCAGGCATGGATTCACTGTGAATTTCCGCGTTTCACCATTGGTGGATTATTTCCCGAAACGGATGAAAAAATTTGCTGCGCGTCCAAAAATTGTTGCCCGCGTCAAAAGAATTGTCGCCCCTGTCAAAAAATAGTCGCGAGTGACAAAAGAATAGTCACACGTCAAAAGAATAGTTGCGGTCGTCAAAAGAATAGTCGCGTGTCAAAAGAATAGCCAGGAGAGACAAAAGAATAGTCACACGTCAAAAGAATAGTCGGGAGCGACAAAAGAATAGTCACACGTCAAAAGAATAGTCACACGTCAAAAGAATAGTCGGGAGCGACAAAAGAATAGTCACGCGTCAAAAGAATATTTGCGAGCAACAAAAGTATAGTCGCGAGTGACAAAAGAATAGTCACGCGTCAAAAGAATAGTCGGGAGCGACAATAGAATAGTCACGCGTCAAAAGAATAGTCGCGAGCGATAAAAGAATAGTCACGCGTCAAAAGAATAGTCGGGAGCGACAATAGAATAGTCACGCGTCAAAAGAATAGTCGCGAGCGATAAAAGAATAGTCACGCGTCAAAAGAATATTTGCGAGCGACAAAAGTATAGTCGCAAGTGACAAAAGAATAGTCACGCGTCAAAAGGATATTTGCGAGCGACATAAGAAAAGTCACGCGCCAAATGAATAGTCGCGAGCGATGAAATAGTCATGCGTCAAAAAAATATTCGCAAGCGACAAAAGTATAGCCGCGAGTGACAAAAGAATAGTCGTGAGCAAAAAAAGAATAATCACGCGTCCAAAGGATATTCGCGAGCGACAAAAGAATAGTCACACTTCAAAAGGATATTTGCGAGCGACATAAGAAAAGTCACGCGCCAAATGAATAGTCACGAGCTACAAAAGAATAGCCACGCGTCAAAAGAATATTCGCAAGCGACAAAAGAATAGTCGTGAGCTACAAAAGAATAATCACGCGTCCAAAGGATAATTTATATGATTTATCCAAACATCATTTTTGCTGGGGTGAAAAAAAAAACATTTTTGTGCTTACAGAAAATTTTAGAAAGAAATAGATTGTATTCAGCACTGTGTCATTATGTGCAGTGGAAAAGTCCTCCCAGGCATGATGTATACACACAATATAAGTGCATATTCCACATATTTATCTCTTTTAGACTCAGAATCAAATCGCTCGTAGACCAGTTATTCAAAACGAGTTCCTGTTTTTGAACCCGAGAAGCGTTTGCTTTGCCAGACAGTAAAGAATGGAACAAGGGGATTGTGGATACATAAAGATTTAATGGAAACTTTATTCTGTATGCAATAATAGTTCCTCGCTCGCTGGGGAGGAAGTATTTGTAACATATGGTCGACCAGAAAACATGGAATTTAAGAATTTTTTTTTTCTCTGGAACTGAATTTGTATGAGAAACAATACGGGAACCCGGCCGCTCCGTTTGGAAAACAGACACTAAATCAATCGCTGGGATTAAAATCATTACACGTTAACAAAGAAGTTAATACCTTTGGCTTAGAAAGAGGCCCAGGCAGGAAGAAATGCAATCTTTATTTTAATCATTAAGCTCAATAAAATAACCATGGGATTGTGTCTTCTCTTCTTCTCGCTCTTCTCAACAGCATTAATTGAAATGAAGTGAATATGGACATACACAGAATAATATGGTGGGGTGGTCGGGTCAGCGGTTCATGAAGGGGCAATCATGGCTGGTTTTAAAGGACATGTAAACCCTACATTTTCCTACTGTGTATATTAAGGTGCCCATACACCTTCAGATCCTCTCACTTAGCGATGTTGCCAAGCGAGCAGATCTTCTCCCGATTTTGGGAGAATCCAGGCTAATTCGATTGTTTGCAGATCACATTATAACGAGGGGTATAGGCAAAGTCGGCCCGGGGATCACATCAACGAGCTGATACGGTCCCCAATTCGACTGGATTTTTTAACCTGCCCGATTAAGATCTGGCCGATTTCAGGCCAGATATCGGTCGGGCAAGGACAGATTAGCTGCCGAATCGGTCTAAAGCACCGGTATCAGCAGCAAGGATCGGCCTGTGTATGGGGACCTTAAGTTAGGCACATCTCCCCCAGCCAAACCACAATATTTGTACTGCAAATATCCCCTCTGTTTGCCAGCACTCTTACATTTTCCTAAAACAAATATCAGTTCTTACCGGGAGGCCATTTTCCCTCCACATCTTCAATGACATTTACATCTGCAAACAGCACATGTGCACTGTAAAGATCATGTAACCAAGAATGCAGGCTTACACAGGCAGCACAGGCAGGCTTACACATGCAGAACTAAAAACTCATGCTTGGATTGTGCCCTGGTTAAACTGAGCTCTGGAGAAGAGGCTAGGGGAATAAAAACATGTTTCCAGCACAGTTACAGCAGAGTTCCTATGGAAACCAGCAGGGTCGGACTGGGGGGTGCAGGGCCCACCGGGGCTCCCGCCCCAGGGGCCCTGCAGGTGCCCCAGCCGCGTCCCCTAACCCCCCCCCGCAGGGCCCCCGCCTGACGTCCTCCCCGAGCGCGTATATATTGAACGCGTCAGGGGAGGAACAGTCAGTAGGGGGGAGCGCCGGCAAAGGTTGGACTGGGCCGCTGGGACCCACTAGGGCCGGGGCCCACCAGGATTTTTCCCGGTGTCCCGGCGGCCCAGTCCGACCCTGGAAACCAGCAATACCATCTCTTCATTGGCATGTAGTGCTTGTAGTGCCCCTGAAATACCTGTATAGCTTATTGCAAACAAGGAAGGAATATTGGGGACTGTGTGTTTGATTCAAATCTCTGTACCCCTGCCCAGTCCCTAGTTCTGCTCCCTTATTTGCAATGAGAAGAAGGAATGTTCCAGTGTAGGTGCAGGGTTTAAGGGCAGCAGAGCAACTGGGCCAAGGGGAGAGGAAAAGGGAAATCTGTCCTTTGAGGGCAATAGCCAACACAACTAGTGATGTGCGGGCCGACCCAACACCCACAGGTTGGGCGGGTTCGACCAACCTCAGAACTTCACATGCGGGTTGCAGGTGGGTTCGGGCTGCCCGCAACCTTACACGGCAGAATAAATAGGCCCCCAAATGTTGTCGCTGAATGCTCTCACTACTGACATTAATATTTATTGGTATCATGAGCAAAGGATTCTCGTAAATGACCGCATCAACTTGCCGTTTGTTTTCTCGACAACGTTACATTAGAAGTCCTGACTTTACCACTATACTCAGATTGTAAGCTCTACGGGGCAGGGACCTCCTTCCTACTGTGTCTCATACCACATGGCACTTATATATATATATATATATTTATTGTATTTATTTATTATATCACTTGTCCTCCCTGTGTGTAATTGTGTATATTGTAAGATTGTACAGCGCTGCGTACCCTTGTGGCGCTTTATAAATAAAATTATACATACATACATACATACATATTCTGGAGCAGTTTGTTGATACTCCGGATGGTGCTGTTTGTTTTCTTCTCTACTAAATCACCTGAAATTATATTTACAGTATAAAAATGTAATAATAAAGTATGCAGAGCCATTTGGAAATGCATTTAAATATGATTAGGAAATGTTGTACTTTGTTTGTATTCTCTCTTCATGGGTGTTAAAGGGACACTGTCATACTTTTTATTTCTAAATTACACTGTTTACAGAGCAAATAATTCCCTCTGCCATTTGAACCTTTATTCTTGAACCAACAAATGTATTTGTAGCTGTAATATTGGTGTGTAGGCGCCATCTCAGTGCATTGTGCCTGAGTCTGAGCTTTCAGCCAGCGCTACACATTAGAACTGCTTTCAGCTAACCTATTGTTTCTCCTACTCCTATGTAACTGGAGGAGTCCCAAGCCGGACTTGGATTTCTTACTATTGAGTGCTATTCTGATACCTACTGGGAGCTGCTATCTTGCTCCCTTCCCATTGGTCTGCGGATCGGCTGCTGAGGGGGGGGGATATCACCCCAACTTGCAGCACAGCAGTAAAGTGTGACTGAAGTTTATCAGAAAACCCTGGGAAATGAAGAATGTGGCTAGCCCCAGTGCATGAATATGATAGGGACTAGTGATGATCGAATTTCGTTTGGCAGGCATGGATTTGCAGCGAAATTCAGCAATTTGCTATTGACAAATTTTTCCGTGAAACTGACGCAAAAATGGTGGAAGAGTGTGGAAAAAGTCATGGTCACATCCAAAAAAAAGTTGCAGTCATGTCGAAATAGTCGCAGTCACATGGAAAAAGTTGCAGTTGCATCCAAAGTCCAAAGTCACAGTCATAGTTAGATGGTAGGTTCAGCTGGGCCAGGGACTGATCTGAATGAAATATATTAAATATGTAAAGAAGAATAATACTTTGTTTTAACGTTATACAGACTCTAGCCAATAAATGGTGACTATTTCTATTCATACAAAGCCGTAACCCCACTGTGTGTTTCTCCATTCTTCCCCCAGTTGCCAGTGAAGAAGCATTCAGAATGCAGCCCAAGCAGAAATGTTTACAGTCGGCAAATGTTGGAAAGCTATAAATAATTCCCTATCCAGTGAGAAATGCTGAATATTCAGTAACTTAGTGTTTTCATTTAACTGAATGTGGATGAGCCCAGATAACACATTTGTTCCAATGAGAACATAAGCACTACTTCTTTTTGTCTGTAATAGATCAAAGGGCTCATTAAGTGCACAGATGGGGCAGGCAACTTGCGCTTTTCCCCACAATAACACCACTCTCGTTAAAGGTACTTGAAGCAAAATGTGCTCCGTGCACTTCTGTATAGTTGCGCTCAGTGCCGCTCAGTCCTTCCTGCCTTTACTTCCACACCAGGCTCTGTTGCACCTATTGACCCAGGGGACACAGAAGGTGAAGGTAACCCTGAAGCTACCGACTGGTCAGGAAGTGGTGGTAGCTCCCAGGTTCATTAACACAGTGGTAACCTCTAAACCCCTTTTCAATCTGTACTAGATTATTAGATATGTAGGGAGCCCATAGGGTTAAGCTCCCCTGGCTTTAATTCCCTACCTCTTCACATATCCACTGTTACTGGGCAAAGTTCCATGTATCAAGTTTACAGTTATGTCTATACCTTACTGGTTATTTGTGGTTGACCACACCCCTTGCAAACTCATATAGTGTTTAGCAAGGTACACTGAGCCTGGGAGCAGAACTAGGCCCCAGTAAGCCATTTGCCCCAGAGTGTTACCAGCTCTGGTGAAGTCGGGGACAGGGACCCCGTGAATGAGGACTAGTTATATAGTTACTCTTGTCAAGCACTATCTAGGAGAGTGAGGTAGAGAGGCAAGGAAGCAAGGGCAGTTTTCCAGCCCCATCCAGGAGAGTAGAAAGGAAGTACCCTTCCATCTGGCAATGTTGCCTCAGCTTAGGGCCATGGAGTAGACATAGGAGACAGGTTAGAATGAACCCTGATCCCTAGTCACCTGGAGGACTCTCAAGCTATGGGTTATCAACCTGAGGACTGAGGTATCTATCTATCAATAGGTGCTGGACCCTTGTGCTTAGGGAATCGAGATGCTGAACACCAGAAATGACGCCAGGCAGGTTCCCACGTGTCCAATTTGCGACTATATGCGAGTTGCATTAATTTTCCTAAATTGAACGAACTGGAACACTGACTGTAAGCCAGGCCTCATCCCCAACATCAGTGCCCAACTCCTTACATATAAATGGAAGCAAATGCCACCAACAATGTTCCAACATCTAGTGTGAACCTTCCTAAACGTGTAGAGGCTGTTATAGAGGAGTAACATCATGACATCATGACATATACATAACAGGCAGATGTCCACATAGTTCTGGTCATACAGATAATGTCTCCATTGATATTATATACCTCCTCTAGATTGCTAGCACATCTGCTTCTAGCATAGTAGAAGGGCTATGGGTAAGGACACAGTGGCCAGATGGCCTAAGACTTGCAGGTTAAGCAAGACTGTCCTCCTAAAAGACATGTAAAATTCAGTCAGATCGGGGACCTGAGTTAAATGACCGAATTAGCCTAAATTCCCCTGATATCGCCCACCCGTAGGTGGGGATATCGGGAGAAGACCCTCTCGCTTGGCAACCTCACCAGGGGGTGAGTGGGTTAGAGGAGGAGAAGGAATCCTAAGTCATTAAGGGGATGCTACAACCTTACTATTAATATACTCATTAGTTTTAGTTGCCCTTTATGGCTTAGTTACTGTATAACTGATGCTGGATCATGTAGGGTTCCTTTCTTTCCTTATATTACATTATACTATTGTTTTGTTGCTTTTGTGGTGCAGCCACATTGCTCATTCCGCTTTGGGCGCTTACATCACGTCTTTTCTGACTTGTACAAAAGAGAGTAATTAGCAAGTTTCCGCTTCTAATGTGAGCCGACCCCATTTGCTGCTTTGCTCCGTACGATAAAACAAATGACATCCCATTTTCATGTTTAAGCCCCGCTTTGGTGACCCCCTGGATATTTTCACGACCGTTTCAAAAGCTGCAAATTAGCCGTTTGTAATTGCGAGGACAGACCTGCAACTAGAAGCGAGCAACTCACTTCCGGAGATCGGCGGCTGACCTGCGCTCCTGTTACAGTTCATTGGAATGGGAGTCACAAGCAATTACAATTATGGGGATCTAGATTTTGCAAAAATCACTTGTGTGACTTATATAATTGCTCTTACAGTATAACACCTACAATCTGATTCTAAGGAGAAAGAAATAAATATTATTTTTTATAATTCTTTTCTTACCTCAAATATATTCAGGGTCAGACTGGGGGGTGCAGGGCCCACTAGGGCTACCGCCCCAGGGGCCCCGCGCCACCCAAGGTGCCTGCTCCGGCCACGTCCCCCGCCGCGCACCCCTAAACCCCACCCCCTGCAGGGGCCCCTATCCGACGTTGGACATCGGAGGCCAGAGGAAGCAGCAATAGGGTCGGGTCTGGGCTGCTGGGGCCCACCAGGAATTTTCCAAAAGTCCCGGCGGCCCAGTCCAACCCTGAATATGTTTGAGCCCGGGTGCCTCATAGGGACAACACCAGCCAATTGTCCATTTTGCTCTAAGCTATTGGTCCAAGATTCTTGTTGTTTTAGTATGATATAGAGAGTGACAATTTGCAATTGGTCGTCATTTTTTGTATTATATTTTGTTTTGTTTTGTTTTTTAAAATATTTAGCTTTATGTTCAGCAGCTCTACGGTTTGGATTTTCAGCAGCTACTGTATCTGGTTGCTAGGGTGCAGATTATCCTAGCAACCAGGCTGTGGTGTAAATGACTGGAATATCAATAGAAGAGGTCTAAATAGAAATATAAAGAATAAAAAGTAAAAATAGCACAGAAATTATAGCCACACGGAGACATTTTTTCATTTGTTTGCCGGCTGAAAGCTGTAAAGAATCAGAAGGCTGCAAATAATTCCAAAACGATACCAATTCTAATACACAATATAAAGTGAAGAATATTTCGAAAGTTCCTAAGAACTGGGCATTTTATAACATACTAGACATTAACTTAAAGGTCAACTACCCCTTTAAACCTAGAAAATCAATCCCAAGGCACAGAGTACGGCACTCAGTGGCGTAAGGTATAGTGATTAGTGAATCTGTCCCATTTCGCTTCTCCATAAAATTTGCGAAATGGCGGAAAATTTGCAAAACACACTTGTCGCGCAATTTTTTTATCTTTTTTTCGCCCGCGTCTTTTTTTGTCACCTGCGTGTTTTTGATCTGACCACACCCATTTTGACGCGCAACAAAAACATTTTACGTGTGGCGAATGTTTCCGCGGCAAATCTTCACGGAAGTTTCGCCAATGACGAAATGCGGAAATTCGCTGCAAATCCATGCCTGGCATGAAAAAATTCGTTCATCACTAGTAAGGACGCCATGTTCTTAATGCATGTCCTGAGCTGGTAATGGGATCCAGATTCACCTAGTGCAAGGGGTGCCGTTGCCATAGTGATGAGCAATTTTTTTCGGCAGACATGGATTCGCGGCAAAATTCCGCATTTCGCCATTGGCGAATTGTTTCTAGAAACTTCACTGTGGAAAATTCATGGTCACATAAAAAAAAAAAATAGCGTGGTCATGTAAAGAAAAAGGTGTGGCCGCATAAAAAAAGGGCATGGGTGCGTCAAAAAAAGGCAGAGACGCATAAAACAAGTCACACGTAGTGATGAGCAAATCTGTCCTGTTTCACCATAAAATGCGCAAAACGGCAAAAAAATTCACGAAATGGTGAAAAATTTGCAAAACGCATTTGTGGTGCAAATTATTATTATTTTTTTTGTTGACTGTGTTTTTTTGACGCGACCCCACCTTTTTTGATGCGACCGCGACCAATTCAACACAACCACGCCCTACTTTTCCACAACTGCACCCTTTTTGACGCAACCCAATTTGACACGTGACAAAAAGAAATTCAGCGCAAAAAAATTTCCCGAAGTTCCCGAAATTTTCAGAATTTGGCTTTTCTCGTGAAGAGAGTGCTATTGGGCTCCCTGCACTAGTGATGCGGCCCTGCTCCGGCGTGAAAAAACAAAGTGGGGGTGGAGCAATGGGGGTGGCACCAACTTGGACACCTCAGGTGGTGGGGGGCGGGTTTGGTATATGGACCAAGCTAGAAAAGGAGGAGTTAGATAGCTGGGGGGAGGGAGGCGGGGCTCCTGGCCTTGGGTACCAATACTAGTTGGCCCAGCTCTGTATGATTTTGCACTTGAGGTGTATATGTGGAATACCATAGGCCGCTTGCATGCCACCATTTTGTCCCATACCTAGTTACTGAGGTTGCTGAGAAGTGTGGAGAAGCCCATGCCTGTCTCTGTATGGCCCCCCTCAGCACATACAATAAAGGGGGTCCCATCTTTGTGCCCACCCCCTTCCTTTCTTTAACTGCAGATTAAAGCGTTTATTACAGTTTAGCTGTTATTAAATCCCAGCAGCGAGCCTTCCGCCATCCCTGGGATTCTGGAGAATTCTAATTCAGCGAGCCTTGCAGTGGCGCATATTTAACATTCCTCTTATGATTATTAAAATCATCTACAGGTTAGCATAACACATAAAAATTAAAAACGCGACCTCTCATACAGAGCGTTCGCTCCTCCCGTGAGCGCTCTCTTACGCCGTGAATAATGTAATCCCCGCTTCTCTCCCCAAGTCTCTATGAAAATGGATATACTGGCCGAATCCCACTGTGATTATATTGCTGGGTTAATGGTTTCCTCCTCCTTTCAGCTAAATCACATCCATTACGTTGAGTATTTGTGCCGTTTGGACACAACGCAGTTTATGCCTTTCCCATAATATATGGGGCTGCCAATGGGGGCTGAGTTGTAAGTATAGGTTTTATACACAGGAATGATGAAAAAATGACTGTTTTCTACATGGGCCAGACAGAACAACCAGCCAAGTCCAAGAATGCAATTAGGTCGACTTCATACCGTCTGAAAGAAATATCTGTAACTCAATCCATGTTCACAGGCCTGTAAGCAGTGTAATAAAATAGCCCTGTGATTAACTATAGAGAACATTCCTCTTTATTCTTTACTTAATATTGTCAGGAAGACGCATACAGCTCCTGTCTCTGCATCCATTCTGTTCCACAAATGCTGCCCAAACATGGCAGCTGTTCTGAAACTCCCAGCATAATTGCAGGTACAGGTATGAGATCCATTAGCCGGAAACCTGTTATCCAGAAAGCTCCAAATTACAGGAAGGCCAAGTTATTTCTCTATAATAATAAAACAGTAGCTTGTACTTGATCCCAACTAAGATATAATTACTCCTTATTGGGGCAGAACAGCCCTATTGGGTTTATTTAATGGTTAAATTATTCCCCTTTCTCTGTAATAATAAAACAGTACCTGTACTTGATCCCAACTAAGATATAATTACCCCTTATTGGGGGCAGAACAATCCTATTGGGTTTATTTAATGGTTAAATGATTCCCTTTTCTCTGTAATAATAAAACAGTACCTGTACTTGATCCCAACTAAGATATAATTACCCCTTATTGGGGGCAGAACAGTCCTATTGGGTTTATTTCATGGTTAAATGATTCCCTTTTCTCTGTAATAATAAAACAGTACATGTACTTGATCCCAACTAAGATATAATTACCCCTTATTGGGGGCAGAACAGCCCTATTGGGTTTATTTCATGGTTAAATGATTCCCTTTTCTCTGTAATAATAAAACAGTACCTGTACTTGATCCCAACTAAGATATAATTACCCCTTATTGGGGGCAGAACAGCCCTATTGGGTTTATTTCATGGTTAAATGATTCCCTTTTCTCTGTAATAATAAAACAGTACATGTACTTGATCCCAACTAAGATATAATTACCCCTTATTGGGGGCAGAACAGCCCTATTGGGTTTATTTAATGGTTAAATGATTCCCTTTTCTCTGTAATAATAAAACAGTACATGTACTTGATCCCAACTAAGATATAATTACCCCTTATTGGGGGCAGAACAGCCCTATTGGGTTTATTTAATGGTTAAATAATTCCCTTTTCTCTGTAATAATAAAACAGTACCTGTACTTGATCCCAACTAAGAAATATATTAAACCCAATAGGATTTTTTTGCCTCCAGTAAGGATTAATTACTATTAATTAATCCTTACTGGAGGCAAAAACATCCTATTGGGTTTAATATATTTCTAGTAGACCTAAAGTATGGTGATCCAAAATACAGAAAGGAACCCAGACTTTATCCAGAAAACTCCAGGAACCCAGACTTTCCATAATGAGCCCTTTGTGTGCCTATCCAGACCTATAACCTGACCCACCCTGCCCCTGATCTGCCCAAACCCCACCCATTTGGTGGGTCCAGAAAGAGACTACAGCTGAGGCTGATGGGAGATATAGTCCAGAAAGAGACTACAGCTGAGGCTGATGGGAGGTATAATCCACAAAGAGACTACAGCTGAGTCTGGTGGGAGATATAGTGCACAAAGAGACTACAGCTGAGGCTGATGGGAGATATAGTCCAGAAAGAGACTACAGCTGAGGCTGATGGGAGGTATAGTCCAGAAAGAGACTACAGCTGAGGCTGATGGGAGATATAGTCCAGAAAGAGACTAGAGCTGAGGCTGATGGGAGGTATAGTCCAGAAAGAGACTAGAGCTGAGGCTGATGGGAGGTATAGTCCAGAAAGAGACTAGAGCTGAGGCTGATGGGAGGTATAGTCCAGAAAGAGACTAGAGCTGAGGCTGATGGGAGGTATAGTCCAGAAAGAGACTACACAAAACTTCTTCTTTAAGTGTCTGTTCTACAGCAAAGTAACGCAGAGAAAAATGAATGGCATGGAAAGCGGCTCCTAATGAACTCATTGATATGATTAAGGTGGATCTCTGCTTTAAGCTGCTCTGTGCCTTGGGGTACGTGTTACATTACTAACCCATGCATCACAAGCCCATCTGTCTCTGAATAATATCCATACAGTGCTCTTCTGTACGGAGCCCAGCAGCACCGGCACAATTAGCAGTTTAAAATAACTACAGCATATGAGATAAACATTTTTATTAATTGCCCCAAGTTGCCGGGAGTGGCACGGCTCTAAAAGTGCCCAAACTTTCATTGTGTGTCACTATAGGCACCAATACGCCTGAGCAAAACCTATCCCTTTTATTTGTAATCTCTGGTGAAATACTCAGTATAATATATAGATGTATAGAAGTGAATATGTATAATTATTGGTTTGTATCTATCTGTAGCCAATGAGAAGGCTGCTAACTCTCCCTGCAGATTCAGCCCTGCACAAGAACTCCACTGTTGTTGCCCTTCCGATGTTTTAAAGGACAGAAGGAAATAACGGAGAAATCAATACTAGGATGCATGCACTGAATTCTCACACATAATTACTTATCTGTAAATAAAAAAAAATATAAAATATTTATGTATGCATGTTTGGGTGAATATATTTTCCTGTTCCCTGGCCATTTGTACTGACACTGAATATATACATTTAAACATAGGAATAGAATCTACTGTACTCTTTGAACTAACACATCCTTTTGTCTTCAGCAGAACAATGTAAGATGATAGATAGATAGATAGATAGATAGATAGATAGATAGATAGATAATAGATAGAAAGATAATAGATAGATAGATAGCTTGATTGAAAGATAATAGATTGAAAGAAGATCGATAGATAGATAGATAGATAGGTGATGATAGATAGATAGATAGATAATAGATGAAAAGATAATAGATAGATAGATAGGTAAATAAATAGATAGATAATAGATGGAAAGATAATAGATAGATAGATAGATAGATAGATAGATAGATAGATAGATAGATGATAGATGATAGATGATAGATAGATAGATAGATAGATAGATAAACGGATAGATAATAGATGGAAAGATAATAGATAGATAATAGATGATAGATAGATGATAGATAGATAGATGATAGATAGATAGATGATAGATAGATAAATAGATAGATAATAGATGGAAAGATAATAGATAGATAGATAATAGATGATAGATAGATAGATAGATAGATAGATAGATAGATAGATAGATAGATAGATCTAGGAAAAAAGATGTTGGTAGAGAGATATAGATAGGTAGATAGATAAGTTGAATTTATAGATAAACATAGATATAAAGGTGTTGGTGGATGAATAGATGTAGGTAGAGAGATATAGATAGGTAGATGTAAATATATCTAAGTTGAAACATATAGATAAAGTAGTTACCAAATTGATCAATTAAAATTTACATTAAAAATGATGGTTTAGGCAGGAACCATCTAAACGCCCAACTGGCAAGTCAACAATTGACAACCTATCTATGTACTGTTGGTATGACCGCTCTGCAATAGCAACTAAAGGATGTTCTTAATTGCCAAATTATTAGAGCAACATAAGCCAAATATGGCATATGATACATATTGGGCACTTTCACAACTGGGTAATAACCGAGTATAGCGGGGCGTCTACTGACCAAGCGTTGTACTCTCTTTAGTGGGCCTTTATCATAAAGTCCCTATGTGTGGAGGGTGAAACGTTCGTCAGACGCTTTTTAATTATGGTTAGTCATGACCTTATAACGCAGTAGGAAGTGTTGACTGGGTTTTGGGAGTCAATAGATAGATAGATGTAAGTACCTTGTAGAGCAGTGATCCCCAACCAGTGGCTCGGGGGCAACATGTTGCTCACCAACCCCTTGGGTGTTGCTCTCAGTGCCCCCAAACCAGGGAGTTATTTTTGAATTCCTGACTTGGGGGCAAGTTTTGGTTGAATAAAAACAAGATTTCCTACCAAATAAAGCCCCCTGTAAGCTGATAGGGTGCATAGAGGCCCCTAATAGCCAATCACAGCCCTTATTTGGCTCCTCCATGAACTTTTATGGTGCTTGTGTTTCTGCCCAAGTCTTTTTACATTTGACTGTGGCTCACAAGTAAGAAAGGTTGGGGATCCCTGTTGTAGAACAATGTAGACAGATCTAGATAGAAAAATGTAGATTGATGAATCCACCCACACCTCTATGCTCAACTTCTCACGTAAGAGGAGCTCTAAGAAGAGAATAATAGTTTGGGGATTACTCCATGTTGGATGGATTTGCTTCTCCAGAGGGTTAAGTATTGGAGAGATCAATATAACAAAGTAAATGGTGGCACAGGTGACAGCTCTTTATTACAGGGCTGGGGAAATGAGACCAGCGCCTCCAAAGGAATAAATACACTCAATTATAAATACACTCAATTATAAATACACTCAATTATAAATACACTCAATTATTGCTCAGTCATTGCATTAATGTGCCCTTGTTTCCAGAGCAGAATAAAAACCTCTGAGGGGGTTTAAAAATATTTCCTCGAGTATAAATGAAGCAGCAATGGAATATATAAATATCATTGTTTCTGCATTTGGGAATCATTCAGCTTTGTATTAGTCTGCCCTAATGCAGGGCTTCTGCCTGTCTGAAACATCAATGGGAAGAGCATGATATGAACCGATCCCTTATTCCATGGTCCAATCATTACAGTGATATAAGTCAGGAATGGGCTGTTATTGGGGATCCAGTTGAGGATGAACTATGACTGGTTGGGTGTTAGAACTGTCTGGTTTTGCACATGGATCTTTCTAGGTTTCAGGCACTTCTGCAAAGGCTGAGGGCCCATATGAGCGCCATTTATATCTACTCCTGTCCCAACACATGGCACTAACACATGGCACTAACATATGTGAAATATAGCTTCAATACTCACTAGTGTCAACATATGGAAATCCATACACCAGCCCACCCAGTAAGGGCATTATTATTCCATTTAATAGAGCAGATGTTGGTACCCTCTTTAATAACAAATGACATAATCCGTATTGCACTGCACATAAAGTGGATTGGTGCTTTTCATCTTTTTGGATTGACAATATTGTTTTTTGGGAAATGATTAATTCAAACATTTCATATATATTCAGATGATTAACCCCTTACCAACATGAACCTGTAAAGGGGGTTGAGCCCAGCTTGCATGGGGGATGAGGAATTGCATTCTGGCGCTGCTCATCTTGATTGAGCCCTCCTCTGATCCCAAGACCCCTGGTGAAACACCTTACAATGAATTTTCCCTTTAAACAAACAGAATGAACTTAAGAGTATTTCAGGATGAACATTTTTAAAAGGATTCTTCCTTGTACAAAGCTAACTACACAATGGGTCAATGGGCGGCCTAAGTGTTCTGCTGCCTGGTGGAAGCTATAGCCAGGGCCGGATTTAACTTCTCGGCGCCCCGAGGCCGCCCCCGGCCCCCCCACGAGTGCGCAATCGCGCAGCGCCCTCTCCCCCCGAGTGCGCATACGCGATCAATGCGCATGCGCAATCGCACATTTAAACTCCCATATGGAGCAGTGGGGAGAGGTCCCAACTGCTCTGTATGGGAGCCAAATGTAAAAAATCTGTTGCGGCGGGGCGGCATGCCGCCCCTAAACTTGTGCCGCTCTAGGCCCGGGCCTTTGTGGCCTTTCCACAAATCCGGGCCTGCCTATAGCTGAATGACCTTGCTGTCTAAACAGTTTCATACATTTAGGGATCTAGCCACCCCTATAAAATTCTGGTTTTGTTTAGGCAAATAAATGCCACAGGGTCCAAAAAGGTTCTGTTTGTAGCTGTTGGTACCAAAGAGATCTTACCCTTCCAAACCATCTTGATGACTATAGACAAAAAGTCTATTAAACTATTTGCAAGGCTGAGCTAACAGAGACTCCCAGGGTTGCATTTTTAGATAGATGATAGATACATAGATAGATGATAGATAGATAGATAGATGATAGATAGATAGATAGATAGATAGATAGATAGATAGATGATAGATACATAGATAGATGATAGATAGATAGATAGATGATAGATAGATAGATAGATAGATAGATAGATAGATAGATAGATAGATAGATAGATAGATGATAGATGATAAATACATAGATACATAGATAGATGATGATAGATAGATAGATGATAGATAGATAGATAGATAGATAGATGATAGATACATAGATAGATGATAGATAGATAGATAGATAGATAGATAGATAGATAGATAGATGATAGATAGATAGATAGATAGATAGATAGATAGATAGATAGATAGATAGATGATAGATACATAGATAGATGACAGATAGATGATAGATAGATAGATAGATAGATAGATATATAGATAGATGATAGATACATAGATAGATGATAGATACATAGATAGATAGATAGATAGATAGATGATAGGTAGATAGATAGATAGATAGATAGATGATAGATAGATAGATGACAGATAGATGATAGATACATAGATAGATGACAGATAGATGATAGATAGATAGATAGATAGATAGATGATTGATAGATAGATAGATAGATAGATGATAGATAGATGATAGATAGATAGATAGATAGATGATAGATAGATAGATGATAGATAGATGATAGATACATAGATAGATGACAGATAGATAGATAGATAGATAGATAGATAGATAGATAGATAGATAGATAGATAGATAGATAGATAGATAGATGTACCCCTTAGGCCTTTATGAGGTCATGGAAGTCCTTAGTGACTTCTAAAATCCATATATGTTACAATGCCTGGGAATGTATGCTATATATAAAGTATCTTAAAAGTAAAAACTGATTTTTAACCCAATGTAAGAATTTTCTAGACTAACCCATTAAAGGCAGCCGGTTGCATATATACAGTAAAATGAGCGCTGCCTTGAGAAAAGCGGTTGTGGGCAAATACAGATGATATTCAGATAATTGCTGACAAGTGACACTGCCACTGAAAGGTGAAATGTGTAAAGTCCATAAATCTCTAGCCAACTAGTAACTGGAGCAAGGAGACAATAAACCGTTTTACGACAGCAGTCAAATATTTACAAAGGAAAGGCCATACAGGTATAATATATGTGTAAATGAATAAGAAACATAAGGATATATACAAATGGCTTTTACAGGTATTGAACCAGAGGAGATAAATATATAAACACAGTTGCTGAAACACGCCCGTTGTTGCTGGGAGTTGTAGATTATTCTTCAGGGCCAATAACCTGAGCGATAGTGTCTTGTATCTATCCACTGTGTTATTACATTCATTTCCTAAATTATTCTCCCCACCCCACCCATGTATTTATCACTCTTTCTGTAAAGAAGTCTTTCCTTATGTTTCCTCTTCATTTCTATACCCCCCAACGCCATGTTAGGCCTTTGGTTCTAGGCATAATCTCATTGTTCTGACTCCATTCAAATTACTTAGGGGCCCATTCATTAAACCATGAATTGTCGCTTATTGGAGGCAAGTTTTGGAGGCATAAAGACTATGTGTAATGCCAAACAGGGCCTTCTGTAGGCTGCCAGTCCACAATGGGCTACCATAAAACCACAATAAAATCACAACCCTCATTGGCCACCACAAGTACTTGTTTCATGCTTGAGTTGCTCCCCAACATTTTTTTACTGTTGCTCACCCCTAGATATAACCAATCACAAACCTCATTGGCCACCCCAAGGACTTTTTTCATGTTTGATTTGCTCCACAACATTTTTTTATTGTTGCTCACCCCTAGAAATAACCAATCACAACCCTCATTGGCCACCACAAGGACTTGTTTCATGCTTGAGTTGCTCCCCAACATTTTTTTATTGTTGCTCACCCCTAGATATAACCAATCACAAACCTCATTGACCACCCCAAGTACTTTTTTCATGCTTGAGTTGTTCCCCAACATTGTATTATTGTTGCTCACCCCTAGAAGAATCTCTGCATGGGCACAGTGGACCTATTATTCTATGATACATTGAACCTCACTGGGACTGAAAAGATGGGGATAACAAAAGGGGCAGCATACAGAACAGGATAACAGTCCTGCAAACTATCAACCCTGTGCGAGCAAAGGTCCCTGGGGCAAAATTTGGTTTACAACCCCAATTGTTGCCATACAAACTCCCATGTCCCTAATCCTCCCCGGCAGGTTCTCTCTATCCAAATACTTCAGTATCTGCATGTGAGTATGTTCCCCGGCCACTACCAATGAAATAACAACACAGGGGGGCAACCCCAGCTTCTCCCTGCCCCCCAGATACACCACCTGCTAAGACGCAGTCCAGAAAAAGTACCCATATTCCCTTCCATTCTATAAACTAGAGAACCAGGAACTGATGTAAAACTCCCAGGCAAATGAGGAATAGTTCCCCCCCAACAGGGCAAAGGTAACGGACCGGGGACTTCTTCAGCCTCAGGGGAAAGTGAACCCTATGGGATCCTTATGTATACAGTATATTGTGAGTCGCTCCCTAATCTAATAAGTAGTATTTCTATCCTAATTATTTGTTTATCTTTCATACTCCTATAAATTTCCCTACAGATGACACCATTTTGACAGACAAAGTCTTATTTTAGAGCAGAACATTAAACTATGAACATAATGTCTCGGTACAGGCTTTGTTGTTTTCTTTCTAACAATAAAGAAAAGTTCTTCTAAAACTCCCAAACATCGCTGACCTCACAGTAAAATTCTCAACTTCTGAATATTTTTGCTTGACAAACAGAACAGACGTGGATTCTCTGTGAGAAACTCCGACGTCCAAAAACATCTAACGAGGCAACTTCATATCAGCAAATTCTGAAGTAAAAGGAATAAGGGGGGGGGGGGGGAAGGAGAACGGAGCTAAAATGATAAATGAGATCAGCTAAAATATAGAGAAGTGAGTATTGTTAGCACTAAATCTTTGATGGCTTTTCATGAGCTCATATTTTTCAGCTGTAAAATGAATTGCTGTGCGGGTACTTAAGGATTTCGGATGTTAAACAAACTGGATGTGGATAAAGACAGGGAAGAAATATATGGGATTGAGTGTTGGCACAATGGGCGCAATATGTCACTCGGCTGTTGTGTGATATTGTGAGTAAATAATGAGGTTTAGGTTAGTAGGGAACTACTGGAAAGGGAATGCAGAGGGTTATTGTGGGGCAGAAGGTTATTATATTAGTCCCTGACAGTGCCGGGCCAAGCCGGCGGGACACCCTAGGCAACCCAACCACATCCCACCCACCCCTGACCTCACACAAGGGCCCGGGCCAGGGGTAGGTGCAAGAAGAGGTTCTTGTTTAGTATTGATATGCAAGCCAGCCCGCAACCCGCAGGCAGGATCGGACTGGGGCCCTGCAGGTGCCCCCGCCGGCGTGTCCCCTAACCACATCCCGCAGGGTCCCCCACCCGACGTTCTCCCCTAAGCATGTGTAAATTTAACGCGCCAGGGGAGGAACAGTCAGGCAGGGGGGGACGCTGGCAAGGGTCGGGTCTGGCTGACCCGGTGGGCCCACTAGAGCCGGGGCCCACCGGGATTTTTCCCGGTGTCCCGGCGGCCCAGTCCGACCCTGCCTGCAGGCGGGTTTGGGCCGACAATGCAACATCAAAAGCAGGTCGGTGAATGTTGAGCCCTTCTGCCTCCATCCCCACCCATGACCTAACTGAGCCCCACTTATGGGACAGGCAGCGTCTTTTTATAGGTGCGTGCCTACCCTGTGCCGCCTCTTCTATGACATCACAGAGTCAGGTTCGCGTCTATATGTAGACGCAAATCCGGGGGCAGGGACGTCTGCGGGTGGAGAAGTGGTGGGTTAGGGTCGGCTCGCACATCACTATTGCCTAGCACCCCATCCCCATTGGGCCCTAGGCCCGTGTCCCTCCTGCCTACTACTAGTTCTGGCCCTGGTCCCCACTTCAGGTCCTTTATGTTAAAGTTGTATATATGATCTGCTCGAGACCAGGGGTATTACAGATAAGGAGTCTTTCTGTAATTTGGATCTCCATACCTTAATTGTCCAAAAAAACATTTCAACATTAAATAAACCCAATAGGATTGTTTTGCCTCCAATAAGGATTAATTATATGATTAAAATGAAGTATATGGAAGATGACCTTCCCGTTATCCAGAAAGCTCCAAATTACGGGAATCCTGCCTGGCCACCACCACTCCCTGCTCTGCTGCGCTACTTACTTCGCTGTTGAAAATTAAAGATGGTCATGCAAGGGGTTTGCCTTTTTGACATCACAACTCCTCCCTGTGACATCACCACCCCTCCCATTTACATCACTGTCCACTCTCCCTGCCTTGCCAATATAGGCTTTATAAAAAAGATGGCTACCCTATGCAAAGTAAAACACCACCAGTCTTTTATACTATTTACACAGACACCTCCCTATTAAACATCTATAATATAAGGATAAATAATGAAGCTAAATACAAAGTGTCTCTCAGTTATGCAGCATGTCTATCTTTAGGCCTGGACTCTTTGCTATTCTTAAGAGGAGTCAGTGGTCGGACGTTTTGTAGAGGAATTAATCTAAGACTGAATGTGCCTAATAAAACAAAGGCAAAGACTTTCAATTTTTTTTTTTTTGCATTAATTTTAGCCCTCCAGGTATTAAAGGGGAACTAAACCCAAAAATACCATTTTGCATTCTAAGCAACTGTCCAATATACATTTATTACATATTTCCACTGGTTTGAAAGTTGTTTGTAAATAAAACTGCTATTGGAGGCAGCATCTGGCCGTCCCTTATTCATTAGGCTAAACTATATTGTTTGGGTTTGCATCCCCTTTAGGCTTCTCAGACAGGGCACATACAAAAGAACAGACTAAAACAAGCGAAGTGACATTGACATTTGTGGTTGCTATGTGCACTATCTGCCCCTGTAAACAAATACACGTTTTACAGATCCGGCGCAGTCGTTTATCCTCAAATGCCCTTTTATTCTGTAGCAGTTGTACCGCGGAGTCGCCAGAGCTGCCTTTGTAGGGCGCACGTGTGCAATGGTGCTCAGCGCAATCATGCAAAGGTTTTTTAATTATTTAGCTTTTTGTTCAGCAGCTCTCCAGTATGATATTTCAGCAGCTGTCTGGTTGCTAGGGTCTTATTTACCCTAGCAACCAGCCAGTCGTTTGAACAAGAGACAGCAATCTAAATAGGAGGGGGCCTCCATAAATTCTAAGTAATAAAAGTAAGAATAACAATAGTTTTTGGCTGCTGGGGTCAGTGACCCCCATTCAAAAGCTGGAAAGAGGCAGAAGAGTAATTCGCCCAGGAGCAGTAACCCATAGCCACCAATAAGATGCTTACTTTTAAACAGATGACCAGTTAATTCTGAATGCTGATTGGTTGCTATGGGTTACTGCTCCTGGGCAAGCTTAGTGCCTTTCATTATATGCATTTGTACGCATTCACACCGCATTCTTCGTCGGTCCAGTCGATCGCAACCGAAGAAAATCTGGCCACCCCTTATGTAGAGAGTGATGTTTTGAGGCAATTTGCAATTGGTCTTCATATTTTTTAATTATCTCTGTTTTTTCAATTACTTTTTTCCAGCAGCTATCTGGTTGCTAGGGTCCAATTTTACCTAGAAACCAGGCAGTGCTTTCACACACGAATGTGAATAGATGAGGGACTAAATAGAAACATAAGTAATAAAAAATAAGAATTTCAATACATTTGCTGCCGGGGTCAGTGACCCCCATTCGAAAGCCAAAAAGAGTTAGAAGAGGAAGCCAAATAGTTTAAAAAAACTATAAAACAAAATTTAAAATATTGGTAAGAATACAGAAAAGGGAATCATTTAACCATGAAATAAACCCAATAGGGCTGTTCTGCCCCCAATAAGGGGTAATTATATCTTAGTTGGGATCAAGTACAGGTACTGTTTTATTATTACAGAGAAAAGGGAATCATTTAACCATTAAATAAACCCAATAGGGCTGTTCTGCCCCAATAAGGGGTAATTATATCTTAGTTGGGATCAAGTACAGGTACTGTTTTATTATTACAGAGAAAAGGGAATCATTTAACCATTAAATAAACCCAATAGGGCTGTTCTGCCCCAATAAGGGGTAATTATATCTTAGTTGGGATCAAGTACAGGTACTGTTTTATTATTACAGAGAAAAGGGAATCATTTAACCATTAAATAAACCCAATAGGGCTGTTCTGCCCCAATAAGGGGTAATTATATCTTAGTTGGGATCAAGTACAGGTACTGTTTTATTATTACAGAGAAAAGGGAATCATTTAACCATTAAATAAACCCAATAGGGCTGTTCTGCCCCCAATAAGGGGTAATTATATCTTAGTTGGGATCAAGTACAGGTACTGTTTTATTATTACAGAGAAAAGGGAATCATTTAACCATGAAATAAACCCAATAGGGCTGTTCTGCCCCCAATAAGGGGTAATTATATCTTAGTTGGGATCAAGTACAGGTACTGTTTTATTATTACAGAGAAAAGGGAATCATTTAACCATGAAATAAACCCAATAGGGCTGTTCTGCCCCCAATAAGGGGTAATTATATCTTAGTTGGGATCAAGTACAGGTACTGTTTTATTATTACAGAGAAAAGGGAATCATTTAACCATTAAATAAACCCAATAGGGCTGTTCTGCCCCCAATAAGGGGTAATTATATCTTAGTTGGGATCAAGTACAGGTACTGTTTTATTATTACAGAGAAAAAGGAAATCATTTTTAAAAATTAGAATTATTTGCTTATAATGGAGTCTATAATTCCTATAATTCAGAACTTACTGGATAACAGGTTTCTAGATAACAGATCCCGTACCTGAATATTTGGGATATTTATGGCATCTTTAATTCAAAGATTGTGGTAATGGCTTGGTTTAATGTAGCCTGCCTATGCAAAGGATATATATATATAATTTCCCCCCCATTTTGGCTCCACTGTTTTGCATCCTACATTATCAATGAACCTGCTCACATTATCCTGCGTCTTATTGTTTCCTTTATTCCTTTCCCAGACAGTGGAACAATAAGAGATCAGAAGAGAACAGAAGCAATCTTAGCCGGATTGTTGCATGAATAAGAAAATCACTTGAAGTCGCTCTTTTTGACTTTGCTCCATTATTAAAGCACAGAAACTTCATCCCTGAAATTTACTTTTGAAACTGTATTTGGAACAAGTAAACAATAAAGTGAAACTGCTGATGATTCAACCCCCAAGCACCTTTTATCCTGAGCGCTCTCCTCCCTGCATGTAGGTTGCCTTTATATAAGGTATGATGTAATAACTATCATGAACTTTGAACCAGGTCTTGTAACTAATAGAAACCAATCAAATGTTTGCTTTTAATAAATGCTACCTGCTGATTGGTTGCTATGGGTTACAAGACCTGGTGCTAACTGTGGAACTTTTATTGCATTACCCTGTAAAGTTACATTTCCATCAAATGAATACTTTTATTTCTACAGGGGTATATTTATCAAAATTTTAAACCTAATGGTATGTGGCATAGCGCATTTTTTAGTGCAAGTACCTTTAATAAAAATGGTGCTATGTGCAACTCACTGTGGGGAAAGGCGCAAGTTGCCCACTGCCCTTGAGGATGTAAACGAGCCTCTGATGAAGCACCCAATGGTGCGAAATGCGTTAGGAGAATGGGTACCATGAGGCACTGGGATTTACCTATCCATTGTTTGGTATAGTATGTTTACTGCTTATTTTTGAATTGTTTGTTTAATTTTGAGCCAATAAATGTTTTGTTTATGTAGCCCACTTTATAAACAGATGTGGCACTACCTGCTGATATGTCACTGGTTGGCGCTTCCAGGAGTCCTGAGCCCCGCTTACTATGGGGGAAGCAGGGATTTCTCTGATAAATGGCGTGCCTCCACCCAGGGCTCTGCTATGGGAGAACTACAACTCCCACCCTGGGAATTGATATGGTGTATTAACCCCTCAATGGGATCCACGGGCCGATTTGCCCCTCCCTGGGGTAACTCCTTACCAGCTTGTAGTGGTCCTGGGTACACACACACGGAATACAGCAGATTGCAAATGAACAGATTGATCTTTATTGGGCAGACCTCTCCAGGAGTGTATCATCAGACAGTCAGGGCACATCCACAGGTTACATCATAGCACACAGACCCTCGCTCAAAGGTACCCAGGGTACTCACGCCAGAATGATCTCCTCTAGGAGGTCCCCCCGGTACTACACGCCAAGAGACCCTCTCTTAGGGCTCTCCCCGGTACTCTCGCCAGGCAGACCCTCCACAAAGACTCACCCCTGGTACTACACCCAGGAACTCTTTAGCAGGGTCCTCCTTTCTCTTGGAGACTATCTCTCCCTTACCTACACACTGTGTGCCCTAACTTCCAGCTGATGTAATGCTGGTGGGATCTTAATCCCTCTACACTCCTGGAGGGGCAATGCGGCCCATTCTTTCCTACCACTCCCTACATGGCACTCCTAGAGTGTCCTACTTACAGAGATCTACTAACAGCTGGAGCTCCTCTCTCTAGAGACTCCCAAACTAAGATGGCCCCCTGCACATGGCTGTTTCCCATCTTATAGGCCTAGGCACCACCCTGTGGCCATAACCCGAACTACAGGGGCCCTCCCCATTAACTACAGATGTACCAGGCTATACCCATTGTACCTTAACCATTACCCTCCCAGGGACCTATCCTAGGGGTATACATCCTGAGGGGCCCATTTTAGCAAACCCCTACATTTATTTCACTGAAATATGTTATTTGTCCATATATTGATTCAGGACCAGTAGGATCAGGATCAGTGGGATATAACTTATAAACTAATCCACTAATATAATTTATAAGTACTGTTGCTCCCCAGATGGCAGCAAGTAAGGGTCTGGCAGGGGGAAGTGAGTAGGTGGGCAGCAGGGGCCCCTTGGCGGGTGTAGGGGGCCCTAGGGTAGCAGCCCCTGTAGGCCTCAGAAACCCAGGTTGACGCTTCGCGGGGGCATCACAAGGCCAATTGATGCATCATAGCCCCGCCCTGTGCCATCAGGCCCCACCCCCCATGATGTCACACCCCACCTCCCTGCCTGGAGTTACCGGGCAGGACACATGACAACCCTACTGTAAATACTGTTGCTCCCCAGATGGTGGCAAGTAAGGGGCTGGCAGGGGGACGTGAGCAGGTGGGCAGCAGGGGCCCCTCAGTGGTGTAGGTGGCCCTGGGGCAGCAGCCTCTGTGGGCCTCAGACACCCAGGTTGGCACTGCGCGGGGGCGTCACAAGGCCAATTGAAATATCATAGCCCCGCCCTGTGCCATCAGGCCCTGCCCCCCATGTCACACCCCACCTCCCTGCCCGGAGTACTGTAGGGGGGAAGTGAGTAGCTGGGCAGCAGGGGCCCCTCAGCGGGTGTAGGGGGCCCTAGGGTAACAGCCCCTGTGGGCCTCAGACACCCAGCCCGACACTGCTCCAGCTGCACAGATAGTGGAACCAACACAAATAGAAAAGTGTAGGCATTTTGCTGGGAGAAAAATAAAACAGCAAATTAAGTAAAAGTCAATTTGCAGAAGATTCCCAGGCTCAGTGCTGAGTGTAATACGCAGGCCGTTCCTACTTACCTTCCTGTTTCAGCTCTCAGAAATACCCATTCATTTCCCACACACTGCGCCATTCTCTCTTTGGCCCATGTCAGATCAGAGAATTCAGGGCGCTGTGATTTAATGCCGAAACTTATGTAATACTGAACTTTTATTTAACTGCTTTGTTATACAAGGAGTCAGACTGAAACGCATTGAAAACAAGGCCGGATAATTGCATTTCAAAGCTTTGAAGTCGAAAATCTAATACAGATAATAAACCCATAAAAACACAGACGCTGCCTCTTTCTAAATGAAACAGACAATATATTTTATCTGATTTTAAAAGAATAAATGAGGCCTGTTTGGGGGGGGGGGGTTATTTTTCATTTGTTTTCTCTGACGCAGCAGGTTTGAATTATGATGTAAATGAAGATATTGAAGGGAAGGCTTGTGATGTTCTCACAAATGTTTAAATGGGTGGTTATTGAATGCCCTATTCCTAGCAACTTTGCAATTGGTCTTCATTATTTATTTAGTTTTTAAATTATTTGCCTTCTACATCTTCCCAGCTTTTGCTTTTCAATGGGGGTCACTGACCCCAGCAGCCAAAATTGATTGCTCTGTGAGCTTACAATTTTATTGTTATTGTAACTTTTCCCTATCTCTCTATTGAGGCTGTCTCCTATTCATTATTCAAACCACTGCCTGGTTGCTAGGGAAAATAAGACCCTAGCAACCAGATTAAAATTCCAAACTGGGGAGCGGCTGAACAAAAAGCTGAATAACTGAAAGAACACAAAACAAAACGCAAATTGTCTCATAATATAAACGCCCAGGGTCGGACTGGGGGTGCTACCGCTGGGTGTGTCCCCCTCGCCCCCCTGCAGGGGCCCCCACCTAACATCCTTCCCTAAGTAAGTGAAACGTGTCAGGGGAGGACACTGGCAGCCGGGGGAGCAGTAACAGGGATCGGGTCTGGGCTGCCGGGGCCCACCGGGTTTTTTCCCGGTATCCCGGCGGCCCAGTCTGACCCTGTCAATGCCTGTGTCATGTGAAAAATTAATTTAAAGGTGAACAACCCCTTTAACTCTAGCCAATCGGCCAGAATGAACAGTAGGTGGCACTGTTTTCCCTAGGGTTGCCAACTTTTTTACTGGCCTTTAGGTTGGGACTGGGCAGTAACATCACTTGGGGGCAGGGAAATGGGCAGGTTAGGCAGGGGAAATGGGTGGGGCAAGGCAATGGGCAGGTTAGGCAGGGGAAATGGGTGGGGCAGGGAACTGGGCAGGTTAGGCAGGGGAAATGGGTGGGGCAGGGCAATGGGCAGGTTAGGCAGGGGAGTGGGTGGATGGGGGAGGGAAATGGGTGGGGCAGGGAACTGGGCAGGTTAGGCAGGGGAAATGGGTGGGGCAGGGCAATGGGCAGGTTAGGCAGGGGAAATGGGTGGGGCAGGGCAATGGGTGGGGCAGGGAAATGGGCAGGTTAGGCAGGGGAAATGGGTGGGGCAGGGCAATGGGTGGGGCAGGGAAATGGGCAGGTTACGCAGGGGAAATGGCTGGGGCAGGGAACTGGGCAGGTTAGGCAGGGGAAATGGGTGGGGCAGGGAACTGGGCAGATTAGGCAGGGGAAATGGGTGGGGCAGGGCAATGGGCAGGTTAGGCAGGGGAGTATGGGGTTGGTGCCATTACAAATTTACCAGCTGCTATATTGGTTCTATTAGAAGTTTAAAAACAGCTCCTGTCTTAAAAACTAATAGGAAAAATATTCTACTTACAGTGACTTCCTGGTGTCAATTGCACTTTTAAAACATTCCCCACAGCTGTGGTTCTTTTTAATTTTTTTCTCTCTTCTTCTAATCCCTTCCCCATCAGACCCCCCCCCCCCCTTACATGTCTGTGAGCAGTAACTATACCCTGCCTTAGTCCGGGCAATTCGCCTAACCCCACTGGGTACAGCCCAGAGTCAGTCTCAGCATAATCTACATTAACCTAGTGACCAAGCTGCAGGGATATCTCAATGGAGATCAGGGTTAATGAGTTTTCCCTTCAGCCTAGTGTTTCCTTTCTTCTGTTTATGTCCTGTATTGACCTTTGGCATCCGAAGGGGATGTATATATTGTTTTTCATCATGAGCTCAGTGAATACAGCTTGTGCTGAACCGACTTTCCCCTTCTGTGTAAGTGATTTCTTGCACTAAACAAGAAAATGCAACCACTTCCTGTTAGAAAGGAAACCTCTTCCTGGTTCTGCCGAGTCACTGTTTGATTCAGAGAAATAGGTAAATCAAATAAACTGCCTTCTGTATAATGAGTTGCCTAACAAAGGCTACAGTGCAGTGAAAGGAGAAGATTGTTTATACAGAGTTCCTTGTTTATAGGAGGAGCCTTGTGGGGAGGGGAGTGGAGTTCATAGGAAGCAAAAGGAGTTTTTTCTTAGTGTTTGATATCAGAAAAAAAAGACGAATAGCAAAGCAATAATCTTACATTAGTAATTAGCCACGCCTACTTTGGAGCTAAGGAGGGAAATGTGGGAATTTCAGGGGAAGTTTTGTCCCCTTTAAAGAGCTGCATCCAGTAGCAGAATCCTACAGTGTTAAAGGGGACCTGTCCCCATAAGAAATAGTTCCAATTTTATTTCTATCGTTTGTAAATCAAAATGAACTTTACTTACACTATATAAATGATTTAAATCGTGTTTCCTTCAGTCTTGGAATTCACAGTTACAGCCAGCAGGCAGGCGCCATTTTGTGACAATGTTATTAAGGCAAACTTTGCGTTATCATCTCAAAATCTTGTGTATGTGCCAGAATGGGGGGACCTTATGCCCAGGCCCATGCATAGGCAACACAATTTTAGGCCGTGAGGAGGGAGGGGTTATGAGAGGAGCTCAGTGACATATAGGAAGTGCAGAACGGAAAGTGAAAGCAATTGCCTGCCCTGCCTCTATGCCTCAGGCATAAACAAAATACATTTGGGTTTTGTGTTTAATGTGAAAAGGACTTTTATTATAGAGCTTTGTATGTCTAGGTTACAGGTCCCCTTTAACTTTCCCCCATACTCGGGAATTGCGACATGAAATATCCAAGTCATGTGAGATAAACGCCTGCAGCTTTAATGATTGTGATTAAGAGACGGTGGGAGAATGTAAATTTCCCAAGAAATGATTATTCAGACACCTGGAGCACGTGGGCGGATTCAGCAAAACTCTCCGGCCTTCAGAACTACAGATACACATTCAGCTAAACAAATCCTCAAAGAATATGTACCCTCTTACCCACTGGGGTGGGGGCTAAACGGCAACTATGTACCCTCTTACCCACTGGGGTGGGGGCTAAACGGCAACTATGTACCCTCTTACCCACTGGGGTGGGGGCTAAACGGCAACTATGTACCCTCTTACCCACTGGGGTGGGGGCTAAACGGCAACTATGTACCCTCTTACCCACTGGGGTGGGGGCTAAACGGCAACTATGTACCCTCTTACCCACTGGGGTGGGGGCTAAACGGCAACTATGTACCCTCTTACCCACTGGGGTGGGGGCTAAACGGCAACTATGTACCCTCTTACCCACTGGGGTGGGGGCTAAACGGCAACTATGTACCCTCTTACCCACTGGGGTGGGGGCTAAACGGCAACTATGTACCCTCTTACCCACTGGGGTGGGGGCTAAACGGCAACTATGTACCCTCTTACCCACTGGGGTGGGGGCTAAACGGCAACTATGTACCCTCTTACCCACTGGGGTGGGGGCTAAACGGCAACTATGTACCCTCTTACCCACTGGGGTGGGGGCTAAACGGCAACTATGTACCCTCTTACCCACTGGGGTGGGGGCTAAACGGCAACTATGTACCCTCTTACCCACTGGGGTGGGGGCTAAACGGCAACTATGTACCCTCTTACCCACTGGGGTGGGGGCTAAACGGCAACTATGTACCCTCTTACCCACTGGGGTGGGGCTAAACAACAACTATGTACCCTGTTACCCACTGGGGTGGGGGCTAAACGGCAACTATGTACCCTCTTACCCACTGGGGTGGGGGCTAAACGGCAACTATGTACCCTCTTACCCACTGGGGTGGGGGCTAAACAACAACTATGTACCCTGTTACCCACTGGGCTGGGGGCTAAACGGCAACTATGTACCCTCTTACCCACTGGGGTGGGGGCTAAACTGCAACTATGTACCCTCTTACCCACTGGGGTGGGGGCTAAACTGCAACTATGTACCCTCTTACCCACTGGGGTGGGGGCTAAACAGCAACTATGTACCCTCTTACCCACTGGGGTGGGGGCTAAACAGCAACTATGTACCCTCTTACCCACTGGGGTGGGGGCTAAACAGCAACTATGTACCCTCTTACCCACTGGGGTGGGGGCTAAACAACAACTATGTACCCTCTTACCCACTGGGGTGGGGGCTAAACAACAACTATGTACCCTCTTACCCACTGGGGTGGGGGCTAAACAACAACTATGTACCCTCTTACCCACTGGGGTGGGGGCTAAACGGCAACTATGTACCCTCTTACCCACTGGGGTGGGGGCTAAACGGCAACTATGTACCCTCTTACCCACTGGGCTGGGGGCTAAACGGCAACTATGTACCCTCTTACCCACTGGGGTGGGGGCTAAACGGCAACTATGTACCCTCTTACCCACTGGGGTGGGGGCTAAACGGCAACTATGTACCCTCTTACCCACTGGGCTGGGGGCTAAACGGCAACTATGTACCCTCTTACCCACTGGGGTGGGGGCTAAACGGCAACTATGTACCCTGTTACCCACTGGGCTGGGGGCTAAACGGCAACTATGTACCCTCTTACCCACTGGGGTGGGGGCTAAACTGCAACTATGTACCCTCTTACCCACTGGGGTGGGGGCTAAACAGCAACTATGTACCCTCTTACCCACTGGGGTGGGGGCTAAACAGCAACTATGTACCCTCTTACCCACTGGGGTGGGGGCTAAACAGCAACTATGTACCCTCTTACCCACTGGGGTGGGGGCTAAACAACAACTATGTACCCTCTTACCCACTGGGGTGGGGGCTAAACAACAACTATGTACCCTCTTACCCACTGGGGTGGGGGCTAAACGGCAACTATGTACCCTCTTACCCACTGGGGTGGGGGCTAAACTGCAACTATGTACCCTCTTACTCACTGGGCTGGGGGCTAAACAGCAACTATGTACCCTCTTACCCACTGGGCTGGGGGCTAAACGGCAACAAAGGCTCCAGCCCCCATGTTAGCAAGGATTTTATTCAATGAGACGATAAGAATTACTTCTTTATATTGCTTTAAAGAAAGGTCTGTTATATACTTCTAATTATGGCTGGGCTTTATATACAGAGACACAAGGCTGAGTTATACAGGGAACTCTGAGTATCACTCATGTATTATAAGGCATAATGTACCCCCTACTGTAAATGATAAGGATATTAGCAGTCACTGAGGGGTTCTGTGCCCATATAAAGGCACAAGGCTGCAGGCTGAGTTATACAGGGAACTCTGAGTATCACTCATGTATTATAAGGGATAATGTACCCCCTACTGGAAATGATAAGGATATTAGCAGTCACTGAGGGGTTCTGTGCCCATATAAAGGCACAAGGCTGCAGGCTGAGTTATACAGGGAACTCTGAGTATCACTCATGTATTATAAGGGATAATGTACCCCCTACTGTAAATGATAAGGATATTAGCAGTCACTGAGGGGTTCTGTGCCCATATAAAGGCACAAGGCTGCAGGCTGAGTTATACAGGGAACTCTGAGTATCACTCATGTATTATAAGGGGTAATGTACCCCCTACTGTAAATGATAAGGATATTAGCAGTCACTGAGGGGTTCTGTGCCCATATAAAGGCACAAGGCTGCAGGCTGAGTTATACAGGGAACTCTGAGTATCACTCATGTATTATAAGGGATAATGTACCCCCTACTGTAAATGATAAGGATATTAGCAGTCACTGAGGGGTTCTGTGCCCATATAAAGGCACAAGGCTGCAGGCTGAGTTATACTGGGAACTCTGAGTATCACTCATGTATTATAAGGGATAATGTACCCCCTACTGTAAATGATAAGGATATTAGCAGTCACTGAGGGGTTCTGTGCCCATATAAAGGCACAAGGCTGCTGGCTGAGTTATACAGGGAACTCTGAGTATCACTCATGTATTATAAGGGATAATGTACCCCCTACTGTAAATTATAAGGATATTAGACGTCACCAATTAGTTTTGTAACCATATGAAAGAACAAAGACAAAGGCAAACATCAGAATAATTATTATTTATAAAGCCTTACAACATAATAGTAAAGGCCAAGGTAAAAGGTTAGGGTTATGGTTACTTACTCACTGGCTTAGGGAAGGTGCTTATGGCAGTAACTTACTAACCCAAAGGGCAGAGAGAGTGACCTGGGTACTTACTGAGTCACGTGCCGACTACTGATCGAATCCTCTGCCTTATTGTGACTCAGTAGCACAGGACAAGGCATTATATCAGCTAATATGAAGTTTGTAGCATGTGATACAGTACAGAAAACAACTTATGGTCAGAAGCCATTGTGCTGTGCTCCACACAATACTAATAAGCAGGAATGGAGCAGCTGCACGGTCACAAGGGAACATCTGTTGGGTCTGGTGGCTGCTTGATTTTGTTTTTCTCTCTTCTAAATACAGGGGTGCGACCCAAGGGCTGCGATTTCACAATAAGTTTTATAACACGGCCCCTGTAGTAAATATGCCAGTTAGCGACTATTTTACTGCAGTTTTTTATCCTTCAATTCAGGTCTCTACTATCCACCTCCCAGTCTCTCAATCCAACCACTGCCTGGTTGCTAGGGTATACTGGATATAGCAACCCTAGCAACCAGATATCTGATGAAATTCCAAACTAAATAGCTGCTGAACAAAAATCTAAATAATTCAGAAACCATAAAAAACAAAGACCAACTGAAACTTGAACCAGAGTATTACTACATTATTGTAAAAGTTAACTACCCCTTCAACCCTCAGGGGGATTTAGATTAGGTGCATAGAGCTAGAATAACATACTGTATGATTAATGCCTGTCATTCCTATCACATGAACAGGTAAAAGTGATGTAGGGGCCCTGAGGTGGCAGCCCCGATGTGCTCCCGCACTCCAGTCAGTCCGACCCTGGTAGTAGTAACACATATTTATAAAACAAAATATTCTGCACAATAAATACATGGGTATATACTGTAAACAGACAAGAAAACAACCAATACAAGAGGTAAAGAGGGCCCTGCACAAAAGAGCTTTCAATCTAAAATGCAAATGACTTACTTCTAGATATTCAGATATTAGCATAATAAGTACTAAAGATAATAATAAAACAGTACCTGTACTTGATCCCAACTAAGATATAATTACCCCTTATTGGGGCAGAACAGCCCTATTGGGTTTATTTAATGGTTAAATGATTCCCTTTTCTCTGTAATAATAAAACAGTACCTGTACTTGATCCCAACTAAGATATAATTACCCCTTATTGGGGGCAGAACAGTCCTATTGGGTTTATTTAATGGTTAAATGATTCCCTTTTCTCTGTAATAATAAAACAGTACCTGTACTTGATCCCAACTAAGATATAATTACCCCTTATTGGGGCAGAACAGCCCTATTGGGTTTATTTAATGGTTAAATGATTCCCTTTTCTCTGTAATAATAAAACAGTACCTGTACTTGATCCCAACTAAGATATAATTACCCCTTATTGGGGGCAGAACAGCCCTATTGGGTTTATTTAATGGTTAAATGATTCCCTTTTCTCTGTAATAATAAAACAGTACCTGTACTTGATCCCAACTAAGATATAATTACCCCTTATTGGGGGCAGAACAGCCCTATTGGGTTTATTTAATGGTTAAATGATTCCCTTTTCTCTGTAATAATAAAACAGTACCTGTACTTGATCCCAACTAAGATATAATTACCCCTTATTGGGGGCAGAACAGCCCTATTGGGTTTATTTCATGGTTAAATGATTCCCTTTTCTCTGTAATAATAAAACAGTACCTGTACTTGATCCCAACTAAGATATAATTACCCCTTATTGGGGGCAAAACAAGCCTATTGGGTTTATTCAATATTTAAATGATGTTTAGCAGATTTAAGTTATGGAGACCCAAATTACGGAAAGACCCCTTATACAGAAAACCCCAGGTCACGAGCATTCTGGATAACAGGTCCCATACCTGTACTTCTTAAGCCAACACAGCATTATTCCTGTAATGTAAACACATTGCTTTATGGTTCTGATTTATAAGCCTTTGCTTTCTCCCTCCATTGTGACCTCACTCAATGCCATCTGCTGTCTCCTCGCCCTCCTCGGAACTTGGGGTACAATAGACACAGGAATTGACTTGACTGTGCATCCGACTGGGAGGATGTCACACAAAAGACATTTATCAGCCGCACAAAGCAGGAAAACGTTCAGAATCAACACGTTCCATTGTTGTATCAATACATTCAACTGAGACTTTTTATAGTGTAACATTCCGTAAATGCTGCGACTTGAAACTGTTTTTATTACCTTCTTGGGATGGGCTTTTTTTTTTTTTTTTATTTAGCTCAAAAAAAAAACAAATAGGGCTCAGCGGGGAGGCACCAAGTGAGCAAATACGATAGCGGGGAAAGTACCTGAAAAAGTAGCAGGAAGGAAGATTTTGGTTACTCTGATTGGTATTTGTGAACCTCCCCCCAACATTATAAGGGCCAATAGGCTGGAAGACATGGGGAATCTGGTTGCCTCTGCACCAATGTGGCCCTTACGTCACAGGATCTTCCAGCTGCTTCATATGGCCGGCTTTAGGGTGAAGACACACTGGGCTACTTAGTAGCATCTACTTTTTCAAGGCTACTAAACTCCAGAAAATCCCCTGCCATAGACAATACTGAGAATTGCCTCTGCTAAAACACACGTAGAGACAGTTATCAGTAAATGATCAGCATTGTCTATTTTAGTAGCCAGAACAAGTAGCTGCTACTAGTATCTCCGTGTGTCTTCACCCTTAAGGTGCCCATACACGTTAAGATCCGCTGGCTTGGTGAGGTCCCCAATTGAGCGGATCTTCTCCCGATATCCCAACCTATGAGAGGGTGATATTGGGTAGATTCAGGCTAATCCCTGGGGCCAAACCATCAAATTAGAAAGATGGGTTTAGGCGCAGTCGGTTCAGGGAATGCATCAACGAGGTTATGTGGCCCCTGATTGGACTACATTTTTAAACCTGCCCGATCGATATCTGGCTGATTTCAGGCCAAATATTGGTCGGGCAGGCCCCTCGTTTCTGCCCCATACACAGGCCGATAAAAAAACGCAATCGGACGCATTCGGCCCGTTCGTGGGTTAGTAAATGTGCCCCTATATATATATATATTTACCTCCTCTGAGCAATCATTGTCTCCTATAAATAAATACAGATATACATATAAATACAAAAATAACCCATTCCCATATGTTTCACTGAACAGCTATAAAACCATAATGACAACATAAATAGTACTTGGAATATTTACCCTTTAATGGCAAGGATTTAGCAGTAGAATGAAGCGGTTTCAAGGACATGGTCTCTATTCAGCCTGTTTATGGGTATTTACTTTCCATGACTTGAGACCCCGCACGGCAGGAGTGCACTTATTTTCCCCCGGGTGTTGGTGCCTGATGCCTGACATCTGTTCGGTGATTGATGGGGCCCTCAATGCACATTATTACTCTCTCACAGGCAGAAATCAAACAGTCTATTAACTGCCCTACATCAAAGAAGCCTTTCAGTGCAATCTACTTATCTTAATTGGAACTTTGCTTTGTACTGGAATTTGCTAGACAAAGTACAGGTGCCACACAGTATCCAATGAGAGCGCAGAATGGTGGAATTTGTTGGGATTTGCAAAAAAATGGGGAAATTAAATGGTTTATTTTATTTCCCGCAGCGTTAGCTCCAGGCTGGGGTGGGTTGCACCTAGGGCAGCCATCAATATTCATGGGGCCCCATACTACAGGTATAGGATCCATTATCCAGAATTCTCAGGACCAAGGGTATTCCGGATAAGAGGTCTACTAAGAATCAATTAACCATTAATCAAACCCAATAGGATTGTTTTGCCCCCAATAAGGGGTAATTATATCTTAGTTGGGATCAAGTACAGGTACTGTTTTATTATTACAGAGAAAAGGGAATCATTTAACCATGAAATAAACCCAATAGGGCTGTTCTGCCCCAATAAGGGGTAATTATATCTTAGTTGGGATCAAGTACAGGTACTGTTTTATTATTACAGAGAAAAGGGAATCATTTAACCATGAAATAAACCCAATAGGGCTGTTCTGCCCCAATAAGGGGTAATTATATCTTAGTTGGGATCAAGTACAGGTACTGTTTTATTATTACAGAGAAAAGGGAATCATTTAACCATGAAATAAACCCAATAGGGCTGTTCTGCCCCCAATAAGGGGTAATTATATCTTAGTTGGGATCAAGTACAGGTACTGTTTTATTATTACAGGGAAAAGGGAATCATTTAACCATGAAATAAACCCAATAGGGCTGTTCTGCCCCCAATAAGGGGTAATTATATCTTAGTTGGGATCAAGTACAGGTACTGTTTTATTATTACAGAGAAAAAGGTAATCAATTTTAAAAATCTGAATTATTTGATTAAAATGGAGTCTATGGGAGACAGGCTTTCCGTAATTTGGAGCTTTCTGGATAATGGGTTTCCGGATAAGGGATCTTACCTGTACTAAGTTAGAAGGGCTTCCTCCAGTGTTATAGTTCACTGGTCATCTGGGCCCCTGGCATGTGGGCCCTGCCCATAAGTAAAATGGGGCCCTAATGCACCTAGAGAATGTGACTTTGGCCTCGAGACACAGATGCTCTCTATATGCAAAATGTAAGCACAACTGATTTGTTTTGATTGGACACAAATATGGCAGACACAACTTGGGGCTGTGACAACAATTATGCTGGAATATAGGGAAAACCCTGAATTGTGGGGAAAAAAAATAGCAATCTGTATCCAAAAGCACACTTTGCACACGTTTTTACATGACCCCTACTGTCCAAATCCTATTGGTTGCGTCAATACGGGAGAAGTAAGATCAGCAGGGCAAAGCAAACAACTCCACCGCATTTCATAAACAAGACATTTGATCAGACCTGAATATATATAGGAAATATTCATTGTTATTCTCATATAGCGCCGCTAATTATACGTTGCGCCGTACACAGTTATTATGGCACAATGTGACCCAGCCCCTAGGGCTTAGAATCTCTGGGAATGTGCCAAACTTGGCCCTCGTAGAAAAATAACAAAGAATATTTGCAAGCAAAAAACAATTGCTTTTATTTAGATTCTTTGTTATCCCAAATCAACACACTTGCCCTTTTTATTCCCACTAAGGTATCCATTATAGGAATAGGGCAGGGCGTATCTACATGTTAAACAATGTGTTTCAGGCTCCGCAATGCTTGTACCTGAGATACACATGCTATTGTGGGTCTCCTGTAATAAACCCATGGCTCCCACTGACCCTTTCACTAATGGGCCCCTTGTTCCCCACCACAGTTGCTGGGTCTTACTTTTAGTAAAAAAAATGCATTTTATTTCATAGAAAGTTCCCATACATGCCCATATACTAGAGCAGTGATCCCCAACCAGTGGCTCAGGGGTAACATGTTGCTCCCCAACCCCTTGGGTGTTGCTCTCAGTGCCCCCAAACCAGGGAGTTATTTTTGAATTCCTGACTTGGGGGCAAGTTTTGGTTGAATAAAAACAAGATTTCCTACCAAATAAAGCCCCTGTAAGCTGATAGGGTGCATAGAGGCCCCTAATAGCCAATCACAGCCCTTATTTGGCTCCTCCATGAACTTTTATGGTGCTTGTGTTGCTCCCCAAGTCTTTTTACATTTGACTGTGGCTCACGAGTAAGAAAGGTTGGGGACCCCTGCACTAGAGGGTGTGTAATTTCTGGTGCACATGTGACTATCTCTACTTTCTTTGGGACTTTTAATTGGGACCCCAATTTAAAAAAAGTACCACAATCTCCCCACTCTCCTGCCTTTTGCAGTTTCTGAGTTAGACCAGCTGGTGTGTCTGCTGGTTTGAGTGAGAGACTGACATATGAATAGGAAAGGACCTGAATACAAAAAAAATTTATGAAAAGTAACAATAACAATAAAACCTCACAGAGCAATAGTTTTCTGGCTGCCGGGGTCAGTGACCCCCCATTTGAAAGCTGCAAGGAATTAGAAGAAGAAGGCAAAAAACTATAACAAATAAATAATGATGAAGATTAGTGATGGGCGAAAAGTTTCGGCAGGCATGGATTCGCGGCGAATTTCCGCGTTTCGCCATTGGCGGATTGTTTCGCGAAACGGATGAAAAATTTCGCAGCGGAAAAATTCGCCGCACGTCCAAAAATTGTTGCGGCGTCAAAAAAGAATAGTCGCGGGCGACGAAACAAGAACCGCGCGACGAAACAAGAGCCGTGCGACGAAACAAGAGCCGCGCGGCGAAACAAGAGCCGCGGGCGACGAAACAAGAGCCGCGTGACGAAACAAGAGCCGCGGGCGACGAAACAAGAGCCGCGCGACGAAACAAGAGCCGCGGGCGACGAAACAAGAGCCGCGGGCGACGAAACAAGAGCCGCGGGCGACGAAACAAGAGCCGCGCGACGAAACAAGAGCCGTGCGACAAAACAAGAGCCGCGCGTCAAAACAAGAGCCGTGCGCGACAAAATAATAGCCGCGGGCGTCAATTTTTTTTGTCGCACGACATTTTCGCCGCTTCGCGAATTTTTCGCCGTTTCGCGGATCTTTTCAAAGATTCGCAAATTTTTCGGCGAAGCGAAACGGAACAGATTCGCTCATCACTAATGAAGATCATTTGAAAAGTTGCTTAGAATTGGCCGTTCTATAACATACTAAGGGGCTGATTTACTAAGACACGAATTCCGACCGAATTGGAAAAATTCCGATTGGAAAACGAACATTTTGCGACTTTTTCGCATTTTTTGCGGAAATTATCGCGACTTTTTCGTTACCAATACGATTTGTGCGAAAAAACGCGAGTTTTTCGTAGCCATTCCGAAAGTTGTGATTTTTTCGTAGCGTTAAAACTTGCGCGAAAAGTTGCGTTTTTTTCGTAACGTTAAAACTTAAAAGGCGCGACGTTTTGCGCAAGTTTTAACACTACAAAAAAATCGCAACTTTTTGCGCAAGTTTTAACGCTACGAAAAAATCGCAACTTTCGGAATGGCTACGAAAAACTCGCGTTTTTCCGCAAAAATCGTATTGGTAACGAAAAAGTCACAATAATTTTCCGAAAAAATCGCAAAATACCGATCATTACGAAAAAAACGCAATCGGACGTATTCCGCCCGTTCGTGAGTAAGTAAATGGGCCCCTAAAAGTTAAAGTTGAACCAAGGGAAACCCCCTGCTCTGCAGGCACTAATGAACAGGGCAATGTTTACCTCTTTATTGATCAGAATATGTATATAATTTGTATGTTTAATGTATTCACCCTTTTATAATAATAATCCTACTTTTACACAGGGTATATTTCCCCTTTAAAGACACATATTTCCAGGGGCTGCTGCAGTGATTAGAGTGAGTACATGGCTGTGCCCCGTGGCACCACTGGCAGATCAAGGCGTCGGCAGAAAGAGCCGGTGCCATTCAGTATGTGCCAAGCAGGGAGACCAACAGAAAGCAAACCCCACGGGCACAGAGTGGGAATAAAGGCAAATGGCTAATTATATCTCTGCTACAGAAAGTGACCGCACTGTACAGAAATATTGAGATTCTCCCCTAACCAAAAGGGACACTCTCGGAATTCTGTCTCCGTATGTCAAATAAAACTCTGTATTTGTGTACACGGGGGCGCGGATAGGGCCCGGCAATGCTCCCCCTGACACCGACCTTCCAATTATTATACAGAGTCTTTAAAAGACATTGGGAGACAAGAGCTTCAAATAGAAGATTCCCGGCTGCCGAAGCAAAAATGCTAAGCAGAAATCTGCCACAATACTGTATCTGCTTATGGAGATGCCCCCAGGCCTTCAATTGGATTCCTCTGCATTAATGTTACTGCATTTGTTCAACAGTAAACTGACTGATTAACGGCAGAATGGCGTCTCCCTTTCGAATCCGCGCGTCAGAGCCCTTTTGAAAAGCACATCATTTGCTGCGCTGAATAAATGAGCCTGGAATCCATATGCATCTAGCGCATAAATACAGGAACGGCGCAGGAATAATTACAGGCCACGTGCCATGAAATGGGCTACTGTACCGTGCCACCGCGTGCCTTATACCTTGAAATGAGCCCATTGAGTTTATAGCAATATGGATATTTAAGGAATTATTCTAAGATTTTACGCTGAGAAAAAAAATAATTGTTCGTATGGTAATATTTAAAAATAAATGTAAAAAATTTAATACCAGGGTCGGGGTGCTTCCCTAGGCTCCGGAGCTAAATACGCCCCTAAGTTGTGAGTGACTTCACTTCCACAGAGCCCGCGACCCCCCAGCACCGTCGCCATATTCCCTATGGAAATCTGCAGTGGAGTTTGGGGGAATTATTATAAATATGCCACTGTGCCAGGGACGGACTGGGGTGTCTGGGATCCACCAGAGCTGCCACATGGGGGCCCCCCACCCAGTCCCAAGATCCTCCCCCCCCCCACCGCGCTTCCTCCTTGCAGCCACAATGGGGGGGAGGAAATGCACTTGAGCCCGAAGTTACAGGCAGAGGAAGTGGGCCGGGGTCAATGGGGGCTGCGGGGCCCACTGTGTTTTTTTCCCTGTGCCCCACCGGCCCAGTCCGACCCTGTTCAATGCACTGGTTTTGGGCAGGGCTCTCTTTACCTCTTGTATCGGTTATTGGTTGCTTTATATGTTACTCTGTACGTCCAATGTATGTAACCCACTTATTGTACAGCGCTGCGGGATATGTTGGCGCTTTATAAATAAATTTTATTAATAATAATAATAAATTTGTAGATTGCAAGCTCTTTTGGGCAGGGCCCTCTTCACCTCTTGTATCGGTTATTGATTGCTTTATATGTTACTCTGTATGTCCAATGTATGGAACCCACTTATTGTACAGCGCTGCGGGATATGTTGGCGCTTTATAAATAAATGTTAATAATAATAATATCTGTCTGTTGCTTTCTTTTCTCTGCACTGGCATTTCTGACCTTGAAAGAATGTAGCAGCAGCATACAGCTGATAAACAGAGCTGTGAAGAATCCTGTAAGGCAAGAAAAAGTGGTGTAACTAGATGTTACTGGGCCCCACAGCAAATTCAATTTAGGGCCCCAAAACTTTGTTAAATGAATCTATTCTTCCAATATATATTGTATATGGAACTTGCTCATTTATTAGGGCCTCACGGGCCCCCCCCCCCCCCTGAGACCACAGGGTCTGCTTTCTTTGTATGCCCTTTTGAGTCCAGGGTCGGACTGGGGGGTGCAGGGCCCACTGGGGCTGCCGACCCAGGGGCTCTGCAGGTGCCCCTGCTGGGCGCATCCCCGCACTCCTTAGAAGCCCCTGCTGCACCCCCTAACCCCCACGGGAGCCCCCACTGAGCCTCCCTAACCCCTCCTTTAGGTGCCCCCAAACGATGTCCTCCCCTGAGCGCGACGAATCAGGGGAGGAACACCGTAGGCCGGGGGAGAACCGGCAAGGGCCAGGTCTGGGCTGCCGGGGCCCACTAGGGTCGGGCCCACTGGGTTTTTTCTCGGTGCCCCGGCGGCCCAGTCCGACCCTGTTTGAGTCTATGGGAGCTGTCCTTCCCATAATTCAGAGTTTTCTGCATAACGGGTTTCCAGAAAAGGGATCCCATACTTGTGTTGGTTAATGAGCCCTATTGTTTCAAGAGGCAGAACCAGCAGTGCATAAAGAGCAGAAAAATAATGCATTTAATTGCAAGTACATATACAAACATGTAACATTAAACCCACTGGCTATTTTGTATAAATCTATCCTGGAAATATACCTAGAATTAGATTTTCTTTCATTTTCTAAAATTGTATTTGTGGGTTTACACCCTCTTTTTATTTGATTCAGCGTTTCCTGATTCTTCACACAAACCCAGCAATTAAATTTACTATTATTGGCAACAATTTTTTCCCCTTATGAAAATATGCCCCAATATTGTCTAAATCTCCATAGACTTCCATTACATACAAATTACTCAAGGTGACAAAATACAAATTGACAAATGATGGCAAATCTGCAACACATTTCCCCACAACATAAGCAGGAAAATGCCATTGGGCAAAAAAACAAAATATTTATTTAGAGAGAGGAAGAAAACATTTTTATTAGGAACTGGATTGTGCGTTTCATAAATGAAGTTGTTACAGCGCTGCGGAATATGTTGGTGCTTTATAAATTTTTTTTAATAATAATAATAATAATAAACTACCACTTTACACTGAAACTCCGCCCCCTTTCTAGGAATAGTAGAGGCGCACCCTAGTGGAAGGAATGAGCATTAGCAGGAGTTTTTCAGATACCAGCAGTCAGAAATAATTACTTTTTGTGTTAACCCTTTACCCATTGTAGAGTCTGCTGAAATTATATAAAAGTACCATTCTGCTGATTCTATAGATTCCGTACATTTTTTTGTTTGCTTTTGAACCACTCAATGCAGGTGAGACACAACATGCAACTCCACAAAAAGCCACCCATTGGATATTAGAACACCTTTAATGCCACATTCTAGCAATAATGTAATAGAAGTTGCAAGGTTTGCAGCAGGTCTTATAACCTATAGCAACCAGATATTTGATTTCTGAGTGACAAGTAAATTCTGCACTCTGATTGGTTGCTATGGGTTACTAGACCAGGTACAATTTCCATGTCAATAAGGGCACAGTGAAGCTTATTAACCCTCCTCACTCCAGTAGAGTGAATACACTCATTGTTGGCTACAAGGACTCAGCAGAATATTTCACTTATGAATTCAGTATTGAGAAACCGTTGCAGCACAATATATCACATATTTAGCAGACGGGCCATTCATGGTGAGCGTGACACACTCTACGATGACCCAACAGGAAGTGAGAAGTGGAAACATATTTGTCTCATTCTATCAGCCGATTACAGAATATTCTGCAGCTGTTAACCCCTTCATGCACAGCTTCCACCAACAGGTTGCACTTGTTTGCACAATTATGCATTGGAAGTCTGACACCACAAACATATTCCATCTCACTGCAGACAGGGTAGGGTTAACTCCTACCTAATAAATGGGAGCGGTATATCATAGGGTTAATGTCCAGTTAAGTCCCTTCTCACCTGAAGTCACTTCAGTCTGTATATGTATATACAGTCTCCACCCCCAACCCTGTACCCTGGGTTCTCCATACCACTCCATCACTTATGATGAAGATGAAGAATGTTGCCTGAAGGATCCAATATGGTGGGTGCATGTTTGGCCGCAACGAGGACCATGCAAGTTACAATTTAACCCACTCAAATTTATATATGCAGAGTAAAAACACATAAGTTATCATTTTATGACATCATTTTTTTGCACGCATAAGTTATGACATCATGGTTATAGGACCATTGAATATCCCCGAAAAAAAACAAAATTTGTTGTATTGAAATACCAGTTATTTTATTCTTTAGATGTTTAGTGGTGATATATCCAGAGGTGGGCAGTACATGGGCCAGTGTCGGACTGGGCCCAGATCCGATCCCCCCAAGGGCTCTCCCACCGTCTATCCGCCGTCTTCCTCACCCAACGCACCGCAGGTAAGTTTCTTTTAGGAGTGCTTGGGGGAGGGGGCGGAAGGTGTTGGGGGCCTCTGAAGGGGGGGTGAAGGCGGCGGGGGCCATTGGGGGTGCAGGGGCCCCTGAGGCAGAAACCCCAGTGGGCCCTGCATCACCCAGTCTGACCCTGACGTGGGCCACACGTGGAATGTGCCCTTGTTGAGTGCCACTCAGACTGATAAGCTGGGGAGCGCTGGGGGCCACAAGTTGAGCTGTATATTAATGCCTGTGTTTAGGGTTGCTTTGCACCCTACAGCTCTGCTGGTTTCCCCATGTGGCACATAGTGATGAGCGCAATTTTTCGGCAGGCATGGATTCGCAGGGAATTTCCGCGTATTGCCACTGGCGTATTATTTAGTGAAACTGGTGAAAAAATACACCAGAAGGCAGGCCCAGATTTGTGGCGAGGCCACAAAGGCCCGGGCCTAGGGCGGCACAAGCATAGGGGCGGCACGCCGCCCCGCCGCAGGCAAATTTTAACATTTTGCTCCCATACGGAGCAATGGGGAACTCTCCCCACTGCTCCGTATGGGAGACTCAACTTTGGCGCTTGCGCATGCGCGTTCGCTCGGCGGGCAGGGGGTTCACGCATGCGTATTGGCGCGGCGGGGGGGATAGGGGGCGCCAAATGGGGGCGGCCTCGGGGCGTCCCCACTACAAATCCGGCGCTGCCAGAAGGAAGGAATTTACCACCGAAAAATTAGAGAACGTGAAAATTGGTGTGTCAAAAAAAAAATTCTGCACCCCCCCTCCTTTTTTTATGCTTGCAAAATTTTTTTCGACACTCATTTTCCGTGTTTCGCTGATTTTTCGGTGAAGCGAAATGGGACAGATTCTCTCATCCCTAGTGGCAGATATTTAGCACCAGTGGTGTAACTACCGTACAGCAGACCCTTCAGCCGAGGGGGGCCTGGACTGTGGGATCCTGGGGCTGGGGCTGAAAGGGGCAGGAAGTCCGGCTACCATAAGGCTGAGCACTGGGACCCCAGAAACTTATTTTTGGGGGGGTCCTGTCAGATATAGTTACTACCTGGGCCCCCCAAGTGCTTCATGGATGGGCCCAAAGGACCCAATTATTGGTAAACGATTCCCTATTTATCTTATCTTTAAAAAGATGAGATCAACGTCAACTAGGCAGTGCAATTTCAGATGCAAATCACCATGTTTTTTTTACCCACAATGCCCATTTTTTCCCCATAATTCCAGTGTATGCAATGTCAACAATCTGGATGCAAGTGGCCACTAAAGGTCCCCATACACCTTCAGATCCACTCGCTTGGCGATATCAAGCAACAGGATCTTCTCCCGATATCCCCACCTATGGGTGGGCGATATCGGGAGAATCCAGGCTAATTCGATCGTTTGGCCCTGGGGCCAAACGATCGAATTCTAATGACGGGTATAGGAAAAGTCGGTTTGGGGACCGCATCAACGAGCTGAAGCGAGCTGCCGTCGCTAGTGCCCCTACACGGGCCGATTAGCTGCGAAAGGGACCCATATCGGTAGCTAGAATCGACCCGTGTATGGGGACCTTAACTTTTTCAGGATTGTGTCACTTCCGGGGGTTTGGAGTTAAAAATGACATCTTTCAGGGTGGCAGTGGCTCCGCAAATGACTCCTATGGATTCTCACACTTACCCGGCTTTATTTATTAAGATCTAAGAACCCTGTTGCCGCCCATAAAATAAAAGTTATATTAACGGCCCCATTGAACGACTAGTGCCGCTAATACGCCGTTTATCAGTGCCCTAATGGGCAAATCAATGTGATCGATGGGAGATAATGTGCATTTGTGCCACATCCTGTTAGAGCGCACACTGTATATCCGAAATTAGCACAATGGCGAGGGGGGGGGGAGCGTTCCTGCTTGACGATTTATTGCTTTCTGTAATTCGAAGCTCTGTCATTTTCTTTTGATTAGCTCTTCTTATAGCCAGGAACAAGCCAGATCTTGTTTGGTGCTCATTCGGAGATGCGGTTCAGATGTCAAGTGCTTGTAGGCTCATCACAGTGAAATTGAATGCATACATTATTGAAAATATATTAAAAAATAAATACCCAAAGCTACTGTGCAGAAAGCATCCCCCCTTCCCATGTCCTATTCTGGGAATAACATTAGCCGGGCGAATAGAAATTTCATTAAAGAGCCCCCAGACCCTGCGACTGGAAGGTGAAACATTGCGAAAGCGTTAAAAATAGCTTTTTTTTTTGCAAGCAATAATTTCAACATCCTGTAATTTTATCGCAGATCAGATTTCAACTGTCATAACTCCCAGCGCATAGGCTCCCTATATATTACATGTTTGTTTATCAGCGAGTCCGACCTGAATTACCGGAATTGACTCCAAGCACTTTGCACCCAAAAAGAAAAAAAAAAATGTTTAAATACAACAACGACGTGGATTGTTTTCTTGAGAATTTAAAAAATTTAAACAAACATTCTTTTTACAGCAAGCAATATAATATATATATATATATCTCTATGGGCAGAGAGCACCTGTTAAACACACACCCTGGCCTGATTTATTCACATTTGCGGTGGGAATTTCGCGGAAATTTAAGTCAATTTTTATTCAATAATTAAAAATACACCAAAAACCCGTCAATATGCAAAAGAAATGGGATAGAAGTTGATCATTTATTTTTTTAATATGTGGCTGATTTAGACAACTCACTCGCTTTTTTCACCCTCTCCTGGCTGTAAAGTTTGGACCCACACACACACAGAAGGCTTTTGCTGTAGGCCTTAATCAGTTACCTGCTGTCAGTCATTTGTAATTTTAGTAATGTACCCCCCTATTGAAAGTGTCACCTGAATCTTCAGAAACACACAGAGCATTGAGCATTGCCAGGGTCGTGGCCTGGTTGGAGTGGAGGCATGACCTGGGTGGAGTGGGGGCATGACCTGGGTGGAGTGGGGGCATGACCTGGGTGAAGTGGGGGCATGACCTGTTTGAAGCGGAGGCATGACCTTGGTGGAGAGGGGGCATGACCTGGGTGGAGTGGGGGCATGACCTGGGTGGAGTGGGGGCATGACCTCGGTGGAGTGGAGGTATGACCTTGGTGGAGTGGAGGTATGACCTCGGTGGAGCGGGGGCATGACCTGGGTGGAGTGGGGGCATGACCTGGGTGGTGTGAGGGCATGACCTGGGTGGAGTGGAGGCATGACCTTGGTGGAGTGGAGGTATGACCTCGTTGGAGCGGAGGCATGACCTGGGTGGAGTGGGGGCATGACCTGGGTGGAGTGGAGGCATGACCTTGGTGGAGTGGAGGTATGACCTCGTTGGAGCGGAGGCATGACCTGGGTGGAGTGGGGGCATGACCTGGGTGGAGTGGGGGCATGACCTGGGTGGAGTGGAGGCATGACCTCGGTGGAGTGGAGGTATGACCTCGGTGGAGTGGGGGCATGACCTCGTTGGAGCGGAGGCATGACCTGGGTGGAGTGGGGGCATGACCTGGGTGGAGTGGGGGCATGACCTGGGTGGAGTGGGGGCATGACCTGGGTGGAGCGGAGGTATGACCTGGGAGGAGTGGGGGCATGACCTGGGTGGAGTGGAGGCATGACCTTGGTGGAGCGGGGACATGACCTTGTTGGAGTGGGGGCATGACCTGGGTGGAGTGGGGGCATGATCTGGGTAGAATAGGGGCACCATCAGGAATCAAAGGGATCCCCTACTACTTAACAGGGCCTCTCTCCCCCTAGGGGGCCTCTATTATTATCCCATTGGTCACCTATTAAAATGGCATTCCCCAATCCTTGTGGTCACTCCCCAGTTATGCCACCCATGATCTACCCAAGCTCCGTCCACTCCCAACAAACCCTTCTCAATACACCAATCACAGTTTTCTATCTCCGGGCCCCTTACTGCCTCCCCCCATGGCAGCTTTGGGGGCATGGCTAGGGACAAAGATGGAGTGGCTGTATCTGAAGGGGGGTATGGCTATGGGGCTATGGGTAGGGCATCTCAGTTGGGCAGGTCCTCTTGAGGGCCACATTTATAGGTCAATAACCCCCCAACTTTAGGGGCTGAGTGGCAGCTTTTGTCATTCGGTGTATTGGCAGCTGAACCCAATCATGAGCAACTTGTAGCTACAACAACTCCCAGTAAACTCTGCTGTATCTTCTGGTTTATACTTGCCAAGAGTAAACAGATCTGTAGTTGTATAGTCACATTAATCCAGCCTGAAGCCTCCTGAGCTCAAGTCCCACAGGCTGCTGGGAGTTGTAGTCCAAGGACTGATCCACCTCTTCACTGTTCTGCTGTTCATGTATAGTCTCTTTCCCAGTATTTGTATAACAACCCCGCTCTATACACCCCCCCCCCCTCCCATGGCCCCGGGGCTAAGGAACAACAAATATACACATTTAAAAGCTTTGTAATTTTTGCTTTTATTGTCTCGTGGCTCTTGCCCCGGCCACTCAGCTGCTTCATTTCTGCCTTTAACTACTTTCCACAATTGATTTTTTTTTTTTTTGTCCTAAACTATTATTGAGATGCGTTTCTGCGCCGCACTCATTCCCTCCCGTTGCCACAACACAATAATCCTGGAATTATTTGCTTAAAAAAAAAAAAAAATGCTGCATTCCTACCGACATGTAAAAGTACTTCTTGCAGGCGAGACTGTAAATCAATTCGTCTGAGGATTTGTTGGAGGTATAATGGCAATAATAGCAATCAGTTCTTATGTTCTGGGGAAACTGGTTCGCTTACCCTCTCAATCCTTTTGTGCTGTTTGCTCAAAAAATAAATATATATATATAAAATTGTTGTGACATTGCAGAAGAATAAAATTCAAAACACAAATTCTTGCTCTAAAATATTCCACAATGCAGTACAAAGGGCAAAGATACCTATTGATATTGTAAAGCTTGTTCAGCTGTTCTTTTGCTGGTTTTCTTAAAGGGCTAGTTCCCCTTTAGAGTATAATGTAGACAGTAATATTCTGACACAATAGGCAATTGGCCTCCTTTTGTTTAAAAAACATTTTTTAATTATGAATTGTTTGTTCAGCAGTTCTAATCTGGATTTTCGGCAGCTATCTGGTTGCTAAGGTTCAATTTACCCTAGCAACCAGGCAGTGGGGAGAATGAGAGACTGGAAGATGAATCAGAGAGGGGCAGAATGGAAAGATAAGGAATAAAATAATAACAATAAAATTGTAGCCACACAGAGTACAGGTATGGGACCCATTATCCAGAATGCTCAGGACCTGGGGTTTTCCAGATAATGGGTCTTTCCGTAATTCAGATCTCCTACCTTAAGTCTGCTAAAAACATTATTTAAACAGTAATTATACCCAACAGGATTGTTTTGCCTCCAATAAGAATGAATTATATCTTAGTTGGGATCAAGTACAGGTACTGTTTTATTATTACAGAGAAAAGGGAATCATTTAACCATTAAATAAACCCAATAGGGCTGTTCTGCCCCCAATAAGGGGTAATTATATCTTAGTTGGGATCAAGTACAGGTACTGTTTTATTATTACAGAGAAAAGGGAATCATTTAACCATGAAATAAACCCAATAGGGCTGTTCTGCCCCAATAAGGGGTAATTATATCTTAGTTGGGATCAAGTACAGGTACTGTTTTATTATTACAGAGAAAAGGGAATCATTTAACCATTAAATAAACCCAATAGGGCTGTTCTGCCCCCAATAAGGGGTAATTATATCTTAGTTGGGATCAAGTACAGGTACTGTTTTATTATTACAGAGAAAAGGGAATCATTTAACCATTAAATAAACCCAATAGGGCTGTTCTGCCCCAATAAGGGGTAATTATATCTTAGTTGGGATCAAGTACAGGTACTGTTTTATTATTACAGAGAAAATGGAATCATTTAACCATGAAATAAACCCAATAGGGATGTTCTGCCCCCAATAAGGGGTAATTATATCTTAGTTGGGATCAAGTACAAGGCACTGTTATATTATTATAGAGAAAAAGGAAATAATTTAAAAATTTAATTTAAAAATGTGAATTATTTGATTAAAATTAAGTCTATGGGAGATGTAATTTGGAACTTTCTGGATAATGGGTTTCCGGATAAGGGGTCCGATACCTGTAATAGTTTTTTTTGGTTGCCAGGGTCAGTGACTCCCATATGAAAGCTGAAAATAACTATGAAAGTTAAAAATGAAGACCAATTGAAAAGGCACAAGAAATAGTGCATTTTGAATAGAAGGGAGGGCAGCTATGGGGTGTATGTTTACAGCTTTTCCCTCCCCATCTCTGACAGAGGGCAGGGCATGGGTGTGGTAGCCATAAGGGGGTTGGCCAGAATTCTGGGTGCTGGTTGAAAGTAGTGGGTTAGGGTCTATAAGGTATTTATTACATTTGGGTGGGGTTGGGATTAGGGTCAGGAAATTCCTGAACCAACACATCAATAAGAGCAACATCTATGGTTTTACATCATTTCTATGGGCAATTTACTAGTGAATGGGCGTTTTTTTTGTTGTTGTTACATCTGTTTTCTCACGCTTTTTTCTGCCCATGGCAATTTTACTGTGAATCAATACCTGGCAAAAAATCCACTTTTGTGTTGCTCCACATCAGTGGTTTATGGATGATTTTGGTTCATGTCCCCCTCAGAAAGTCTAAGATATAGGGATATATATAGGAAAACGTTGGTGTATTAGCCATTCAGCCATAGTTCTAAGATTATCTAGAACAAGTAAGGGTTCACCCCATGTCAAATCATCATTGACCTTCTAGATGGGCTTTTAGGTGTATCTAGGGAAACAAATAGGCATTATCTCCTGATCCTGCACAATGTCCCCCGCCTCCGGGGCCCCGTATTTAGGGAAATACTGTTAATGTGACACATTATCCATCCTTCCTTACCTTTCTCTTCTTTGTTCTCATGGGGAATGGCCATGGTATAGGCATACAAGGCAAATGGCTGGGTGAGCAGGAGGGCCCAATCATCATAGGGGCCTTTCCTGGTATCCCAGTGGGCCAGTCCAACTCTGCTGTCACCCATCAGTACATGCAGCTGAACTTCATTGGGAGCCTCCATGCCAGAGAGACTCTGTATGTAACACTGGCCTATAGGCCTTACAGGATCTCTTGTGCGTCATGCAGATTTCCCCCGCGCACTGCTATAAGGAGAATGGCAAGCTTCTTTGTGCAATGTATCAAGGTAAATGTATTGACTTGCAATATCCTATTAGAAGCTGAACCCTTGTCCAATTTCCAGGTTAAAGCAATAATAACACATACCATTGTGTGCATTCATGTACGTCTCCTAGTGCCGTGTAATTGATCCAATCTACTGTATGTATAAACCACGCTCTCTATCGTGTCTCTGCCATTCCCACCACCAAGAACATTCTCCCGACATGTGTACAGAACATATCCGTGTATGGCACTGATTGATAAAGAGGTATAATGACAAATCACTGTGTATGTATGTGTATAAATAAATAAATATATATATATATATATATAGGGATAATTTACCCCCTACTGTAAATGATAAGGATATTAGAAGTCACTGAGGGGTTCTGTGCCCATATAAAGGCACAAGGCTGCAGGCTGAGTTATACAGGGAACTCTGAGTATCACTCATGTATTATAAGGGATAATGTACCCCCTACTGTAAATGATAAGGATATTAGTAGTCACTGAGGGGTTCTGTGCCCATATAAAGGCACATGGCTGCAGCCTGAGTTATACAGGGAACTCTGAGTATCACTCGTATATTATAAGGGATAATGTACCCCCTACTGTAAATGATAAGGATATTAGCAGTCACTGAGGGGTTCTGTGCCCATATAAAGGCACAAGGCTGCAGGCTGAGTTATACAGGGAACTCTGAGTATCACTCATGTATTATAAGGGATAATGTACCCCCTACTGTAAATGATAAGGATATTAGCAGACACTGAGGGGTTCTGTGCCCATATAAAGGCACAAGGCTGCAGGCTGAGTTATACAGGGAACTCTGAGTATCACTCATGTATTATAAGGGATAATGTACCCCCTACTGTAAATGATAAGGATATTAGAAGTCACTGACGGGTTCTTTGACCATATAAAGGCACAAGGCTGCAGGCTGAGTTATACAGGGAACTCTGAGTATCACTCATGTATTATAAGGGATAATGTACCCCCTACTGTAAATGATAAGGATATTAGAAGTCACTGACGGGTTCTTTGACCATATAAAGGCACAAGGCTGCAGGCTGCTCTGAGTATCACTTTTGTATTATAAGGGATAATGTACCCCCTACTGTAAAAGATAAGGATATTAGAAAAAGGAGTTGTGTGACCATTTGTTCTACATTTATATACTATAAATATTTTACAAATCTCAATAGGTCATGTGCCATAATGACTAATGATCAAGCACTGTTTATAAGGATATATTATACAGATTATTCATGGCTTCAATGTAATATATATATATGTATTTATTGGGCAATCCAGTCCATCCTTGATCCTTGCACCATTGCATGATGCAGGGATAACAGGCCCATCTCCCGGGACTGTTTCCTACAGTTACGCACCTATATATATATATATATATATATATATATATATATATATATTTGGCATAATATTCTCCCTAATGTAAGATATAACACTACGAGAAGTCGCCAAGGTGTCCCAGTAAAAAAAAACCAAAAAAAACTCCAAAAAAGCAATGAAAGTGCCAAGCAATAATGGCAAGTTTGTTACCACCCCTACTTCTATTAGGATTAGCCTTCACAAAGACGCCTATTTGGGGTCTACTATTTTAGACTGCAAGCTCTTGCGAGCAAGGCCCACGCGACCAATAAATACTTCAGTTAGGCCGCATTTTCTTACAGCAAGTGAAAAATGTAGCATTTTTATTTTTAAATGCACTCTCTGAATGCTCATCAGTCCCACAGGTACTAATTACTGGGGCGCCGACACTATCACCCACCCATTGTGGCATCACCCCCTATAATGATACCAGTAGCGCTGAAACCATGTGGGACAGACTTGCTCAGCAAGAAACAACGATGAATTATCTCACCTTCCCCCCCCAAAAAATAAACCAATTACCCCCCCCCCAATAAATAAATAAGCCCTTAATGAGTTTAACCCTTAAGGTGGCCATACACGCACCGATATCGTACGAAACCTCGTTTCGTACGATATTCGGTGCGTGTGTGGTACGTCGGCGAGTCGACCGATATCGCAGGAAGCTGCTGATATCGGCCGCCTCGCCGATCGGACCAGTTTGAAAATTTTCATCGGGCGCCATAGAAGGCGAAAATCTCCCTCCAGCGCTGAATCGGCAGAAGGAGGTAGAAATCCTATTGTTTCTACCTCCTTACCTGCCGATTCAGCCCTGAATGGTGTGTGGCGGATCTGACGATGTTTCGTGCGACCAACCTCGTGTATGGCCAGCTTTACTAATAGACTCGTCACTTTTATGACAGCTGTCAAACCCAGCCGCTCCAATTGGCCCAATTACGGGCAGATCGCCGTTATGACAACAGGTATCGATCGATCCTTCAACATTTATTGTTCCAGTCTGATTTAACTAATAATAAAATAATAATATTAATAATATAGAGATGTCCATTCAATCTTGCCTGCAGATCTCAGTTTCTCTCTCTTTTTTTTTTTCTTTCCTCCTGCTGTGTCTACTTTTCCTGCCCTCAAAGCACACAAGCAAAGCATTAATATTTATATGTTTATATAATAAAACACCCTCCTCCTCCTCCTCCTCTGTACACAAGCCCTGATCTCTCATTTAAGCCCATTGCTGATTGATTAAAAAAACAAATCAGTTGAAAAAAAAATAAATTGTATTGAAATCTGGCAGTGAAGGGGTGTAATTGAACGATCAAAAGAATGTGCATGTGTAATAAAAGCGATGTGCTAAACAGCATTAGAGAGAAGAGCGCCCCTGAATCTCTGCAGGAAATGTTCTTTATATTATACATATACACGCAGGTCCTGGCCGCTCGCTAGTGCTGCGTTCACGGATAAGCGATTGGAAAAAATAATCGCTCCCCTCTGTCGCAGAGCAGGAGCGACTCTACGTCTGCGGCGTGCCCCCTTCGGCAATGAGGCAGCGATTATTATTTTTTTAGCCCTATCAAAGGCGAATTTCGCTGCCCATTCCGCATTCCCGGCGCCATGTTCGCCGCTGCTCGTATTTCTATGAGGAAAGCGTTGACGGGAAAGGAGTTTTTCCGCGTCGGGATGGAAATTCAGGGTGTTGGGAAATATTAGGGCGCGTCGGTTTTTAATTTGGAGCCGGCTGCGGCCATGGGCGCCCGTTTCATATTGGGCGCAGCGGCTGCCGGCCTTCGCCCTGCCAGGACCTGATGCAATCCATTCAAGCCAACAAGTTTGGAGAGAATGTTGAGTTCAATCAATTCAGAACGTCGAGATGGAGCCCAACTCACTCAAGGTATTATTAGCTGCTCCTGCATCACCCTGCTGCCGGGGAGGGGGGCACCTGGGCACAGAGGGGGGGGGGGCACTGCGACACCCTGCAACTTTCTCACAAACTTTTATCCTATGGATAAAAAAAAAATATAAAAAAAAAAAAAAGGAAAAAAAAAATGCATTTTTTTTTTCAATGTTTCAATATCAATATTGTAACATTGAGTAGGAAATGGCATATTGGGGTGATGTATGTAGCACCCAGCCCCCCCCCCCTTTCTCTAGCACTCACCCCCCCCCCCCTGACTTTCCCCGACCCCTTGTACTGTATGTGACATTGTTATTTCTCCCCGCAGTGGGTCGGATCCGCCTGCGGTCTGCATGGACCTTACATCTTCTATAAAGCCTTTCAGTTCCACCTGGAGAACAGAGCCCGGATCCTGTCGCTTGGAGACTTTTTCTTGGTCAGATGCAAAGCCGACGAGCCCGTTTGTATAGCGGAGCTGCAGCTCCTGTGGGAAGAGAGGACTAGCCGGCAACTTTTATCCAGCTCCAAACTTTATTTCCTCCCAGAAGATACCCCCAAGGGCAGAAACAGCAACCATGGAGAGGTGACATCCCTATCATCCTTCTATATTGCCCCCTTACCCATGTCCTAGTGTTTATATATCTATATATAGGGCTGAATGCTTGTCAGAACTGGCATTAACCCTGTCAGTGCCAAGCCCTTGTAGCGACAACATCTGTTTAACCTCTGCTTTCGTTGTTGGTGGGGGGGGGTTGTGATTTGAGAAAGTTGCGGCCACTGCATTTGAGACAGTTGTGGCCACTGGCCAACAGCTGTTCGGACCAGGCTTCCTATGAGAAAGATAGATCCTTCCCCTGGCAGCTGTAGGGTTAATGCAGTGCCAGCTGTTTCTATACAATCCCCAAGGGGGGTAAAAAACGCTGATGGTGTCATATGGTCCTAGAATAACTGCTTTCATATTTGTCTATTGTTTTATGATACGAATTCTCATATTGAGAATTTAACCCTTGTGACCCATTATTTCACCCCAGAGTCCAAATATTCTTTCAATTTTTTTTTTTTTTTTATTGTCGGTGTGAGAATGTTTGAAAGAAAGGAGGAAATTATGAAATGGAGGCTCTGCCAGATCTAAAGCTGTTTTTGTTGTGTGTGTGTTTTTTTTTTTTGTCTTCTTCTTTCGTGTTTCTTTCGCTCGCTGGCAGAGAGACGTGTTGAATAAAGTGATAAATGTCAGGTAGTGTAAGAAAGGCATTGAAATAACTTGCAGATCTGCCTGGGTGGATTGAGGAGGGGGGGGGGGAGAGAAAAGAAACAGGGAGAAAAAAAAAATCCCATGTAACCAGCACAAACACGTTAAGCATTAACAGCCTGATACTTAACATCGAGGGATTGAATGTTTATTATAAATGGTCGTGTCGGTGCCAGATCTCCGCTGGCTAGCTGCCATGGGGTTTTTATGAGCCACTTCTTGGTATTGTCATTGCAAAGGGGGGAAAAAAAAAAAAAAAAACAACTAAATGCACCGGTGTGTATGGGTGTCAAGGGGTTAATCCATACGTCTTGCAGGATATTATGTCGATACATCAAGGCGTAATGAAGTTACATTGTGATTTATCCGGGTGATATTGTTTGTGTGTATGGCTGAGATTATGCCGGGCTATTGTACTCCCATTCCTGCAATACGTTAATGCTGAACTATTTTTACTGTTTGGGAAAGGGGAGGGGGGGGGGGGGCAGCTTGGTATTTATGGGAATAGATATCAAGTTAAATCATATAAACATCATTGTTCCAAAAAAAAAAAAAAAAAAAAGTGTATTGTTATTTTAGCCCAAATCGGTGGCTTCATTGCCATTTTTTTCTCATTACAGTTTAACATTACATATCATCAATTGTTCTTCATTGCCCCCTGTGCCCAGAAGAAGAATTTTTTTCTTTTTCTTTTCAGCCCCCCCTCCCCTTCCACCGGTGTCAACACTGACATTCTGTAACTTGTGAAAAGGTTGTTGGAAAAAAGCATTAGCAGGTTGCCCCCCCCCCTTTCCCCACCGCCAAGATATTATAATGTCCCCTCCCCCTGTCTAACTTTCCTGTGCAGCTGTCCAACCTCTCATCTGCCTTCCCTGCTTGAATACTTATTATTTGCGTTTCAAATTTATTACTTCAACATGGTCTGTGATCTAAAAGGGGGGGGGGGGGGTAGTAAAGGAAAAAAAAAGGGGGGGGGTGGAAGGATTAAATATCAAGAAAGCAGTATGGATATCATCCGTGTTTGCCGGCCACTTAGAGGAAATGAGTCAGCCTTTTTTATTAGCCATTGAGCTGCATTAGAAACAGAAGCTTGTAACGACCCCCCCCAATGTTCATAACTGCACTGTTGACAAATGCGATTGTGTCGTCAAATCAGCATTGGGGGGGGGGAGAAAAAAAAAGAAGAAGAGAAAAAAAAAAGAGGGGTGGGTGTTGAAAACTGATGATGTTTGCCTCTTACTTGCTCCTAATTGTATCGATTGCCCAATGCTATCAGTTGTGACAGTGAATATTCAATGGGAGCTGTTTATGTACGGGAACGTGCAGCTTCGGCCCCGCCGCGTTGTGCAAAGGAAAGACGTGCCGCCGTCGGAATGTTATTGATACATAAGTGAAACAGGTAGAAACTTTCCCAACGCCGGCGAGTTGTGTTTTTTTTTTTTTTCTTTTTTACACCCCAGTGATGTCATTTCCCCCTCTGGCCTCGTTTAGTCATTCATTAGCAGCATAGCAGAAGCAGCGGCAGCAGCGTACACTCTTACTTCATTGGCAGGGAGACAACAGCGACGCGGCAGATCCTAAAGAGGGCAACATTTACACTCCCATTAGGAAAGCTACTTTTGTTTTGCCGTTCTCCCATTATCTTTGTAGGCACACAAATAAAATCCAACGTTGATTTATTTTTTTTTTTTTTAAAAAAAGGTTGGGAATTCGGCATGTATGTGCCTGCAACAGATCTGCCCCCCCCCCCTTTTTTTTTCTTGCATGTGTAATTGGTCGTGGTAGGGATGAATTATTTCTAGGAGTGTAATAAGAAGCCATGTTGTTTCTATTCTTTTGTCCTATTTTCATCATTGTGTTCTAAGGCTCCCGTCATTGAAAAATTAGCTGCCTGGCAAGTGGATGGGGATGGGGAGCCTCTACCTGCTGTTCCTCATCTCTCAGGGCAACTTTTTGCTGACTGCTCTTATTAAATAATTATTACCCCCGCAGCATTAACCCTTGGTGGAACACCGATTGCTGTAAATGCATGGGGATCGTTCTCTATCTCCTCTGTTTCCCATTCCATACTCTGCCTTACACAATGGAGATATTTATATGTAATAATGTATTTGCGAAACGCGTCGTCTAGTGACGAAATGAAGGGTTTGTAGCCGAGCTGCCAATCTATTCTTCCCATTTTATGATGCAGGTTAGAAGTGTTTATGCCTGCGCACTTATTCATCTTCTGTCTGGCTGCGAGCATCTATTACTTTGGGCATATTAATTACCTCATTCCCTATCAGCGTCGGTGATTCATGGAGCTGCAGCGCATTTCATGATATTCCGCTTGAGAGTTTGCTTAGTGATATTTGAAGTAGAGGAGTCGGTGTCATCTGATTTATGGTCTTGTGAAGCCGTTGTCATGCCAAGGGGGAGGCTCTTCTACAAGTGGTGTTAATATTGATTTGTTCTGAAAAGATGTTTTTGCTTTGGCTGCGTTTCATGTGCCTTATAATTTGCTCGCATTCCTAACGTGTTACGGCAGAACTTCAAAGCAACAATGTTTCATTTGATTTCTGCAAATGCCAATAATGGTATGCCCAATTCCGACTGCAGCTTTGTCCCAGGTATTTTTAGGAGGAGGGGGTGTCACGCCCAGGTGGAATATTTGGAAAAAGTTAATTATTTTTATTTTGTTACTACAGTATTGAAATGATTTCAGACACACACAGCTGCATAGTGCTTCCACAGTGGGGCCTTGGACACAAAGTTGTTGCACAAAGTAGGAGAGACAACCTTCTTTACATAAGAGCAGTTGGTAGGGAGAGTGGGTCAGATATGGCAGGGCAAGACGGGCAATTGTCCTACCTGTAGCACTTCTGTGTATTACAACCTTCTGCAGGCAAGGATAAAAGCCTTAGTAGAGGCTGTAGTAGAGGTGGTAGGGCTTTTATCCTTTGTTAATTAGAAGTTACATAATATCCGGCTGAGACTGCACCTCATTGTCCCATTAACTTGCAGGTTATTCACAGCAGTGCAGTCAGTGGAGTCAGCCCTTTGGCTTGACATTGCTGTCAGTGCCTGATGGGCAGACAAGCTGCCGAATTTGTCTAAAGGACCCAAATTGGCTTAAATCTCCCAGTGTATGGTCAACTTTGGGAGAAAAGTTGAGAGACAATGCGCTTGTTTGGCAACCTCGTCTTAACGTGTATGGCTACCGGAACAGGGTGTAATACTGATCTGCCATGTAATCCATGATCTCTATGACCAGGAAGTGCTGTAGATGCCATCAGATTTTGGCCTAACCGGTGTTGGTCATCACAGGGAATTGTGCAGAACTCCTATTCTGAATTGGTGTAACAGGGCCTGTAAGTCCAGCCATTTAGGATACAGGTATGGGACCTTTTATCCAGAATGCTTGGGACCTGGGGATTTCCGGATAAGGGATCTCCATAACTTAAGTCTGCTAAAAATCATTTAAATGTTGAATAAACCCAATAGGCTTGTTTTGCCTCCGATAAGGATGAATTATATCTTAGTTGGGATCAAGTAGAAGGTATAGGACCTGTTATCCAGAATGCTTGGGACCAAGGGTATTCCGGATAAGGGATCTTTCCGTAATTTGGATCTCCATACCTTAAGTCTACTAAAAAATCAATAAAACATTAATTAAACCCAATAGGATTGTTTTGCACCCAATAAGGATTATTTATATCTTAGTTGGGAGTACAAGGTACTGTTTTATTATTATTATGATTGAGAAAAAGGAAATCAGTTTTAAAATTCTGAATTATTTGATTAAAATGGAGTCTATGGGAGATGGGCTTTTTCGTAATTCGGAGCTTTCTGGATAATGGGTTTCCGGATAAGGGGTCCCATACCTGTACAAGGTTCTGTTTTATTATTACAGAGGAAAAGGAAATCATTTTATAAAATTTAAAGGATTAGCTTATAATGGAGTCTGTGGGCGATGGCCTTTCTGTAATTTGGAACTTTCTGGATAATGGGTTTCCGGATAAGGGGTCCCATACCTGTATAAGGTTCTGTTTTATTATTACAGAGAAAAAGGAAATCATTTTATAAAATTAAAATGATTTGCTTATAATGGAGTCTGTGGGCGATGGCCTTTCTGTAATTTGGAACTTTCTGGATAATGGGTTTCCGGATAAGTGATCCCATACCTGTATCTGTCCCTTGCTGTTCCCTGCACTATTGGTCCTGGCTACATGTACCACTGAAACAATTTAGCAGTAATCGGCTTCCATCCAGTTCCCACAATGCCTTGCATGTTATGTTCTTCTCCTTGCAAGGCATTGTGGGAATTGGAGTCTCAGCTGGAGGGGAGTTTACTACTTGTTGATTGTTTTAAAAGTACATGTAGTCCAGACCAGCAGTGCAGAGAAACAGTTACTCTGGCTAGCTAAGGATGATGGGTATTGTGGTTCTGCGGCCATGGCCTGTACATGATCTGATGGGTAGCTAATTAGAAATATAGTTTTTAGCAGCACACAGGCTGATTACCAGGCATTTATTTAGATGGGCCCATAATAAAGTACTTGAAATATCTCCTCCTAATTAAATATCTTCCCATTTACATCGGCGTATACGAGAATCTAACTGCACCACTGATCCAGCCGAATGAATGGCATGCCTCCGAATGTAGCGGCTCTGCTGTCTGTTAAATTCAACCTAATGCATTTTAATGGTTTATTATTGCTTTTACTACAGCGCCGAGCTCTTTTATTGTAGCCTACGATACGCGCATTACGCCATTTGTCATTGATAATGTGAAATCATGTGATTTTTATTTAGTACAAAAATGTGATTGCAGCGAGCTGCATCTCAGCGGGGTGTCATGCATTTTTTTTCAGAGCGCTATAGAAATGGAATATTGTCATGTGTTGCCCTCTGGCAGCCTGCGATTGTCAGCATCGCCTTCCAGGCGAATCAGGGGCTGCTGGGAGTTGCAGTGCACCAATGGCAGTAGTGGCATTCATTGGAAATTTTTTTTTTGTATTATGACTGGTCAGTATAGTTGGTGGTACAGGTATGAGACCCATTATCCAGAATGCTCGGGACCTGGGGTTTTCTGGATAAGGGGTCTTTCCGTAATTTGGATCTTCTACCTTAAATCTGCTAAAAACATTACTGTTTAAATAATTAAACCCAATAGGTAATTATATCTTAGTTGGGATCAAGTACAGGTACTGTTTTATTATTACAGAGAAAAGGGAATCATTTAAACATGAAATAAACCCAATAGGGCTGTTCTGCCCCCAATAAGGGGTAATTATATCTTAGTTGGGATCAAGTACAGGTACTGTTTTATTATTACAGAGAAAAAGGAAATAATAAAACAGTACCTGTACTTGATCCCAACTAAGATATAATTACCCCTTATTGGGGGCAGAACAGCCCTATTGGGTTTATTTAATGGTTAAATGATTCCCTTTTCTCTGTAATAATAAAACAGTACCTGTACTTGATCCCAACTAAGATATAATTACCCCTTATTGGGGGCAGAACAGCCCTATTGGGTTTATTTCATGGTTAAATGATTCCCTTTTCTCTGTAATAATAAAACAGTACCTGTACTTGATCCCAACTAAGATATAATTACCCCTTATTGGGGCAGAACAGCCCTATTGGGTTTATTTCATGGTTAAATGATTCCCTTTTCTCTGTAATAATAAAACAGTACCTGTACTTGATCCCAACTAAGATATAATTACCCCTTATTGGGGGCAGAACAGCCCTATTGGGTTTATTTAATGGTTAAATGATTCCCTTTTCTCTGTAATAATAAAACAGTACCTGTACTTGATCCCAACTAAGATATAATTACCCCTTATTGGGGGCAGAACAGCCCTATTGGGTTTATTTAATGGTTAAATGATTCCCTTTTCTCTGGAATAATAAAACAGTACCTGTACTTGATCCCAACTAAGATATAATTACCCCTTATTGGGGGCAGAACAGCCCTATTGGGTTTATTTCATGGTTAAATGATTCCCTTTTCTCTGTAATAATAAAACAGTACCTGTACTTGATCCCAACTAAGATATAATTACCCCTTACTGGGGGCAGAACAGTCCTATTGGGTTTATTCAATATTGAAATGATTTTTAGCAGACTTAAGTTATGGAGATCCAAATTAAGGAAAGATCCCTTATCTGGAAAACCCCAGGTCCCAAGCATTCTGGATAACAGGTCCCATACCTGTACTAAACAGTATATCTCCACATAAGCACTAAAACCCAATGTTATCTAATCGTTACCTGCTATTGTTATTAGAGCTGCTTAGGCTCAAGAAAAAACTGATTTATTTTTTGTTTTTGTTTTCCTTTTCCATTCCAAACATGACTTTGAAAATATTTTGATAACCGAGGAGCGTTCTAAAACTGACCTTGTTAGGAAGGGTGTCCAGAGAACTACAGGTCGTTTGTTGCTAAATGAATCCCTAATACATAACAAGCCAAGTGTAAAGGGCAAGGCACAAGCAATCGGCACGGATTTCAGAAGAAATGAAGAAAATAAAAATTGCACTTAGCATGTGAGAAGTTCATTTTTTTTCCTTAAATTATAATTTGTCATCGGTAAATGAAAAAAAATCATTTTTCTTTTATTTTTTTTTCAATTTTGGTTTCAGCTGGGGGATTGTGTTATTTCTGGAAAGACAATTGAATTTATTTAGTTACAGTTGCTGAGAGGCTGCTAGGAAACACTGATGTGCTATAAACCTGAGATATTCACCCTTCAGCACTTCTGCTGTTACAAAACTACTACTCTTAGCTAACTAAGCTTTACATGAACTGATGATAAAAGTCCTACAGAAGAGCCTCTGGGGATCACTGTCTGAGCATGAGTAGGTGTAAAGTGATTAGCTGCTTGTGAGCCATATCATAACTTGCCAGTCACCGTATGGAACTTCTGGTGTCAAAGGCCATGCACTGTGTCCCCTTGTCTCTGTCTAGGAATAGGGGCCTATTTAGGGGACTGATTTACGAAAAATAAAAAGGAGACATTATCTACCTGAATCTGGGGAAGTGGTGCCTTACCTTTGGGAGAATGCTTATTTACTCTCCGAGATATGCCTGACAGCCCAGATGGAATGTTAGTTTGGTATTCTTGGCGCTATGACTAATTGGCTGATGGTTTTGCTTTGATATATTTCTATATATATGATATTTGTGACCTTGTTATGAGCTATGTCTATAATTTTATTGGGGATAATAGTCTCTGGGAAGGGACTGTGGCTGTGGGATAGCAGGTATAGTAGGGAGAGATGGTGCCTATAGTAGCAGTGGGGGGATAATAGCCTCTGGGAAGGGACTGGGGCTGTGGGATAGCAGGTATAGTAGGGAGAGATGGTGCCTATAGTAGCAGTGGGGGGATAATAGCCTCTGGGAAGGGACTGGGGCTGTGGGATAGCAGGTATAGTAGGGAGAGATGGTGCCTATAGTAGCAGTGGGGGGATAATAGCCTCTGGGAAGGGACTGGGGCTGTGGGATAGCAGGTATAGTAGGGAGAGATGGTGCCTATAGTAGCAGTGGGGGGATAATAGCCTCTGGGAAGGGACTGGGGCTGTGGGATAGCAGGTATAGTAGGGAGAGATGGTGCCTATAGTAGCAGTGGGGGGATAATAGCCTCTAGGAAGGGACTGGGGCTGTGGGATAGCAGGTATAGTAGGGAGAGATGGTGCCTATAGTAGCAGTGGGGGGATAATAGCCTCTAGGAAGGGACTGGGGCTGTGGGATAGCAGGTATAGTAGGGAGAGATGGTGCCTATAGTAGCAGTGGGGGGATAATAGCCTCTGGGAAGGGACTGGGGCTGTGGGATAGCAGGTATAGTAGGGAGAGATGGTGCCTATAGTAGCAGTGGGATAATAGCCTCTGGGAAGGGACTGTGGCTGTGGGATAACAGGTATAGTAGGGAGAGATGGTGCCTATAGTAGCAGTGGGATAATAGCCTCTGGGAAGGGACTGGGGCTGTGGGATAGCAGGTATAGTAGGGTGAGATGGTGCCTATAGTAGCAGTGGGGGGATAATAGCCTCTGGGAAGGGACTGGGGCTGTGGGATAGCAGGTATAGTAGGGAGAGATGGTGCCTATAGTAGCAGTGGGGGGATAATAGCCTCTGGGAAGGGACTGGGGCTGTGGGATAGCAGGTATAGTAGGGAGAGATGGTGCCTATAGTAGCAGTGGGATAATAGCCTCTGGGAAGGGACTGGGGCTGTGGGATAGCAGGTATAGTAGGGAGAGACGGTGCCTATAGTAGCAGTGGGGGGATAATAGCCTCTGGGAAGGGACTGGGGCTGTGGGATAGCAGGTATAGTAGGGAGAGATGGTGCCTATAGTAGCAGTGGGATAATAGCCTCTGGGAAGGGACTGGGGCTGTGGGATAGCAGGTATAGTAGGGAGAGATGGTGCCTATAGTAGCAGTGGGATAATAGCCTCTGGGAAGGGACTGGGGCTGTGGGATAGCAGGTATAGTAGGGAGAGATGGTGCCTATAGTAGCAGTGGGGGGATAATAGCCTCTGGGAAGGGACTGGGGCTGTGGGATAGCAGGTATAGTAGGGAGAGATGGTGCCTATAGTAGCAGTGGGGGGATAATACCCTCTGGGAAGGGACTGGGGCTGTGGGATAGTAGGGAGAGATGGTGCCTATAGTAGCAGTGGGATAATAGCCTCTGGGAAGGGACTGGGGCTGTGGGATAGCAGGTATAGTAGGGAGAGATGGTGCCTATAGTAGCAGTGGGGGGATAATAGCCTCTGGGAAGGGACTGGGGCTGTGGGATAGCAGGTATAGTAGGGAGAGATAACAGGCAATGAAATTGAACAGTAAGGGGCACATTTACTAACCCACGAACGGGCCGAATGCGTCCGATTGCGTTTTTTTCGTAATGATCGGTAATTTTGCGATTTTTTTCGGCGTCTTTACGATTTTTGCGTAAAAACGTGAGTTTTTCGGCGTCTTTACGATTTTTGCGTAAAAACGCGAGTTTTTCGGCGTCTTTACGATTTTTGCGTAAAAACGCGAGTTTTTCGTACCCATTACGAAAGTTGCGCAAAGTCGCGATTTTTTCGTAGCGTTAAAACTTGCGCCAAACTTCGCGCCTTTTAAGTTTTAACGCTACGAAAAAGGCGTGACTTTGCGCGCAAGTGTTAACCCTACGAAAAAAATCGTGACTTTGCGCAACTTTCGTAATGGGTACGAAAAACTCGCGTTTTTACGCAAAAATCGTAAAGACGCCGAAAAACTCGCGTTTTTACGCAAAAATCGCAAAGACGCCGAAAAAAACGCAAAAAATACGAAAAAATCGCAAAATTTTCGTTTCCAATCGGAATTTTTCCAATTCGGATTCGAAATTGTGTCTTAGTAAATCAGCCCCTAAATGTAGGGGAACAAGTTAGATATTACCAACTTAATAACAGGTTTTTAATAAGTATTTTCTTGCCCCCCTGCCTGCCACCTCTAAAGAACCTTGACCATAAGTGTGCAAACTGTTAACATGTATTTTAGTCTTTAAGGACACTCAATGCTTTCAATTACCCTTTCTTGTATATAATGTGTGTTTCAGTGATCAGTTAGAATGCACTGCGGGACCAGTCAGAAGGCACAACGGGAGCTCCTCTCCGCTCACTGTAACTAAAATAGCCCGGGGCACACAGTTGGTTTTTTAAGAATAAATATTCGGTTGGAAACCCTATGCTGTGCAAGCAGGAATCCAAAAAAAAAGAAAATGTTCTAATTGTGTCTTTTAAATAAGCATAGAAGTGAATTAATGAGAACATATTTTGTCTTCTGTTGCCTGGTTACAAAGTATTGTTCCGCCACGCATGTGAGATAAATTGGTTTCTTTCTGTGCTGTGTGTCCCCTAAACATAATGACTCTATTGCTCTGGAGAGTAAGATATGGAGATGGGAACGTTTCCCATAATGCTCTGGTTAGGGTATATATAATAACGCTGTCATTCCCAGCCTTGCTCACTGTAATCCATGCATGGCTGTGCCGCGGGGCGTCTGTGCATGTCACCGGCTGACAGATGTAGAGCATTGCATATAAAATAGTCTGCGCTATTGCTTTATATATAGCCCCCTGTGAATGCGCCGCTGCACTCATACGCCGGGCAAGTGTGAACTGTAACAGCCATTACTGCTTTGGGGAATGACCCCCCAAATATCTGCAGTTCTTGAGTGTATGTTTGTGTGTATACAGGTATGGGACCTGTTATCCAGTAGCCTCAGGACTTGGGGTTTTCTGGATAAGAGATTCTGTAATTTGGATCTCCATACCTTAAGTCTGCTAAAAATGTGCAGAGGTGTAATGAGAAGAATCATGGGATTAGCAGGCATGGAATTAGTGCAGGCCATTTTTACCCATTGGGGTCCTATTGTATTTGTTGGCTGGGTCCTCTGGTAAGTAATGGGTTCATAATCGGGGAGGGCCCTGCTAACTTAGTAATATGGGGCCCGGGGGTTCCTGATGGGGGCCCTTGGTTCATTTTCAAACTTGTCAAAGTTTGAAGTCATTTTTGTAACTCATTGTTTTGGGTTGAACTTGTGAGCCAATACTAAATAGTAATTATTTTGTATTTCATGTTACTTGTTGCTCAGAGTGTACAGGTATCAGACCTCTTATCCGGAATCCCAATATCCAGAAAGCTCCGAATTACGGAAAGCCTTTCTCCCATAGACTCCATTTTAATCCAATAATTCAGATTTTTAAAATTGATTTCCTTTTCTCTGTAATAATAAAACAGTACCTGTACTTGATCCCAACTAAGATATAATTACCCCTTATTGGGGGCAGAACAGCCCTATTGGGTTTATTTCATGGTTAAATGATTCCCTTTTCTCTGTAATAATAAAACAGTACCTGTACTTGATCCCAACTAAGATATAATTACCCCTTATTGGGGCAGAACAGCCCTATTGGGTTTATTTAATGGTTAAATGATTCCCTTTTCTCTGTAATAATAAAACAGTACCTGTACTTGATCCCAACTAAGATATAATTACCCCTTATTGGGGGCAGAACCGCCCTATTGGGTTTATTTAATGGTTAAATGATTCCCTTTTCTCTATAAAAATAAAACAGTACCTGTACTTGATCCCAACTAAGATATAATTACCCCTTATTGGGGGCAGAACAGCCCTATTGGGTTTATTTCATGTTTCAATGATTCCCTTTTCTCTGTAATAATAAAACAGTACCTGTACTTGATCCCAACTAAGATATAATTACCCCTTATTGGGGGCAGAACAGCCCTATTGGGTTTATTTAATGGTTAAATGATTCCCTTTTCTCTGTAATAATAAAACAGTACCTGTACTTGATCCCAACTAAGATATAATTACCCCTTATTGGGGGCAGAACAGCCCTATTGGGTTTATTTAATGGTTAAATGATTCCCTTTTCTCTGTAATAATAAAACAGTACCTGTACTTGATCCCAACTAAGATATAATTACCCCTTATTGGGGAAGAACAATCCTATTGGGTTTATTTTATGTTTTAGTAATTTTTTAGTAGACTTAAGGTATGGAGATCCAAATTACAGAAAGACCCCATATCCGGAATACCCTTGGTCCCGATCATTCTGGATAACGGGTCCTATACCTGTAATATGGGGGCCCTTGGTTTATTTTCAAACTTGTCGAAGTTTGAATTCATTCTTGTAACTCATTGTTTTGGGTTGAACTTGGGAGCTCTGACCAATAACAAATAGTAATTATATTTGTATTTCATGTTCCTTGTTGCTCAGAGTGTAGTACAGGTATAAGACCTGTTATCCAGAATGCTCGGGACCAAGGGTATTCTGGATAAGGGGTCTTTCCGTAATTTGGATCTCCATACCTTAAGTCTGCTAAAAAATCAATAAAACATTAAACCCAATAGGATTGTTTTGCATCTAATAAGGATTGATTATATCTTAGTTGGGATAAATTACAAGGTTCTGTTTTGTTATTACAGAGAAAAAGGAAATCAGTTTTAAAATTCTGAATTATTTGATTAAAATGGAGTCTATGGGAGACGGGCTTTCCGTAATTCGGAGCTTTCTGGATAATGGGTTTCCGGATAAGGGGTCCGATACCTGTACAAGGTAGAGTCTTCGTTGTCTTGTTGAAATATGTAACTGTATTAAGTAATTTCCCTGGAATTTAATCTAAGGATGACAATGGAGTTCAGGCTTCATGAGTAATGGTTTGCCTGTGTCGCTGTGACTATCCAAATCCCCTTATTGGCAAGCTCACTGAACTCACTTATAGCCCATACCAGTCATTTTTCCCTTGTACCAGAAGGCTCTGTACTAACGGAGCTTTCTCTTTTGTAACTAAATATTGCCATGAGGTCAGGAACATATTGCCGCTGCATGGCACCAATCCATGTGACCTTGTTATTTGGCAGCCCTCCATGCCTTGGCTCGTAGGTGCCATAGCCGGAGACAGCGCAAGTGTTTGCTTTCGTTTTAAAAGATGGTGTGGCCTTTTTAAATGTCATTTTCTTTCTTCTTTGGGGCATTTAAGTAGAGAAGATTTGCCTCTTTGCAGTCTGTCATCTTTTGTACTGAGTGGCTTTAAAGGGGCAGTAACACCAAAAATGAAAATGTATCAAAGTAATTAGGATATAATGGACTGTTACCCTGCACTGGTAACACTAGTGTATTTGCTTCCAAAAGACTATATACAGCTATGGGACCCTTTATCCAGAATGCTCGGGACCTGGGGTTTTCTGGAAAAGGGCTTGTTTTGGCTCCAATAAGGGGTAATTATATCTTAGTTGGGATCAAGTACAGGTACTGTTTTATTATTACAGAGAAAAGGGAATCATTTAACCATGAAATAAACCCAATAGGGCTGTTCTGCCCCCAATAAGGGGTAATTATATCTTAGTTGGGATCAAGTACAGGTACTGTTTTATTATTACAGAGAAAAGGGAATCATTTAACCTTGAAATAAACCCAATAGGGCTGTTCTGCCCCCAATAAGGGGTAATTATATCTTAGTTGGGATCAAGTACAGGTACTGTTTTATTATTACAGAGAAAAGGGAATCATTTAACCATGAAATAAACCCAATAGGGCTGTTCTGCCCCAATAAGGGGTAATTATATCTTAGTTGGGATCAAGTACAGGTACTGTTTTATTATTAGAGAGAAAAGGGAATCATTTAACCATTAAATAAACCCAATAGGGCTGTTCTGCCCCCAATAAGGGGTAATTATATCTGAGTTGGGATCAAGTACAGGTACTGTTTTATTATTACAGAGAAAAGGGAATCATTTAGAAAAATGTGAATTATTTGATTAAAATGGAGTCTATGGGAGATGGTCTTTCCATAATTCAGAACTTTCTGGATAATGGGTTTCTGGATATGGGGTCCAGTACCTGTGGTTTATATGAATAAGCTGCCGAGTAGCCCCGGGGCAGCCATTTAAGCTGGAAAATAGGAGAAAAGGGACAGGTTACATAGCAGATAACAGAAGCTCTGTAGACTACAATGGTGTTTTATCGGTTATCTGCTATGTTACCTGTGCCCTTGCTCCTATTTTCCAGCTTGAATGGCTGCCCCTGTGTTTTATAAACAGTAGCGTTTCTAAAGCAAACGTGCAACCGTACATTATACTCGAATTACTTTGATACATTTTTATTTATTTGTGTTACTGTTCCTTTAATCTCGGGGAAATGGAATGAACTCATCGAACAAAAGAGGGAAGTCTTAGTCATGTGCTGTGTCATTACTGGGACTGTGTTCTACCCATAGTGCACGTGTATTAATACATTTCTTAGAATGAATTCCTACTTCTGGAATTCTGAAAATAAAACTGATGTTATGTATATTATAAATACTCTTTCTATAAATTATATCTGTGTTTGAAATATGTTATAGTCCCCCTTCAAATATATTTATGCCACATTACAATCTACACAATACTGTTTATCTTTATAATGCAAACAAGCTATGTAACCTGTAAAACACATTCTAATGGAATGTGCTTAGGGATATCATCATTTTTAGTCTCTTTTTATAGGGAAACTCCACCTAAATACAAGCTTTTTAAAAAATAAACTAATTTCAAGCGATTTTGCAATATACATCAATAAAAAAATATGCAGCCTTTTCATGATTTTTAATGTAATAATATGGTTTGGATCAGTTCCCTAAGCCCCGCCCCCTGTTCCCCTGCTGATCTGGCTGGCTACTATGAGACTCCGTAGTCACCTGTCCTCAGCCTGCATTCTCCCAATCCCACAATTCCCTGCACACATGATGTCAATAAGGAAAGGAACATCCCAGTGCAATGCATTGTGGGCTATGTAGTTCCTGCATGCTGTCTGTAAGCTGCAGAGAAGTTGTTACAATTTGTAACATCAGTGTTTTAGTCCCTCCTCCCCTGCCAGGATTGCAAATGATGCAGAAAGAGAAGAACTGTTTTACAGCTGGATCTCGGCATATAAAAATGGTATTTATTCATACTTTTTGAAGAAACAGATTACAGTGATAGGTGACTTTATGGCATTTATAGCTGTAACATCCAATGGAAGCCTGTACTGTACATTTCTGGGTCAGCTGATAACCTGATGCTAACGGTGAAAAGGGGTCCTAGGTTTTACTTTTCCTTTTTGAATGGTGTGGCAGCTGCATAGGAATGTAGGCCAACTTGATTGGTTTTTGGGTTTTTGTTTACAGGTATGGGATCTGTTATCCGGAAACCCATTATCCAGAAATCTCTGAATTACGGAAAGCCCATCTCCATTTTAATCAAATAATTCAGAATTTTAAAATTGATTTTCTTTTTCTCTATAGTAATAAAACAGTACCTTGTAATTGATCACAACTAAGATATAATTACCCCTTATTGGGGGCAGAACAGCCCTATTGGGTTTTTTTTAATGGTTAAATGATTCCCTTTTCTCTGTAATAATAAAACAGTACCTGTACTTGATCCCAACTAAGATATAATTACCCCTTATTGGGGGCAGAACAGCCCTATTGGGTTTATTTCATGGTTAAATGATTCCCTTTTCTCTGTAATAATAAAACAGTACCTGTACTTGATCCCAACTAAGATATAATTACCCCTTATTGGGGGCAGAACAGCCCTATTGGGTTTATTTAATGGTTAAATGATTCCCTTTTCTCTGTAATAATAAAACAGTACCTGTACTTGATCCCAACTAAGATATAATTACCCCTTATTGGGGGCAGAACAGCCCTATTGGGTTTATTTAATGGTTAAATGATTACCTTTTCTCTGTAATAATAAAACAGTACCTGTACTTGATCACAACTAAGATATAATTCATTCTTATTGGACGCAAAACAATTCTGTTGGGTTTAATTTGTTTTATTGATTTTTTCAGTAGACTTTAGATATAGAGATCCAAATTACGGAAAGACCCCTTATCCCTTGGTCCCGACCATTCTGGATAATGGGTCCCATACCTGTATTATGATTTGATATTGACCAAATTGTAGAGTAGAAAAGAAATTGTCTAGTTCAATCGCACAGTTACCGTATGTAACAGTATAAATATTACTTGGGTCATTTTTAACAATATAAATATGTAGATCAGAGTAATGTATATTATTTATAAGGTTCACAAATATAAATTCTTGGCGGAAACCTGTCATTACGGCCCAAAATTGAATCGGGCGCGGTGCCCTGGATAAGGATATACACGTAAATTGCTTCTCTGCTTGACACGAGCAGTATTGGCTGCGGCCCGGCGCGCTATTTCTAGGATATCTGATGGGAAAACCTTCTGGCAGGAGCTTTCTCCATGGCTCGATCCTACGGCTGCAGCGCCGGGGAAGTGTGAAATTCACTGTGATCCACAGCTGGGGAAATAGAGTCGAGCGCGGGAAGCTTTGTTGTCGGGAAACCTGATCTTCATGGCCACAGTCGTATTTATCTCAACAGGATTTATTCTGTTTTGCTGTATTGTTTGTTTATTACATTGTATTTTTTATTGGTTAGTTATGGTTACTGTAATGGAATATAAAGGTTCATTTTATCCTCATATTTTTCAACAATATTAAACTTAAGATGGCCATACACGATAAGATCCACTCGCTGGGCGAGGTTGCCAAGCGAGTGGATCTTCTCCCGATATCCCCCACCTACGGGTGAGCGATATCTGGCTAATTCGATCGTATGGCCCCAGGGCCAATGCAGTCCCCGATCCGACTAATTTTCAAACCTCCCCGAGATCTGGCAGGCCCATCATTAGTGCCCATACACGGGCCGATAAGCTGCCGTAACGGTCTAAGGGACCGATATCGGCAGCTAGAATTGGCCCGTGTATGGCCACCTTTACTCTATACATTTATTCTAGTATTTAGAGCACTTATTCCAGGTGTTGTCCTGTTTTTAACATTCTGAAACCAACCCAATAGCGTCCAAATGACACAATAACCCTGCCCCAATGTCATAGCCCCACCCCTGACAAACATGAAATAAACCCAATAGGGCTGTTCTGCCCCCAATAAGGGGTAATTATATCTTAGTTGGGATCAAGTACAGGTACTGTTTTATTATTACAGAGAAAAGGGAATCATTTAACCATTAAATAAACCCAATAGGGCTGTTCTGCCCCAATAAGGGGTAATTATATCTTAGTTGGGATCAAGTACAGGTACTGTTTTATTATTACAGAGAAAAGGGAATCATTTAACCATTAAATAAACCCAATAGGGCTGTTCTGCCCCCAATAAGGGGTAATTATATCTTAGTTGGGATCAAGTACAGGTACTGTTTTATTATTACAGAGAAAAGGGAATCATTTAACCATTAAATAAACCCAATAGGGCTGTTCTGCCCCCAATAAGGGGTAATTATATCTTAGTTGGGATCAATTACAGGTACTGTTTTATTATTACAGAGAAATCATTTTTAAAAATTAGAATTATCTGCTTATAATGGAGTCTATGGGAGACGGCCTTTCCGTAATTCGGAACTTATAACGGGTTTCCGGATAAGGGATCCCATACCTGTAATAGTGACTGGTATGAAACACTGGCATAGGTGACAGCCTTGGGGGGAACATAGTTCCCTGGTGGAATCAAGCCCATTATCCTAGACCTGCAGTGCTGCAATGCTAGCTGTGCCAATGCCGTTATATTAAATAAAACCCATTGTGGGCTATTGCCTGCCTTTCAGATGTTCTTAGGTACCACAACTCCCAGCATCCCACTGACAGGGGCTGTCTGCTACAATTCTGCAACATGTGGAGGACGTCGGGCAGCCGTCCCTTGAATCCGACACGTACTTAAAATAGAAATGCTTGTGGCAGGTATATAACAGAGGGCTGATTTATCGCTAATCCCCAACACTACCGAACAGGGAGAAAATCTGATTTATACACTGTACATAGTCTTTGACACACTTGGCTCGCGTTCTCGCAAAACAATTAGAAATTGGCGTCTTACGGATAGTTGAATTATTTCCATAATAGAATTCAAGAATTGTAAATGTTTAATGCCAAGCTATATATATATATAATATATATGGTACATGAAATATTTACAATTGCCACAGTGCAGGAATCTGACCAAACATGACAGGTCCCTGACATTCAGAATGCAGCCGCAGGCAATTTACTGTTTCTTGCTATTTTCCATTCCTCATAAGCTGAAATTAAAAAAATAAAACAAACCTTATTCTGCTTTATTTGATTATGGTTTCAGTGTTGTTCTATCCCAGGGTTCCGCCGGTGATGATACAATATCATTTAGTAGAGCGTGAAGCAGGTGTATAAATCTTCAATGACCTTAAAAATTCCTCTCGTAACCCCGGGAAGCAGCAAAGTGGAAATATTTTGAGCCTGTGACAATTTCATGATATGATGCGCCCTGTCCTTTTGCTTTGAAGGCCAGATAGTTTCTTTTTTTTGGGGGGGGGGGTAAGAAATTGAATGTTTGTGTTAACAGCAGCTGAACAGATTTCTGAGAGGATTCGGGGATAATCTTTCTATAGGGAGGTTTCAGAAAGCAGTGGAAGGGGTAAAAAACCAAAATAGTCCTGGCACAGATTAATATACAGGTATGGGATTCGTTATCCAAAGTCTCATTAGCCAGAAAGCTCCAAATTATGGGAAAAGGTAATCTACAATAGACTCCAATTTAATGAAATAATTCAAGTTTTTATCAACAATTCCTTTTTTTTTCTCTGCCATAATAATACAAGTTGTACTTGATCCCAACAAAGATATAATTACCCCTTATTGGGGGCAGAACAGCCCTATTGGGTTTATTTAATGGTTAAATGATTCCCTTTTCTCTGTAATAATAAAACAGTACCTGTACTTGATCTCAACTAAGATATAATTACCCCTTATTGGGGCAGAACAGCCCTATTGGGTTTATTTAATGGTTAAATGATTCCCTTTTCTCTGTAATTATAAAATAGTACCTGTACTTGATCCCAACTAAGATATAATTACCCCTTATTGGGGCAGAACAGCCCTATTGGGTTTATTTAATGGTTAAATGATTCCCTTTTCTCTGTAATTATAAAATAGTACCTGTACTTGATCCCAACTAAGATATAATTACCCCTTATTGGGGCAGAACAGTCCTATTGGGTTTATTTTATGTTTGTCTTATATCTTATATCTTAGTTGGGATCAAGTACAGGTACTGTTTTATTATTACAGAGAAAAGGGAATCATTTAACCATGAAATAAACCAAATAGGACTGTTCTGCCCCCAATAAGGGGTAATTATATCTTAGTTGGGATCAAGTACAGGTACTGTTTTATTATTACAGAGAAAAGGGAATCATTTAACCATGAAATAAACCAAATAGGACTGTTCTGCCCCCAATAAGGGGTAATTATATCTTAGTTGGGATCAAGTACAGGTACTGTTTTATTATTACAGAGAAAAGGGAATCATTTAACCATTAAATAAACCCAATAGGGCTGTTCTGCCCCCAATAAGGGGTAATTATATCTTAGTTGGGATCAAGTACTGTTTTATTATTACAGAGAAAAGGGAATCATTTAACCATGAAATAAACCAAATAGGACTGTTCTGCCCCCAATAAGGGGTAATTATATCTTAGTTGGGATCAAGTACAGGTACTGTTTTATTATTACAGAGAAAAGGGAATCATTTAACCATTAAATAAACCCAATAGGGCTGTTCTGCCCCCAATAAGGGGTAATTATATCTTAGTTGGGATCAAGTACAGGTACTGTTTTATTATTACAGAGAAGAAGGAAATCAAATAATTCTAATTTTTAAAAATGGTTATAAATGAGTCTATGGGAGATGGCCTTTCCGTAATTCGGAATTTTCTGGATAATGGGTTTCTGGATAAGGGATACCATACCTATACAAGATCTATACAAGCCAAAGAAAAGAGGTTGGCTTTGTAAAATAATTTACTATGAAAAGCTAGGTTGCCCGTTCCCCCATTGGCCAGTTTGACTAATATCAGCCCTATTACCCCAACATTTGAACATGTATGGCTTCTGAGGGTTGGGTCACGTCAATAGCCTATCCGGGGATCCTCTCCGATGCCCCTACTCTGCTCTCTAAATCTTACCTTACTTGCTTGAGGGGCAACCACAACGTTTGGGAAACGCCACCATATAAGGATTTGAAACGACTCGCTAGGAAACTGCGACGTGATTGGATATCGTCACTGCTACATTTTCTAAGGCAATATCTGGATCTAACTCTAATGACTATGGGAGGTGGAAGTACGTTGAATTGTTGACTACCTATCCAGTAACACTGATTACTTGGGGACGATAAATATGCTTCTGTGCTATAAATACAAGCTCTAGAACTTATTGTTTATGGGAACTGGCCAACCATTAAATAGGCTTTCAGCAGGCTCCGCTCTGTTGTTGAAAAAAGTTGGAAAACTGGTTTGAGGCAAACGGGCGTGTTTGCTAACATAAATTCACTGTCTTCTAGGAAAAGAAAATCCTGTAATTCTACTTGTTGGGGGTACAATGCTGCTTTCCTTTGTGTCTGTGTCAACTGTGAGAGTAGCAGTTTGTATAATTCACTCTATCAGGTAAAATATTCTGGGCCAGATTTATGAAAAGGTCATATTTGTTTTTCCCACTTGCAAATTGGACATTTATCCACAATCAAAGTCAGATCAAAGGGTGCCCCTCCCCCCATGAAAGTGTTTAAGTCATTTGAAAAGCTTGGCCTAAATCTTCTGCTCAGTTGACCGAGGTGAAAAAATTGTGAATATTATTCAATTTCTACGACCGTTCAAGTCTTTTGGAAAATTCCTGCAACTCGGTAAAATATTTCTTGTTCGAATCTTTTGACTTGTGCAAAATAACAGGAAAGAATGAAAAATATGGAAACGTTTCCTTCCAACTAGAATTTGTCTTAAAATGTGAAAAGGATTTTTTTAATTTTTTTTTTTGACCTTTGAGAAATTTGCTCCTTGTTGTGTCTTGTGTTGATTCGGAGTAGAATTTGCCAGGCAACTATATTTGCTTTAGGTGACGCTGATCTGCTTTATTCCTTAAGTCCAAGTATGTTAAATCACAAACTGGACGAATTAAACTTACCAATATTTTGTGTATTGTAGTGTTTTATGGGAGGGGGGAGAAGGGAGAGAGGAGAGAGCTGCTCAGACTCTTGCCCCGGGAATGAAGGATTTTTCTGAGAGAGGAAGTCAGATACTCTAACAACATGTTTACAATAAAGGAGACACAAAATCCTGTGTTTCTTTTGATAGAGGACTCTGTCTCTGTCTGGACCTCTATAAGTGCTTATGGCTGTATTTATTGACCTTTCTGATAAAGCTTTACTTAGTTTTTACCTTTCCTTCTCCTTTAATGGTCACGAATAATAAAGCTGATGTAATTTTGAAATGGTAAATTAATGAATGGGGATGTTGAAAGTACTACACATTTATATTTTGCATTAATTGATAGCACTCTGGGAAAGGAAGAAAATAAGAGGAACGAGGCCGGGTTATATTTACTTTATTTTAATTTTATATTTGCCTAATTAATTAAGAAATGAATTAGGATGACACCAGACTATCCCTTTTCTATAGGTGATTTTAATGCCATTTCCAGGCCATTGACCTGTGCCATAGCCTGTGTGAAAAGTTACCTATGTCTTATATCAACATTCACTTATAATACAGGTATCTGGCCCCTTATCCGGAACCCATTATCCAGAAAGTTCCAAATTACTGAAAGGCCGTCTCCCATAGACTCAATTTTAATAAAATAATTCACATTTTTCAAAATTATTCCTTTTTTTCTGTAATAATAAAACAGTACCTGTACTTGATCCCAACTAAGATATAATTACCCCTTATTGGGGCAGAACAGCCCTATTGGGTTTATTTAATGGTTAAATGATTCCCTTTTCTCTGTAATAATAAAACAGTACCTGTACTTGATCCCAACTAAGATATAATTACCCCTTATTGGGGGCAGAACAGCCCTATTGGGTTTATTTAATGGTTAAATGATTCCCTTTTCTCTGTAATAATAAAACAGTACCTGTACTTGATCCCAACTAAGATATAATTACCCCTTATTGGGGGCAGAACAGCCCTATTGGGTTTATTTAATGGTTAAATGATTCCCTTTTCTCTGTAATAATGTTTTGAGCAGACTTTAGGTAGGAGATCCAAATTACAGAAAGACCCCTTATCCGGAAAACCCCAGGTCCCGAGCATTCTGCATAATGAGTCCCATACCTGTAATAGATAAATATAATTTTTGAAGTGATTTTGCTGAGTTTGTCATGTATTTTAGTTGCAGTTTTCTCCCCTGATTGTGTTTTCTTCTATAAATTCTATATATTGCCACCTAAAACCTGGTGAGATTAATTTTTCTTCAAACTTGATTGCAAAAATTCTTGCAATTGAGATTTTCCTTGAAAAGTAATGACTTTGCCCCTAAGTACAAGAGGGGACCCACTTTGAGATTCTGAGTGCTTTTTGCTCTTGGTTTAGATGAATATCAGAGTAATGAATGTGAGAAGCATTTAGATAATAACAACAGTGAAAATAATGCTAAATTCCCCGCATTCAGTTGAGCAGGTTCTGATTGTATCTGCATATCGGCTCGCTCGCCTCTTATAAACACGGCCTTGCTATCATTTCCAGTTTCAACAGGAGATCTTGATTATGTTGAATAAAGACTGAATTGTTGCACTTGAAATGTCAAGAATGGTGTTTTGCTAAATATTGCCGTGATTGCTCTTTTGGGAAAGCAACATTTGAACAATTCAAGTGGCGACTCGACACCATTATTCCACATGTTAAAGAAAAGTCGTTTTCCAACCAGCACTTAAATGTTCTTCAGAGAGTTATCGGGATAATATCACAATGATTCTCAACCCGGGAATCTCTTTCATTTTTTTCGGTTGGGACAGTATGAATGAATACAGTAATGTATATTTACAATGGGCTGTAGTGATGAAAATAAGGTACAGGTATGGGATCCCTTATCTGGAAACCCATTATCCAGAAAGCTCCGAATTATGGAAAGCCTGTCTCCCATAGACTCCATTTTAATCAAATAATTCAGAATTTTAAAACTGTTTTCCCTTTTCTCTGTAATAATAAAACAGTACCTGTACTTGATCCCAACTAAGATATAATTACCCCTTATTGGGGGCAGAACAGCCCTATTGGGTTTATTTCATGGTTAAATGATTCCCTTTTCTCTGTAATAATAAAACAGTACCTGTACTTGATCCCAACTAAGATATAATTACCCCTTATTGGGGGCAGAACAGTCCTATTGGGTTTATTTCATGGTTAAATGATTCCCTTTTCTCTGTAATAATAAAACAGTACCTGTACTTGATCCCAACTAAGATATAATTACCCCTTATTGGGGGCAGAACAGCCCTATTGGGTTTATTTCATGGTTAAATGATTCCCTTTTTCTCTGTAATAATAAAACAGTACCTGTACTTGATCCCAACTAAGATATAAATAATGCTTATTGGATGCAAAACAATTCTATTGGATTTAATTAATGTTTTATTGATTTTTTTAGTTGACTTAAGATATGGCGATCCAAATGACGGAAAGACCCCTTATCCGGAATACCCTTGGTCCCGAGCATTCTGGATAATGGGTCCTATACTTGTTCATGGTTCCTCAACTCTTTGTTGCGGAGCTGGTTCTTTAAGCAAAAGGTCAACAAAACAGGAATATATTTTTCTGGGTCAAGGGTATTGGTCAAAAAAACATGTACATCTTTTTTAATTACTCATCAAACTCTAGCTGATGAAAAACTGTATAATGTACTGGTGAAGCAATGGGCTAAAAGAACATTATTATGCTGATGGAGTTGTCCTGGAGACCGATACATCAGGGCTAGCTGATGAATGATTAACTGTTCCTAGAAGTGTATATATGCCTTCATAATAAGCTATGGATAACATCAGGAAGAGCAGGAAGCAGATGTTCTTTATAACATCCACAAATAACCAAAGGTGCTAAGTTTAGCCAAGAGTTTTAGCTTCCCAGTTCATCAGCTGAGGAGAGTGGAAACGTCTTGACGGGAGGACAACACTGGGACGGAGAAACGTCATAGGAGGCCTCTTGTTCTAGGAAACATGGTTCCTAAAGCAAAGAACATATCCCTTTCTTCTCTCCCTTTATTCTTCTTCGTTGTATTGGAGAGTATATTTTATCCTCCAGTTGTGTCTACTTGCTTCATGAAGCTAAAAAAACACAAAAAAACCCCAGAATGATTTATTGCCGAGATTCCAGATATAGAATCAGAGCAGAAGTGTCACAAGAATTATGGCAAGATGAATGATACTTTATATGAAAAGCTATTGTTTACACTTAGCTCGCCGCATCTCTGAGCGAATTTAATAGATTCAAGTACAGTGCGGAAGATTGGAAAAGATAAGAAAGCTGACGTAGATCACCTAAAAATATTTCTTCTCCATTCGTCTCAGAATTGATATTTTTTTCAGCGAGCTGTAAAGTAGAATAGGCACTGATTTATTTCAGTTTTAAAGCTGGAACACAGTGTTGTTATTTCTGTCCTTTTTATTATAATGGTAACAGAAGGAACTGGGGAAAAAAGGGCCAGGCCAAGGTGTACTGGTGTATGTGCAAAAGGAGGATTACTTATTGGGATTTGGTATTCAGCCTGGTCTGAATATCTAAAAAAAATATATTTTTTTTATTTTGCCCCACTCCATTGCTCCCTAGGTACATCCCTTTAGAGCTGGGCGGTATGACCAAAAATTTATATCACGGTATTTTTCAAAATTATATCGGTGTCACGGTATTTGACAGTATTTTTTTTTTTTCATGCATGATTAGGTGTTAACCCCATTTCCTAATTGATTAGAGAATAATTACTGCAGTATTGAAAATCAGAGTCAGGCAAGCGAAGGAACGGCAACAGAAAGTCGTAAGGTAAATCAGGCAGGCTTAGTTTCCCAGGCAAGGCCGCAGACAACATAGCACAGGAGGAGGCGTTTGATAGCTTTAAATACCCCCCACGCATGCATAGAACCGGCGCCGTCAGTGCGTCGCGGACGTGCACGCTTTGACATGTACGTGCGCTTTGATGCATGCGCACCTCGACGCGCGCGAGACCGGCCCGCACGGGTGAGTACCCTGACACCCCGGTATTGCGGTATCTGAAAAATGAAGATAGGTTTAAAAAAACAAACAAACACCGGTATTCGGTATTAAACGGTATATTGCCCAGCCCTACATCCCTTTGTTGCCCACCCCTAATTCTGGCCCTCATCGCTATCCATACATGTCTCCCTCAACCACACAAATGTTAGAATCACATCAGTAAAGTATTTATGAACTGCTTGTTTACATCTTGACATGTTTTGTTGTACAAATAAGAAGAGTACTAATAATAACATGGAAAATCAATATATTGATTTTATGGAAGGCAATAAATTGATTCAAGGCTAGCATTCTGATTACAGCCATTTAGTTTATTTGCAAAGATTACAAGTAAAGTTGCAAGTGGAACTGGGGAACCCCGTCAAAAATTGTTTAAGCTGTTCCATAAAGGGATCTATAAACATTCTATGACCTTAATATATATTTCATTTTAGAAATAACTTCCTTTTCCTGGTTGTTCTTTAGTATAAGTTCCGTTAGTTCAGGCAGTTTTGAGACTATTGTCCCTAGGGTAAACCTAAGATATTGTCATAATTAATATGTTTCATGCTAAATGGCACCAGAGCAGTTACCCTTAGCAACCAATCAGATTTTTGCTTTCTGTTTATAAAGGTGGCCATACACACTAAGGGGCATATTTATTATGCTGTGTACAAAACGGCGAGAAAATTCGCCACACATCACCAGGCTTCGCCATGTAAAAATGGCGTAAAAACGGCATAAAATCGGCGTAATTGTTTTACGCGTTTTTTCTTCTACCGGAACTTATGGAAAATAACAGCGTAATATCCGGCGTTCAGATGGCGATCTTTTCCATTTATTTTACACAGCTTTTTACTCCATTTTTTCGGCGAATTAGTTTTACACAGCATAATAAATACGCTCCTAAGATCCACTCGCTTGGCAAGGTTGCCAAGTGAGCGGATCTTCTCCCGATATCCCGACCTACGGGTGGGTGATATCTGGCTAATTTGAATTACAGCGGGCGGTATAGGCGCCAGTTGTTATATAATGACCGGATGTGGTCCCCGATCCGTCAAAAATCAAACCTGCCTGATCGAGATCTACCCAATTTCAGGCCAGGTATTGGTTGGACAGGCCCGTCGTTAGTGCCCATGGGCCGATAATCTGCCAAATCGGTCTAAGGAACCAATATCGGCTGCTAGAATCGGCCCGTGTATGGCCACCTTAACTTTTGAACAGACTGGTTCCATTGGTAACTGCATTGAAGTCTTACGGAGTCTATAAATGTGTTTTGTGAAAAACAGAGAGAACCCCGTTGCGTTCTATGAAACCCTGTGAAATGTTGAAAGGTATTTAGACCCATATTAATATCAATTGGAATATTCCAGTTGCATGGATAATTATACAGATCTACTAAAAGCATGGCAGAAAATGATGTGTATATGAAGCAGAAATCATATGTTTGCACAAAGGTGAGTTTTGCTTTAAAAAGCAGTTTAGTGGGGTTTTTTTTCATTATTATTCAAATAAAGCTTTCAGCCTAGAATGAGTCACGTCAGCCATTAGCCTTCTAGAGCTGAGTCTGAATGTATCTTAGATAAATGAGTTTCTTTCTTGATTTCGCAGAATCCGAGCATTATGCAAATTGCAACTGATTTTTGTTCACCCACCCGGGGCTCACATGTGGTTGTTCCCATGCAGAGTAAAAGGGCTCATACACTCCAGATATTGTCTAGAAGAAATAAAAATAATGTGGTATCTGAAGAATGAAGAAGATATTCTCCATCGGTTGTACTTGTTCTTATAATAGCTCCACATGGTGTGTTTTTTTTTGGCCTAGAGACGAAACGTCCTTCTGGTTTCTCTTGTTCCGTCTAATTGTCCATCAGGCATTAATGAAAGAGAACTCTGTAAATGTTGACTTTTGCATTTGTGGTTGTTTGCAGTAATGTGATGGATTTATTTGACAGACTGTATAATTGGTGAGGCACAGTAGGCAGTCTGTAGCGTAAAGGAGAAGGAAAGGTAACAACTAAGCTTTATCAGAAAGGTCAGCCATAAGCACTCACAGAAACACTGCACTGAGTCCTCTATCAAAAGAAACACAGGATTTCTTGTAGTTTTTGTAAACATGTTCTTCCGGGCTGTTTACTCAGGCATGTTTAAATGATTCCCTTTTCTCTGTAATAATAAAACAGTACCTGTACTTGATCCCAACTAAGATATAATTACCCCTTATTGGGGGCAGAACAGCCCTATTGGGTTTATTTCATGGTTAAATGATTCCCTTTTCTCTGTAATAATAAAACAGTACCTGTACTTGATCCCAACTAAGTTATAATTACCCCTTATTGGGGCAGAACAGCCCTATTGGGTTTATTTCATGGTTAAATGATTCCCTTTTCTCTGTAATAATAAAACAGTACCTGTACTTGATCCCAACTAAGATATAATTACCCCTTATTGGGGGCAGAACAGCCCTATTGGGTTTATTTCATGGTTAAATGATTCCCTTTTCTCTAATAATAAAACCGTACCTGTAATTGATCCCAACTAAGATATAATTACCCCTTATTGGGGGCAGAACAGCCCTATTGGGTTTATTTCATGGTTAAATGATTCCCTTTTCTCTGTAATAATAAAACAGTACCTGTACTTGATCCCAACTAAGATATAATTACCCCTTATTGGGGCAGAACAGCCCTATTGGGTTTATTTAATGGTTAAATGATTCCCTTTTCTCTGTAATAATAAAACAGTACCTGTACTTGATCCCAACTAAGATATAATTACCCCTTATTGGGGGCAGAACAGCCCTATTGGGTTTTATTTATTTTGTAGTAGACTTAAGGTATGGAGATCCAAATTACAGAAGGACAACTTATCCGGAATACCCTTGGTCCCGAACATTCTGGATAATGGGTCTTATACCTTCATGTTCATTTGTTGCAGCTCCCATTGCCGTTCCTTCTATTACATTATGCTGTTTAAATATATTTTTTATTTTACAGTCTAAAACATTGCATTTGTAATGATTTACTTTTCATGCAACTGTAACCGCTACCCACCCACACACCCGCAACAATATGCTTTGCAGCCCCTCTCTCAGTAATAACTCTATATATTGGTGCAGATCAGAGCCCGATGCACTAATGGAGGCCCAATGTATTTTTCTGCTGTGATTATGATGGTATTTAGCATGTGAAAAGCAAAACACAGATTGTTTGATGTTGCTACAAACAAGACTTTCAAACATAAACATTATTTTCCACGATGGCTGTTGCGATATGAAACCTATCTGATCACGCCAGCCTATCTCTATGTTATTTCTTAATACGCTTTATTTACTTTATCCGTTTGGGGTGGAATGTATTTAAAGCAAACACAAGGTTATTTTACTCTTTGAGAATTAAATTAACTCCTTTGCCTTATTTATACCGATCATCTGAAATTTCTAGCTCATCAAGGACACGGCTAAAGGGAGAAACAGAATACAATGTGAAAATTCCACACATTGCAGTCACTCGGATACAGATATTGGATCTGGTATGTGAAGATCTATTATTATATTTAGTAATAGTATATTCTCCCTTTTATTTATAGAGCTTTACAGAGATTTTACATCATTTCCATCTGTCCCTGCACTTGTAGAGTTTATAATTTAAGTTCCCTATGACAGTCACACACTAGGGTCAGTGTTATCAGGAGCCAATGAAACTGTCTGTATGTATTTGGGGGGTGGGAGGGAAGCAGAATATCCAGAAGAAACCCACACAGCCACGGGTAGAACAACCTCCTGGCAGATAGTGCCCTGGCTGGAATTGAACCCCAGCACAGTAGTGCCAACCAGAAAGCTCCAAAATACAGATGCCCTTTTACATAGCACCCCTATTTAACCACAAAATTCTTCTTTGATTTGTTAAGGCCCTCCACTAATGTGAAAAAATGTCCTATGGGGTTTCATGTTTAAGGCTATTGGATGGATTTTGCCCGCTTCTGCTTTTAGTTGGGAAACAGTGGTGGTCATTGGATGGATTTTGGGTGCTTTTGCTATCAGTCGGGAAACGGTGGTGGTCATTGGATGGTTTTGGCCACATCTGCTATTAGTTGGGAAGGAGTGGTGGTTATTGGATGGTTTTGACATCAGTTGGGAAACAGTGGTGGTCATTGGATGGTTTTGACCATTTCTGCCATCAATGGTGGTCATTGGATGGTTTTGACCATCTCTGCCATCAGTTGGGAAACAGTGGTGGTCATTGGACGGTTTTGACCATTTCTGACACCAGTCGGCAAACAGTGGTGGTCGGTCATTGGATGGATTTTGGCCATTTCTGCCATCAGTTGGGAAGCTGTGGTGGTCATTGGATGGATTTTGGCCACTTCTGCCATCAACTGGGAAGCCGTGGTGGTCATTGGATTGTTTTCGCCGCTTTTGTCATTGGATGATTTTTGCTAATTCTGCCATTAGTCGGGAAACAGTGGTTGTTGTTTGATAGTTTTTGCCACTTCTGCCATCAGTCAGGAAACAGTAGTGGTCATTGGATGGTTTTGGCCGCCGCCTCCACCATCAGCTGGAACACAGTAGCTGTCAAACGTTTTGTCGTTGCTTACCATAGTGCTTTATGGGGATCTGGGTTGAGTTCACAAGTGAGTGTTGGTCACCCCTATGAGCGTTTGAGGCCTAGTGTTTCCTATAGATTATTGGCATTAGTTGCATTAAACTCCCCTTTCTGATGATGGCCTTAGACCTATAGAAATGTTTTGTCATCACTGTGGGTGTTAACTTGTATTCAAGTCATGTACAAGTTACTGGAGCTCATTTATAGACCCTGGGCAGTAACCCATAGCAACCAATCATCTGGTTGCCATGAGTAACTGCCCAGGTGCAGACTTGCTAGTATTTATGAATGAGCCCCTCTGTGTTATCAGAAATGTAAGAATTGTTTGTTAGAATCTATGGGAATAAGGTGTGTATTTTGAACTTTATAGACAACGGGCTTCCAGATAACAGATCCTGCCTTTATAGAAGATTGTTTGCAATGCCAAGAATTTCAGGGAAAATTCTGAGCAATTTTCTTCCTGTAGCTGTGCCCTTGATGCGTTTAAAAAAAAATAATAAATGACAAATACGCTGTGCATTCACATACCTCTCATACTTCACACTTGATGAAAGCTATGAGCACGTCCTGTTACATCCTTTTAATTTATGGGCTGCGGCTCGGCTAAGTTTTAACCAGTAATGATTTGTGATATGAGGTTTGAAACCACCTGCCATAATGTAGAAATATATAAACCCGGCCGTGCAAGTTTAGATCTGTGTGTTTTATACCGGGGATCATAAAATGTTATCTGAAAGGACAAATATCATGTTATAATAGATCTAGTTCATATCTTAATAGAATGTGTCATTCAGTCTGAACTCACTGTACCTCTTACTTACAATGATTCCAGTAGGCAATGTAAATGAAATTCTATCGAGTGTGGGGGGCGGCATAGACCCCAGAAATGCCCCTGGGTATAGCAGTAAGGTGCCCGGTGGCAGAGGGGACCCTGCAAAATCTAATGTTTAGCGCTGGCTCCTACTGAAAGCTCCCAGTAGGTATCAGAATTGCACTCAATAGTCAGAAATCCAAGTCCGGCTTGAGACTCCTCCAGTTACATGGGAGTAGGAGAAACAATAGGTTAGCTGAAAGCAGCTACTGCCATAAGATAAGTTCAGAAACTTGCAAAAAGCCCCCCGGTAATTTAAAGAGCTGAAATTGCACTCTCTGCACTAGCAATGTGGCCCCCAGATCCCTCTCCAGTGCTGAAAGGGTAAGCACGAGTGTCCGAGGAGGGCCAGCTTCTCGAAAGCTGCCTTAGACGTTAGGGCTAGAAACGCCCTTGGGTGGGTGGTGACTTCATGGGGCATAACAAGTGGCATTGGGGGGGACCGCAATATCATATCAGGGGGCAGGATTATGATGTGGCAATTGTGATTGGCCAGTCGCAGGGAATGCCTCCCAAAATGGCAACCTTTGTGTTATTTTAAATATTGCCACTTTATAAAAATGAAGTTCATCTTTTTTTTTGTTTGTTTTGTTTTTATTTGTGCACTTTTTGTTGCAAACCCAGTTAATTCCTGTTTATAACGATGCCCCCCTATGTGATATTGCCAGGGTAAATATGTGATATTCTCTGTGATATTACCCGGGTGCTTCAGGTGGATATAAATATAATCTTTTTTTGCTTGACTTCCATTTCGGACAAGGAAACGCACACATTCTGAAAGCTTAAACCCTAGAGATAAAGCCACATTTCCTGCCTTGCACGGAGCTTGGCTCGTGGTGAATACATTTGTGAACACAACTTGAACTTTGTGCATGCAAATTATAAATAACCAAAGCCTGTGTAGGTGCCTTTATAGACTGAAGACAGATACTTTTCCTACTGGAACCTAATTTGGTTATTCCTATCGGTGCTTGATTTATTATACAGACCTCAGTAAAGCCGGTCCTTGCAGTTCCTTTTTGAAAATTGCAAACACAAAATCGCCCACTCTCGCGCTCCTTATAAAAGCCTATTCTGTTAGAAAAGATTCGGCACATAAGAGTTTTTTCCGGCGTGTGAATAAATGGTTTATTTGTTCTTCTCCTATCGTCTAACCCTGTCGCTTTTAAAGTGAATTCATATATGCATTTAGATAGCATCATTTGCAAGAGTCAGAGAACAATATGGCTTTATTGTTTCTCCTTGTTGAAATGAGAAGGCGCTGCCAATAAAAATACAGATTATTATTATCCTACCCGTTGAGTACTTCCAGCAGGAGAGAGCCCAAATTATTAAGCTGGTTGCCAAGTGACATCAGTTTAGAAGAAAGTATTCTGTTTATTGACTTGGTTCCTGAAGACATCCCTGGGCTAACAGCAATATAAAGGTAAATGGGTAAAACTTGAAAATATTAAAGAAAAACCCCCATTGCTCAATGTGCCCATGGGTCAGTCGGTCTAAGAGCAATACCGCGTTGTGCCCATGGGTCAGTCAGTCTATGAGCAATACCACGTTGTGTCTATGGGTCAGTCGGTCTATAAGCAATACCGCGTTGTACCCATGGGTCAGTCGGTCTATGAGCAATACCACGTTGTGCCCATGGGTCAGTCAGTCTATGAGCAATACCACGTTGTGTCTATGGGTCAGTCGGTCTATAAGCAATACCACGTTGTACCCATGGGTCAGTCGTTCTGTAAGCAATACCGCGTTGTAACTATGGGTCAGTCGGTCTATGAGCAATACCGCGTTGTAACTATGGGTCAGTCGGTCTATGAGCAATACCGCGTTGTACCCATGGGTCAGTCAGTCTAAGAGCAATACCGTGTTGTACCTATCGGTCAGTCGGTCTAAGAGCAATACCACATTGTGCCCATGGGTCAGTCGGTCTAAGAGCAATACCACATTGTGCCCATGGGTCAGTCGGTCTAAGAGCAATACCACATTGTGCCCATGGGTCAGTCGGTCTAAGAGCAATACCACGTTGTGCCCATGGGTCAGTCGGTCTAAGAGCAATACTGTGTTGTACCCATGGGTCAGTCGGTCTATGAGCAATACCGCGTTGTAACTATGGGTCAGTCGGTCTATGAGCAATACCACGTTGTGCCTATGGGTCAGTCGGTCTATGAGCAATACCGCGTTGTACCCATGGGTCAGTAGGTATAAGAGCAATACCACGTTGTGCCTATGGGTCAGTCGGTCTATGAGCAATACCGCGTTGTAACTATGGGTCAGTCGGTCTATGAGCAATACCGCGTTGTGCCCATGGGTCAGTCGGTCTAAGAGCAATACCACGTTGTGCCCATGGGTCAGTCGGTCTATGAGCAATACCATGTTGTACCCATGGGTCAGTTGGTCTAAAAGCAATACCACGTTGTACCCATGGATCAGTTGGTCAGAGCAATACGAAGTTGTACCCATGGGTCAATCTAAGAGCAATACCACATTGTGCCTATCAGTCAGTCGGTCTATGAGCAGTACCATGTTGTACCCAAACTTTCAATATTTGGGACCTTTTAATTCATAAAATTTATCTTAAACAATAAGTTAACTTATTCTGATGGTAAAAGCGGTTTCAGGGTTATGAGTTCCCAACGTTGCCAAGGGTTATTGGTCCACAGTGGTCAATCCAAATAATTTGTTAATAGGCAATCTACACGATGACACCTGGGGGTTACATATGTTGAAGATTGTCTCTTGGGAGGTGTGAGCACAAAAGTGTCTGCCTGATGGACAAGTGGGTTGTACCAAGTTGTGTGTTAAAAAACAAGTATTATTAAGTGTTTTATTTGCTGAGGTAAGGAGCTTATGTAAGTAAGCTATATATGAAAGAATTTATGAGTATATTTTTCTTTATTAGTCAGTTTCTCTCCAGTCAAGATGGAAAATGTAATGAAGTTTTTGTCGTACTAAAGTGACAGTGGAGGAGTATGTGCCACTGATGTAAAATTGCTTTCCTGGCTGCTGCGGCTAATCGTTCAGCGACCGATTTTTCTGCTTTTGTAAATCGCATGTTAGGAAGAACTTTACTAAATGTGGGCCAAGTAGCTGTAATACCTCGAGTCTTTCCTGAGCGGTTTTTCCAGTAATTGGCGACTTCCACCTAAAATTATTGTATGTTCTGCGTTCAGTGTATGAGATCTGCTCTGGGACTGCCGCATTTCAAACATTTGTCTGTAGAGGCCGTGCCTATATGATATATAAGATAGGAATGGTGTAGGGTATGTAGAGACATTTCTTGGTATTTGCTACATGGTAGGCATTTCATGATATTGAAGAATATTGTGGATATCCATTTGTGGGATTAATTCCATCCATCTCACAATCAGCGCTAGGAATATCAGTATTTATAGTAATTCTGATGTATCTGTATATTTTGGAAGTAGATTTATTACTTAATAATAATTTTACTTAATAATACTTATTACTTAATAATTACTTTATTATAATACGCAAGTTTAAGTGAGTCATGTGACAGAAATGGCATCACTAAGCATCGTTTGTACGGATTTATTTTAGAGGATAATTATGGCTCTTGTACTTCATAAATAAATATAACAGTGAGTCTGTATTTGGGGAGGTTAAGCCTCCTTGTACAGGTATGGGACCTGTTATCCAGAATGCTCGGGACCTGGGGTTTATGGATAAGGGATCTTTCCGTAGTTTGGATCTCCATAACTTAAGTCTGCTAAAAATCATTTAACATTAAATAAACCCAATAGGGCTGTTCTACCCCCAATAAGGATTCATTATATCTTAGTTGGGATCAAGTACAGGTACTGTTTTATTATTACAGAGAAAAGGGAATCATTTAACCATGAAATAAACCCAATAGGGCTGTTCTGCCCCCAATAAGGGGTAATTATATCTTAGTTGGGATCAAGTACAGGTACTGTTTTATTATTACAGAGAAAAGGGAATCATTTAACCATGAAATAAACCCAATAGGGCTGTTCTGCCCCAATAAGGGGTAATTATATCTTAGTTGGGATCAAGTACAGGTACTGTTTTATTATTACAGAGAAAAGGGAATCGTTTAACCATTAAATAAACCCAATAGGGCTGTTCTGCCCCCAATAAGGGGTAATTATATCTTAGTTGGGATCAAGTACAGGTACTGTTTTATTATTACACAGAAAAGGGAAACATTTTTACATTTATAGAATTATTTGCTTATAATGGAGTCTATGAGACATGGCCTTTCCGTACTTCAGAACTTTCTGGATAATGGGTTTCCGGATAAGGGATGTATCTACATTAGCCACCTGTGACATTGGGGTTCCGTAACCATTATAAAAGTCCTTGGCCTTCAGCCTTGTGCCTTTTCATATGGTTATGGAACTCCAAAGTGACGCTAATGTCCTTGTATTTTATTCTCTATACAATTAATGAACATAATAATATTTATACATATACTGATGAATGTTGATCAAAAATGACCACTTAGTACTTGGTGTATAATAATGCTCTGTATAAGTGGATGCTTATTTCCAAATGGCTACAAAGTAAAAATTACTCTTCAGATATGCTTGGCCTTTTTGTAACTTTTTAGACCCAATAACATAGATTTACTATGACATTTGCCAGTGTTCTGTTCCAGATTACAATGCACCAGGTTTTGTTGTGACATTTTACTTTCCTTTATAGAGAAGCAGCAGTATAGTTAATGTTCCACTTGCTGAGGAAACCTAAAGCCAAAGGAACTTGGCATTCAGCCAACGTGCTTTCAAGTATTATAAATTATATAACATGTTTTCAAAAACAACCACGTGTTTGTATGTGAATTCATACTTTAAATAATTAACCTTTATTCTATATAAGCTGAAGGCAAGTCATCACTTTACATTAGGTTTTGTGGAAAGGGTTGAAGTCCGCTCTGTTATCGATGATTAGTATGTATAATACATTATCATTTTTAATGACTGGAGATCAATAATAAGTAAAGGACTGTTGGATAATATAAGCAAAGCTTAATAGGATTTCCCAGCCCTCCCAAGTGACTGCCCCATTTAGATATTTTTAGAGATGGCTAGTAGTGATTGGTGAAATGTTTCGGCAGGCATGGATTCGTGGTGAATTTCCGCATTTCGCCATTGGTGGATTGTTTCGCGAAACAGATGAACAAAATTTGCAGCGGAAAAATTTGGCGCGCGTCCAAAAATTGTTGCAGGCGTCAAAATAAATAGTTCCGGCCGTCAAAATAAATAGTCACAGGCGTCAAAATAAATAGTCACAGGCGTCAAAATAAATAGTCCTGGGCGTCAAAAGAATAGTCCTGGGCGTCAAAAGAATAGTCCTGGGCGTCAAAAGAATAGTCCTGGGCGTCAAAAGAATAGTGCCGGGCGTCAAACTAAATAGTTGCGGGCGTCAAACTAAATAGTCGCGGGCGTCAAACTAAATAGTCGCGGGCGTCAAACTAAATAGTCGCGGGCGTCAAACTAAATAGTCGCGGGCGTCAAACTAAAATTTTTCTGCCATTTCACGAATCTTTTGAAAGACTCGAGAATTTTTCGGCGAAGCGAACCGGACAGATTGGCTCATCACTACTGGCTAGAATGTTGCCCATGTACATGGACTTATAGCCTGAATACCTGGCCAAGAGTGGTCACATTGGCAGTCAGATTCTCCCTGTTTATGTTGGATTTGCTTTGAGTTTGTTCTTCTAGGATTCAGGCATCAACTTCTCAAGAACAAAATCCAGAAGGTTTTTGGACATGTCGCCATTACATCCCACCCACAGCTCTTCCAAATGCAGCGTGGTTTTGACAGGTCTCGGGTTTTTGAGTTTGCCCTACTTGCCTCTGGTGGCCCCCCAATATTCATATACACTCGTGTTCATTGACTCCTAATAAATGGGATCCTTGTGTTCTTTATTATGCATATTATTTAGGAAATAGGTTGGAAGCTCCACTGGGGCATTGACTGATGTAAATGATTGACTAGTCTGTGATAGGCAGTGCTATATATAATAATAATAATGATAGTAAATGTTTATTGGCTATGTGCAATTAGACTTCTCAATAGACTTGAGTGATCATGTACGTGATGGACACCGAGGGATGAGACTTTGGAAAACCAAACATATGTATTCATTGTCTTTCCAGTAGGCCTGAGCTTTGGCCTCTGGGCTTTTTTATTAAAAAAAATTAAATCCGATGATGAGTATATTGCTAATTTTAAATGAAAACGATTACAGGTATAGGATCTGTTATCCAGAAACCCTTTATCCATTAAGTTCCGAACTACGGGAAGGCCGTCTCTCATAGACTCCATTATAATCAAATCATTCAAAATTTTAAAAATGATTTCCTTTTTCTCTGTAATAATAAAACAGTACCTGTACTTGATCCCAACTAAGATATAATTACCCCTTATTGGGGGCAGAACAGCCCTATTGGGTTTATTTAATGGTTAAATGATTCCCTTTTCTCTGTAATAATAAAACAGTACCTGTACTTGATCCCAACTAAGATATAATTACCCCTTATTGGGGCAGAACAGCCCTATTGGGTTTATTTAATGGTTAAATGATTCCCTTTTCTCTGTAATAATAAAACAGTACCTGTACTTGATCCCAACTAAGATATAATTACCCCTTATTGGGGGCAGAACAGCCCTATTGGGTTTATTTAATGGTTAAATGATTCCCTTTTCTCTGTAATAATAAAACAGTACCTGTACTTGATCCCAACTAAGATATAATTACCCCTTATTGGGGCAGAACAGCCCTATTGGGTTTATTTAATGGTTAAATGATTCCCTTTTCTCTGTAATAATAAAACAGTACCTGTACTTGATCCCAACTAAGATATAATTACCCCTTATTGGGGGCAGAACTGCCCTATTGGGTTTATTTCATGGTTAAATGATTCCCTTTTCTCTGTAATAATAAAACAGTACCTGTACTTGATCCCAACTAAGATATAATTACCCCTTATTGGGGGCAGAACTGCCCTATTGGGTTTATTTCATGGTTAAATGATTCCCTTTTCTCTGTAATAATAAAACAGTACCTGTACTTGATCCCAACTAAGATATAATTACCCCTTATTGGGGGCAGAACAATCCTATTGGGTTTATTTCATGCTAAAATAAACTGGTCCCATACCTGTATTTACAATGTGAATGTTGTATCAGCGAAAGATGAATAAGATTTATCTGAAACGCCTACTGACCCTCCTTCTGTATAAATTGTTACATTAACTAATATATAACTTAAATGCCTTCAGTTATTATAGGATTATGACAGTTTAGTAATTTCTTACTAACTATTCATCATTGCCTGTTTATAATATAGTGTTGCACCATCCCAAGATTTCCCAATGCAAATCCAAACATACAAGTTTCTCCTTCTTTAATCCCAGATGCCACAGTATTTGCATTGGGAGAAAGGCTTGATCTTGTCAATTGTTTCTTATTTGGCCTCTATAAATATTGAATTCAAGGGGACTCTGGTTTTTAAGAAGGAAATGTTTTGAGGGAATAGCTCTTCTAATTAAAGGGGAACTCTTGCTTGTAAACCAAAATTTAATGAACCCCACACAACCCACAACCCCCTAATATCACTTTAATCTGTTCCTTCGAAAAGTAGGAATAAATACCATTTTTATATGCTGAAATCCAGCTGCAAAACAGTTCTTCTCTTTCTGCATCATTTGAAATTCTGGCAGGGGAGGAGGGACTAAAACACTGATGTTACAAATTGTAACAACTTCTCCACAGCATGCAGGAACTACATAACCCACAATGCATTGCACTGTGTAATGTTCCTCTCCTTATTGACATCACGTGAGAACAGGCGACTACTTTTCCATTTTATTTCAAAGTCTCAAAGTAGTAATTTACCTTGAAGCCGCTGCTTGATAATTTCAAAGGGGATCAAAGAAGCCTTCATGGAAATCGGGGAAAGTCCTCCTTGGAAAAGAGAGAGGGTTTGTGGACCCCAAAACAGGTTGAGCTTACTGTTTAATGGGTGGGATTATAGTCTGGTTATGGTTGTGTCCAGACATTACTAGTTGTAGCCCGGGCAGACTATTGGCCTAAAATGTCCTAAATATAATAGGATTCAGTTTGAGTGGACCTCTAGGTGGTTTCATTTGCAGAAGAATAAATGTAATACAGGTATGGGACCCATTATCCAGAATGCTTGGGACCTGGGGTTTTCCGGATAAGGAGTCTTTCTGTAATTTGGATCTCCTACCTTACTTTTGCTAAAAAAAATAATTCTACAGTAATTAAACCACTAGGATTATTGTGGCTCCAATAAGGATTAATTATATTTTAGTTGGGATCAAGTACAGGTACTGTTTTATTATTACAGAGAAAAGGGAATCATTTAACCATGAAATAAACCCAATAGGGCTGTTCTGCCCCCAATAAGGGGTAATTATATCTTAGTTGGGATCAAGTACAGGTACTGTTTTATTATTACAGAGAAAAGGGAATCATTTAACCATTAAATAAACCCAATAGGGCTGTTCTGCCCCAATAAGGGGTAATTATATCTTAGTTGGGATCAAGTACAGGTACTGTTTTATTATTACAGCGAAAAGGGAATCATTTAACCATGAAATAAACCCAATAGGGCTGTTCTGCCCCCAATAAGGGGTAATTATATCTTAGTTGGGATCAAGTACAAGTTACTGTTTTATTATTACAGAGAAAAAGGAAATAATTTTTTAAAAATGTGCATTATTCGATTAAAATGGAGTCTATATGAGATGGCCTTTCTGTAATTCGGAACTTTCTGGATAATGGGTTTCCAGATAAGGGGTCCGATACCTGTAATATGAAGCCTGCAACGTTTCACCTGATTATTTTTAGATTTGTTTTCCTGCTTTACTGGTAGATTCATCTTTTGGTTTTCTTAGGAACAAAAACCCCATTCCTTTAGGGGTGTCAGTACAAATACCAATGCTTTACATACAATGCAAATAACCTTGTTGAAGCAGGACGATAGCATCTCCCAGCTTACGGATGTTGCCAAACTGCTTTTACATTTCACTTTAAAGAGTTGTTTACCAAGAACTGAAATTGAATCACAGATTTAGAAAAAAAAGAAAAACTTATGACACAATTGAAGCTGTTTGCTTTGCTTTCACAATTTCTTTTGAAATTCGATAATGTAAAGCCCTATTTAAGAGGTTTTCTTATCAGTTGCTGAAGCCAACTTTTAGTTCTTAAGTCGTTTCTTTAGGTTAAAGCAACAGTTATAAATGTCAGGCTATCGGCAGTATTTTTTATAGCAGCTTAATAGGGAGAGAAGGAGGCCCCAAGGCAGTGCCGGCCCCAACAGGAACAGAATGGAAATTAAGGATATTGAACCAGTCACTGAGCGTTTCCAAGACCTCCCTGACAGGGTCTGTGGGTTGAAATTCTGCATTAACCTTTTCTAGGTCCTTCTAGGTATGGAGATCCAAGGCAAATGGCTTTCTTTTCTGCCCTACAGATGTCATGGCATTATATGATTGGTATGTTTGGGAGAAGGGGGGGGGGTGGAGATGCAGGAAGGCAGGGGTGTCCAATAAGGATGCACAGAATCCACTACTTTTGGGTTAGGCCGAACCCCCGAATCCTTTGTGAAAGATTGAGCCAAATACAGGTATTGGACCCCTTATCCAGAAACCAATTATCCAGTTCCAGTACCGAATTACTAAAACAGTACCTGTACTTGATCCCAACTAAGATATAATTACCCCTTATTGGGGGCAGAACAGCCCTATTGGGTTTATTTAATGGTTAAATGATTCCCTTTTCTCTGTCATAATAAAACAGTACCTGTACTTGATCCCAACTAAGATATAATTACCCCTTATTGGGGCAGAACAGCCCTATTGGGTTTATTTCATGGTTAAATGATTCCCTTTTCTCTGTAATAATAAAACAGTACCTGTACTTGATCCCAACTAAGATATAATTACCCCTTATTGGGGCAGAACAGCCCTATTGGGTTTATTTAATGGTTAAATGATTCCCTTTTCTCTGTCATAATAAAACAGTACCTGTACTTGATCCCAACTAAGATATAATTACCCCTTATTGGGGCAGAACAGCCCTATTGGGTTTATTTCATGGTTAAATGATTCCCTTTTCTCTGTAATAATAAAACAGTACCTGTACTTGATCCCAACTAAGATATAATTACCCCTTATTGGGGCTGAACAGCCCTATTGGGTTTATTTAATGGTTAAATGATTCCCTTTTATCTGTAATAATAAAACAGTACCTGTACTTGATCCCAACTAAGATATAATTACCCCTTATTGGGGGCAGAACAGCCCTATTGGGTTTATTTAATGGTTAAATGATTCCCTTTTCTCTGTAATAATAAAACAGTACCTGTACTTGATCCCAACTAAGATATAATTACCCCTTATTGGGGGCAGAACAGCCCTATTGGGTTTATTTAATGGTTAAATGATTCCCTTTTCTCTGTAATAATAAAACAGTACCTGTACTTGATCCCAACTAAGATATAATTACCCCTTATTGGGGGCAGAACAGCCCTATTGGGTTTAATTACTGTTCAAATAATGTTTTTAGCAGACTTTAGGTAGGAGATCCGAATTACGGAAAGACCCCTTATCTGGAAAACCCCAGGTCCCGAGCATTCTGGATAATGGATCCCATACCTGTACTGAACCGAATCCTAATTTGCATTTGCAGCCCCTCCTTAAATACCCCTCTTGAAGGGAACAACCCTAGGGTTTATCAGCAATATTATTTTGTAAGTTTATTATTCCTTGCCCTACCTCTCTGCACAGCTTCTCCCCTGACATCCCTATTAATGCCTTCTATCCACCCCTAATTCCCACTCCCACCACATCCTTGTCTAAGTCCCATGCCTGACCCATCCACATATGTCCAGTTCCCAACCAATCGCGTTATATTCTGTCTCCGTAAGACACTGTGGGGGGGACAAGGGCAGGGAGTGGGATAGTCAGACTGAAGGGATATGTGCCTAGCGCCCCCACAGGGTTGCACCCTAGACATATGCCACGTCTGCCTACCCTTAGTTCCAACCCTGATGGACAGATACAAATTTGGTCCATTTGTATGAAAAAAAAAAATAATTTCTGCTTAACAGACTGTACGAACATTTGTTTTTTCGAACGGCTCCACGCTGTGTAACTGTGCTGTGAGTTTGAAATATGAAACAAAAATAATAGACTCTTTCGCTAATAACCGTTAAGAGAATCATTTTCTGGAATCTAAACTCCAATTTATGGCCGGTCCTTCACTGAAGGGTTTTACTATGTGTGTAACTGGTTTGGTAGGGCAGTGTAGCTGCTCTACATGTGCCGCTGTACGGCGGGCCTGTTCCAGTTGTAATTTTTTACATTTGTATAATGGGACATGTAATGGAGATGGGACGTTTGATCGTCGCTATCTGTTCATGTCTTCACGTTTCTGGCTGCCAGTAAATCCAGTGCTTCCAACCTGTAGCGCCAACGCTGATCTTGATTTAAATCTCCCAGGATCCTCAGCTGATGTTGGCTGGATTATCATATACTGGGAACCTTGCAATAACTAAACCCAAGTTTATGAGAATCAAAAGTAACTTTTAAACTGTCAAAGGCAACTATCCAGTTCAGCCCCTTGGGGTTCAACCAAAACAGCCCTAGACCAAAAATCAATAAAACATTAATTAAACCCAATAGGATTGTTTTGCATCCAATAAGGGGTAATTATATCTTAGTTGGGATCAAGTACAGGTACTGTTTTATTATTACAGAGAAAAGGGAATCATTTAACCATGAAATAAACCCAATAGGGCTGTTCTGCCCCCAATAAGGGGTAATTATATCTTAGTTGGGATCAAGTACAGGTACTGTTTTATTATTACAGAGAAAAGGGAATAATTTAACCATGAAATAAACCCAATAGGGCTGTTCTGCCCCCAATAAGGGGTAATTATATCTTAGTTGGGATCAAGTACAGGTACTGTTTTATTATTACAGAGAAAAGGGAATCATTTAACCATTAAATAAACCCAATAGGGCTGTTCTGCCCCAATAAGGGGTAATTATATCTTAGTTGGGATCAAGTACAGGTACTGTTTTATTATTACAGAGAAAAGGGAATCATTTAACCATTAAATAAACCCAATAGGGCTGTTCTGCCCCCAATAAGGGGTAATTATATCTTAGTTGGGATCAAGTACAGGTACTGTTTTATTATTACAGAGAAAAGGGAATCATTTAACCATTAAATAAACCCAATAGGGCTGTTCTGCCCCCAATAAGGGGTAATTATATCTTAGTTGGGATCAAGTACAGGTACTGTTTTATTATTACAGAGAAAAGGGAATCATTTAACCATGAAATAAACCCAATAGGGCTGTTCTGCCCCAATAAGGATTATTTATATCTTAGTTGGGATCAAGTACAGGTACTGTTTTATTACAGAGAAAAGGGATTCATTTTTTAAAACTTATTAAAATTAAGAATTATTTGCTTATAATGGACTCTATGGGAGATGGCCTTCCCATAATTCAGAACTTTCTGGATAGCGGGTTTGCAGATAACGGATCCCATACCTGTAAAACATATTTGTAAAATCTACTAATATTTCAGCAGATATGAGCAAAAATAGAGTTAAGAAAGTTTTAGTTGCCACAGACCCGGTAGTTAGCACTTGGCTCACCTGAAATCATGGGATCCGAGATCCGCACTCCGACTGCGCACTTTTAGAGTAAAGGTCAGCTGAGAATAATCCCTTTGTACAGAGGCTTCTCAGATTAGAACAGGTGGAAGGAAGTCAAATCTATATAGTTTGATAAATGCCTGGAAGTGGTTGTAAGATTTTATTTTTCCCCTGAAGGTACCTGAAGCCGCACATATATTGCTGGGTTTCCACTTTGAATCTCTGAGCGTAATACTATTTATGTAACTGAATCCCATGCCAGAGGTTTTGTGCACTAAAAATATTTGCTTGTTCTGCCACTTGTCTCTTCTGATATCCAGTTTATTATTATATTTACTCTGCTCTGGTGTTGGCTTCTTCCTATGTGCTGCTGTGGGGCTCAGAATGTGTGGGCTGCATTGAAACTAATGTAGATATATGGCTCTGAAATGGAGACATGAATATGGAGACATGAAACAGGTATCGGACCCCTTATCCGCAAACCCATTATCCAGAAAGTTCTGAATTATGTAAAGGCCATCTCCCATAGACTCCATTTTAATCAAAAATTCACATTTTTAAAAATTCCTTTTTCTCTATAATAATAAAACATATACCTGTACTTGATCCCAACTAAGATATAATTACCCCTTATTGGGGGCAGAACAGCCCTATTGGGTTTATTTCATGGTTAAATGATTCCCTTTTCTCTGTAATAATAAAACAGTACCTGTACTTGATCCCAACTAAGATATAATTCCCCCTTATTGGGGGCAGAACAGCCCTATTGGGTTTATTTAATGGTTAAATGATTCCCTTTTCTCTGTAATAATAAAACAGTACCTGTACTTGATCCCAACTAAGATATAATTACCTCTTATTGGGGGCAGAACAGCCCTATTGGGTTTATTTCATGGTTAAATGATTCCCTTTTCTCTGTAATAATAAAACAGTACCTGTACTTGATCCCAACTAAGATATAATTACCCCTTATTGGGGGCAGAACAGCCCTATTGGGTTTATTTAATGGTTAAATGATTCCCCTTTCTCTGTAATAATAAAACAGTACCTGTACTTGATCCCAACTAAGATATAATTACCCCTTATTGGGGGCAGAACAGTCCTATTGGGTTTATTTAATGGTTAAATGATTCCCCTTTCTCTGTAATAATAAAACAGTACCTGTAATTGATCCCAACTAAGATATAATTACCCCTTATTGGGGGCAGAACAGCCCTATTGGGTTTATTTCATGGTTAAATGATTCCCTTTTCTCTGTAATAATAAAACAGTACCTGTACTTGATCCCAACTAAGATATAATTACCCCTTATTGGGGCAGAACAGCCCTATTGGGTTTATTTAATGGTTAAATTATTCCCTTTTCTCTGTAATAATAAAACAGTACCTGTACTTGATCCCAACTAAGATATAATTACCACTTACTGGGGCCAAAACAATCCTATTGGGTTTAAATCATGTTTAAGTGATTTTTTAGTAGTCGTAAGGTACGGAGATCCAAATTAAGGAAATATCCCTTATCCGGAAAAACGAGCATTCTTTATAACAGTACCCTTAAGTTCAGTCCACTAAATCACCCGATCCACTGGAAAAGTACCTTTTCTCATCTTTTTTCTGTGCAGAGGCCTCCAGTGACATCATAGACCTGCCCCCTTACATCATTTCCCTGCCTCCCTGTGTCATTGGTCATTGTCAAGCACCTCCCCTTTTGTGCCCAGCTTTAGGCTAAGTCTTATCTTTTGTCTCACTTGCTACTCTCCTTCATAACAATAACTTCAGATCTGACGGATTTCTCCTCATAGGGCAAACTGCAATATAAACAGAACAAAAAGGAACATAGCTAATCAGAGAGCCAATCATTATTGCTCTAAGGTTGCCATAACTATTAATATCTGTTTCTATAAAGCTCCGGCTGTAAGTCTGTAATCACACCGGCTAAGGCAAGTGGAAGTGCAGCAATTTGCGATGAGTAAAAAAAAATAGGCCAAATAGTGTGTGGGCTTTACGTGGCCTTTAAACCAAGCCTTTGCCAGAAGTGAGTGAACAAATTGTATGTTCTCTCTTGGGTTCAGTCATCCAGATACACTTGAAAATAGCAAAGGCTTAGATGTTCATTTTTAACTTCCATAAGATCTTCCAGTTTGGTGATCACTGCTGAAAAATGTTCTGTTCTTCTGTTCCGACATCTGGTAGTTAAAAAAATAAATGCCGCGCTCTCGACTCCGTATCGTGAGTGTATCGGATAGGAAATCGGGGAAAGTGTAGTTTTTTTTTCTCAAGTGGTTTTTGTGCAATTACCTCACTGTTTTATTTCGTTTTTTAGTACAAAAGCCTAAATCAATATTTGTGTCCAAGACAAGGAGAAACGCTCTCTAAACAGGGGGGGAATGTTCGTATGAGTCAGAGCCTGAAGAATTCACATTAACTTTATTTCTGTACAGATCAGCAGGGCGTTAGTCATCTCGCTATGACAGGTTGCCTTTGCTTCTAAATGGACCTAGAAGTCTTCATTTACCATGAAGCTGAGTGCGCTACGGGAAACAGCTGGACTCTTAACAATTTTCAGTTTGACTTTTTTTCGGGGAGAGTTGTGAACATTTTGGTGCACAAATAGCTTTTGTGTTTAGTTATGATACTGGTGACGCTCCAGTATTGGAGGAGCTTCCGGTAGTTATCCAAAATAGACCCCCCTGTGATTAAACATGGGCTCCTCTTCACTTCCTCTGATATAGGGCATTAGCAATCCCTGAAACTATAGTACATGGATATTGGTTGGCAGGGGGGTATTTACTGTACTGTATAGGCACTTGAGAGCCTAGGGCGACATTGTAAGCTCTTTTGGGCAGGGCTCTTTTCACCTCTTGTATCGGTTATTGGTTGCTTTATATGTTACTCTGTATGTCCAATGTATGGAACCCACTTATTGTACAGCGCTGCGGGATATGTTGGCGCTTTATAAATAAATGTTAATAATAATAATAATACTCAGATGCCTATATGGTCAGCAGAGGAGGGATAGGGGGGTTCCTTGGTGGCGCTTGATTCTGGTGATATCATTGGGCTTGTTCTGATGGGCGCTCACTGGTCCGATGCCTAGTGCAGCACTAGACTGGAATTCTCTACTGTTGGATTGTACTGACCATACACGTACTAATATATTGTATTATTGGTATGTGTATAGCCAGCTTTAGGGAAATGGTCCCAAACTCTGGGGCTTACCCGCCTGGGGCAGTGGCAGGGGGCGTAGACTGTAAGCTACTTAGGTGACTGACTGTTTGCTCCCCTAGTTACTATATGTCAGTGATCCCCAACCAGTGGCTCGGGGGTAACATTTTGCTCCCCAACCCCTTGGATGTTGCTCCCAGTGCCCCCAAACCAGGGAGTTATTTTTGAATTCCTGACTTGGGGGCAAGTTTAGGTTGAATAAAAACAAGATTTCCTACCAAATAAAGCCCCCTGTAAGCTGATAGGGTGCATAGAGGCTGCCTAATAGCCAATCACAGCCTTTATTTGGCTCCTCCATGAACTTTTATGGTGCTTGTGTTGCTCCCCAAGTCTTTTTACATTTGACTGTGGCTCACGAGTAAGAAAGGTTATATGTCGTAAAGTTTAATTAGGGGGACATATGGTGTGAACACCTATTTGTGTGTTTTTAAAAGAATTACAAATGTTTTCATACATCTATTACCTTCTTGTTAACTGACCAAATGTTGGACCTCCAATGGGACTTGAACTCTGTTCCAACAACCTTTCCCTTATGGTGTATTTTGCATTCCCTGCACTTTTAAATTCATTTTCCCTTTTTTTGTGTTTAATTGAAATGATTGCTGCATTGTCTAAAACCATTCTTTTCTGTTTTTCTCCCATAATTCCCCCAAAGCCATTCCTATGCTAGCGACACGAGGGGTCCACTTTCTTAGCCATCTTATTTTATTGGTAATATTCGGAAAATATTTTTAGAATCATATCGATATTAGACCAGTGATCACCTTGTGTTTATTGTGTCCGATCCTTGGGGATCTGGCACTGTTCTTGAAAACTTGGCATTTAATGGTCATTTTGCTCTTTGAATAAGTCTTGAGTTGGAACTCTGGCTTAATATAACGCTTGGTTGGTACATGATAGGTGGAAGAGCGCATGATTTGCCATGGTTGTGGTTATGGTAAACCAAAAAAAGCTATTTAATGTAATAGGGGAGCTATAGGAAAGATCAGGGCCTCTTATACTGCTGTAAGCCACAGTATGTGTGATGGAGTTTCTCCCTTCCCCCCTTAATGAGGCCATTTCCGTAATCCTTGGTTCCATGGCATTACCTATCACCCCAAAGACCTGCAACCCCCACCCATGAAAAAGAACCAGTTTTGATTTAATTTTAACCCAGCGCTCATCTAACGGGGACTTACCGAATCAATAAAAAAAGTTCCCTTCTCACTAAGAATCTGAACTGATTGTTATATTTATTGTGAGTGAAAGTCCTTGCTGTATGATGGGTAGTAAATCAGTAAGTCAGGCATACGCTTTCCTCTCCCGTAAGCACGCTTGTGTTTAATCCGGCATTGGTAGATATTCTTGGAAGCCTTTGGGTTGTGCACTTAAGGTGTTATTGTTGCATTTAGTATTATGGATGGCGGCATCATAAAGTGCATTCGGACAGCTGATTCAGATCAAGTCAAACAGAGATAAATCGCTTCTCCCAACATATAAAACCATTTTAATATACAATTTGAAACTTCAGTTTTAGAAATGTTCCTCTGAATAATTGCTCACTAGTTAATGCTACTTAGGAACAGGTATGGGACCCATTATCCAGAATGCTTGGGACCTGGGGTTTTCCGGATAAAGGATCTTTCCGTAATTTGGATCTCCATTCCTTAAGTCTACTAAAAGATTATTTAAACATTTAATAAACCCAATAGGGCTGTTCTGCCCCAATAAGGGGTAATTATATCTTAGTTGGGATCAAGTACAGGTACTGTTTTATTATTACAGAGAAAAGGGAATCATTTAACCATTAAATAAACCCAATAGGGCTGTTCTGCCCCAATAAGGGGTAATTATAGCTTAGTTGGGATCAAGTACAGGTACTGTTTTATTATTACAGGGAAAAGGGAATCATTTAACCATTAAATAAACCCAATAGGGCTGTTCTGCCCCCAATAAGGGGTAATTATATCTTAGTTGGGATCAAGTACAGGTACTGTTTTATTATTACAGAAAAAAGGGAATCATTTTTAAAAAATAATAATTATTTGCTTATAATGGAGGGAAATTTTTCACAATTTATTTGGTGTGAAAAAAACTGGCCATAGAGTCTAATGTATTTTGCATGGAAAAAGTCTCCATAATAAGTTGCATTGAAAAGAAACAGTGTTTGGGAAACTGGACAGATTCCGTCATCACTAATAATTGCACTTGGGATAAATGCAAATCAGTTATAGACTTAACAAGAACAAGGCCCTTAATAGGAAGGAGAGAGGGGGTACTTGAATTTTAGCTCTCGGTTTCATTTTAGAACCAAGATGCTTTGAATTGAAAATGTAAATTTGGAAATTGTGTACAAACGTTTGTTGCGTTCAGTTGTCTGGTGCATGACTTCTCGTTGTTCCACCAGTTTATGACATTTGAGAGATTGTTTTTGAGAGCTTGAGTGATGGGTTTTCCCTGCACTGTCCCATTGTACTCATGTCAGCAGACAATGACTGATACAATATGATTTTCATTAGCAATGAGTCTTTTGGCTAGCGTTGCACTTCTTTCTACAAACAGTACAATACTCGCTCTTGTTTCATATAGAAGATAGCAGCAGGAGAGTTTTGAGCCGGGCTATTAACTCTATACAGCCACAGACTTGGCAGTGCTTGTCCTCTTCCGCCTACTCAACCGGCATGGAAAATATTGGTCATCTATATTAACAAATTGTGAAAGTTGTTTAGCGAGTAACGTAAGAACAGCCTGGAGAAACCTAGCGTGTGTCAAAACCGTTATTGATCTTAATCCTTAACAAGAGCAGCCAATCAGAATTGTGCTTTTTGGTTTGGGTTAACCTATCGGAGTGGAATCTCCAGTTCTGTGAATTCCCACAGCCGATAAGTGGACAACTTTATTCTTGCACTGTTTATAATCTATGAACTAATTAGGTTAAATATATTTATTGATATATGATATGTGATATTATGGGCTATTAATGCTGAATATTACAGGTATTGGACCCCTTATCTGGAAACCCATTATCCAGAAAGTTCCGAATTACGAAAAGGCCATCTGCCATAGACTCCATTTTAATCAAATAATTCACATTTTTAAAAATGATTTCCTTTTTGTCTGTAATATTAAAACAGTACCTGTACTTGATCCCAACTAAGATATAATTACCCCTTATTGGGGGCAGAACAGCCCTATTGGGTTTATTTCATGGTTAAATGATTCCCTTTCCCTGTAACAATAAAACAGTACCTGTACTTGATCCCAACTAAGATATAATTACCCCTTATTGGGGGCAGAACAGCCCTATTGGGTTTAATTAATGGTTAAATGATTCCCTTTTCTCTGTAATAATAAAACAGTACCTGTACTTGATCCCAACTAAGATATAATTACCCCTTATTGGGGGCAGAACAGCCCTATTGGGTTTATTTAATGGTTAAATGATTCCCTTTTCTCTGTAATAATAAAACAGTACCTGTACTTGATCCCAACTAAGATATAATTACCCCTTATTGGGGGCAGAACAGCCCTATTGGGTTTATTTAATGGTTAAATGATTCCCTTTTCTCTGTAATAATAAAACAGTACCTGTACTTGATCCCAACTAAGATATAATTACCCCTTATTGGGGGCAGAACAGCCCTATTGGGTTTATTTCATGGTTAAATGATTCCCTTTTCTCTGTACAGGTATAGGACCCATTATCCAGAATGCTCGGGACCAAGGGTATTCCGGTTAAGGGGTCTTTCCGTAATTTGGATCTCAATACCTTAAGTCTACTAAAAAATCAATAAAACATTAATTAAACCCAATAGGATTGTTTTGCATCCAATAAGGATTAATTATATCTTAGTTGGAATCAATTACAAGGTTCTGTTTTATTTCTACATAGAAAAAGGAAATCAGTTTTAAAATTCTGAATTATTTGCTTAAAGTGGAGTCTATGGGAGACGGGCATTCCGTAATTCGGAGCTTTCTGGATAACGGGTTTCCGGATAAGGGGTCCGATACCTGTAATAATAAAACATTACCTGTACTTGATCCCAACTAAGATATAATTACCCCTTATTGGGGGCAGAACAGCCCTATTGGGTTTATTTCATGGTTAAATGATTCCCTTTTCTCTGTAATAATAAAACAGTACCTGTACTTGATCCCAACTAAGATATAATTACCCCTTATTGGAGCCAAAACAATCCTTTTGGGTTTAATTACTGTTTAAATAATTTCATTAGCAGACTTAAGGTAGGGGATCCGAATTATGGAAAGACCCCTTATCCGGAAAACCCCAGGTCCCAAGCATTCTGAATAACGGGTCCCATACCTGTATATGCCTCTCTGTATATTAAACACTATCTTCTTTTGTTATTTTTAAACATAATTGTGAGGATAACAATATAATACATTTTTATATTAATACTGATAAAAATAACTGTTCCAAGGCTAATTATTTGTATTACTTTATATTCATTATATGATGTATTTTTATATTAGGATCATTATCGTTAATGATAATGCTAATTTTATTTTTATTATCGTCATTATGCTTCTTAATAATCAAGTGGTGATAATAGCATCACATAAATGAATAGTTATAATAATACAAAAAGAATACAATGCTTATGTAGACGAATTTCCTTCTTATTTCTGTTTTTATTATACTTTCAAAATACACTTTAATAGATGACCCAGGTTTATAAGCAAATTCATGTACATTTTTTAAAACCTACGTTCCAGTTATTACAGATTCTGCTGGAAACACTTCATTTTCTATATATAAAATTCCGTTTCGGGCACATTACGTAAAACCTTTTGACCCCCAACCCGTGCAACAAGCAATGGCAGGAAATGGAATGTTATAAGGTTATAAATATAAGGCTATTTTTTTTTGTAGGTGACTCTATACAAATATTCTACTCTGGATACATTACTAAATATACCGAAGTTGGGCCCATGTTGTACTTTAGAGGCTATTTATGGGAAATTAGATGGAAAGTAAAAACTCTGAGCACTTAACAAATAAGCTATATTTATCCTTTAATCCTGAGGGTCACAGACAGGTCTCCAGATGTATCTTGAAATGTTCTGGGCTCTGTTATTTGAAACCTGGTTCACCAGGAGAAATATATATTTATATCCTAGGAAAACAGCACTTCCTCCGACTTAAGTCTTTTTTATCTTTCTTCTTTCAGCATGAAGTTATAGCCGTTTCGGAAAAGGTCATAGTCCGCCTGGAGGACTTGGTAAAGTGGGCACACTCGGATCTCTCAAAATGGAACTGTGGACTCAAGGCATTGCCTGTAGAACTCAAGGAGCTTGCCAAGAATGGCCAGAAAGAGTCCCTGGCCAAGTACAGACAATCATTGCTAAACAGTGGATTGAATTTCAAGGACGTCTTCAAAGAAAAAGCCGAATTAGGTAACGATGCTTCTCCATGTGTTAACCTGTCCCGTTCTGTTTGTCTATGAAGATTCTCATTCATCCAGGTCATGGTAGTATCTCGTACAGGGGTGGGTAAACTTTTTGGCTCAGGGGCAGGGGTTTGACAGACTGGCCAGCGTTACGCCGTCTCCAGTTGTCAGTCCAAGTCTCACGTGACGAGACTTGCAGAGATAAAAAAGCCGGACGTGGCCCGCGGGCCGTAGTTTGCCCACCCCTGATCTAGTAGAATTAAGTCTAAAACAACTGGATGTTTCTGAGCTTTATTGTTTGTTCATTGCTGGGTTTTACATGCTGAGTTGGTTGGCATGCCCGAGTACCATATGAGCTCCCAGTGGCCCCAGCCAAGCATAATTCCCATAAGCCTCTTCTTGCTTCCATCATAGGCTTATGTAACACCTATAACATGATTGCATCTTATTGTTGTGAGAATAGGTCCTGGTCTTCATGTTCTGTGGTGGGATGTAGGAGGCACAGTCTGACACTGAATATCTTAAAGGGGTAGTTCACCATTGAGTTGACTTTTAGTATGATGTAAAGAGTAATATTCTGAGAAAGACCTCGCCAAATGAGCAATATGGCCACCTTTTTAAAAATGACTGTCAACGTTTTGATTAAGCCATAATTACATTGTAATGTTTTTACACCCATGATGGATTTCCTTAACGTCTGGCAAATAAACATTACAGTTATCTGAATCTAAAGGACAACTAAAGGTGCCGATACACCTTCAGATCCACTCGCTTGGCGATGTCGCCAAGCGCTTAGATCTTTTCCCGATATCCCAACCTACGGGTGAGCGATATCGGGCAAATCCAGGCTAATTTGGTCATTTGGCCCTGGGGCCAAACGATCGAATTAGGACAACGGGTATCAACGAGCTGATGCGGTCCCCGATCCGACTAAATTTTTTAACCTGCCCAATTGATATCTGCCCGATTTCAGGTCCCTACATGGGCCAATAAGCTGCCGAATCCGTCTAAGGGACCGATATCGGCAGCTACAATTGGCCCGTGTATGGGGACCTTAAGACATGCCCAAAACCATTTTGCTTGACAGTGGCAAGATGTCGGCATCATTTCAGGAAAAGACTATGCTTTAGTGTCACGCATAGAAATGAAAGCAGAATGGTCACATCTGGTCTTTAATTCATAGACAGACAGAAAAGGAATATGATTGGTGCTCAGATTTGGAAATATTATATTTATGTGGGTTTGTTTCATCGTTTCATGCTGTTATTCCAAGATGCTTGTTCATTTCTTCATGATAACATTGTGTTGTGTGTGTGTGTATATGGGCGCAGATCTGCTTGCTAAGCAAGGTTTCCCCGCCAGTGCACCAAAGGCTGGGCAGTTTGCTGCCTTTACTTGTCCTTTATTTGAACGGGACACAGAAAGCATTACGATGTCAGCTGCAGGCTCGGATCTCGGATTTACTCAGACAGCATCATTACATAGCCGGTGGGCCAAATCTGAGGCCTAATTATCCACAATGAACTTGCTCTTTGTGTAGATTGTTTGTTTGCCATTGTTGAAACGGCTGCCTCCCCCCCTCAAAATGAAATGGTTTGACCCAAGTTATTGCGACACAATGTATAGGCGCTATATATATGTAGATTGCTCTTATTTATTGAATAGGTATTACAGTGGGATGAATGAGATTTATGTGAAGTCAACAGAGTAAAATGAAACTACAAAATGTAACAGATGGCAAGTTTTTGTCAAGTTTAGACTATTTTTACTTCAGCTCATATATCGTCAGTTTTCCTTTCAAACGGGGGGAGAGGCAACATCTGCTACAGTGGCCTAAGTCACAGGCATATAACAAGAACCTTGCTGTTTGCCAGGAGCTAGCAAAGTGCCAGAGTCGTGGATTTTGCTTTATAACGTAGAGATTTCGAGGAAAGTTTTCTCAGCAAATTGAATGTTACGATGTAGATTCTTATAACAGTAGAGCGATGATAGAGCTGGACCATTGGTTGCCATTATTATTCCATGGTGCTGCTTTGCTGTGTAGCCCAGGTAAGGCCAGAACCTTATCACTTCCATGGGAAAGTCCCCCAACTGATGCCGCCCAATATAAATGGACAGCAGGACTATTGAGGTCACATGTTCTGCCCTTGATCTCTAATCATATTGTCAACCATGTCCCCCAACAATACTTGAAGAATAGAGTGGATCAACGGGAGGTTTTCCCACCAACCCAAGCAATGATTTTCTATATAGTCATCCAAGGGCTAGAGTGGTTTCTCTATGGTTCCTACACAGAAGTATTACTCAGATGGTGAAGCTGAGGTGGTGGGAGGTTACCCCTTTCTACTGTGATCATTGTATTGACTGACTGTGGAAGGCTGAGGCTCGCTTGTTAGAGCAGAACCCTAAATCCCGCCCCACCACCCTCCTAAATGTGCTTGGATGTCATTACTTGGCCTATTGTCTGACATAAAACATCTGGGTGATTTTTGGCTTGTCACACGTAAAATTAGGGATACACCGAATCTACTTTTTTTGGAAAAAAAGTATGTTTATATGAAAAAAAAGTAATGTGATATTAAGGATTCGGTGGATTCGGACGAATCTGAATCCTGATGAAAAAGGCCGAACCGTGGCCAAATCCAGAACCGAATCCTGGATTCGGTGCATCCCTAGTAAAAATACAGCCTATCGGTCAGCCTATGGGCTAAACCAGGGGTGGGAAAACTTTTTGGCTCAGGGGCCACATTGACTTACAGACGGGCTGGGCCAGCGTTGCGCCGCTTCCACTCGTCAGTCCCCAGACGCCAAGTCTCGCACGATGAGACTTGCGGAGATGGGGGCCAGATTAAAAAGACCAATGGGCCGGAACGGGGCCCACGGGCCGTAGTTTGCCAACCCCTGGGCAAAACAGTCCGATCACATGAGAATTGTCTGTGCTGGGCTTCGTCCATCCTTTTGTCCTTGTCGTTTCTGCTGAGTTTGCCATTTTTTTTAACTTTCTAGCTGCATTTTGATGTGAGCGCTGAGGGATGATTGATTGCTCACTGTTTCAGAGGTAGAAAGCAACAGGGCCTCGGGTTTCAAATAAGGAAAAACTCAAGGAGATCCGATCTGATGTCGGGTCAAAAGAGGCGTTGGCGGTGCCTGTGGGACGCGCAGGGAAAGGGGCACGCGAGAAGCAACGAGAGGAAAATCGATAAGTTGCAGCTGAGAAGTTGAATCAAATGCAGTTTTGCCAGCGAAGTAGAAAGAAATCCATATATTTCTGTTGTCTGTAAATCTCAAATACTTGGTTACGGGGAGCAGTTCTAAAATATTATTTTTTGCTATAAGTTTAAACATTCCTTAGAGACTGCAGCTAATTACGTTCATGGCCCTTTTAATAAAGGGGAAGTTAATAATAATAATAATAATATTATTAGCCTTTATTTAACACCAACCTCTTTGCAGAGACTGTTAGTCATTTACATCAATCAAGTGTAAGAACATTGGTAAATGTAATAATGTGTACACATTTTACCCAGGTCTAGTAACCTATAGCAACCGATCCAATATTGGCTTTTAAATATGAGAGCTGTCACTGTTATTTGCTGATTGGTGGCTGTATGTGCTCCCTGATTCCTGAGCCGCCGTGTTTAAAAATCACATTTATTTCAATGTAATATTCAAACCTTGCAATTGATCTTCGTTTTGTTCCGTTTCTAACATCTTTTTTTCAACATATTGGACTAATAAATTGCACAAACCTTTTGAAGTAAATGTTACCAGCAAGAACTTGTGAATAAATGATCTGTCAAATATAGTAACTCCATCCTATTAATCTGCAAGAAGAATTCATCCACTAAAAATAACTTAAAAAGACCATAATTTCAAGATGATCGGTTTCCCCAATCTCTTACTAAAGTGGTTAGTTCTGTAGATAAACGTGTTGCATCATAATGAGTAAGCCACAAATACCAGTGAAATATAATTATGTCATTGGATAATAATAGTCATTGGAAGTGGTTTATGGAACTATCTATCTATTTATCTATTCATGATCTATCATCTATCTATCTATCTATCATCTATCTATCTATCTTTTTCTTTCTATCTATCTATCTATCTATCTATCTATCATCTGTCTATCATTTATCTATCTATCTATCTATCTATCTATCTATCTATCTATCTATATCTATCTATCTATCTGTCTGTCATCTATCTACCTTGGGAATGATATAAGCACTACTATTAGAAGCCACTGAGGAAATCCATGGGCATGGCCTTCCTTTAGTCATGGAATTTAGACGTGCCTTCCAATTATATTTTACAATAGGGGTACATTTTTATCACATGACTCGCTGAATCTTGTATTATAAAAAATAAAGGGGAACTCTGGCTTCCAAACCAAACACCACACACAATACAGAAACCCTTAATACCTATCCCTGTAATCTGTTCCTTCAAAAGTATGAATAAATCCTATTTATATGCTGAAATCCAGCTGCAAAACTTATTCTCTTTCTGCATCATTTGAAATCCTGGCAGGGGAGGAGGGACTAAAACACTGATGTTACAAATTGTAACAACTTCTCCACAGCTTACAGACAGCATGCAGGAACTACATAACCCACAATGTATTGCACTGGGATGTTCCTTTCCTTGATTGATGTGTGCAGGGAATTGTGGGATTGGGAGGAGGCAGGCTGAGGACAGACGACTACTGTTACATATTATTTGAGTCACAAAGTAGTCAGCCAGATAAGCAGGGGAACAGGGGGCGGGGCTTAGGGAACTGTTCCAAACCAGATTATTACATTTCAAATCATGAAAAGGCTGCATATTTTTAAATCGATGTATATGGCAAAGTTACTTGAAATTGTATTCCAAAAAGCTCAAGTGATTGGGTAGAGTTCCCCTTTAAAATCATTAACCAACGACATCACTAAGCACCGTTTGTAAGAATATATTTTACAAGATGTTTTGTCTGCTATAAGCATAATAACAAGTAATCAGAAGCCATAGAGATGTACAGGGGGAAACATCCGACCCCTTCTTATTGTTTAATGTGAAGTGTTTTGTTTTTCTCTTGGATGTTACGGTTTCACAAAGCGTTTATTTGATTCAGATGTAAAAAACGCAGCCTTGCGCCATGCAAGAATAGCCAATTCCCTACTAATGCAGCCTATTGATTTTCCCTTTAGCTTAATACATATTTATCAGCCCAAGCCCTGAGCCTCAGAAGCCAAGCCAGCAACGCTGTGATGCAAACAGCCGCCTAATTCATTAAAACAAGAGTTTGTGTGATTTAATGACCAGGAAAAGCACATTTCCCTGCCCCTGTCTCCTTTTTTCCTGTCCAAAAATGGAATTATAAAGCCAGTTTTATCATTTGTTATGTTTCATGGTTTAACAATGATACCAGTGAGTGGTAAGTGGAACGTTTCCTGTTTGCCAATAGTCTGTAAACGTCTGCACAACGGGCTGCACTTATTGCTGTTACAGTAACTCGCACATTATTCCGGGGCTCGGGGACTTAATCATGTATTGCCCCGGCCACTGCCTTCATTTTGTTTTTCAGATACAGTCAAAGACAGGGTCGGACTGGGGGGTGCAGGGGCCACCGGGGCTGCCGAACCAGGAGCCCTGGCGGTGCCCCGCCGGCATATCTGCCGATATTAGGAATCGGTTATTTAATTAAAAAACACAATGTAATGTGCTTTCTAAAAGGATTCAAAGGTTAAAAAAGCAAAGCAAGTGGAAATTGGTTTTGTATTTATATCTAATGTGGAATTTCCTTGTGCAGGTATGGGACCTGTTATCCAGAATGCTTGGGGCCTGCAGTTTTCTGGATGAGAGGGCTTTGCATAACTTGAATCTCCATACTGTATGTCTACCACAATAGGATTGTTTTGCCCCCAATAAGGGGTAATTATATCTTAGTTGGGATCAAGTACAGGTACTGTTTTATTATTACAGAGAAAAGGGAATCATTTAACCATTAAATAAACCCAATAGGGCTGTTCTGCCCCCAATAAGGGGTAATTATATCTTAGTTGGGATCAAGTACAGGTACTGTTTTATTATTACAGAGAAAAGGGAATCATTTAACCATTAAATAAACCCAATAGGGCTGTTCTGCCCCCAATAAGGGGTAATTATATCTTAGTTGGGATCAAGTACAGGTACTGTTTTATTATTACAGAGAAAAGGGAATAATTTAACCATTAAATAAACCCAATAGGGCTGTTCTGCCCCCAATAAGGGGTAATTATATCTTAGTTGGGATCAAGTACAGGTACTGTTTTATTATTACAGAGAAAAGGGAATCATTTAACCATTAAATAAACCCAATAGAGCTGTTCTGCCCCCAATAAGGGGTTATTATATCTTAGTTGGGATCAAGTACAGGTACTGTTTTATTATTACAGAGAAAAGGGAATGATTTAACCATGAAATAAACCCAATAGGGCTGTTCTGCCCCCAATAAGGGGTAATTATATCTTAGTTGGGATCAAGTACAGGTACTGTTTTATTATTACAGAGAAAAGGGAATCATTTAACCATGAAATAAACCCAATAGGGCTGTTCTGCCCCCAATAAGGGGTAATTATATCTTAGTTGGGATCAAGTACAGGTACTGTTTTATTATTACAGAGAAAAGGGAATCATTTAACCATTAAATAAACCCAATAGAGCTGTTCTGCCCCCAATAAGGGGTTATTATATCTTAGTTGGGATCAAGTACAGGTACTGTTTTATTATTACAGAGAAAAGGGAATCATTTAACCATGAAATAAACCCAATAGGGCTGTTCTGCCCCCAATAAGGGGTAATTATATCTTAGTTGGGATCAAGTACAGGTACTGTTTTATTATTACAGAGAAAAGGGAATCATTTAACCATTAAATAAACCCAATAGGGCTGTTCTGCCCCCAATAAGGGGTTATTATATCTTAGTTGGGATCAAGTACAGGTACTGTTTTATTATTACAGAGAAAAGGGAATCCTTTTCCCAACCAAGATATAATTAATCTTTATTGGGGGCAAAACAACCCTTTTGGATTTATTTAATGTTTAAATAGTAGACTTAAGGTATGGAGATCCAAATTACAGAATGATCCCTTATCCGTAAAACCCCAGGTCCCAAGCATTTTGGATAACAGGTCCCATACCGGTACAGGTATAGGACCCATTATCCAGAATGCTCGGGACCAAGGGTATTCCGGATAAGGGGTCTTTCCGTAATTTGGATCTCAATACCTTAAGTCTACTAAAAAATCAATAAAACATTAATTAAACCCAATAGGATTGTTTTACATCCAATAAGGATTAATTATATCTTAGTTGGGATCAAGTACAGGTACTGTTTTATTATTACAGAGAAAAGGGAATCATTTAACCATTAAATAAACCCAATAGGGCTGTTCTGCCCCCAATAAGGGGTAATTATATCTTAGTTGGGATCAAGTACAGGTACTGTTTTATTATTACAGAGAAAAGGGAATCATTTAACCATGAAATAAACCCAATAGGACTGTTCTGCCCCCAATAAGGGGTAATTATATCTTAGTTGGGATCAAGTACAAGGTTCTGTTTTATTTCTACATACAAAAAGGAAATCCGTTTTAAAATTCTGAATTATTTGATTAAAATGGAGTCTATGGGAGACGGGCATTCCGTAATTCGGAGCTTTCTGGATAACGGGTTTCCGGATAAGGGGTCCGATACCTGTACTTTTTTATTATTACGGAGACAAAGGGAATCGTTTTTTTAAAATATAATTATTACATTAAAATGGAGTCTATAGGAGATGGCCTTCCTGTAATTCAGAGCTTTCTGGATAATGGGTTTTCAGATAACAGATCCTAAATTTAATCTTTTAAAGATTATATTCTTTGTTAGGGGAGTATTTAACCTGCCTTTTATTGGGTTTCATTGCACATGTTAGATTTTTTTTGATCTTGGTAAAAATTATTCATTCTAATCTGACAATTTAGCAAGCCAAGGGGGCCATGTTAGGGAAAAGACTTGCTTGTTGGGCAATGTTGCCAATCGAGTGAATGGTCCTTAAGGTCGGAGCGAGGGGCGCATCATTCAGACGATCTTACTGTGTATGGCACCTTTACACTGGGGGCAAAGCAATGTGGAAAATAAAACGTATTTATTCCGCATGTACCCACCGCCTTGTACTTTCAGTTACTCCCCACGGCTCAAGGCCATACAGTAAACACAATAAACTTTCCATTTATGAATGTCCGTTCTGTATGTATGAATGGTTTCCTTCAAGCTGAGCTTTTGGGGGGGGGGGGGGGTTGATTAAGTTGAAAAATCAAACATAAAGCTCCGTATGTATTTTCCAGACTATCTCTGCTTGCACAATCTTTGTATCTAATCTTCTTCCTTTCTGGCAATGTCTCTATAAACAAATGGAAATAAAAGCAATGTCTAAATTAAATATATCTTTTTTTTTTTTTCTCACGGTTCTACAAATGGATTTCCATTTTAACATTTGTTATTGTTTTAAGTCCATTTGTTCATTTCCCACTCCGAGCATTTAATTTTTAAAACATACCATTATGCTCTTACTTGTTCCAGTAGAACTTGCCAAAATAACACTTCTAGAAACCAGAGCCTTTTACCCGCTCGCACAAATGTAAATTCCCACTTACCAAGGCGGCTACTGTGGATTTTACATTTTATATTTCTTTTTTTAAATATGCTTTCTGTTTCAGGGTTTTCATAGTTTCAAATACATGATAATTGATAGAATGTTTTTTTGTAATTAATTTTAATACATCTATAAATATTAATAGACAGCAAAGGAGAAAATGCTTTTGTGCTTCATCTGATTTATTTAAAAATGTTATCTATAAATATTATTTTAGAATTCTCTGTAATATAAGAGATTAAATTCTGCTGTGTAGGCAGCCATTGACTAACGGCAACTGTTTGTGATTGGGGTTGCCACCTCTTTATCGGGACCGTACCAGCCAATAATGGAGCAGGGGGTGGGACTGGGGGGGGGTGCAGATCAGTGAGGTTAAAGAGGCGGCGGTTCCGTGCTGGGATAGAACTGGGACTATGAAGGGATGAAAGAAATGGGTGGGACTATGACAACACTGTGTGAAGTAGACCAAGAATTGTTAAAGAGGGAATAGTTGAGGTGGAGGAGAAGTGGAGAGGCACGATCGGAGATGAATTGGAGGCAAGACAGAGGCAGAACAACCAGGGATTACTGCCAAATTTTGGACTTGGCCAACGTCTGGCCCAGGGGTCCCCAACCTTTCTTACTCGTGAGCCACAGTCAAATGTAAAAAGACTTGGAGAGCAACACAAGCACCATAAACGTTCATGGAGGAGCCAAATAAGGGCTGTGATTGGCTATTAGGCAGCCTCTATGCACACTATCAGCTTACAGGGGCTTTATTTGGTAGGAAATTTTGTTTTTATTCAACCAAAACTTGCCCCCAAGTCAGGAATTCAAAAATAACTCCCTGGTTTAGGGGCACTGAGAGCAACACCCAAGGGTTTGGTGAGCAACATGTTGCTCCTGAGCAGGGTCGGACTGGGCACCCCAGAACCGATCCCTGTTGCCGCTTCCCCTGGTCGCCGGTGCCCTTCCCTGACACGTTTCACTTATGCACGCTCCAGGAAGGATGTCTAGCAGGTGGCGGGGGCTCCTGCAGGGGGTTGGGGGGGCGCGGCAGGTGGGGGCACCTTGGGGGTAATGGGAACCCTGCCCCCAAGCCACTGGTTGGGGATCACTGGTCTAGGGGATCAAGCGCCACAAGGTCGTATCTAAGGCTCTGTGCAGTTGTACACTTTATTTTTCAAAGTGAACCAGGGAAGGGGGGCAATGGTCCTTAGACCGATTCGGCAGCTTATCGGCCCGTGTATGGGCACTACTGATGGGCCTGCCTGACTGATATCTGGCCTAAAATCGGTGAGATCTTGATCGGGCAGGTTAAAAAATCTAGTCGGATCGGGGACCACATCAACAAGCCAATGCAGCCCCCGATCCGACTTTTCCTATACCCGTCATTATAATTCGATCTGGGGGCCAAACAATTGAATTAGCCTGGATTCTCCCGATATTGCCCACCCGTAGGTGGGGGATATCGGGAGAAGATCTGCTCGCTTGGCGAACGGCCCGTGTATGGAGACCTTAATGCATTGTGGTTGAGAAGTGTCATGGGTTTGACCAAAAATCTTCTAAGTTGGATCTTGGGAGGTTTAAGTCTGTGTGTGTTTTTGTTTTGTTTATTTTTTTGCACTATTTTTGTAATCTGGATTTTGTGTACTTAAAAATTGGTGCAGTTGTGGTCCCTGTTATTCTCTTGGCAATAGACGAGTTTCCTTTGGCGCAGCCTCAGATTGTTTCTGCTGCGAGTGTTTAAATATTTGATATTAATCATAATAAAAGTGATCCCCTCTCTATTGGAGGTATAACATATTGCATGGCGGCGCAGTAATCACCTTCTATTGCAGAAATGAACTCCGATATTCCGCTTTATGGAAGTAAAATGTTATTTATGTCCCCAGCCCAAATAAAACACAGTCTTGTTGCAAGTCGGTCAGGCTGGAAGGTTAATATTGTGCTTGAAAATGATGATCTTTTTATTGCCAGTGTGAATCTCATTACAGCTATTATAAAGGCAGCCGTACCAGAACAATGGAATAACCAGTCTTTTTAATGAACAAACATTAGCTCGAAATAGATATTTCCTGCTTTTAAAAAAAAAAGAGACTAAATTAAATATCTGATTCAGCTGCTAAGTATTGTTTCTTTTTAATAGGCTATTTTTCAATGTAATCTACAATACATTTTTTGTGTGTGGGTATTGGAGGGGAATGTAACCATATAGATAACTTATATTAGTTATTTTATGACATGTGGCTGCTTTAATCTGAATGAGCAGCCAATAGGAGCCCACACTGCTGGGGCCCAGAAGGCAAGTGAAGCTTTTTATGGCATTGAATCTCAAGTGCTGTAGGTTAAAGGGTAAGGTAAGGGATACAACAGACCAACAATAAACTATTATTAAATAACTAATTTATATTTAGAGACCTAGTTAATTTACAGTGGGACTGAGTCTGAAGAATAATGATAATTTAATCATAAAAACCTGAGCTGATAATTTTGTGCAACTGAGAAGATAATGTACAACCTGATGACTGTGTGGCTCAATTAGATAATTTAAGTTGTTTTTGTCTTAACAAAGTGTCAATATGCCCTATTATGATTGGTGGGAGTGAAACCACAAGTAATTTCCTTCTACAATTGAAACATGTACAACTATGTTTTTAGGGGGGCTAAAATGGCAGGTATGTAAGTGCTACTAGGGGCTGCATGGGCTACATTCCAAAATGTTAGACACCTCCCAGTGATTATAATCACTTATCAGATACTCTGGGCTGATGCTTCTCTTTGCTGAAAAGTGCACAGACTTGGGGTGTATAACTACCCCAGGAGCCCCAAGCCACCATGACCAGAACATAGAGGAAGATCCAGAAGATAAACTACTATGTTAGCCAATAAAAGGTATCACCTATTTATTCTGGTTTCGATCTATGGCTAACAAGGAGTAAAGGTGCCCATACACGTGAAGATTCGCTCGCTTGGCGAGGTCGCCAAACGAGCGGATCTTCACCCGATATCCCCACCTACGGGTGAGCAATATTGGTGAACATGTAGGCTAATTCGATCGTTTGGCGGCAATGGGGCAGTCGGTTCAGGGACCGCATCAACGAGCCGATGCGGTCCCTGATCCGACTGAATCTTTTAACCTGCCCTATTGATATCTGGCCAATTTCAGGCCAGATATCGGTTGGGTATGGCCTTTTTTTCTGCCCCTACATGGGCAGATAAGCTGACGAATCGGTCCAAGGGACCGATATCGGCAGCTACAATCGGCCCGTGTATGGGGACCTTAACACTCTTGGGATACTAGACCAGGAGCCCCAAGCCACCATTTTCTTCTTCTGGCTCTTCATCTATGTTCTGGTCATGGCGGCTTGGGCTAGTACCCCAGGAGTGTTACTCCTTGTTAGCCATAGATCAAAACCAGAAAAAATAGAATAGGTGATACCTTTTATTGGCTAATGTAATAATCACCTATTCTATTTTTTCTGGTTTTGATCTATGGCTAACAAGGAGCAACACTCCTGGGGTACTAGCGAAGGAGCCCAAGCCACCATGACAAGAACATAGAGGAAGATCCAGAAGATAAACTACTAAATTAATTAATAAAAGGTATCACCTATTCTATTTTTTCTGGTTTTGATCTATGGCTAACTAGGAGCCCCAAGCCACCATTTTCTTCTTCTGGATCTTCATCTTTGTTCTGGTCATGACGGCTTGGGGCTCCTTGTTAGCCATAGATCAAAACCAGAAAAGTAGAATAGCTGATACCTTTTATTGGCTAATGTAGTAGTTTATCTACTACGTTAGCCAATGAAAGATATCTCCAACGCTATATTTCCTGGTAATGGTGCATATGCACAGTAGAGTGAACTTTAAAAGCCAGGTTTTCACTCCATTGTGCATGAACACCGGCCTGAAGTTGAAGAGAAAATCTAGGATGTGGATGAAGATCACAACATGGTGCTTGTCCAGAAGTATCAGGCGCACTGGCCTGGGGAAAAACCCATTAAACAGACGCTCTTACTTTACAGGAGAGGACATTCAGTTGTCCAGATTTCCTCAATAGTGATGAGCGGATCTGTCCCATTTCGCTTTGCCATAAAATTTGCGTAACGGCAAAAAATTAGCAAAATGCGTTTTTTTTTGTTGCCCGCGTCTTTTTTTGCCACCTGCGTTTTTTTTACGTGACCGCGCCCAATTTGACGCACGTCGAATTTTTCTGCTGCAAATTTTCACAGAAGTTTTGCAAAATAATTCCACAATGGCAAAATGCGGAAATTCACTGCAAATCCATACCTGCTGAAAAAATTCACTCATCACTACTCAATTATAATTTGATTTTTTTAATTATTGCCTTGATAGTATTAGATTTTCGTGGCTACTAAGTGCTAAATATCAGTTTTATTCTTGTGTTTTGTGAAACAAAAATGCTTCTTAGTTGTGTAGAAATCCAAAGACACATGTAGTCAGAAGCTCTTGATCACTTGCAGACATGGGACATGTGCGTTTCTCCATTGTTTAAACTTAACAGGGAAAACTCCCCCCCCCCCCCCCCCCCGATCTGCTCATATCATCATCTCTCCCATGACTGCGAGTTGGCTCGTTCCCAATAATCCCAAATCTGAGTTAGTAAATCGCAGGCTGGAATAGCAGAAAGTGGATTTGTGACTTAAAGAGTGTAAACAGTTTGGAAAATCAAGTAATTTTAGAGGGTGATTGATTGCCGCGCGATTGGACTGTAAATTAGTCTTCGTCTTGGACACAAATATACACAGGCTGTCTGGTGTGCTGCTTTATTCCATGGAATAATGGTGTTTTTGGTAATCTACAAAATGCTGTATACATTTCCAAATGTGACCTTTAAGGAAATGAATAGTTGTATTGTGCATCCCTGTAACAACACTCCGAGCTATGAGTTTCACTTGTACTATAAATAATGTATCATAACAAAACAGTTTCTAAAATTCACGCCAAAATTGTACAGGTATCGGACCCTTTATCCGGAAAACCATTATCCAGAAAGTTCCGAATTATGGAAAGGCCATCTCCTATAGACTCCATTATAAGCAAATAATTCAGTAACTGTTATCCTTTTCCTCTGTAATAATTAAACAGTACTTGTACTTGATCCCAACTAAGATATAATTACCCCTTATTGGGGGCAGAACAGCCCTATTGGGTTTATTTAATGGTTAAATGATTCCCTTTTCTCTGTAATAATAAAACAGTACCTGTACTTGATCCCAACTAAGATATAATTACCCCTTATTGGGGGCAGAACAGCCCTATTGGGTTTATTTAATGGTTAAATGATTCCCTTTTCTCTGTAATAATAAAACAGTACCTGTACTTGATCCCAACTAAGATATAATTACCCCTTATAGGGGGCAGAACAGCCCTATTGGGTTTATTTAATGGTTAAATGATTCCCTTTTCTCTGTAATAATAAAACAGTACCTGTACTTGATCCCAACTAAGATATAATTACCCCTTATTGGGGGCAGAACAGTCCTATTGGGTTTATTTCATGGTTAAATGATTCCCTTTTCTCTATAATAATAAAACAGTACCTGTACTTGATCCCAACTAAGATATAATTACCCCTTATTGGGGGCAGAACAGCCCTATTGGGTTTATTTCATGGTTAAATGATTCCCTTTTCTCTGTAATAATAAAACAGTACCTGTACTTGATCCCAACTAAGATATAATTACCCCTTATTGGGGGCAGAACAGCCCTATTGGGTTTATTTAATGGTTAAATGATTCCCTTTTCTCTGTAATAATAAAACAGTACCTGTACTTGATCCCAACTAAGATATAATTACCCCTTATTGGAGCCAAAACCATCCTATTGGGTTTAATTAATGTTTACAAATTTTTTTTTACTAGTCTTAAGGTAGGAGATCTGAATTACGGAAAGACCCCTTATCTGGAAAACCCCAGGTCCCGAGCATTCTGGATAACGGGTCCCATACCTGTAGCAACAAACCCCCAAAACTCGAGCTAGAACCTGATTATTCGCTCTAAAATGGTATTTATGGTTTATCCGTTAGTAACATTTTTACACATCCCCCGGCGCGGGGTGATTAAACCTTAATTGTCACAGTAGTAAAGGCAATGATGACTTTAGCAAAAGAAAAAAAAAAAACATTGTAGCCTTTAAAAAGAGAATTGTAAAATGACAGCCATTTGCAGCTGCTTCTAATAAACTATTCCCTTACCGAGGGCCGCGCTTGTTCTCCTCTGTGTCTGTCTGGGAAGTAGATCAGAACATTTTTGGCATTCTAATTCAAACAGTGTCTATTGAAAGGATTTTTTTTTGTGTGTAAATGTTCTTTCACCTGTTGGAGAAAAGTAAAAGAATCTATGATTTATGAAGGTTATTCTTTGTAGCACATCAGGCGCTTCCAGAAGCTCTAGGATCTCGCCAGATTTCGGGAAATTACAAGATTTAATAATGTTTTTTTCCAACAATAATAGTTTAGTTTTCGAGTATAATATTTATTAGAAAGCCGAATGAGGGAGATTTTGTAAAATCTTACACCCCTAATGGTCTAGCGCTGAAAATAAACACTATTTGGTCCCGAATTTGCTATTATTCTGAAGTGCCCTCCAATCGGGATAAATGTCTTACTGGTACTGTGGGTTTTTTTGCATCGCTCTTTCTCCTGAATTTGAATTGCAAAATGTTTGCAAATGGCATTTAACGTCTACAACATGCCAACTTTTTGGTTTTTCATATAATTTGTGTGATAAAATGTCAACTAAAACTGTGTTTAGACTTTTATGAATTGCCCCGATATGTCAATATAAACAGGAAAATAGATATTATGAAACTTTACACTGACTAATCTTAAGATGGCCATACACGCACCGATAATATCTTACGATGGTAGCACGAAAGATCGCAACTCGCCAAGTGTGTGGCCACCTTAAGTCTTACCCCCTCCCCCTGCTGTAGCCAACTTCTCCCATAAAATGGGTGTTGGTTAAAATATCTCCTTTCTGATCGCAAATTGTAGAATCCCTGGCAAAAAAATGGGGCTATTCTAGGTCCAGTCTATCGTCCTGTGCCCTTTAGAATGGTTGAGGATGTGGCGTCAATTAATAACATTAGAACAGTGTCGGACTGGCCCACAGGGATACCGGAAAGCTCCCAGTGGGCCCAGGTGTCAGTAGACCCTTCTGCTCCTAGCTACTTGGGCTGTTCTGTGGTCATTCTCTATTTCTGTATGGGGAGAGGAGTAAAAATAATTTTGAGAGTCGGCCTATGCTCTAACGCAGGGATCTTCCAACCTTTTATACCAGTGAGCCACATTCAAATGGAAAACGTGTTGGGGAGCAACACAAGCATGGAAAAAGTTCCTGGGGGTGCAAATAAGAGCTATAATTGGCTATTTGGTAGCCCCTATGTGGAGTGGCAGCCTATAGAAGCCTCTGTTTGGCTTTACACTGGGTTTAATGCAATCAACTTGCCTTCAGGCCAGGAATTCAAAAATGATCACCTGCTTTGAGGCCACTGGGAGCAACATCCAAGGGGTTGGAGAGCAACATGTTACTCACGAGCCACTGGTTGGGGATCACTACTCTAAGGTTTTCTGGTGGGCCCCTGGCACCTCAGTCCGACACTGCATTAGAATAAGGTTTCAAGTGCTTCTGTTTCATTATAAAATTGTGTTGTACTGTCCTCCCACAAAGAACTTCTGGATCAAATTATTAAACAAGGTCAACCCCTTAATGAAACTTACCCATGATGCTAGAGGTAGGGTTGCCTCCTCTACTGGCTTTCTTAGCTGGGGTGGGGGTGACCTCACGGGGGCGGGGAAGACGCGGGACCATGGCATCATGGGGGTGGCACTATGATGAGGCGATTGGCAGATCGCCGTGTCAATGTTTCGCTGATTCGGGAAACCGGTCAGGAGGTTTTGACCCAGACAGCCCTTCCGAAAACAGGTCTGGGCCAAAACCGGACAGGTGGCAATCCTATCTAGAGGACAAGATATGTTTGATGGGCGTCTTATTTTTCAATTTTATGAGCTTACTGGTACTGACTGTAAACTGGTTCGGTGTTTTATTTTGATTTAAATCAACTTTACCTTAAAATTACATGGTTTTGAAAGACGGGAGTAAACTCTTGATTTGTTGTTGCTTTGTTTCATGTTTAATGCTAATGGCAAAATTCAAATTGGAGAGGGAAAATGTGCATGCAAAATAAGAAAAAATTGCCTTTAGCAATGTAATATTTAGCATTAGGCCGTTTTTACATTGCTTATTTTTAAAGACTAGATGTTTGTTTTTGTGATAGCGACATTTTCATTAACACATTACATACACTACACGGGGGTGTAAACTATAAAACATGACTGGCATCGCTAACTTTTTAGCTTCCACAAACATATATATTGAATTTGTACACTAAGACAAATTGTTTTGCATTGCACATTACTTTTCAATGAAAACATTCTATTTAATTTTCCCTATAAGAGTTTAAACATAAACATGAGATTTGACAAACACCAAAACACCAAAGGCTTTTGGTTCGAGTCTCTTTAAAGTGAAGTTGGAGACTATCTGCTCCTGGGGCTTGTTTGTTTGGGATTCTTTTTTTTTTTTTTTTTTTTTATCAAACCTCAAATGCCACTTAATGATACCTCCAATAAACATAGATTGCCATTGAATTAAATCTGCGTATTTATATATGCTCCCAACGGATTTGATTACTTTTTGTTTCTGGCACATCAGAAGGCCATGCTCTCTGGATTCCTGGCTTGTGCTAAATGTATATGCCAAGGGTCCTCAAACTAAGGCCCGAGGGCCGGATACAGCCCCCCAAGGTCATTTACCCAGCCTGTCAGGCAGATGAAGGGGAGTTCAAGCCTCAGGAGAAGTCGTAGCAAGCAAGCCCACAAATGTCTCACACTGACGGGAGGCTTGCCTGAGGATGAGAACAGGAAGCACTGAGAGTGGAGAGAGGCCAGAGAGCCAAAAAGTAGAACCAAAGGATCAGGCAGGAGAATGGTCAGACGGGTCCAGGTCGAGGCAGGCAGAACAGGTTCACTTTGCTGTTATTGAACCTCTGCCTGAATACCGCTGAGTCAGGATAGGGAAAACGCCAGGCACCAGAGTAAACTTGATAACCAAGCAAAGAACACATGTTCATGGCGACTATTTACAGGCTGGCGACAAGACGCAAGCACGTACTGCGTCAGGACTAAGCGCGTGCACCTTTCTATTACTTGTAGGAAGGCGCTTGGAGCAACGATCATCCTTACACCAGCCCTTGCTGTGTTCTCACCCCTGGCTACTACCTGTCTGCCTCAACGTGGTCCTGGGGCTCAGCGCGTCACATAAACGTGTCACATTGGCTGACTGTAGTGACCCACCGAGGCCCACGCTGAGGCAGACAAGTAGTAGCCAGGGGTGAGGATGCAGCTGGGGGGGGGCGTAGTTTGGGAACTACCTATAGTCCAGCCCATCAACAGTCTGAGGGACCGTGAACTGGCCCCCTATTTAAAAAGTTTGAGGACCCCTGGTATAAACTGTCAGTATTGATGATTTTTCTGGGCTCCATACGGGCACTTTATGTTCAGAGATTGTAAGGCCTTTACAAGTATATAAGAGCCCAGCCCAAATTCACAGTGCACGCCTTAAATAAACATTATTTTTGAATACTAGATTGAAATTGGATGTGAGTGTGTTATTGTTAGATAAGCTCAGCTAAAAATACATGGTGGCCTTTCCTTTGCTGATGTATTCTAAGGCTAAGGTTGTTTGCTGCAATTTTCTAAATACCTTAGTGTGAATGATAAACGCTACGCTGTTTGGCATGTTAGAACAATGCTATATATTTAACTAAAATGCTTGACAAATCCCTGCCTGCAAGTCTCCAGAGTGGCCCTAATGGAGGTTCATACACATCGAAGCTCCTACCCAACCGCTTTCAGTAAAAGTTTCGAAACCTTGAAAACTCAAGTTCAGCGAATTTGTATTCACAAATGTTTGTTCCTCGGGGCGTGTTCTGTTCTGGGTTTTGAAAAGGAGACTAAAATACAATGAAATATGATGCAATTCTTTATTAATTATACATTTTTATCAACTTAGTGTTGTTGTTTTTTGTTACCCAACCCGTAACTTTTAAAAATCAATATTTAACAGTCACTAGTTGGAGCAGGAAGGGGAAAGTATCCGAACAGAAAACTTTAATAAAAAATTGTCTCTCTGCAAAGACTTTTGACATCAATGCAATTATTTGCATTCTTATCCCTCCCCTTTACATGAGGTACAAGATCTTGTAGTAGTCTCAATAGACTTCATGTGGAAACAATAGTCTGTGGCTAGAGAATCCAGTTAATGGAGACCTAGAGGCCCATTTATCAACATTCTTATTTTAGTGATTTTAGATGTTTTTGAAAACCACAAATAAACTTATTTTCTCTAGAAGCACAAAATGATATATTAAAATAACCTTAAAAAAACGCATGAATGAAAAACAAAAAAAGATTAGCCAATTGAAAAAGGACAGCTGCTACCCTAAGTCTACTAAAAAATCAATAAAACAACCCAATAGGGCTGTTCTGCCCCCAATAATGATTAATTATATCTTAGTTGGGATCAAGTACAGGTACTGTTTTATTATTACAGAGAAAAGGGAATCATTTAACCATTAAATAAACCCAATAGGGCTGTTCTGCCCCCAATAAGGGGTAATTATATCTTAGTTGGGATCAAGTACAGGTACTGTTTTATTATTACAGAGAAAAGGGAATCATTTAACCATTAAATAAACCCAATAGGGCTGTTCTGCCCCCAATAAGGGGTAATTATATCTTAGTTGGGATCAAGTACAGGTACTGTTTTATTATTACAGAGAAAAGGGAATCATTTAACCATGAAATAAACCCAATAGGGCTGTTCTGCCCCCAATAAGGGGTAATTATATCTTAGTTGGGATCAAGTACAGGTACTGTTTTATTATTACAGAGAAAAGGGAATCATTTAACCATTAAATAAACCCAATAGGGCTGTTCTGCCCCCAATAAGGGGTAATTATATCTTAGTTGGGATCAAGTACAGGTACTGTTTTATTATTACTGAGAAAAGGGAATCATTTAACCATTAAATAAACCCAATAGGGCTGTTCTGCCCCAATAAGGGGTAATTATATCTTAGTTGGGATCAAGTACAGGTACTGTTTTATTATTACAGAGAAAAGGGAATCATTTAACCATGAAATAAACCCAATAGGGCTGTTCTGCCCCAATAAGGGGTAATTATATCTTAGTTGGGATCAAGTACAGGTACTGTTTTATTATTACAGAGAAAAGGGAATCAAGGGAATTTGTTTAAATAAAGGCAATTACTCTTTAAAAATTTGCAAATGCAAAACTCTGTAGGGGTGGAACGGTTCCCATCCCTCATTCACACAACTTTAAATGAGTTTTGTGTAAGCGTCTGATCTAAGAAACATTTCTGGTTTTGCTATTCGCCGGAGCATGTGTTCTCCCCATAGTTTTCCCTGCGCTGCCAGCAGCTGGGGATGCAAACACTCAAAATTCACAAATCTTTTTTTCCTCTTAAATCTCTGTATTAAATCATTTGCAAATGAGATTCTCTGCGCATGGAATCATGGAAACAAAAAAGAAAAAAAGGGACTGATCTCATAAATTCATTAAAATTCATGCTTGCGTTCAGAGTCCTGGAATGTGAAAATGCCCTTTGGTTAGAACAAAAAAGAGATATTACACAATGAGTGTTTATAAATGCTGTAGGTGAATCATGATGAAGAATAAAGACATTGGTGCACATGTATAATCATGTTTTTTTTGCTTTCAGAGTGTAGATTAAATATATACTGTAATATAGCTGCAAGGCACAAAGCTAATGTGCAATACAAATGACTGGTTATTGTGTATGTAACGCATTATATTCATTATGTCTTTTTTTTTTTTCCATTCCAGCTTCCTGGAAAGGCGGAAAGAAATATTACTTGTATTTGGCAGATATTATATAGAATATCTTTTTATTTGGTTAGTGAAATAAGGCCGATTTACCGTATTAAATGCTGCTAAATCAGTGCAACAGGGCTCAATAAATAGGACAAAAGGCAGTTTATTGGGAACGCTATGAAAAAACAGGACTAGAGAATCTGAACATTGTTCCTAGAGGAATATTGCTACTGATTTAAATAGGCAATATGGAGGATTAAAGGGTAGGGGGGGATAGTTTGGTTTATTTCTATCCATACCTTATGATGGCTTTTATTCATCCAGGTCTTGGTATATCTAGTATACATCTAAAGCAATTGGACTTGCTAAGTAATCATTAAACAATAAGTAAACCTTTTTCTTTCTATCAGTAAAATTACTCTAAACAGCCTCCAGAATTACCTACCTTTGTCCCAGCATTCTCTCTGACCTGGTTCCTCGGTTAGAAGTTGATTTTTTTACTCTGCTTCCTTGTGCAGTGAAGCCCCGCCCCCACTTCCTGTTCAGTTCTCTCTTTAATTCGACTACCTGTAGTCGCCCTGGAGAGCCTTCTGGGCATGCCTGGAGAGCCTGTGCATTAGCAGAGTTTTTTTTTTTATGAGAGACCTGAACAGGAAGTGAGGGCGGGGCTTCACTGCACAAGGAAGCAAAGAAAAATGATTAACTTCTGACTGAGGAACCAGGTCAGAGAGAATCCTGGGACAAAGGTAGGTAATTCTGGTAGCTGTTTAGAGTAATTTTACTGATGGAAAAAAAAAGGTTTACTTATTCTTTAAAGACGTTTCACTACTCATTCCAGCAGCTTCTTCAGTTCAACTGGCTGGTATGGGGGTTTCAGGTGTCACCTTTCTGACGAGTTACAATGTGCCATTGTGATTGGATTAGTGGAAGAGTATATATGCTGAGGACTTCCCATACCAGTCAGTTGAACTGAAGAAGCTGCTCGGATGAGTAGTGAAATGTCTTCAATAATTACTTAGCAAGTACTTATTTACTAGAAATCCATACCCTAGTAACTACTCTTGGACGCATCATTCTGTTGGGTTCCCAAGAGCATATTTAGATTGTTCATCTCCATAATACTATAACATCAAGGAACCCATACACATTCATATGTTTGGAAGCTCTGGAAAAGGGGCCCTGAAAGAAATTTGGCATTGAGGCCAACGAGGCTTTAGCCACATCCCTGACCAACTTCCCAGGAGAAGCTCCGTACAAAGCTACAACTGTGCCATTAGTTCTAGCGTCAACTCTGAGACCTCAGGCAAAAGTCCAGAGTTTTCCCAGATCGAACCAACCCCCTTTTTGTTTTCAAATGGAAAGACTATTCTATTGCACGATCCCCTAGTGCCAAACCTTTGTTGTAGACTCTATAAAGCAAGAACTGTGCCCAAAAGACTTGGCATACATTTAGTAAATAATTAGTAGTACTAATTAGTACTAAGAACCCATTAAATAAGGTCTCACTGGAGCTTGAAATGTAATTTCCTGCTTCACCAAAGAGGTTATGCCTAAAAAATAAATGATATTGATATTGTATTATTGTGGTCCTTCCACCTATGATTTTCACCAACTCGTAGGACTTGGTTTGCCCTTTGTGTGCACTTTTTGTTGTAGCTTTGGATACACTGATAGTAATGTGGTAATAATTGCAGAATAAGTCAGTTTGAATTTTAGCCTGCATAAGCTGTAATAGCTTCACGAATCCAACCACAACCAACCGACACTTGTATTCATCCGCTGGCATTCGTCAAGTTTCACAATGACTACAAAATTCTCAAAAACAGTAGATAAAAATGTGCCCCCAGACTGTATTCCCACACCGTCGTTAGTAGCAGGAAGATGCCTCGTAACACACACACACATGTGCATTACATAAATATATGTAATAAGTCAGCAGCTTGTAAGTACATTGGAGGGAGGCCATGCTGCGTAAAAGTAATTATATTTTTCAATTACAGAAAGGTGTAATTAAATTGTGCTTACTTGTACGAGGATATTTGACTTGTTATTTCATGCCGTGCTTACATCATAGCTGTTTTCCAAAAAATGTTTTCTTAATATAAATAATTAGGGGCGTATTTATAAAATGGTGTTAAATAAAAGCTTTACAGAATTAGGGTTTGTTTTTTTATACCTTTGTTCCCTGTATATTTATTCATTCACTTATAATATATATTATAATATTAAATCTAATATATATATATACTTGGGTGCTGTCGCTTTATTTTACACCCACTGCTTTTAGTAACTTTAGTTCATTTTGGAAGACTTTGCCAAGTAAGTAATTGTGTAAAATAATGGCAGAGATTCCGGCAGGGTTCGGACACAAGCATTTTTATATATATTTTTATGAATAGGTGCGAGGAGGCTTTTTAGATATGGAAATGCTGTTGTTTTACCTCCAGGTATCCCCAGGTATATATACGGAAGCCAGTAGGGTACAGAACTAATTGCCTTGTTAATGAAGTCTGAATAAGCATTTTGTCCTACCTCCCCTGCCTCCCTTTCTGCCCATGATCCTGTGTTGTCATTTCCATGTATTTCCTGCCACGGTCCAGTGATATCATTTCCATGTATTTCCTGCCACGGTCCAGTGATATCATTTCCATGTATTTCCTGCCACGGTGCAGTGATGTCATTTCCATGTTTTTTGCAACGGTCCAGTGATATCATTTCCATGCTTTTCCTGCCACAGTCCAGTGATGTAATTTCCATGTATTTCCTGCCATGGTCCAGTGATATCATTTCCATGTATTTCCTGCCACAGTCCAGTGATATAATTTCCATGTATTTCCTGCCACGGTCCAGTGATATCATTTCCATGTATTTCCTGCCACGGTGCAGTGATGTCATTTCCATGTTTTTGCAACGGTCCAGTGATATCATTTCCATGCTTTTCCTGACACGGTCCAGTGATATCATTTCCATGTATTTCCTGCCACGGTGCAGTGATGTCATTTCCATGTATTTCCTGCCACGGTGCAGTGATTTCCTTGTCTATAATGGCGTCGCTTATTTGTTTGGAGGGCTGTTGTGTGTTGGGTTTGTTATATTACAGTTGAGACCACTTTCCAGTCAGGACGCTCTTGCCTTACAAGGTGTAAACACCAAATAGTAGGGATGCACCAAATCCAGGATTTGTTTCGGTATTTGGCCAGGATTCTGGGCGGGGTTTGGCAGGGCATATGCTTATTAGGATTTGGAAGGGTTAAATGTTGCCACGTGAACACGGAAGTGGAATATTTTGGCATATGCTAATCAGGATTCGGTTTGGTATTCGGCGACTAGTCACCCGCAGTTGCTGAGATTTACCACCAGGAAACTAATCTCCCAGCGGACTAGTCCCTAAGGTGGTTATTTTTTTTCCCTCGTCATTGGACTTCTTTTTGTGCTCATGGATTTGAATTATGGTTTAAAAACAATTTTCTATATTTACTAAGCGGAAAAGAGTGAAAAACTGTAATGTAAAACATCCGCATTTAAAAGCTTGCAGAGTCATGTAGAAGCCAATGGGAGCTGTCCTTGGCAAGATGTTAACTGTTTAGTCAACTTTTTGAATGTTTTTTTCAAGAGTAAACCATGAATTTGAGGTATTCCTATGTAATTGCGTTATTTTACATTGGATTTTTTTAATAAATAGGGATCTTGTACATGTATGGGATCCCTTATCCGGAAACCCATTATCCAGAAGGCTCCGAATTACGGAAAGCATGTCTCCAATAGACTCCATTTTAATCAAATAATTCAAAATTTTAAAAAGGAATTCCTTTTTCTCTGTAGAAATAAAACCGTTCATTGTAATTCATCCCAACTAAGATATAAATAATCCTTATTGGATGCAAAACAATCCTATTGGGGTTAATTCATGTTTTGTTGATTTTTTAGTAGACTTAAGGTATGGAGATCCAAATTACAGAAAGACCCCTTATCCGGAATAGCCTTGGTCCCGAGCATTCTGGATAATGGGTCCTATACCTGTAGTAGTTGGCATCATTTGAAAGCAATGGTTTATAATGTAAATAGGATTTTGTAGTGGTTATGTCTATGCACCGCAGTTTACTCCTTTATACACCCGGAAGATTGACAACATTTAGCAACTGTCATTCCTGCTGGCCTGTTTTTTCTGGGTCTGTCACACATTTTCAGTTATCGAAAATAAGTGGGAGTTTTTGGAAAGCAGTAGAGTTAATAATGCAGATATAGGATTATGAATAAGGAATGCACGGAATCCGGGATACGGAGAGATCTTACGCATTCGGATTTAGCTTCAGCTGAACACTAAAGTCATGTGACGTTAAAGGGGTGGTTCACGTTAAAGGAGGTATAGTCATCTACGTGATATTTGCAATTTGGTTTCTTTAAAAAAAAAAAAAAAATCTATAGTGAAAGTATCTTCACGCACTGTATAGGCCCCTTCATTGTTGTGATTGGCTGAATTGCATCACAGATATGCAAATGGAAGGTGCACATAGGCGGGACCTAAGTGGCCCAGGGTGTTGCTTATCCCGCTGGCTCATTCAGAGAGGAGAGACCTTAAAGGAGACATATCCTATAAAAATTAACAATGTACCAGGGAATTATACTCCTCTAGATATAGAAGGATTGTGCTAAGAAAATTGTGTTTTGGACTGATTTATTGAGAAATTCGCCCAAAACCCCACTAGCCCCGCCCATCTGTTCCACTTCCTGCTGGCTGAATTCTCTGGTTGAGCTGGGGAGCCGGCGGCCCTCAGTAACCTGCACTGTAGGATAGGGACCAATCAGCAGCTAGGCTGACCTGATAGGGAACTGAAACCTGTCTGTACTTGTGTGACTGCAGGGTTGTGATTGGCTCTGCCCCTCCTACTGTGCTTCTGGCAGGGACTGTTAGGACACGCCCACCCCTCATTTCAAACTTGGACAGAGAAGTGATAGGATCTATAGGGAGCTCCAATAAAGGGGCCATTATTACAGATAGGATTAAATGAAGGGTGCATGTAGGCGGGACCTTAGTCGCCCAGGATGTTGCCGATTCCGCTGGCTCATTCAGAGCGGAGAGACCTACGGAGGTCGATATTTTGAAAACGATTATTTTTTTTTTAATTGAACCAAATTGCAAATGTAAAATAAATGACTGTACCTGTAGTAAAGTTTAATCACCCCATTAAAGCTCTGGAAGTTGAATGAGACGCATTTTTATTCATCGACGAAGGATTCTTTTTATGTTATTAAAATTTGAATATGCAAATTTGGAGTTGGTTCAGTATTCGGCCAGATCTAAAAATGATAGGTTTGATTTATGTTTCCTAATATGAACATAGCAAAGGCATTGCTGCAATGTACCGACACAGGGGGGATTACTCATCCTGCAATCAGCTTGTTTAGTCATGCAAAATACTTACTGATGGAATGTGGGGGTTAAGTTCATTACTAAGAACAGTGAAATCATTGGTTTGCTTATACACTCTATTTAGTCAGGTTATTGTCATACAGATTTACTATAGGCCAGTACATTTACCCTGATAATAATTTGGTCTATAAATGTATAAAAGTCAATTGCTGTAATTTCCATTACAGTTCAAGATTCATCCCCCAAGTGGGTTATATATCAATGTTCCTATATCTTCATTTTTTTCCATGATTCTTATTTTTGGGGGTAAAACACTCAAATCTAAAATCTTACAAACATGACTTTTTGATATTTATTTAGTTAAAAAAACTCAAATGTAAAACTTTGCCATCTGAAAGCTCGCGGGTTCATGTAGAAGCCAATGGGAACTGCCCCAGGCAAAATTGGCACTATTTTTTCTATTTAAGTTTTTGTTTTGAGCTTTTAGACCCATTAAAAAGGATAAGAAAAATACAAAGTCGAGGTATTCGAGTTTGACGGTTTTATTCATTCATGTTTTTGTTTAATTCGAATTTTTGAACAAGCTAACATTTGTGTTTTGGTTTGTTTTTGAGCTTATTCGAAGTTGAAATAATAACAATTTCACAAATGCAAATTTTTATGAATAGGCCACGATTTAAATATTATGAATAGTGATGAGCGAATCTGTCCCGTTTTGCATCGCCATAAAACTCGCGAAACGGCGAAAAAATCTCAACGCATTTGTCGCGCAATTTTTTTGTCACCCTCGCTTTTTTTGATACAACTGCACCTTTTTCTGGCGTGACCACGTCCGATTTAACACGTGACAAAAAAAAATGTTTGAAGAATTTTTCCGTGGTGAATTTTCACAGAAGTTTTGCGCAAACAATTCCCCAATGGCGAAATGCGGAAATTCGCTGTGAATCCATGCCTGGCAAAAGAATTCGCTCATCACTATGAACATTAGTGATGGGTGAAATAATTTGGCAGGCATTGATTTGCGGCGAATTTCCATGTTTCGCCATTGGCAGATTATTTCGCGAAACGGTGACAACAAACATTTTCAGAATAAGCATTCTTGGTGCAAACTAGATTGATTTTGAACAAGGGAATGAAAATCTTTGTAACGACGCACGAAATGACATGTTGACGAATAAAAGAAATTGTTGAAAATTGAAAAAAAATGGTCACGCAGCAATTTTTTTTACGTGTGCGACACACACGTAAAAAAATTGCTGCGTGACCATTTTTTTTCAATTTTCAACAATTTCTTTTATTCGTCAACATGTCATTTCGTGCGTCGTTACAAAGATTCGCAAACTTTTTGGCAAAGCAACACAAGACATATTCACTCATCACTAATGAACATATACATAATAATATTTATCTCAGAAGCCAATCTGGAAACTTCCACCCTATTCCTCAAATCAATTTATTTTGTTATATTCATTTGCTTGTTCAAACTCAATCTAGTTTGCACCAAGAACGCTTATTCTGAAAATGTTCTATTCTGTCGGTGTTGCCTGGGTCATGGAAGCCATTTCTGGAGACTCCATTTACATTAATAAGAAGCTCTAGAATACAAGGAGCAGACATATGGTGGAAGCTTAGTGGGCCTTTGATGGCGGATCATACAAATGTAGCAATTAGGGGTAATGAGGAAAAAATATGGCGCTTGAGGGTCTCTGTGTGAATCCGACTTAAACACTATTATTTCATTAGTTCTGTGATTTTTGTCTGGAACATAATTTATAATTTTATTAATTTATAGCAAAGTTATTCCTAAAATAAAATGTACATTGTGAGGCTTTGTGATAACTCCGTGGTCTGTTCCATTATTTGTGTGGTTTGGCGACTGAATGAGTTTGTTGTATATTAGAATTTGTAATGATCTCTATAACAGGACTCATCTTGAGTTTAAATTAGATAAGTTTCACAAAGGTATAATATACCTCAGTAGCTGACCCCATTAATGACAGATATAGCAACGTTATAATAAGTTCCACCAGTGATCAAAATTAACATGATATATAAGTGTATAATGTCTTCTGGTCCAAAACATCCCAATAATATATATACAACCAGAGACAGACATTTATTTGAGGTGTATAAGGCTTAAGGTGGCCATACACGGGCCGATTGTAGTTGCCGATATCGGTGCCTTGGACCAACTCGGCAGCTTATCGGCCCATGTAGGGGCAGGAACGAGGGGCCTGCCCGACCGATATTTTGCCTGAAATTAGCCAGATATCGATCGGGCAGGTTAAAAGATTCAGTCAGATCGGGGTTCGTTGATGTGGTCCCCAAACCGATTGCCCCATTGCCACCATTATAATTTGATTGTTTGGGCCCAGGGCCAAACGATCGAATTAGCCTACATTTTCCCCGATATCTCCCACCTGTAGGTGGGGATATTGGGAGAAGATCCGCTCGCTTGGCGACCTCGCCAAGCGATCGGATCTTCACGTGTATGGGCACCTTTAGCCTCCCCAACATGAGAATAACTGTTAAATATACACTTATATCTATTTGTGCCTCCCCAATTACAAATATCACCCTCGTCCCTTGTTGAGATGGCTTTCCTATGAGATCTCTAAACATCTTGGTGGTGCTACAATTGTCAATATGATATTGAAGCTCATTATCATTGATCAATATATAGAGCTGCAAGGCTTCTCTATGAAGGCTCCTAGGACTTCCTTGCCACTTATAAAGTCAATAGCCCCCATGTACCTTAAACCCATGGTGTAAACTCTCAAGAGTGGTACAGTACTTGCAGGGCGCTTAGCCAATTTGGCTGTATGTTCCTTCAAAAATGGCACTGGTCGGCTTAACAATCTTTCATGCCAGGTTGGGTGTGAAGAAGATCAAGGAAGACCATCGTTCTTCAGGACTATAGTGTCCCATCCTCAGGGGATTGGCTGTACTGCTGAGAACGTATTTTCTTGGGATAAGCTCAAATGTAGAACCAGTTAATCTTTTGCCAACTAGGGCCCTGGTTTTTATTACAGTAATGATTATCCATTTGGGAAGCTGTTGTATTTCACTAAAGTCAACAATTGGCAACATGGGAACCTAACAATGTTTTTCACTGTTGAATGTGTTCTGGTTAGAAGCAGGTTGCTGCTCCCCTACACAAAACTACTCATTGCAACATGCGCATTATTGGCCATTATCCAATGGCATGGATAACATTTATCCATAGCCTCATCTGAAGGTTCAGGGCAGTGTGTTTGGGCCCCCCTCCTGCATTTTAGCTATGTTATATGTTATATTTGTATAAAATATGCTATACTGTATCCTTGTACGTTTCTGTGAGTGATATATCTGTATATATCTGTATATACAAACAGAGCCTGGGATGGATATGCCTTTCAGATGACCATATAGGGCTGTATTTTGGCTGAACCTGATGAGTGCAATGTTGCAAAGCTTTTAAGGTGGATATTTTGACTGTTTTATCAAGGCTCGTGTTACTTTCACAATGAGTAATGTGTCATAAATAATTTGTATCATATCGTACTTGGAGAAGATTTGGTTCCGTGGTTGAAGTGTTTGCAAGTGTGCGGCTTCGTTTCCAACCTCAGCCTACCGAACTCAGTCATTGTGATCCTGCGAGTAGCTCAGTATCTCTCAATAAGACACCGCTGTGTATTTTTAAGCATCTCTCAGATGTACTGGATTGTAGAATAACTACTGCTCGGTGGGAGGGATCAATACAATACAGTATTTGGTAAAAATACATCTACACCTGTAAGGGATAATGGGGGGTTAGTTTGGTTGTTTTTTTTTTTTTTTAACTAAACTTTCCACCCCTTCCCTATTATAAACACGCCAATCAGCTTAGAGCTCCCTTATTTATCTTTGTACAAACTTCTCTCCTTCTTAAGTTGCAGCCTTTGAGAAACTCATTATCAGAGGGCATCACAATGGACTGGTAATCAGTGTAATCATCTCCTTTGCTCACCAGGACCAGAAAGTGTTCAAGTGAAACTGGTTTCATTGATTTATTTAGTGCAAACAATAACAAAAATCATGGATATTTCTTAACTCAATCTTAAACCAAGTTTTGCTCCAGAGGTGACAAATTACATATCTGTTATTGCCCTAAGGGTATGCACTTTTTTGTCTTATGCTGCTTCCAATTGATGCTTGTTGTGCTAAAGAATACACATATTAGAGTTATGGAATATAGAGTGGTTTATTGGGGAAGTATTTTATAATTGCGATAAGTTTAAAACCGCTTAAATTCAAAAAGTAGGTGGTTTACTAGTAATTAAGTAATGATCAATTTTGATATTTGATCTGTAATCATCATTGGTGCTGTATTTATTACTAGTTGTGAGGAGTGCATTTTTTTGCCAGGAATAAATTTGAGACAAAATTACGCATTTTGCCTTTAGAAATTTTTTTTCCCAAAATTGTGGCAAAAGCTCGCTTCAAACATTTTTGGCACAAGAAACCCCTATGAAAAACCCATTTACTTCAATGCATTTGGTATGAGAAAAAAACTTGAGAAGAACGTCTATTCATTTTAATGGGGAAAAATTATCCATGGACTTCAGTGCATTTTGTTTGACAAAAAAGCCGCAAAAAACACTCATTGACTTTGGTGCTTTCCGCAGTTTTTTTTGCCGTTTTGTGAATTATTCCGCACTTTTACACAGATTCGCTCATTAATAATTACTACACTGTTTCTATATGGATCAATCAAGTGTGGAAAGTGTGTTTATGTTTCCAGGAGAGTCAATAATATCGATATTGATAAGTGATTTTTTTAAAAAATTTCAAAATGTAATATTGCCTATAGCCTTCTATGGCACGCAGCATCCCTAGACCGTTTTTCTTTTATCTGGCTGTACAGGGATTAATATCAATATTTGTAGAATTAACTAGTAATTCCTGGCCAAATCCAAATAAAATGGGCCTATAGGCCTAATAGTTAAATACTCTACATTCGCAACCTCCTCTCAAAATGTGGGGAGGCTGGGACAGTGATTTCAGGCTTTTTGCTGCCATCTTTATTCCTAGCCCATTATGCGCCATCAAAACACTCTAAAGATCCCAAAATAAATTAACACACATACAATAAACACAAGGCAGGGGAGGCCAGAAATGTCGTCATTAATTGTGTGGTTTCAAATTCCACCTTTTTTTCACCTTACAACGTCAGTGTGCCGCAGTACCTTCATTCTTTATATATATTTACCCCAATCAGGTGGGGGAGGTTTTAGGCTTCTGTCTCTATTATTCACACACACTAGGTCCCGATTTTTGTTGGACAGTCCCGATTTCGACAGCTCAGCCCGCAGTCCCTGATTCTTTCTGAAAAGTTCTTCATTTCTCTTTGAGTGCTAAAAAAGATACAATGTTTCTCAAACTTAATTTAAAAAGTAGCTTTTGACAGAGATCCTAGAAAAGTTAACAAGCTACACCTGCACTTAGATACAATTGTAACTAATAAGCTAAACAGGTCTCTTGGGGGAACTGAGACTTGTATCTTAATTTCAATTTCACCTTTTTTTTTTTTTTAGACAAACTGTAATAACCCATAAAACGAGACCCCAAAACTCCCTATAAATGTGTACTAACTTTAAATAACCTGCTAAATTTTGTGAAATGGGAGTGGTATTTAGGGGTGTGGCTGCAAAAATGGGCGTGTCCAAAAAAAACCTTAGTCGCGCTACGGACGGCATTTCTTCTTGTCCCTCTTTCCATTTTTCAGACGCTGGGAGGTAAGCGCTAGGGTCAGTTTTACCCGGAGCCAATTACACTTACCCTGCCTGGTATCTGTATATGTATTTATCTTCTCAAGAAACTGCAAAAACAATACAAATGTAAATTTCCCGACATGACGAGCCCAGCCACGGTTCACAGGAAAGGCACTAAAGTAAACAAGTCTTTCTGAGTAACTGGACTTTTTGAACTATTTTTTTTTAAAATATCATCCTAAAGGGATTATTTCATATAAAAATGTTGGTTGTACCAAAGACAAATGGCGAAGCTAAAGCCTTGGCTCGCGACCAGGAAAATACAGCTTTTATTACACTCGGCGACATTTAGATTTATTTGTTTTTTCCTCCCTTCCGTTGATTTCGCTGTGAGTTTTTACATTCTTTATGAGGGAGATTGGGGTGGGGGGAAATGCTGTTAGACCAGCTGACTTACAGTACAAACCATTTCTGAAAATAACCACAGAAGTACAATGCTGTTGTATAATTTACGTCACTGCGTGTTTTCATTTGATGGTTTGTGGTGTGTCGAGTTAAGATACTTTTTTAAAAAAGATTTTCTACTGGGTCTTTCTTATGTTGGGAGCAGTGTTTCCCACAGTGCCTTTTTGGCTTTCCTCCCGTAATCTCACTGACTAAGGAGCATTGGTTTTAATTCTTCTTTGTAGCTCTCTTGCCTTTTTTTCTCTAGTTGATTTTTGTTTTTGTGGTAGAATTAATATAAATGGAAATTTTATGAACAAACAACAAATATTTCAGTGAGATAAAATGACATTTAATGGCTCAAAATTAAACAAACAATATCAAATGAAACAAACCATACTATACCAAACAATGGAAAGGTGCATCCCAGTGTCTCATGGTACCCACTCTCCTAACGCGTTTCGCACCAATGGGTGCTTCATCAGAGGAGGTGTGGCATGTTAGTGTTAATTTATTGCATCTAAATGGAAATTTTAGTAGAGTTTAAAAAGTCAACGTGTTGATTAAATGACTTCCTGTCGTTTTAAGAAGAACTTGGGGGCGTGTTTACTAAGATTGGAGATAAATATCTCCGGTGATGTTGCCCATAGCAACCAGTCAGCAATAAGGTTTGGACAGTCACCTACAAGTTAGAAATCAAAGCAAAGACCTAATTGGTTGCTACAGGCAACATCACCGGTGATATCTCCATTCGTAGTAAACACACCCCTTGGAATCACAGTCGAACCTCCAATTTGATGTTTTCCTGGGAAGTTAAGTAACACGGGAGAATATAAAGGTAATGGTTATGTGTAAAATTGGTGTAATTAACAAAAATAGGGGTTTTTAAGGAAAAATAGTGATGCACCAAATCCTAAATTCATTTCGAGATTTAGCTGAATCAGATATTTGACTTAATCCATGTGCCGGGTCAAACCAAACCCAAACCATTTGTTTTAAGTCACATGACTAAGGAAGTTGCACAATCCTACCTCCTTCCTTTGTATATGTAAATTAAGGTTTAAATTGGGTTCAGATTTAGCCAAATCCTTTGTAAAAGATTTAGGGGCCTATTCATTAAAATACAGATTAGTCCGAATGCTTAAAAATCGTATTTTATCTAAGTTTTGGAAATTTGCATATTTTCTACAATATTTTCATTAATTTCTGCGACTTTTTCATGCTTTGCGTCAATTTGTCCGTCAAAATCGTATTGTCGCGCCGAGTACGAATGTTTTGTGCATCTCCAACCTAGCCCAAGGAAAGTCACGATACCGAAGCTTGAATGAATGCAAAACTTTCGTACTCTGCCTATTTGAAAAAGTTGCGCACCTATACGACTATACGATTTTGTCGCGACTATATGATTTTGTTGCGTGCCTATACGAAAAAGTTGCGCACCTATATAAAAAAGTTGCAGAAAATATGCATAGTACAATCAAATACAATTTTTTTGTAATTTGTACCTGTCGTACCTATATGAAAAAGTTGCGCGCCTATATGAAAATGTCACAGAAAATACGCACAGTACGATCAAATACTAATTTTTTGTAATTCGTAACTCTTGTACTTATTTGAAAAAGTTGCGCGCCTATACGAAAAAGTCCCAGACAATACGCACAGTACGATCAAATACAAATTTTTTGTAATTCGTTCCTGTCATACCTATTTGAAAAAGTTGCGCGCCTATACGAAAAAGTCCCAGAAAATACGCAGAGTACGATCAAATACAATTTTTTTGTAATTCGTACCTGTCGTACCTATATGAAAAAGTTGCGCGCCTATACAAAAAAGTCCCAGAAAATACACACAGTACGATCAAATACAATTTTTTTGTAATTTGTACCTGTTGTACCTATATAAAAAAGTTGCGCGCCTATACGAAAAAGTCCCAGAAAATGTGATTTTGTTGCGACTATACGATAAAGTTGCGCACCTATATGACTTTATGATTTTGTCGCGGCTATACGAAAAAGTTGCGCTACTATAAGACTATACGATTTTGTTGCGTGCCTGTACGAAAAAGTCGCAGAAAATACGCACAGTACGATCAAATACAACTTTTTTGTAATTCGTAACTGTCGTACCTATTTGAAAAAGCCAGGTGCCTATACGGAAAAGCCGCGTGCCTATACGAAAAAGTTGCAGACAATACGCACAGTACGATCAAATACAACTTTTTTGTAATTCGTAACTGTCGTACCTATTTCAAAAAGCCAGGTGCCTATACGGAAAAGCCGCGTGCCTATACGAAAAAGTTGCAGACAATACGCACAGTACGATCAAATACAAATTTTTTGTAATTCGTAACTGTCGTACCTATTTCAAAAAGCCGCGCCCCTATACGAAAAAGTTGCATAAAATCCGCACAGTGCGATCAAATACAAATTTTTTGTCATTCGCACCTGTCGTACTTGAATAAATAGGCCCCTGAGTATCTACAGTAGCACACTGCTATTCAAAAGGATGTTAAGTCAACTAAAAATGATAAATTACATTCAACCTCCACTTTGAAATAGTTGTTTTTTAGTTTTCTGGTGTTCTTGGCTGTTTTTTTTCTTAATTTTCTTTTTATATTTTCAACCCCTCAACCACAATTGTTGCAGCTCTGCAAAGAAAAACATCCCGGATCCTTTAGGCCAGAACTGAACTGTCATTGCCCTGAATAGGAATGTAGAGTTTGTGCAAGCAAGCGATGGCCACTTCACTGCGCAACCACATCTCTCTCTCTCTCGCCGTCTCGCTTTTGCAATAGATCTCGTAATTAGAACAGGAAATCATTGAATAACTGCAAGATGAACAAGAGCTCTTAAAAACCGAAAGAGAAAATTACCTTTCCGAGAAATTCTATTCTCCTTTTTTCTTTTTTTTGTCTCCCCTTTGCAAAGCCTGTAATGATAATAACAGATGGACATGATTTTTATCTTATTATGGCATTTGTGTTTTCAAGTTTTTTCTTTTTTATATTCCATTTGAAAGTAACGTATTGTTTTGCAGAAAGGAGAAGGAAGTAGCTAATTATATGAGTGCACCAAAGCAAACCTTTTTCAAATGAAATTTTAATACGGCTATCAATAAAAATGTAGAACTGAGCAACTGCCAGCTCTTCTTTGCTTGGTTGCTACGAACAGAACAAAAGTAAAAAAAAACTCAGGAGAAAGGAATGTCGGATTCAATAAATGGACTCAAGGTAACATAAATCATTTCAAGAGAGGCCTCGTATTGACACCGAATTACTTAGATTCACTTTGAACAAGGCATTTGGGTTTCTAAGTGAAGCAAATTAATTCTTGTTGGACATTTTTTTTTTTTTTTTTTTTTTGAAAGAATGAGTGCTGATTGTTTTCAACAGGATTTTAATGCATCTCAAGGACCTTTTGTGCTGAAATCATTAAATATTTGTTTCCATTGGCATCCAAAACGCAATAGCACTAATACGATTAGGAGAACTAAAGGGTGAAATATTTGGCAGATTTGGCAGCAGATGTAATTAGGCTGACGGGAAGGGACATGCATAAATTTTCCATTTAGTTTCATAGATTCTTTGTGCTTGAGGGGTTGGAATCCAGGGTACTGATTGTGGCCATACACAACCTTTGTCCTAAACAAACCAGCCTGAATATATATATATACAGGTATAGGACCTGCTTCCAGAATGCTCGGGACCAAGGGTATTCCGTAATTTGGATCTCCTTACCTTAAGTCTACTAAAAAGTCAATAAAACATTAATTAAACATGAAATAAACCCAATAGAACTGTTCTGCCCCCAATAAGGGGTAATTATATCTTAGTTGGGATCAAGTACAGGTACTGTTTTATTATTACAGAGAAAAGGGAATCATTTAACCATGAAATAAACCCAATAGGGCTGTTCTGCCCCCAATAAGGGGTAATTATATCTTAGTTGGGATCAAGTACAGGTACTGTTTTATTATTACAGAGAGAAGGGAATCATTTAACCATTAAATAAACCCAATAGGGCTGTTCTGCCCCCAATAAGGGGTAATTATATCTAAGCTGGGATCAAGTACAGGTACTGTTTTATTATTACAGAGAAAAGGGAATCATTTAACCATGAAATAAACCCAATAGGGCTGTTCTGCCCCCAATAAGGGGTAATTATATCTTAGTTGGGATCAAGTACAGGTACTGTTTTATTATTACAGAGAAAAAGGAAATCCGTTTTAAAATTCTGAATTATTTGATTAAAATGCAGTCTATGGGAGACGGGCTTTCTGTAATTTGGAGCTTTCTGCATAACTGGTTAAGGGGTCCGATACCTGTATTGATATTTTCTCCTCGGATTGTCAAAGAACAAAATTGCGAAAAAATCAAATAAATGTGTAGACATAAGTTCGTAAAAATCAATTTGAAAAAACAGCAGCGCTCGAGGGACTTAACAAAAGGAATCCTTCTTACTTCAAGAGTGCATTGATATTTCAGGCCAGAACCTGTACATGAAACATTTTGATTCAATTCTATTTTCGTCTCTGCGATATAGATACTTATTTTTTTGAAACCATTGGTAATTCCATCATTCAGTTCGATTCCCGAGAAGGTTAAAACTCAAGTTCTGTCTAGATGTAATTTATTTTGTTAAATCAAACATGTGGTTTGCATCACAGCTCCATTATATCCAGTCTTTGGCACTTTTGTTTCTAGAAATTCTTGGGGCATATTTATTATTCTGTGTAAAAACATCATAAACCCAATAGGGCTGTTCTGCCCCCAATAAGGGGTAATTATATCTTAGTTGGGATCAAGTACAGGTACTGTTTTATTATTACAGAAAAAAGGGAATAATTTAACCATTAAATAAACCCAATAGGGCTGTTCTGCCCCAATAAGGGGTAATTATATCTTAGTTGGGATCAAGTACAGGTACTGTTTTATTATTACAGAGAAAAGGGAATCATTTAACCATTAAATAAACCCAATAGGGCTGTTCTGCCCCCAATAAGGGGTAATTATATCTTAGTTGGGATCAAGTACAGGTACTGTTTTATTATTACAGAGAAAAGGGAATCATTTAACCATGAAATAAACCCAATAGGGCTGTTCTGCCCCCAATAAGGGGTAATTATATCTTAGTTGGGATCAAGTACAGGTACTGTTTTATTATTACAGAGAAAAGGGAATCATTTAACCATTAAATAAACCCAATAGGGCTGTTCTGCCCCCAATAAGGGGTAATTATATCTTAGTTGGGATCAAGTACAGGTACTGTTTTATTATTACAGAGAAAAGGGAATCATTTAACCATGAAATAAACCCAATAGGGCTGTTCTGCCCCCAATAAGGGGTATTTACATTATTATTATTATTATTACATTACAGCTCATCATAATGCAAAATCAGTGGGGGACCTGAGCTTTTTTCCATGCAACTAGACTTGCCCAGCCCCCTTGCTCTTCTTACTCCCACCCAAGTGGTGGCACCCCTTGCTTAGTATGGAACTTTAAGTACTTTGGTCCTTGTTGCGATCAGTAGAAAGCATTCTGGGCTTCGTGTAGCTGATGTCATGGCTGTGTAACACATCAGGGAGTTAGGATCACAGGTAACTGGGACCAGAGGTGGCCCGGTTCAGCCTGGCAGTGGTCCCTGGCCCTGTGGTTGGGGCTCCAATGTAAAGCGGTTAGTTGACAGTCTGCCTTCATACAAACCCAGCTCACCAACGCATACTAATATCTACAGTTAGTATTAATGTTTGTATATATAGTTTATGTATGTGAGTGTATAGATTGGTAAGTATAGGTGTGTGGTGGGTTTACTTGGAAGGGTTGAACTTGATGGACTCTCTTTTTCAACCCTATGTAACTATGTAACATGGCGCTGCTGTTTTTAAAGGAAACACCTGATTGGTTGCTATAGGTTACTAGACGTGACATTTTGAGCCTCCAAAAACAACTTGGAACAACCCACCATTCCTATTCAAATTATAAACAAAATTGCGACGATGCGTATGACGAACCCCCTTAAATAAACTTAGTTCACCCCGAACCACCCGGCAATGATTCCATCTTTTCTCTCTTGTAAAATGTATTTTCCTTTATAAGAAAGAAATCACACACCAGGGGGTGTGATTTGCATTTCTCAAATATTATATTACACATAATATTTATAAATGGAAAAGAAAATAATCTAGTTCCCTGCGTACAGCCCATTTGTGTAATGGCTTTCTCTCGATCTATTACATTCTTTTTTTTTTTTTCTTTTTTTTCCCCTCCTCTTCAGCGGGGTATTCAATTAAATAGCCTCTTTCAACATTTCCTTTTCCGACGCTCTATCTGTCCACTGCCCCCGGGGAATTTTTTGCTTTTAATGCTTTTAACTTTTAGTTGCAGCAAATCACATCTAATTACTTTTATTTTTTTCTCGTACACAAACGCTTAATAAAATGGTTAACCAAACTAATTTATGTCTGCTTCAAAGGTTGGGAGCCACCATCGTTTTCCTGGCGCGGATATGCAAATCGTAATGGTTATTAGTTCTTAGAAATAAATGCGTTTTTAAATATGGTGTCTGGCTTGGGTTTTTAATTTGTATTTTGAAAAAAGCAGCAGCTTTTATAACGTAATTGTTGTTTTATAATGAGTGTGTTTTTCTGGAAAGCGCCCTGCTCGTAAACGGAGGCAGTAGAATTCTATTTCATGGGATTTTGACTGTTCTTTATTGAATACAATTGCCCATTTATAAAGCACCTTTTGATATCAACAGGGAATTCCAGGGCTTTGGAGTCGGAGTCGGAGGCAATTTTGGGTACCTGGAGTCGGAGTCGGCAAAAAATGAACCGACTCCGACTCCTACTAAATTTAAATGGGAATAAAAAAAAAAAATAAAGCAAGTTTAAATGTCCCAATTCACAAACAGTCATAATTAACTACTTCTCTGCTATAAGAATAAAGCCCAATGCAGAGCCAGTAGTTCTGTGGTTAAATGACATGTATGTCTCCTTCCTTTCCTTCAATGAATGTATAAAATACATTAGCATATTAAAAACAGAGGAGTCGGAAGTATCAGAAACTAAGGAGTCGGAGTCGGAAGTATCAAAAACTAAGGAGTTGGAGTCGGAAGTATCAGAAACTAAGGAGTCGGAGTCGGAAGTATCAGAAACTAAGGAGTCGGAGTCGGAAGTATCAGAAACTAAGGAGTCGGAGTCGGAAGTATCAGAAACTAAGGAGTCGGAGTCGGAAATATCAGAAACTAAGAAGTCGGAGTCGGAAGTATCAGAAACTAAGGAGTCGGAGTCGGAAGTATCAGAAACTAAGGAGTCGGAGTCGGAAGTATCAGAAACTAAGGAGTCGGAGTCGGAAGTATCAGAAACTAAGGAGTCGGAAGTATCAGAAACTAAGGAGTCGGAAGTATCAGAAACTAAGGAGTCGGAAGTATCAGAAACTAAGGAGTCGGAAGTATCAGAAACTAAGGAGTCGGAAGTATCAGAAACTAAGGAGTCGGAAGTATCAGAAACTAAGGAGTCGGAAGTATCAGAAACTAAGGAGTCGGAGTCGGAAGTAGCAGAAACTAAGGAGTCGGAAGTATCAGAAACTAAGGAGTCGGAGTCGGAAGTATCAGAAACTAAGGAGTCGGAGTCGGAAGTATCAGAAACTAAGGAGTCTGAGTCGGAGAATTTATCTACCGACTCCACAGCCCTGGGGAATTCAACGGTTATTGAAAACTAAATAAAAACTTCATCAAAACAGTATGATAATAACCAAATTGTTTTTTTACAGTGTTATGATTTTGAAAGCTTGTAAATCTCAGTGAGGTTTATACTCATTTTGCCAAAAAAATGTATTCGTCATCCTCCCACGGGAAATAATGATATTCTTCACTACGGGGGTTGGCAACAAGTTTTGACTAAAATGTCTGGTGAAATTCTTTCAGACGGTGAAATGAAATTAAACACTCGTCGTTTTTTTTTTGTTTTTTTTTTTTATAAAGAGTCAATAAAAGGGATATTTGAAAATCTGGAAAGAAAAAAAAACAAGACGAAAAGAAGAATTTTCCATTCTCTTTGTTATTAATAGGCACCTAGGAGACATCTGAGATAAGTTTCTAAATTGTTACCCACCAAATTTTGAATACCTGTTTATATCTGCTACAGGTATGGGATCCCTTATCTGGAAACCCGTTATCCAGAAAGCCCGTCTCCCATAGACTCCATTTTAATCAAATAATTCAGAATTTTTGAAATGATTTCCTTTTTCTCTGTAGTAATAATAATAATCAATTACCTTGTAATTGATTCCGACTAAGATATAAATAATCCTTATTGGATGCAAAACAATCCTATTGGGTTTAATTAATTTTTTATTGATTTTTTTAGTAGACTTAAGGTATGGAGATCCAAATTACAGAAAGAGCCCTTATCCGGTATACCCTTGGTCCCGAGCATTCTGGATAGCGCGTCCTATACCTGTATTTGGGTACTTCCTAGTGTGAGCAAGTAAATATCCACTGGCAGCTTAAACATTCCACCAACTACTGGTAACTACTCGAGGACCTCCACTTTCTTATCACTGTCCGTTCTTGAGATAAAGCCTACAAGTGCCGATGGATCTAGCCAAGATTGAGGGCCTCCACTTTCTCATCACTGTCCTTGTTAGTACTTGTCTTTGGGCCCTGAGATAAAGCCTACAGATGCCGATGGATCTAGCCAAGATGGAGGGCTCCACTTTCTCATCACTGTCCTTGTTAGTACTTGTCTTTGGGTCTTGAGATAAAGCCTACAAGTGCCGATGGATCTAGCCAAGATGGAGGACCTCCACTTTCTCATCACTGTCCTTGTTAATACTTGTCTTTGGGCCTTGAGCTAAAACCTACAGGAGCAATGGATCTAGCAAGATGAAGGGCCTCCACTTTCCCATCAAAAGAGACATTACAAGTACCATCATCTGTTGAAGCCAGAATTTGCCACACCCCACCCTCAAGAACACTTCTTGGCCTCATTTATTGGCACAGAAACTTACATCATCCAGAGTAGGAAATAACAGTTGCTTAAGTCCTAGAGTGCTTAACTTTTGCACAATATTTGATGTCCTGCATTTAAACGAGATTGTATTGTTTTATGACCTAAATTCTGTGCGCAAGTTGATCCCACGGTGACATCATTTGAATGTACCAAACCTGATAATATTCTTTACGATAAGGCTAACTTATTAATGCAGAGCATTGTTACATTTAGCTCCATTTTAGTACCTTTCTGCTGTTGCAAATGAACTCATTGTGTAGCAGAAAGTGGATGAGAGAAGGAAAACAAAGAATGACGGAGTCCAGCTGGTCGTGTTCCAAGCAAAGTTTGCTCATTGCCAACATCAACACTAAAGTACAAGTAACAATAAATGTCAGGTTTATCCCATGGTAGTTTATGATAGGTGTTTACATCTGCATTCAGAATGGCGATACAATAAATGATGGTGAAAGACGCACCTCAGATGATCCAAATGAATGCTGAGAGAGAAAATACAATTTTCATAGAATATATTAAACAAATCTGAGGATATTCTATCTATATATAATACTTTTTTCCATGTAGGAGCTGCCATATTGCTTGCCATTACCAAATTACATAAAATTTGTCACATGATATTTAAAAAAAACATCAAAAACTGTTGATCCTGTTAAAGCATAATTTTAGTTTTAGGCTACCATCAAATAGTGGCATTCATACTAATTTAATTGGTTTGGAGGCATCACTACTATAAGCTTAGGATCAAGGATCAATATCCAGACAACAAGAACAATACAGGGTAATCCTGTATTCCGTAATTTGGATCACCATACCTTAAGTCTACTAAAAAATCAATAAAACATTAATCAAACCCAATAGGATTGTTGTACATCCAATAAGGATTATTTATATCTTAGCTGGGATCAAGTACAGGTACTGTTTTATTATTACAGAGAAAAGGGAATCATTTAACCATGAAATAAACCCAATAGGGCTGTTCTGCCCCCAATAAGGGGTAATTATATCTTAGTTGGGATCAAGTACAGGTACTGTTTTATTATTACAGAGAAAAGGGAATCATTTAACCATGAAATAAACCCAATAGGGCTGTTCTGCCCCCAATAAGGGGTAATTATATCTTAGTTGGGATCAAGTACAGGTACTGTTTTATTATTACAGAGAACAGGGAATCATTTAACCATTAAATAAACCCAATAGGGCTGTTCTGCCCCCAATAAGGGGTAATTATATCTTAGTTGGGATCAAGTACAGGTACTGTTTTATTATTACAGAGAAAAGGGAATCATTTAACCATGAAATAAACCCAATAGGGCTGTTCTGCCCCCAATAAGGGGCAATTATATCTTAGTTGGGATCAAGTACAGGTACTGTTTTATTATTACAGGGAAAAATGAAATCAGTATTGAAATTCTGAATTATTTGATTAAAATGGAGTCAATGAGAGACGGGCTTTCCGTCATTCGGGATAAGGGATCCCATAATTGTAAATGAAATAATCTACTTATAACTTCTACCTGGTGCCTACTTTTTGTTGTGATAATGAGTTATGACTAACGCCATAGGTGGAAAACAGTATGTAGTCCTCCAAGAGATTTTTATGGCCCCCTATCTGTTCCCAGCTTTACTTTTCTTTCTTGTATGAAACGGTCAGATATCAATCAGCAAGTGTAGAGAATCATTCCACTGCTTTTAGACTTTATTGGTCATTGGAGAAGGTTCTTCCCAACAGCTCTGTAATCTGATCATTGGGCTGAATGATTGGAGCGGCCCAGTTTGGGACATAATCTCCGTGGCTAATTCTGGCCAAGATTCACTTATTTTGGCACCATGAAAAGATCTTTTTATGTAGGATAAAGTGTGTTTCATCTCTAGTTGGGCAAATATCGCCCTTAGTTCTGACCTTCACATTCAAAACCATTTTTTGTCCTGTCTGGACAAAGATGGTGGCCCAGTAATAGCAAAATGGAATCGCCGCTTTAGTCATGATCTTAAATTGACATTAGATTTAACGTACTGCCGAGGGTATAAATATAAATGACTGGGGAAGTGTTACTTGAAACGGAATTTAAAGCTTTTTACGGCTTCACAAAAATAAACTTTATAGACCACAGTTCGGAAAGTACTGCTGTGTAGTAGATAATTGCAAGAAGGTATTAACGTATCGTAATCTCTAACTGTACCGCTCTCTGGGTGATTATGGCATGTTTTATTTCATCCTTTTGGATTCTTGCAGTGACTTCTGGAAAAGGGAACATTCTGTTTTTAAGAATACACAATGTTTTGCAACCTCTTCAAACCTCTAGAGACACTGCCAAACTGCAAGGCAGAAACCTCTCCAATGTTCTGCCTTTTTCCCCTTATTTATTTTTCGATATTTTTCTTATAGCTTCATGTTTGGTCTTATCATGCCTTTGGGAACCTTTTCTGAATATCAGTTTTGATTTCCACTGATAATCTGTATTTTAATATTATTCTGAATATATAGACCAGTGATCCCCAACCAGTGGCTCAGGGGTAACATGTTGCTCCCCAACCCCTGGGATGTTGCTCTCAGTGCCCCCAAACCAGGGAGTTATTTTTGGATTCCTGACTTGGGGGCAAGTTTTGGTTGAATAAAAACAAGATTTCCTACCAAATAAAGCCCCTGTAAGCTGATAGTGTGCATAGAGGCTGCCTAATAGCCAATCACAGCCCTTATTTGGCTCCTCCATGAACTTTTATGGTGCTTGTGTTGCTCTCCGAGTCTTTTTACATTTGACTTTGGCTCAAATGTAAAAACGGTTGGGGATCCCTGATATAGACTTTGCTATATTTATTATCTAAATACAAAAGTGAGAAGTATCCACAGACCATAGACTATTCTCAATATGCCCATATTCCTTAAATTGGTTGTAGCTTTTTTTAATGAACTGTGATGTTGACAGTAACCCTGGTAATTATAACTATATCGCCTACTGGTATCTATGAAAAAACAACTGCCAACCATAACAATTTTAAGTGAGAACAAATGGATGATATAAAATATTAATTATGCGATGATAAGATACTCCTATAGGCTATAGGGGCTACCAAATGGCCAACCCTAGCCTTTTTTGGCACCCATGTGAAGCTTTCCCATGCTTAGTTGATCCCAAACTCTTTTTGCCAGTGATGAGCAAATCTGTCCCATTTCGCTTCGCTGAAAAATTGGCAAAATGGTGAAAAATTTGTGAAACACATTGAAGTCAATAGGAGACTTTTTTTTTTCATTTGAAAGTGGCTCACAGATAGAAAGGATTTGGGGACACCTGTTCTAGAGTACCATAGGGTGGCAGTTCTGACAAAATCACATTGCATCTTAGTTGGTCTATTTGGTGTCTCTTTTGGCTATTAAGTGAAATGAGCTCCTGTTCACTCACTTCCAATCAGTCTGGTTCTTTGGGCCATCAGCTGAAGGGCTGGATCAGTGCCATTTGACCATCTGTGTTGGTTGCTACTAGTAGTGTTGTGAAGTATTTTCATTTTGGTTGAACATGAACCTTCCTCAATTGTTTAGTCAATTGGCGAACCAAATCCTAACCTGCATGTGTCAATTTATCGAAATCACAGGAGAAAAATTTCTATATTCATTTGTTTCTAAGGGTTTGAAATTCGGTTTGGTTTTTACGCCAAAAAACTATCTTTTTTCTTAAATAAATGTGCCTATAAGTAGTGATGAGTGCATCCGTTTTGTTTGACTTCACAAATAAATTTGCAAAACTGCGGAAAAACAATCAAAACATTAAACAATTCACAAAATGTGGGTTTCGCACGACTTTTTTGCCGTGTCCGCGCCTTTTTTGACGAGGAATTTTTGCGGAATTGCGCTGCTAATCCATGCCTGACGAAAAAATTCACTCATCACTGTCTAAGTATTTCACCTTAGTTACTTGTGTTGCCAGAGTTTCCATATATTTGTTGTTTAGATTCAGTTCGGCCATGTGTTTGGATTTCACCTAATTTGGAATCCTGCTGAAAAAGGCTCAAATTCGGCCGAGTTTGGGATTTGGTGCATCGGTGGAATGAGTTTGATATTCTCCCTGCTCACTGTGCTGGGTTTAGTGCATGGCTGTAATATTCTATATATAATGCAAAGAGCTACCACCTTAGCACCTCTTTAACCCAGGGCAGCCATACTAGGGGCCAGTTTCATCAAAGTACGAATCCAAATCACAAAATCTGATAATTTCTGATGTTTGGAAAAGTTACGAAAATGATCCAAATTATTCTTATTGAAACGATTGTTTGCGAAAGTCACAAAATTTTCGTATCTGAACAAACGTAAACGGCGCAAAACCGTTCTGACTTTGAAGCTTGAATGAATCCGAAACTTTCGTAATCGGGGCGACAATGCGATTTTGTCCTACAAATTGTCATGCAAAGAACGAAAAGGTCGCGCAAATTAACGAAAATATTGCAGAAAATACACAAAAGTTGTAAACTTTAGAACAAATACGGTTTTTTTGTATTCGGACCTTTCGTACTATAATGAATCTGCCCCTATGTGTAAATATTTTTCCTCTAGCCCTTTGTTGCCTGTGGCTGGCCTAAGCCAATCACTGCAGAGTTTAAGTTATGGTATTGTCAACTGTATGTACAACAGAAGTGCTTTGGTACATAGTTATATGTAAAATAGACTTGAGTATGTTTGATGGACTCCTATTGGATCCATAAAAATCACTCCATTATTGCAACCTAGTAATAACATCAGTTCCATTACTATATCATAAAATAAACAACACGACAGAGCTAATATATCTGTTTTTATGGAGTGTTTTCCAGCAGGAAGACTGAAAGTAAATTAATCTAAGTTTTATGACCTTACAACTCCTAAAACAATAAAGATGAGCCACATATCGGCCTGCCATTGGGAAAGCGGAGGGAGATATAGTACTATTTTGTGTAACCTTTGTCCCATAATATATCACTTTCAGAGCAAGTAGAAAGTTGCTTACTTTGTTCCCGTAGTGATTTTAATTGCACTGAAAAGGATTTGCCTACGAGTTCCAGCAGGGTAACAGGACAAATGGGGTTATTGCACTCAGCGAGGGGCGTAAAGAACACAAAGGGTGTCTGTAGAAAAGAAGTGTTACAGAAAAGAAAGTCTTTGTAACTTGTATATTATTTATGGGCTGCCATTTACATATTTCTTTCTTTGAGTTTTTATAATGTATGTGCTTTGCAGCTCTGGGGCCCTGAGTTCGATTCCAGCCTGGATACTATTTGCAAGGAGTTGACATATTTTCCCCCTATCTGCATTGGTATCTTTTGGGTTCTCCACTGGGGCAGGGACTGATGGGAATGTGATAGGGACCTTAGACTGTAAGCTCCACTGGGGCAGGGACTGATGGGAATGGGATAGGGACCTTAGACTGTAAGCTCCACTGGGGCAGGGACTGATGGGAATGTGATAGGGACCTTAGATTGTAAGCTCACTGGGGCAGGGACTGATGGGAATGTGATAGGGACCTTAGATTGTAAGCTCACTGGGGCAGGGACTGATGGGAATGTGATAGGGACCTTAGATTGTAAGCTCACTGGGGCAGGGACTGATGGGAATGTGATAGGGACCTTAGACTGTAAGCTCCACTGGGGCAGGGACTGATGGGAATGTGATAGGGACCTTAGATTGTAAGCTCACTGGGGCAGGGACTGATGGGAATGTGATAGGGACCTTAGATTGTAAGCTCACTGGGGCAGGGACTGATGGGAATGTGATAGGGACCTTAGATTGTAAGCTCACTGGGGCAGGGACTGATGGGAATGTGATAGGGACCTTAGATTGTAAGCTCACTGGGGCAGGGACTGATGGGAATGTGATAGGGACCTTAGATTGTAAGCTCCCATATTTTGGACTGTAGGGGCCATAGACTTGGAGGGGCCACATTGTCCTTATTCAGTTTTCCTTTATAGGCAATGTGTTTTCATCACTTTCCAGCCATTCTGTACGGACACTGAGGTGTCTTTCTTAACTAGTTGTTGCCAAAATACTGAGCATCCGAACCTGCAATATATTGTTTCTTTACCTTCCCGTTCTGACATTATCCTTGTATAAAAATTTCTCACCACTGCTGATGTGTTTGTACAATATTTCCCTTATGATTTGCTCCCCTTTACACTTTATTTATGTTAGTTTACTACATTTTCCCTACTATATAAGTAAAATCCTGATCTCGTTTATAAAGCTGTTTATCTTGTAGCCTGGCTTATAAAGATGCAATTTTTATATTTTCAACAGGGCCCAGCAGAATAATCCATAGTTTCCCAGCCATATTTTGCAGTAGTTCCTTACACAGAGAAAAGAGGTCAGGCACAGGGATTAAATAAAACACCTGCTGCCATAGGGAATGCAGGAGGTTTTCATGGCCGTTGAATACTTTGACAGCAAATATGTGAAGATGAATGTAAAAATCAAATTTACACCAAAAAAAGTGGACAAACAGGTCAGGCTTCCAGTAGAAGTCAAATATGTTTCACAAAGTAGAGAGAGGTTGTAGAGTCTTGATGGATATCATTGATGTATAAAATAGAAATTATCCAGACACATTCTTAAGAGGTAATGTCATTGGATGTGTATCCAATGTTTTAATGACTTTACACAGACGGGCAGTATTAACATGAGACATTCACGGGGCCTTAAACTTCATCGTCCTCACCATCGCGGTCACATTTCCCTTCATATTGGCTTAACGTTGTACTACATGGGCCCAACAAGCACTGTACGTAACCTCTACATCTTCCCCAACCAGTGGCTCAGGGGTAACATGTTGCTCCCCAACCCCTTGGCTGTTGCTCTCAGTGCCCCCAAACCAGGGAGTTATTTTGGATTCCTGACTTGGGGGCAAGTTTTGGTTGAATAAAAACAAGATTTACTACCAAATAAAGCCCCTGTAAGCTGATAGTGTGCATAGAGGCTGCCTAATAGCCAATCACAGCCCTTATTTGGCTCCTCCATGAACTTTTATGGTGCTTGTGTTGCTCCCCAAGTCTTTTTACATTTGACTGTAGCACTGCTAGCCAGATGTGGCCTTCTTCTAGTTTTTATGGCCCTCGGCATGTCCCAGGGCTCCCTTAGTGATTTTGACATCATCAGTGTGTTATGATCAGGATAATTGGGCTACCATAAGGAAAGGCTTGGCCAGCCCTGATGTAATACTGGACCAGATAAGTATTACATCATTAAGTCTTAAGAAACTGCAAGCTAAGCCATATACGGAGCTAGCACAGAAAAAAATAGAATAATTCTTATAGGTCGACCTTTTAAGGTTTCCATAAGGAGGAAGAGTCCACAGTGGCCTTTTAATTCACCTTCTAAGCCAAACAACACCTTGAACCAATCATCTTTGATGACACTTATACAACGTAAAGAGGATCTCGTTTTTTTTCTAAATTCCTTGAATATGCTTTGAAGATTCTTAACATTTACAAAGTTGTTTTATTCCATTTGTCCACCCCAAAAAATGAAAAATCCACATTTAATTGAATTGCTTCCTAGTGGATAATTACGTTAGTGTTAAAATAGGCAAATTAGTTCAATTTCTCTACTTGACCTTTAGACAAAAATTGTTCACATACACATTACAGATCATATCTGAATATCTGTTTACATTTTATTGAAAGTGGGTAATTTAAGTTGGATTGCTGACATTTCAGGTCGATTGTATGTATTATCTGTGTGTGATAAAGAGTTGGCAGTGGTGACATGTATGTATTTGACATTTAGCAAAAGTCACTGTAGTCTTTGTTACAACACTGGTTATTCTCTTGTGAATTACACTGTTTCTTATATATATATATATATATATATATATATATATATATATATATATATATATATATATATATATATATATATATATATATATATTGGGCCAAATGTCATACTTAAACGGATTCTGTCATGGGAAAACATGTTTTTTTTCCAAATGCATCAATTAATAGTATTCCCAAACAGAAATCTGCATTGAAATCCATTTTTAAAAAGTAAACCGATATTTTAATGTTTAATTTTGATATTTGACATGAGACTATACATTTTCTTAGTTTCCCAGGTGCCCTTAGTCATGTTCAGATAAACTTCAGTAACACTTTACTGCAGGGATCCCCAACCTTTTTTTGCTTGTGAGCCACACTCAGGTGTAAAAAGTGTCAGTGAGCCACACAAGCATGAGAAAAGTTTTTGGGAGATGCCAAATAAGGGCTGAGATTGGTTATTTGTAGGGATGCACTGAACCCACTTTTTTGGGTTCGGCCGAACCTCCGAACCCACCCAGCAGGATTCGGCTGAATCCCGAACCGAATCCAAATCCTAATTAGCATATGCTGATTAGGATCGGAAGGGGTTAAAAATCACAGAAAAAAAAAATTCACTGCCCATGTAACCCTTTCCAAAACCTGAATCCTTAAAAAAAACGCTGGGATTTGGTCGAATCCAGAACCAAATCCGGGATTCAGTGCATCCCTAGTTATTTGGTAGCCCCATGTGGACTGCTAACCTGCAGGAGGCTCTGCTTGGAGTCGGTGTCTCTGGGCTTCCAAAACTTGCCCCCAAGCCAGAAATTTTAAAATGGCGCCTACGTTGAGGCCACTGGGAGCTAAACCAAAAGGGTTGGAGAGCAACATGTTACTCACAAGCCACTAGTTGGAAGTCACTGCTTTACTGCAAGTTGGAGTGATATCCCCCTCCCCTCCCAGCAGCCGATCAGCAGAACAATGGGAAGGGAGCAAGATAGCAGCTCCCAGTAGGTATCAGAATAGCACTCAATAGTAAGAAATCCAAGTCCGGCTTGGGACTCCTCCAGTTACATGGGAGTAGGAGAAACAATAGGTTAGCTGAAAGCAGTTCTAATGTGTAGCGCTGGCTGAAAGTTTAGACTCTAGAATAACATTTTAAATGGTATAATCAATCAAAAGCTAACCTCTTTTTCCTTCTATCTGGCTTATTAGAGTTTCAGGTCTAATATATATTATTTGTTATCCACAGGTGAAGGCGAAGACGACAAAAATGTGATGGTTTTAAGTTATCCCCAATATTGCCGATATCGGTCTATTCTGAAACGAATTCAGGCAAAACCATCGTCGGTACTAGCGGACCAATTTGTTCAGGCCCTCGGAGGGATTCCAGTCATCAACAACAACACAAAGATCCTTTATTGTCGGGACACCTTTGACCACCCAACTTTGATTGAAAACGAAAGCATCTGTGATGAATTTGGTAAGTCCATGTGAATTAATGTGCACTGTTTGCATTGATGAGATGGAGATTGGATGGAGATGTCAGGTTGTTTGGCCTGTGTAACCCTATAGAATGTCAAAATATCAAAATTCTCTTGATGGAAAAATGTCTTCATGGGCGAAAATTGTAGTGTTTATACTCTAGAATTCCAATATTAGGTTGGAGTCGTCTGGTTATTATGCTTTGCTAGACCTAAGCCAACTTTGCACCTTTTTATTAGGTCACCCAATTCTACTTTTATAAACTTGCAGTTTGTGTTTGAAAGTCCCTTCGACAACAGTAGAACAAAAATAGGAAAATATTGCTTTTGCTGAGAACTCTAATCCGCGTTTTGTTATTGTTTTGGAGCAGATTATATGGGTTTTGTCATTGTGTTTTGACCTTATGATGCTTGTTTGGATTTTCCTGGGAAAAAGAAAGTTCCAACTAAATTGTCTTGTTTAAAGGCCCAGAGTGTGTTTATATAGAAAGCTATGCATTTTTTTTGGGTAGAAAAAAAAAGAAAACCTGTCCTCGGGCAAGACTTGTTCTTTGTTCTGCGTGTTTTCATGAACAGAATATATGTTGTAGATATAAATGGATCTGTACAAATGCATTTAGCCCCTAATAGAATGACTCTCTGAAAACCATTCTACAAACATCTGAGAACACTTGACCTAGGTTTCTTCAGATGTCTTAGTCAGTTCTAATAATGCAGTCTGTGGGAGGGGTGTATTTACGGGGATAATTACTTCTCTATTGTATGGTCGTCTCATAGAATCCAGATAGACGTTATTTATTCCTTCAGATTCTTCTGAAATTTCATAATTGAATTTCACTATCCGTATATGTAACATTGCAGTGATTTTCAGTTTGTAATCTGGGTTTTTTTTGTATAGCTTTCTATAGCTATGTTATCTATTATATAATGTTCTATATTTCACATGACTGTACATATACAAATAGATACTCCGTATAAGTTTTGACTTAAATGGTTTGTTCACCTTTTAGTATGATATAAAGCAGTGATCCCCAACCAGTGGCTTGTGAGCAACATGTTGCTCCCCAACCCCTTGGATGTTGCTCTCAGTGGCGTCAAAGCAGGTAGTTATTTTGAAATTTCTGGTAAGGAGGCAAGTTTTGGTTGCATAAAAACCAAGTATAATGCCAAACAGAGCCTCCTGTAGGCTGCCAGTCCATATAGGGGCTATTAAGTAGCCAATTATAGCTCTTATTGGCACCCCCAGGAACCTTTTTCATGCTTGTGTTGCTCCCCAACCCTTTTTCCATTTAACTGTGGCTCACGGGTAGAAAAGGTTGGGGATCCCTGATCCCTGTAGAGAGTGCCATTCCGAGACAATTTGCAATTGGTCTTATCTTTTTATTTGCATTTTGAATTTAGCTTTTTGTTCATCTGGTTGCTAGGGTTCAAGAGAGACAGGAATACGAATAGAGGAGGGCCTAAATAGAAAGATAAGTAATAAAAGTAACTATAACAATAAAACTGTAGCCTCACAGAGGAATTGTTTTTTGGCTGCCGGGGTCAGTGACCCCCCCAGTTGTAAGGTGTAAAGAGTCAGCAAAAGTTATACATTTAAAATTCAGTTTCAGTACTTAACTAATAACTAAGTTATCAAAAATATTTAAAAAAAACAAACAAATATTATTGAGCAAAACTGCCAAAAAAGCAGTTTAAAGGAGAAGTTTAAGGAGTTTAAAATCTTAACCGCCCTTTCTTCCTGACTAGTCATTGATAAGTTACACTAAGGGGCACATTTACTAATCCACAAACGTCCGAAAAGCGTCCGAATGCGTTTTTTTCATAATGATTGGTATTTTGCAACTTTTTTGAGCGCTCAATACGAAAAAGTCGCAACAATTCGCGAAAGTCGTAATGGCTATGAAAAAGTTGCGACAATTCACAAAAGTCATAAGGGCTATGAAAAAGTCGCGTCAATTCACGAAAGTCATAAGGGCTATGAAAAAGTTGCGACAATTCACGAAAGTCATAAGGGCTATGAAAAAGTTGCGACAATTCACGAAAGTCATAAGAGCTATGAAAAAGTCTCGACAATTCACGAAAGTCATAAGGGCTATGAAAAAGTCTCGACAATTCACGAAAGTCATAAGGGCTATGAAAAAGTTGCGACAATTCACGAAAGTCATAAGGGCTATGAAAAAGTCGCGACAATTCACAAAAGTCATAAGGGCTATGAAAAAGTCGCGACAATTCACGAAAGTCATAAGGGCTATGAAAAAGTTGCGACAATTCACAAAAGTCATAAGGGCTATGAAAAAGTCGCGACAATTCACGAAAGTCATAAGGGCTATGAAAAAGTCGCAACAATTCACGAAATTTGTAATGGCTATGAAAAAGTCGCGACAATTCGCGCAAGTCGTAGCGGCTACGAAAAAGTCGCAAAATGTTCGTTTTCCAATCCGAATTTTTCCCATTCGGATTTGTGGATTAGTAAATCAGCCCCTTAATGTTAGTATAACCCTCAGAACTCCATACAACTACACCTTGGGCCCAAAAGGCTTCTAGATCCAGGCGTATTCCGGCATTGGTAAACCATTATATTCCAAACTGGAACAACACCCCTTATCCATTTCATTAAGCCCGAACTCTGTATATGTAGGACACTCTTAAACAGAGACAGTCAGAAGGTATGGTAAACAGAAATGGAATCGTCACAACAAAAAAAAGTAATTATTAGATAAATGATCCAAAAAAAATAGAATTTTTATACTTGTGGGTTTTATTTTAAAAAAAATGATTTGAATTTACAAAGCATAGTCTAGCTTTTCCAAAGGCCGATATCCATGGGTGGATAACAAATCTTCCTTGTCGCGGGCGACTAATCTCCCCGCAATGCCATCCCACTGGCTAGAATGTAAATCGCCGGTGGGATGGCATATGCAGCACAGCGACTTGCCAAAGTTGACTTGAGAGCAAGCTTCGGGAAACTGAAGCGACACGTATGCCATGCCACCGGAGATTTACATTCTAGCCGGTGGGATGGCATTGCGGGGAGATTAGTCGCCCACGACTGTGTCCCCCATGTGTCACTGCCCTAAAATGCCTTTTCTAATTCTTGTCTTTTAAAACCAATGGGCACAAACGTTTTGAAATGAAATTCCCCTATAACTCAACAAACAATAGCAACATTTATCTGGAAACGTTTTCGTCGCGAAATTTGTATTTTGTGCAAATAAAATTGCAGAGAAAACATCCACTGTTTTGCTCAAATACGTTGCTGCAAGAAAACTCCCATGGACTCCAATGTACAGTGGCTTGTAAAAGTATTCGGCCCCCTTGAACTTTTCCACATTTTGTCACATTACAGCCACAAACATGAATCAATTTTATTGGAATTCCACGAGAAAGACCAATACAAAGTGGTGTACACGTGAGAAGTGGAACGAAAATCATACATGATTCCAAACATTTTTTACAAATAAATAACTGCACTTTGTATTGGTATTTCACGTGGAATTCCAATAAAATTGATTCATGTTTGTGGCTGTAATGTGACAAAATGTGGAAAAGTTCAAGGGGGCCGAATACTTTTGCAAGCCACTGTATATGGCAAGGAAAAACACTTTGAGTAAATAGCCATTGACTTCAATGCATTTTGTGCTGGAAAAAAACCGCCCATCGACTTCAAAGAGTCTCCCTAATCTTACTGAGATCAGGAGTGAAAGATTGCGAATGTTTTCTTGAGTTTTTATTTTTTACATTTGCCCCAATAGATACATTTCGACATTGGGACAAAGTCATTATATTTGGGTTTACAAAACAATAGGAAACCAGCCCTGTTTTGAAACATATGTTTTTTTCTTCCTTTTTTCAAACAAGCGTCTGGGAATATGAAAGTGCTTTTTCTCCAATGATCACAGATAATATGTTAGCATTCGCTGTAAGATAGCAATGTGCTTAAGGCATGATACAAATCTGCTCATTTGGTAATGCATTTGATCTCTATAACATGCAAACACACGGCTAATTATTATTACAACACAGTAACGATATAGGAAACATATTTCACAGGCATCTGCTATTAAGGAAATTAGGTTTGATTGGTCGCTGGTAATAGCAAAGAAATATATTGTTTACAGCATTGTGCAAGTCCTCTCTACAGCTTTGAAATGCAAATACAACGTCCTCCTTTTTATTTACCGGTACACTGGGAGGACTGTGCCTACATACGTAATGCATGAATAATTCCTTTTATAACACAACTGTTTCAAGAAAAAAAATTCTTTGCATTCTTTTTCTTAACACCCACTCACAATAATTGCTCTTTGAAATGATATAGTTACTATGTATGTAAATCCCTCATTTTTGTTTTGGAGTTACATACATATTACCTATATCTTTCAATAAAAAAAAGATTTTTATCAGATATATATATATATATATATATATATATGATAAAAATCCCAATATAAACTACAGGTATAGGACCTGTTATCCAGAATGCTTGGTACCTGGGGTTTTCCGGATAAGGGATCTTAACGTAATTTAGATCTCCGTAACTTAAGTCTGCTAAAAATCATTTAAATATTGAATAAACCCAAAAGGACTGTTCTGCCCCCAATAAGGGGTAATTATATCTTAGTTGGGATCAAGTACAGGTACTGTTTTATTAAAACAGAGAAAAGGGAATCATTTAACCCTGAAATAAACCCAATAGGGCTGTTCTGCCCCCAATAAGGGGTTATTATATCTTAGTTGGGATCAAGTACAGGTACTGTTTTATTATTACAGAGAAAAGGGAATCATTTAACCATTAAATAAACCCAATAGGACTGTTCTGCCCCCAATAAGGGGTAATTATATCTTAGTTGGGATCAAGTACAGGTACTGTTTTATTATTACAGAGAAAAGGGAATCATTTAACCATTAAATAAACCCAATAGGGCTGTTCTGCCCCCAATAAGGGGTAATTATATCTTAGTTGGGATCAAGTACAGGTACTGTTTTATTATTACAGAGAAAAGGGAATCATTTAACCATTAAATAAACCCAATAGGGCTGTTCTGCCCCCAATAAGGGGTAATTATATCTTAGTTGGGATCAAGTACAGGTACTGTTTTATTATTACAGAGAAAAGGGAATCATTTAACCATGAAATAAACCCAATAGGGCTGTTCTGCCCCCAATAAGGGGTAATTATATCTTAGTTGGGATCAAGTACAGGTACTGTTTTATTATTACAGAGAAAAGGGAATCATTTAACCATTAAATAAACCCAATAGGGCTGTTCTGCCCCCAATAAGGGGTAATTATATCTTAGTAGGGATCAAGTACAGGTACTGTTTTATTATTACAGAGATTTCATTTTGAAATACAACCACAGAGAAGAATGACGTGCCCATTAGCCTAAAGATCCAGTGATCAATGTGTATAAACAACCAGCTTGTATCAATCCATCCGGGGTGGGCCAAGCCGACCGGATGCCCTAGGCAACCCGGTCAGCCAACTCCGCCCACCTCCCTGCCCCCGAACGGCGCATGCGCGCCAAAGCACAGGAGGAGGTGCAGGGGGGGCGGTGCGATTAGATCGGTCATTGCCTCCACCACTAATGACAAGCGGCGGGGGCAATGACAAAGTAGCACTAGGGGTAGGCAGGAGAGGTACCTGCGTGGCACCCCCCAATCGTTGCGCCCTAGGCAGCTGCCTCTACTGCCTACCCCTAGTTCCGGCCCTGCAATCCATGTTGGATTGAATCCATGTCAGATTCAGTGTAGAAGGAAGTTTATTTATTGCATATTGTTTCATGGTAAAGCTAACAACATTTGGGTTTTCCCCATTTCCTGCTTGATGCTGATTTATCAGAATAATATCTGGTTTTGTGTGCATCAAAAAAAGAAAAAAATGTAATTGAAACAGTTTAAATATAAAAGGGATGGCTTAAAAAAATAAAGTGCTTAGATCTGAAAAAAATCTGTTTTGTTTAATTACAGAGGTCATTAGAGGGTTAGCCAAATAATATAAAGAAGCACAAGTCATTAATGAAGGAAGAGCCAAAGCAGCGGAGAAGGAATGTAGCATAGTAGCAACTGGCAGTTAATTAACAAGCAGAAAAGGGCAGAAGGGAAGGAGTAGCAAAGGGAAGTGAGCTATGATTGGTTTATGTATTTATAGTCTTAGTGCGCTGTAATATCCAATATTTCCTCCATGTTCTTCAGTTTGTGGCAGTTTAGATTTATCCAAATAATATCTGGTCTAAATTCTGAAATTCAAAAAGTTTAAATATAAATGGGATGATTAAAAAAAAATGCTTAGATATGCAAAGAAAAAAAACCAAACATTTTTTTTTTTAGTAACAGAGGTTAACATTAGGTGTGGCCAGATTGCATGTCTTTAATAGACAAAAAAGGTTATTTAGGAAACAGAAAAGGACAGCAAAAAAGTGAGGACTGATTGGTTGCTTTCTTGCATAGTGCATAAAATATATAAGGAACTTTGTACCCCCTCTGTTAAATATAAGGATATTAGGGGTTCCACAAACATAAGGGCCATAAAGATATACTTTTATAAAAGCCTCTGGCTTCAGTAGGTTTGGGTAAGTTGGAGGATTATTATTATTATTTTACACAGAACTACCCATATAAGACAAATAAGTATACAGTCCTTGAATCCTTTGAGTTTTTTGTGCTCAAATTTGAGTTATTCTTTGAAAACTCGAATGTCTGGTATTTATGCAAAAAAAACAAAACTCGAATGTAAAAATTCCCAGTGTAAAAGCTTGCCATAGAGTCGTCATGGGCAAAGTCCAGCCTTATTCTAAGACTCTAATTTGTTGAGTTTTTAGACCTCGTAAACTTGAAAAATTTGAGATATTCGTGTTTGTTATTTGAACGAGTTTTCCTTATTAATAAATAAGCGACCGTTCGATATGTGAGTTTATTTGATTTAGATAAGCAAACTCAAAGATTGATAAGCCCATAAGTGTTCATAGAAGATTTATTTAGTGATTAAAGACCCCAAAGAAGCAAAGTAGAGCACAATGTTTTGGGTGTGAAGGTTTAATCATATAGGATGGGATAAACATATAGATTGTAAGCTCTATGGGGCAGGGACCTCCATCCTCTTGTGTCTTTGACTCTTAACTTATTGCAACTGTATCTTGTATTTATTTCTATTTATTGTTATACTTTGTATTTATCTATTATCTTATTAACCCCCTGTTTGTATTAATGTATTCTACTGTACAGCGCTGGGTACATAAGTAGCGCTTTATAAATAAAGATATACGTACATACATACATAAACCCACAAACCCATAAACATTGCTCCTTGCTTTCTGCTTAATAAATGGGAATTTCAGCAATGTGGGAGGCAACTTTATCTTCCAAATCAATTGCGTTTTTGGGCAACTCCCAGATATGTTTCAGTTTGAAATTTGACAGATTCATTGTTGTCCATTTTAAGTTTGAAATTCTGTAACCTAAACAAAAAAATGTTTGTGTTCCCAACTTTGCAATTTGTTTTTATATTCCGTGTATGAGAGCAAGTTTAACTGGTATTTTTTTTACTTTATTTTTTGCTTTCGGCCCTATAATATAAAGGGATTGTTATTTTTAGAAGAGCAAAAAAACTGCTTTTCAGGCTGAAGATCGTGTTTGCTTTCTTTCTAAGAGACTCCGCAAAGTGAATATCCAAACAGGTTCTTCTTGTAGGCAGCCATATGTCATATGTGAAACCCGATGCTTGGGGAGCATAGACAACCTAATGGAACGGGACTGGAGCTATTAATCCAAACCCCTGATATTTGTCTAAAGGATTTGTAAAGAGAAGGGGAGAGTGTAAGCATTACATTAGTGAGACGCAAACAAACATAAAGATTGGCTATAAATGAGCCTGTACCGAGGGCCTGACACATATTATCCACACTGACATATTGCTAATGAAAATAATGTAGGAGACATTAGTCTATTAAAAAGGAAGTCAGTAAGGGGCTGATTGATCAATTTTGTTCCATAATTGTTTTCTTTTTATATATTTTGATAAGGGACTGATTGGTCAATTTTGTTCCATAATTGTCATTTTTTCTTTTTATATATTTTTCCATGCATTTTGTTTGAATGGATACTGTCATGGGAAAACATTTTTTTTCCCCAAAAATGCATCAGTAAATAGAGCTTCTCCAACTGAAATCCATTTTTCAAAAGGGCAAACAGATTTATTTATATTTAATTTGTAAAATTTGACATGTGGCTAGACATGTTCTTTGTTTCCCAGGTGCCCTCAACCATGTGACCTGTGCTCTGATAAACTTCAGTCACAGCAGCCGATCAGCAGAACAATGGGAAAGGGAGCAAGATAGCAGCTCCCAGTAGGTATCAGAATAGCACTCAATAGTAAGAAATCCAAGTCCGGCTTGGGACTCCTCCAGTTACATGGGAGTAGGAGAAACAATAGGTTAGCTGAAAGCAGTTCTAATGTGTAGCGCTGGCTCCTTCTGAGAGCTCAAACTCAGGCACACTTTACTGCTGCGCTGCAAGTTGGAGTGATATCCCCCCCCCTCCCAGCAGCCGATCTGCAGAACAATGGGAAGGGAGCAAGATAGCAGCTCCCAGTAGGTATCAGAATAGCACTCAATAGTAAGAAATCCAAGTCCGGCTTGGGACTCCTCCAGTTACATGGGAGTAGGAGAAACAATAGGTTAGCTGAAAGCAGTTCTAATGTGTAGCGCTGGCTGAAAGCTCAGACTCAGGCACAATGCACTGAGATGGCCCCTACACACCAATATTACAGCTACAAATACATTTGTTGGTTCAAGAATAACATTTTAGAATTGTAGAATTAATTATTTGCTATGTAAACAGTGTAATATAGTAATAAAAAGTATACCATAAAAACTTTAATTTCTAACCAAACTACGCAATATTCCGAGCGTAGACGGCACTACTTCCCGTCACGTCATTGGCCGGATCAGTCTTGCTACATGCAGGTGAATGTAAGTCTATGGTGGTCATGCATTTGGCTTTGGTAAGCGACGCAGAAATGTTTCCACAATGCAAGTAAATATTTGGATTTCTTTCATGATCATCTCATAAAGAGGAGCCTCCAGCATTGTCTTTTATACATTTCTAAGCAATCACTCGGCAGGATTTCATTACGAGACTGTATTAAAGAGCCGATACTGAAGCTTGTGCTTTAATTAGGAGGGGTTGTTGTTTGTGAATGTTAATTAGATGATATAATCTTCATTATTATTGATTCACTGGCTTAGGAAAACATTTTTGACGGCTGTAAAGCAGTATAATGATTTGTAAACATGGAACAGTATGTTTTATACCCAAGATAAATGTGGGATTGAGCTTCTCACTTGACACACTGAACAGATTTTTCCATTAATCTTTTCCTTATGTGTTTACACAATAGTACATCCTTCATGAAGCATACTCTGCAGTTTTCCAGTGTTGAAGGCAATGTATGTGTGTGAAGGGCTATTTCATGTGTGTGAATTGTGAATTACAGGGGGTTACATGAATGTGCCTGCCAAGAATCGGCTGCTGCGTTACTTGTACAGAAGGCTGAGCCGTTTGGCTTAGGTTGCATCGTATAGCCACGGGCTTGTTCGTTTTTATACTGATATTAATTCTATGCAATATACATTTATGACACATTTTTCAGTGGTTGGTTTTAAAGATCATTGCTATTGCAAGCGGTTTCTGCCATTCCCTTGCTGTTCTCTGCTCTGCTGGTCTTGGCTCTTGGAACAACATAGAAGGAGCCAGGTGTTTGAAAGACCTGAGAAGAAGCTTGTAAGGCAGTAAGGGAAAGGAAGTCTTGGTTGGAGAAGGACTGAATTCTGCTGCATTTGAGCATTTGACTTTTGTCATAGTTACATTCTCTTGTAGTGCTGGGCGGTATGACCAAAAATTTATATCACGGTATTTTTCAAAATTATATCGGTATCACGGTATTTGACGGTATTTTTTTTTCCCCATGCATGATTAGGTGACCACCCCAAACCCCCCCGCCACCCCAAACACCCCCCCATCCGCACCCCCCCACCACCCCAAACACCCCCCCATCCACACCCCCCTCACCCCGCCACCCCAAACACCCCCCCATCCGCATATTACCTATATTATAATTGTGAGGGATTAAGCTTTTAAACAAAAACTTAAAAGGCTTATTTCCAAACACAATGTGCAAATTTGGACAAAAATTGCCAGAGTTTTTTCCCACAGAGCAGAGTTTTAGCTTAATTGCGGGCAGATGCTAAGTTACTGAAACAGACTATGCACCAACATGGACACAAATTGCTATCTGTTTCAGTACATTGTGCTAAGGCTGCAGTACATGGGTTCTCCCCTCTGCATTTGTGTTTGGATGGCATAACTTCTAATGTGTGGCATTAATAATGACATTAGAATTCAACTCACTTGGTGCAAGTCACTTGTGGTTAATGATGCAATTCGCTATGGGCTGAAATTTTCTCAGGTTCAGGCTGTTAATAGTCGCAGGGTTCCCTTGCATCAGTAAATGTACTTGACCACAGTAAGCTGAAGTGGCACACTGGCACAAAGTATGAACCCAAATACCTTACTGTGCGCGCTGACGTCGCGTGCGCGCTGACGTCACGCGCGCGCTGACGTCACGCGCGCACCCGGAAGTATTCGGAAAAATTGCCAGGTAGCGCGCACACCGGTATGGGGGTATGTAAAAAATTGATATCGTTTTTTCAAAAAAAACCGGTGTTCGGTTTTTACCGGTATACCGCCCAGCACTATTCTCTTGTATCATGCTGCTAAATAATACTTAGTATGGAGGTATAAGGCTTGGGTATCCCCAACCATTCTCTCTGGGGCAACATGTTGCTCACCACCCCCTTTGAGGTTGGTCCCAGTGGCCTCAAAGTACGTGCCCATTTTGAAATTTCTGGCTTGAAGACAAGTTTTGGAAGCATAGAGACAATTGTACTCAAAGTAGAGCCTCCTGCAGGCCAACAGTCCACATAGGCCACCAAATAGCCAATCACAGTCCTTATTCAGCATCCCCAAAGAACTTTTTTCATTTAGTGTGGCTTCCAACACTTTTTACATCTGAGTGTGGCTCACAAGTAAATAAGGTTAGAGATCCCTTGTTTTGGATCTGACTTTTGTATTGCATTGTGATTTGACAAATTGAAATCAGTCCAAAGGTTTGATGGTACTTGTTGTGTATTGACACTCCTCTGTATATTTGCACGCTGCTCGCACATGTTTTGTTGTATATGTTGCCAAGTAAGGATCTCGCGGACACAAGTAAGCTTGCCACCTGGCTGGTATTTGAACTTCCTAGCCAGAAAAGCAGCAGCCACAGCCTGGGCCAATATGAGAATTATATTGGCAGCATACTTGCTAGTAAATTAATTATACCCTCTTGTTCTACCCCGATTACGGCTCATACTTTTTTTGTCCCAATCTACATGAATCTTCCCTATAATCTGCCGGTTGATGTCATTGCGGCAAACAGTGACCGCTTTGCTTCATACCTTTACGTCATTGTTCCACCCCGTATTGCCTGCCCCCAGCATTCCTGGCTGGTATTCCCTAATCCAAAGGAAGCAGCCCTAAAAACAAGGGAAATAACAAATGCCTTGATATGGTATAACTTCCAAATCTCCCTTTCTGTATTGTGACTAAAGCCGTTTGTGGCACCACATTGCCGTATTAGAAAGTACAGTACAACTTCTACCTAAGGGGATGGGGCACAAAACAAGGGCAATTTGCACCCATTTTGCATTTACCAAATGAGCCCTACAGTGTTTAATTACTTCTGTATCATTCTGAAGTCTCTGTATCAGCCAAAATATCATGTTAAACGTCCATTAAGGGCTTGAACTCCAGCTACCAACAGATTAACTAATGCAGGGAGCATTTACTGAAGGCTTTAGCTATTTCAACCTGCAACATTACAGAAAGGGAAATGGTTTTCTACATCACATGAAACGATTGCTTATGTTTCCCCTGACAATTCCTCTGCAAGGAAAAGGGGCTGCTCTTCGTTTCAGACTTCTTTGGCTGATAACACCGTGTCTTATCCATTAGGCGCCATCTGTTTAGTTCCCAACACTCCATTGCATTTACAAATAACTTTGAAATTTATTGAAAATGTTTATTGGAAAGTTGCTCAAAGTTACATCGTAGGACCGCCCCCTTTTACATCCCTGCCCCGCCCCTTTTGTCCTTCCCCACTGGCCAGTAATAGTTGTTTTTTTTACAAAAATGGTAACCCAACTGGTTCCTAAATATATAGCCAATAGCTAATTGTGTCCTAACCTATTTTGTCCCTTCACTGGCTGCTTATTCTGTTTATCCAATGGTTTTTTTTATTGTTTTTAATTTGTAAGGTTTATCACAGGTCTCTGACACACATTTCCCACTAAGTAGAATGTTTGTATAGCAGATTGTATACCCGATAAAGCATGTTGATATAAAATGTCTTTTCTCACATCTTGTGTTCAAACTGAAAGCAATGACTGAAAGGAAATTTCACTTCCCCACTACAAAACGTAAATTTCCTTTTTGCATAATTTCGCTTCCTTTTGTGATATTAAGGGCTTTTTATTTCAACAATATTGGATTTTTTTTTTTTTCAGCTTCTCTTTGTTGAGTTAATGTTTTCTGAAATGGAAACTCATTTCCAGGCAATGACTACATTGTCCATTATGCAGTTTGTTTTAGATTTGTTTTTATCCCATTATTATTATTCATAATAATAATCATTTTTATTTGTATTTTCTTTCAACATACCTTAATTGGCCATGAAAAAAGTATAGTATTTTGGCCGCTTTATGTTACATGCATTTTACTAGATTTGTGCTTTAACCATTTCCCCAGAAGTCTTATTGTACAGCGCTGCGGAATATGTTGGCGCTTTATAAATAAATGTTAATAATAATAAGTTCATTATTAAGTTTTCAGTTCTCCATTAAAGGATAAGTAAGCCTTTTATTTTGAAATCCCCTAAAAATACCCTCTACAGACCCCAGAATTAGGGTTGCCACCTGTCTGATTTTGACCCAGACAGCCTGCTTTTCGGAAGGGCTGCCCGGTTTCCCAAATTAGAAAAACCGGGCAGGACTCAGAAACATTGACACCGATCACCCTGCCATAGCCCCGTCCCTGTGATATGGCCCCACCTCCTCACGCCCCCGTGACATCACCCGCCCCCTGCCTGGCTAACAAAACTAGCAGAGGTGACGACACTACCCAGAATAACACATCGACTCCCTGCGTGCAGATTTATTTTGTTTCTCTATTACAAGCAGCGGAACTGGAGCTCTTTTACCGACTTCCTTGTTTATCATGAAGCTCCACCTCCTTTTGCTTTCTGAGCCCTCCTTTTCTCTTCAAGGCTCACTGCCTCTGCTCTAATTAAAATCAATCGGGCACATGCAGTAGACACCTACTCATCATTATAGTCAGAAAGAGAGAAGGAGGGCTCAGAAACCAAATGGGGTGGGGCTTCACGCTAGACAAGGAAGTCGGTAAAAGTGCTGTAGTTGAACTGGCTGTAATAGAGAATGAAATAAATCAGGATACAGAGAGAATGATATATTACTCTGGGGACAGTACAGAGTAATTTTAGAGATTTAAAAAAAAAAAAAAGGTTTACTTATTTTTCAAAGAAATAAAGAAAACCTTTTTTTTTTTGAGAATTATTTGTTTATGCGGAACCTCACTTGGAGTGTGTTTATAAGAATATACTCTCTTTAATTAAGGGCATATTTATGATTCTCAGAGGATTGTGGTTGGGCAAAATGAAGGCAGAATTCCTGAGTATGCATTGAGGGGGTGGGGCTAAAAAATTAAATGCAAAAAACAGAAAAAAAGCATGGGTTTTTCAAAACACACAAAAGCAATCAATTGCTGATGCCACCTTTGTTTTGCCAGACCACGTTATTCAAGGGGGTCATAAATAATGCCCCTTAGTGTAAAGACATGTTATTTATAATGTATATATGCCTTTTGTTAAATCATTATTATTTGGACTGTATACAGATAATAAAGAGATATTCCATAGATAAATGATCCTATTATGGTCCATACATTAGTAGGCAACTTTGATGTCCCAAGGAATTAGTAAAATAAGAGAGAAATGGGTATATAGAAAAATGTGTTGAACACATAATTCTCTGCACAAACCTAATATATCCTTTGTGGCACCGAAACTATTTAGCAACCACATCCGGCAGAGTTGTGAATTGTATAGTTTCCACCAGTGCACTGTATATGTAATAAACCTTCTTAATGAAAAAGCTATTTTTGCTCCAAAACATTACGCCACCTTCCAGCGTGCCCCAAAAGTGCGCAATAACTACCTAACAGCATTGTATTGCGGAACGCATTTCTTTGTTGTGCAATTTTACTCTGTTTATGACTTTTACTGCATTTACTCCAAAGAACGAAGGGAAAATAGAAAGGAAAGTAACTGTAATTATGCAGCCGTAAACTGGAGAAACGGCCATGGGTTCCTAAATGGAAGAACAACTTGCCTTAACTCCAGAACATATTATTATCCTTTACTATATCCATTTATATAGTGCCAATTTATTTTCTTTTAGAGCTTTTTTCATCATTCACATCAGTTCCTACTTTTGATATAAAGTTACCACAACTGTACAACCCACAGGATATTTATAGATATGAAAAGGAGGTTGGTAAAGGGGGCTCCCAACTGGCTGCACCCCTCATGTGAAATTTTTTTAAGCATATATACTTAATATGGCTATGGGCTTTTGTTTTTGTTTTTTTAGTAATGAAAGTGTCCCTAGTAAAGGAGACATATTGGATCAATGGAAAAAACCCTAATTTTGTAGGCAATTATGAATAATATATGGTGCTGGTTTCACATTGGTCTGGGATCATTATTATTATTATTAACATTTATATATAATGCGCCACAATAAGTGGGTTACATACATTGGACATACAGAGTAACATATAAAGTAACCAATAACCGATACAAGGGGTGAAGAGAGCCCTGTCCAAAAGAGCTTACAATCTACAAGGAGAAAGGGTTGAGACACAAGGTGTGGGAATTGAATACAGTCTGTAAAAATTGCCCCTTTATTGGAGCTCCCTATAGATCAGGGGTAGGCAAACTTTTTGGCTCAGGGGCCACATTGAGTTACTGACGGGCTGGGCCAGCGTCACAAATCACGGGGCCTCTCAGCTCCCCCCAGGATCCCACCCAGCATTCTCCAGCTTCACTCCCCAGCATCCTGCAGCTTCCCACCCCAGCATCCCCCCCAGCTCCTCACACCAGCTCCCTCCAGCTCCACCCTTAGCATCCTCCAGCTCCCTCTAGCTCCACCCCCAGCATCCTCCAGCTCCCCCCCAGCTTCCTCCAGCTCCACCCTCAGCATCCTCCAGCTCCCTCCCAGCATCCTCCGGCTCCACCCCCAGCATCCTCCAGCTCCATTTCTCAGCTCCACCCCCAGCATCCTCCAGCTCCACCCTTAGCATCCTCCAGCTCCATTCCCCAGCTCCTCCCCAGCATCCTTCCATCTCCCCGCAGCTACGTGCGGCTCGCCCCATCCTCTGGCTGCTTCTGACCCCGGCTCCCTGGTGCATCGTTTTTATGGTTGCATCCCGTACATGCTGACGTCACGCGCACGCACAGGGCGTAACCAATCAGGGGCCATAATTCTTTCAAGGGGGCACGAGTCGGCGGGCTGGATTAAAAAGGCCAGTGGGCCGAAGTTTGCCCACCCCTGCTATAGATCCTATCTGGTTTCTGTACTTGTTTCAGATAGAGGGTAGGTGTGTGTTAATAGTCCCTGCCAGAAGCACAGAAGGAGAAGGATAGCCAATCACAGCCTTGCATTCACACAAGCAAAGACAGGTTTCAGTTCCCTATCAGGTCAGCCTAGCTGTGGATTGGTTCCTATCCTACAGTGCCACCGCCGGCTCCCCTGCACATCCAGAGAATTCAGCCAGCAGGAAGTGGAACAGATGGGCGGGACTAGTGGGGTTTTGGTGGAATTTCTCAATAAATCAGTCCGAAACACAACTTTTTTTTTAAGCACAATCCTTCTATATCTAGAGGAGTATAATAACTGGTACATTCTTAATTTTTATATGTCATGCCTCCTTTAATATGGCTATGGGTTGTTTTTTTTTTTTTTTTATATTAATGATAGCGTCCCTATTAAAAGATCTCGAAAACAAGTTCTGCTGTGTGACAACTAATTGGCAAGAAAGTTTATTTGATCCAGAAACAGAGAGAATAATAATATGTACTGTACCGGGTATCATGGGTTGCATCGTGTTATGTAAACACTCAGATATTAGTCATGAGAACGGCTTGTTTTTTTCTAAGCAATAATAGCAATAATGCCTGTTTAGTTGCCTAATGCCTGTTTAGAGGAGTCGAAGAACACACTGACCAGTAAAGCGATTCTTGTTTCTGGAGCTAAATATTTTGATTGAATTTGTTGTTTTTGCAATGATAAAATTCCTGCCTCCCAATGTTTATGCTCTCATTTCTGTCTTCCCTTGAAGATCTCCCATATTTCACCTAAGGGCATTTCATTGTCCCTGTTTTATTTGCTGAAACTTCTTTAAAGGTCAAGCTGCAATATATTTCTTATACGTTCCTAAAAATGTTTTGTGCCGTTCCGGGGGAAAAAAAAATGTTTTAAAGCAGCAATCTGTGATGGACTCACCTTTCAATGCGCCTACAGCTCTGCAGAATGTCAGGTCATTGCTTTCCACCTGGAAACTTTACATTCGTGTTCTTGAGGAAATACAACTTCATAAAATAAAATGAAGCCTGCCGTTTACTTTAACTGAGTTTCACAAGAGGGGAAAGATAATGGAGACATATTTATATCCTTGACGGAATGCTATCTGGGTTGTTTCGGTTGATTTTGACTTGCAGTTGGCAGAGCTGTGTCGGGAAGCTATTCGTTTGTTGAATTGGGGTGAGGTTAGGTTGTTACCATAAAGGTCCCCATACACGGGCCAATTGTAGCTGCCAATATTGGTCCTTTGACTGATTCGGCAGCTTATCGGGCCATGTAGGGGTAGCAATGACTGGCCTCAAATCGACCAGATAACGATCAGGCAGGTTAAAAAATTCAGTCGGATCGGGAACCGCATCGGCTCGTTGATGTGGTCCCCGAACCGACTGCGCCCTTAACAGTTGTTATAATTCGATTGTTTGGCCCCAGGGCCAAATGACCGAATTAGCCTAAATTCCCCCAATATCGCCCACCTGTAGGTGGAGATATCGGGAGAAGATATGCTTGCTTGGCGACCTCGCCAGGCGAGCAGAATGTTATGTGTATGGCACCTTTACAGCCCTACATCACTAAAGGACAATGGTGATCTAGAAGGTACCTACGCTTTTGCTCTTGGTTTGTGCTTACTCTTATGTTGTCTGAAAAGAAATATACGTAAGGAAATACATTGGCTAGTGGCTGGGGACAGTGGATATAAGTAGGAAAGGCAAGGGATGAGGGAGCAATAAATATATGAATATGCTAGGACGATAGAAGATGAGAGAGTTGTATATAAATGTTTGAAAGGACATGTTTATGAACTGTGGACTAATGAAGTTGAGGATAGTGGGACGTACATGAGTCTGGCGTACTGATGGCGTAGTTATTAATGGCTAGGAGGGGAACTGACAGGAGAGGTAGGGAAAAATTGAAATGAATGGGAGTTGCATAAATAGTTGGGAAGATGAAGAAGTGTAAGATAAGCTAATAAATGTAAGGTATTGGATATGCTACAGAGATTCAGGAACAGGTGAAGAAATGGACACAGTAAAACCAAGGAGGAGCCCTAGGACCAAAGCGGATCAGGGTGCAACAGATGGGACACGTAGAGAATGGCAGGACCACATGTGAAAGGAGTAGCCATTGGCAGATTAATCACTTTCATTTGTAAAGGGCTTGCACACTGGGCAATAAAATGGAATAAAGGTTTTTAATTGTCATCCATGCCTTTTGCCCACAACAGTGGTGACTTCTCCCTTGGCTACGGGTTCGGGGCATTGGCACCCAGACCACTATGAGGATCGGGTGAGTTACTGCCTGCGTTGAGTTGCTTTTGCTGGTCTGGCATTCATCTTTGTTGACGTGGGCTTATGGCACCCAGGTCATAAAGCATATGGGGGCGAGTTCTGCTTGAGACTATTGATCATTAATTGCCTTTCTTTCTTAAAATGTCGGACCCAGGGTATAAACACCCAGGTCATGAGTAGTAAGTTTGAAACCACTCCGGCTAAGCTGCGTTTTTTGATGAGGCCATTGGCAGATTAAGGAATAGTGGAGGGGGGGGGCGGGTTAAATCTGAAAATTCCCATTATACAATGGCAGATTACCAAAACCCTTTAAAACAACTCTGTTTTTGAAACCAAGTAAATGATGATTTGGAACATATTGTGGCCTATTTCTAATTGCCGTATATCTCAGTAGCAATCGGGCCATATGGAACACGTTACACAACCAACAGCCGTTAGAGCATATTCCGGCCCTGCACTCGTTACATGTACATTAAACAGTTTGTGCGGAAAGTGGCTTAAACAAAAGAAAAAGAAAAATCAGGAAATGCTTTGAATTCCTGATGAGATAGATCCATGAACATATTTATTTAACCGCTGAGCCTATTATTAATGTTACCCAGGTGTAGTTAGCAAGGATCCATTTCTGCAGCGGAAAAATAATAACTTGCAGTATCCTTTAAGTGCAAGTGGCTTTGTTAAATGGGGCTTTCATGGGGGGGGGGGGGCTGGAAAGCAGAACTGTTTTGTTTGTATGACTAATATAATTGCTTCTGTTAAGCCAGTTCTTCAGTTTTAACATTTTAGCTCTTAATTGCTGTTTTTCCCATACAGCTAAAAATAAACACGTGCAAGTTTAGCATTTTGCTACTCATTACAGAACATGAGATATTTGCTCACTTTAACAGAAAGTAATATCGTTTTTTTTTTTTTCACTCCTGAAATACATCAATAACCTTTTGAATTGGGGAGAGCCGGTCGGCACGTGTGGATATTGGAGATCGATGCATTTAATGTACAGGCCTGGGGTTTGGAGCAGGGCCGGAATGGGAAGGGTCGTGATATCGTGTCATACAAATTAGTAAATCATCGCAACATAAATCAGTTTGTATGAAATGTTGGAACTAACACGTATGGCCATCTGAACCCCCAAAAATCAAATTGGTGTAAGACTTGCAAATTGCATGAATTTTTAATTTTTGGAAGGTTTCTCGGTGGTTTGTTTTGTTACGGTGCCCCCAGTACCTCACCAGACCTAAGGGCCCCCCCAGTCCTTGGACAGTGCACTTAGCGTCACTTCCAGCCACACGTGCGTATGATGTCACTTTGCGACCAAACATCCAGGTACCCCTTCACCCCCACGCTCCACCCCTGGATTTAGATGGCAAGTATCTGATGGTAAAGATGTAATATACCATTTAAGCTTCTGTGGGCTTTAATGGGAACTGCAGGCAGGGAGGCAGGGCATGATGTCACTGGGTGGGTCAGTGACATCACGGGGGCAAGTCACTGACATCACAGGGGCAAGGCTATCACTTGCCGATTGGCCAAACCAATTGGCAGGCAGTTTTGTTCCAGACAGCCCTACTGAAAAACCGTGCTGTATGGGTCAACCTTACGCCCCAGACATGGGCCCTGTTTCCCTGTGGTTTCTAAGATATTAGCAGGTACAATTTATATAGCTAGTCATGCTTATGGATCAACAGTTCTATTTGATGGCCAGAGTATTAGCAACCCTTAGGGTGAAGAGACGCTAAGAAACTTAGTAGCAGCTACTTGTCACGGCTACTAAGTGCCAATAAATCCCCTGCCATAGACAATACTGAAAATTGCCTCTTGTAATACACAATGCAGGATACAAGGGTAAAGTATAGTATATAACCTCAACAAAAATATTTTAGATCATTACAGTAGGGTTGCCACCTTTACTGGTTAAGAAAGCTGGGCAGGGGTGACACCACTGAGGACATGAAGGAGGCGGGGCTTCAACATCATGGGGCGGAGAGGAGGCGGAGCTGTGACATCACAGGGACGGGGCTATGACTTGACGATAGGCCGTTTACTGTGTCAATGTTACCGAGTCCTGCCCGGTTTTCCTAATTAGGGAAACTAGGCAGGAGGTTCTGACTCGGGCAGCACTTCCAAAAACCGGGCTGCAACCCTACATTACGGATATACATATATATAATTCTTGGAAACATGAAGGGTTGAGGGTAAAATGAAAAAGCTTTTTAAATGAAGATATCCTGTGGAAAACTTGCGGAGACGCATTGTGTAGTTACAGAACCGACAAGTGACTGAGTTAGACATCTGCAGATACACATCGGGTTTAGATAAATTGCTCTTTGAGGTGATGCAAAGTTGCGTTTCCTTTCTTTTAGAGTTAAATTTCAAGGACGTTTTTATCTGTGTGTCTTTATTCTGATCTTGGGCACATCTTGTGATGTTCCGGCTTCTGTGAAATAAAGAGTAATGACAACAAGGATCAATAGCGACTGGGAAAAATCTTTTTAGGAAGAGATGTCAAATCTGGACACTTCCAGCTGTTGCGCTTTAACTCCTGAGGGATTGGGCTTGGACTCGGGTTTCAAAGGACTTTTTTTAGGTTGATGTCATACAGGGAGATTATTAGCTGCTACTTGTAGCTTTATTCCATATGGGCCATGTCTTGTTTGTAAATAGATTCTAGGCCTAAAGTGACATAAAGAACTTTAATGGCCTTGTGTAAAGGTGGCCATACACGGGCCGATTGTAGCTGCCAATATCGGTCCCTTGGACTGATTCGCCAGCTTATCGGCCCGTGTATGGGCAGGAATGAGGGACCTGCTGACCAATATCTGGCCTGAAATTGGGCAGATATCGATCGGGCAGGTTAAAAGATTTAGTCGGATCGGGGGCGCATCGGCTCGTTGATCTGTTCCCCGAACCGACTGCCCCATTGCCGCCATTATAATTCCATCGTTTGACCCCAGGGCCAAACGATCGCATTAGCCTACATGTTCCCTGATATCGCCCACCCGTAGGTGGGGATATCGGGAGAAGATCCACTCACTTGGCGACCTCGCCAAGCAAATCTTCACATGTATGGGCACCTTTAGTCTGAGCCAACTAAGTTTATTATTGTGTTAATATTTCTGGTTATGTGAAAATATTTACTTCCTTGTCATCATGTGACTTATAATTACTTCCTGTCCAGGAACTCAGGCACAAACCTTTGTTTTGTTTTTTTGTTTTTTTTAGCTGAGATTTGGCACAGACCACAGTAGATAAAATGACTGATTACAATAAATATAGTGTCACATAGCAGGGCCAGCGGTAACCTGTGAAATATTACTGTTAACAGATCAGATATTTATCTGTAAAATGACACAGGTTTGACGATAAAATGACCCAAAAACTGTCCAAGCCTGCTGTGGAAAAATTACACTACAGTATATGCTTTCATGTGCTATTTTTTTTTTTTTAGTAGACTGAAGGTATGGAGAGTCAAATTACGGAAAGATCCCTTACCCGGAAAGCCTCAGGTCCCGAGCATTCTGGATAACAGGTCCTATACCTGTATCATTTTAGAAAATGAAATTCAAATGGAATTTCTGATCAATATAGAAGAGCACCCTCAACCACCGCCCCCCTTCTGGCAGTTTGCATTCTGCTAAATTTGATTGTACTTGATGGTGAGAGTAATCATTGCTTTCAGCGCCATGAATAGGATGGTTGCCGGTACTTGCTTTTATTGTTTCTCTGCTGCCACTTTGCAATCATGTTGACACAGGTTTTTTTTTATTCCTGACAAGGCCTAAATGGTAGGAGATAAATCCTTATGAATAGGCTTTTTTATTTGCCTGATAAATGTAGCATTAGAGGTTTTTGTTTGTGCAGACGTCCCAGTAAGTCTGTGGGGTACGTTATGTATGTTTTACTTCTGTCCGGGAGCAAAGTCATTCATGCCCAGCAGGCTTTTGTTCCTTACATTATTTCTGCTGCCTTTTCATTTATGTTTCAGCATCGCTGCAGAAATGGCATCAAAATTTCAGAGAATCCAAAGACCTTCAAAAATAATGAGACAAAATCTTTGATTTTAACTTGAGAATAATAATAAAAGAACATTACTTTTATGGTAGGAACACTGTTTAGAATTATTGTAGTCAGGGTCGGACTGGGGGGGTGCTGGGGTTGTAGCCCCCCGCCATGTCCCCGCACCCCCCACAGGGGCCCCCACCGCGCCCCCCAAACCCCCACACAGGGGCCCCCACTACCTGCCCAACATCCTCCTCTGATTACATGTAAGTGAAACGCGCCGGGGAAGCGACACCGGCGACAGGGATCAGGTCAGGGCCCACCAGGTTTTTTCCCGGTGCCCCGGCAGCCCAGTCCGACCCTGATTGTAATGGGTAAATCTTAATATTGACAGTTTTCCTATAGACCTTTAAAGATCTGTGAAGCAGGGAAACTTATTTTTCGATGTGCTTTTTAGTGTTTACTTTCATTTATTTGTATATTTTATAGCTCTGCCCATAACCTGCAAATATTTAGAAATAGAATCTCCATTCTAACATGGGAAATTTATAAAAAAAAAATATATCTTTTTAATTGCTATTCCTAATTTTGAAAAATCTTGAAAGCGTGCTTATTTATTAAAAACCTTGAATTTCAAAAATGTAAAAACTCAGTCACATTAAAACCTTAAAAAAGAACAAGACAGTGAAATCATATTCTACCTATCGTTTCAATGAGTCTGCCAAATTTCAAATTACTCTCGAAAACTCAAATTTAAAACCACTTTATTGACGAATTTTTAAGCAGGCATGGATTTGCGGCAAAGTTCCGCATTTGGCCGCTGGTGGATTTTTCCGCAAAATGGACGACAAAAAATTGTGGACTGCGTCAAAAAAATTTGTCGCACGTGGCCTTTTTTTTTTTTTTTGATGCGCATCATTTTTGCTGTTTCACAAATTTTTCGTCATTTTGCAAATTTTTAAAAAGATTTGAGAATTTTCCAGCAAAGTAAATTTGGACAGGAAAATTTGCGAAAAGGCGAAAAATCTGAGAAATTCATTTGTCATGCAACTTTGACGCCACCGTGGCTTTTTTTGACACGCGACATGCGAAAATTTGCTGCAAATCCATGCTTGCTGAAAAAGTTCTCTCATCGCTAGTTGTGATCAGTTTTTTTCTCACATAGTAACTTAATCAACTGTATCCAATTTTTATATAAAAATGGATATAAATATCCATTGAGGAAAAAAACCTTTTTTTTAAATCAACTTCTATGATTGAATATCTCTAAAATTTGATTTAAAAGTTAATAGATTTGCTTTTAGGTAAAACAAGTAGATAAAAGCAGCAGTAAGCCCTTGTACAAATAGCTTTGAAGGCTCCATAACTTGTAAGAATTGAAACTGGCCTTTTGATATTGTTATGAATCGCCTCTATATAAACAGTGAGTGATTATTGTCCTCAAAACAGCAATAGTGTCTATAACTTATTTTAGTATCAGAAATATCAACTGGTTCTAGGCTGCCAAGAAGTCATTGAAGCTGTTGGGCATGTTTAAGACATATTCAAGATGTTTGTAGACATCGGCATGGTACAGTTTTAGCTATAGTAGAGAAAGAAGTGCAGGAGATTGTAAAGGGGCACCTCAAACCAGCTTCTTTATTTTAAGACCATGAAGGTCTTTGGACCATAATCAGTTGTCTCAGAAGGTCCCCTTAATCTTACAAAACACTAACAATTCAGGGTACATGTTGAACATTTTATAGTTTGATTGGTGGGGCCAAACAGTAAAAAAGCAAGAGAAGTATGGTAGGTAGCCTCAGTCCTTGACTGTTAATATAATTTCTGAAAAACTGTACATACAAAAAGTGCATTTTAGCAATAAATGGCTAATTCAGTTGCCATTGTCAGAGGGTGTAGAAAATTTAAAATTATTCAGTGGTTTTGTCCTTAGGAAATGTCACACATAACGCATTGAGTATGTGAACTGTCTCTGTGTATGTTAGACAAGTCAGAAGCTTCTATTAACAACCTTATGGGTTATAGCAGGGATCCCTAACCAGTTCTTGAAGGGCAACGTTGCTCCCCAACCCCTTGGATGTTGCTCTCAGTGCCCCCAAACCAGGGAGTTATTTTTGAATTCCTGACTTGGGGGCAAGTTTTGGTTGAATAAAAACAAGATTTCCTACCAAATAAAGCCCCCTGTAAGCTGATAGTGTGCATAGAGGCCCCTAATAGCCAATCTCAGCCCTTATTTGGCTCCTCCATGAACTTTTATGGTGCTTGTGTTGCTCTCCAAGTCTTTTTACATTTGACTGTGGCTCACGAGTAAGAAAGGTTGGGGATCCCTGGGTTATGGACACACTAGGCAAGTTGCTTTAGTTCACACATCACTGCTCAAGCCAAATTTGCATTGGATTTACACATCTTTTACACTGTGCTACACAGCACAATATGCCACAACCATCAATTGAATGGAAAATGGTGCAAGGGGGCAAATTGCTTTATTTCCAGTCTATCAGATTCCATTTAGTCTTTATAACACTCAAATCATTTTGCTGCTTTTTCCAAAGTGGTTCACAATGCGGTTTACAGCATTACACGTGGAAGCCACGATTCACAGGCAACATTTTGTGGTTTAATTTTAAGCAAATAATTTACATTTTGATACACAACAGATCCCTCGCCTCCAGTCATAGCTGCAGGAAAGCTCATAGAAAATCCAGTCACCCATTGTACATACGGCGTGCCGTGTTTATTTAACAGAGCCACTCGCTGTGGTTAACGCTGAGCCTCACTGCAAGTACCTGGTTTTACTCAGCAGGAAAAGCCCTTTATTGAAGTTCATGTGCCTTCTCAGGTGAACCAACGTCTAATCAGCTCAGTTTCTCATGAAAGTATAAGTCACTGGAGGCAAATTCTAACCCACAAAGCAGCTCTCCGGGGACATTCAAGCGCTGCAAATGCAGACCATAAAGCTGTCAGCTCCACTTTACACCACTACTGAAACCATAGCTTTATCTTCCATCCTCTCTTTGCATTCCTGCTTTGCTTTGCATTATGGAGGCTGCTTGGATAGATAATAATACATTGATAACTTTAATATAACCACTGTAGGCCAGGAGACTGCCATGGATTCTGAATAGTTATTCAAGATAAAAATGCAACCCTCAGCATCTCTACTGAGAGTAATCAGCCCTGTAGCATGTGTATTTTATAGGTGTACAGCCCTATCATATGTATAAATACTAATTACTAATATCTATATATATATATATATATATATATATATATATATATATATATATATATATATATATATAATATAATCTATTCTTTAGGATTTTATAATTTTACATTCATCATATAGTGCTTATTTATCCCAAGTTCCCTATCACATTTAAACACACAGCAGAAGCCAATGAACCTTTCTTTATTTTATCGGAGTGTTGAAGGAAACTGGAGTATCTGGGGGAAAAACTAGGGATGCACAGAATCCACAATTTTGGGATTGGTCCAACCCCCGAATTCTTCGTAAAAGATTTGGCCATATACCGAATTGAAGTTGAAACCTAATTTTCATGTGTAGATTAGGCCCAAGAAGAGTTAAAGAGAACTGTGCATTCAAAATGTGGTTAAAAATGTTCAACCTGTGTTCATTTGACAAAAAGGCAAGTGGTTTTAAGGGTTCATATTCAGGTTTGGCCAGGCACTTAGATTAGGCTGAATCGGAATCCTTCTGAAAAAGGCAGAATCGAGCTGAATCCCGAATTGAATCCTGAATATAGTGCATCTGTAGAAGAAATGCAGAGGTACAGATTGTGCCAGGGTTGGAATCAAACTCAGACCTCAGCACTTTAAAGGAGAAGGGAAGTCATTTTGGCATTTTACTGCCAATAGATATGCCACATTAGTGCCACCTAGTACATTATATTTATTCTGCAGAAAGCTTTACCATACCTGAGTAAAGAGCCCTAGACTCTCCCTCCATTTGTTTAAGATAGCAGCTGCCATTTTAGCTTGGTCTCAGTAGCTTCCTGCTGCAGCTCTAGCCATTATAGCTCAGATTACACATTCCTAAGGGAGTGAGTTTTATGAATTCTTATGGGGGGGGAGCAGCAGAAGGGAGAGAGCTGCGCAGACTCTGGCCCCGGGAATGAAGGATTTTTCTGAGAGAGGAAGTCAGATATGGAAGAACATGTTTACAAAAAGGAGACAAGAAATCCTGTGTTTCTTTTGATAGAGGACTCAGTGCAGCGTTTCTGTGAGTGCTTATGGCTGTATTTACATAGACCTTTCTGCTAAAGCTTACTTAGTTTTTACTTTCTCCTTTAAACAAATTCTGTAGTGCCCACCAATTAAAATCCTTGTCCATAAAAACATAATTTTTTTAATCATAATGGTTTTGTGCTGTGGGTGTGTGGGCAGTAAAAAACATCTGTTTGCACAGAGATTTACAGCTTTTCCTGAGAGCAAATTTAATTTTCACATTTGCAGCCAAGTTCTCCGGAGCACAGGAAACCCATTTTCAGCCTTCTCAACTTTAGAACAATATTTGTAGTTAATTATCACAAAATATGGGGGGAAATGCAATTTCTTTATTTTTAACATTACACCAGATGACATGTTTTATGTCGGACTACATGGGGGGTAATATATCCTTATTGTAACATTTAAGCAGTAAGATAGGAGGCCAAAGGCAGCATGCTTTTCTATAGGTCACCAAACCCCAGCATATCTTTATATGTTACGGCAGAAGGTACAGGTATGGGACCTGTTATCCAGAATGCTTGGGGCCTGGGGTTTTCTGGATAAGGGGTCTTTCCGTAGTTTGGATCTCCATGACTTAAGTCTGCTAAAAATCATTTAAGTATTAAATAAACCCAATAGGCTTGTTTTGTCTCCAATAAGGATTAATTATATCTTAGTTGGGATCAAGTACAGGTACTGTTTTATTATTACAGAGAAAAGGGAATCATTTAACCATGAAATAAACCCAATAGGGCTGTTCTGCCCCCAATAAGGGGTAATTATATCTTAGTTGGGATCAAGTACAGGTACTGTTTTATTATTACAGAGAAAAGGGAATCATTTAACCATTAAATAAACCCAATAGGGCTGTTCTGCCCCAATAAGGGGTAATTATATCTTAGTTGGGATCAAGTACAGGTACTGTTTTATTATTACAGAGAAAAGGGAATCATTTAACCATTAAATAAACCCAATAGGGCTGTTCTGCCCCAATAAGGGGTAATTATATCTTAGTTGGGATCAAGTACAGGTACTGTTTTATTATTACAGAGAAAAGGGAATCATTTAACCATGAAATAAACCCAATAGGGCTGTTCTGCCCCAATAAGGGGTAATTATATCTTAGTTGGGATCAAGTACAGGTACTGTTTTATTATTACAGAGAAAAGGGAATCATTTAACCTTAAATAAACCCAATAGGGCTGTTCTGCCCCAATAAGGGGTAATTATATCTTAGTTGGGATCAAGTACAGGTACTGTTTTATTATTACAGAGAAAAGGGAATCATTTAACCATGAAATAAACCCAATAGGGCTGTTCTGCCCCCAATAAGGGGTAATTATATCTTAGTTGGGATCAAGTACAGGTACTGTTTTATTATTACAGAGAAAAGGGAATCATTTAACCATTAAATAAACCCAATAGGGCTGTTCTGCCCCCAATAAGGGGTAATTATATCTTAGTTGGGATCAAGTACAGGTACTGTTTTATTATTACAGAGAAAAGGAAATAATTTAACCATGAAATAAACCCAATAGGGCTGTTCTACCCCCAATAAGGGGTAATTATATCTTAGTTGGGATCAAGTACAGGTACTGTTATATTATTACAGAGAAAAGGGAAATCATTTTTAAAAATTAGAATTATTTGCTTATAATGGAGTCTATGGGAGATGGCCTTTCCATAATTCGGAACTTTCTGGATAACTGGCTTCCGGATAAGGGATCCCGTACCTGTACAATATTTCTTAAAACTTAAATTCATTTCAGTGAGTTATGTGACTCAAGTGGCCAAAACGGATTATAACTAATCTGACCTCATTGTGATATCATGAAGCAGTGTATAATAATATAGGGTTTTATATAGGGTTTTCAAGGCTCTATTCACAACTCTTACAGTTCCTGCAGTCACTTCAATGGAAAAGAGAAGTGGTTTATAATATAATCACATACTTCTCAAAGCTGCTAAAAAAACAGCTAATATTTTCCACTGAGGGTTTATGATAGTGGTTACAGCTTGTGTTAAAATTTCAGTTATTTTACCCTCGTACAGATATAGCCATTTATACTATAGTGCTCCAGGAGATTCATAGATGTCAGATGTACTGAACTAACGGCTTTTGTGTTGTGGTGAGAATTATTCTATGGCTTTGGCAATCTTAGCTGGCTCCTATGTAGTATATATACATGTCTACAGTCTGTGTATGTATATGTTATTATTCTAGTCTGACCCATTAATATACTATAAGTCTGACCTATTAATATGCTAGTTAGGTACACACATTGTGGAACATATATGGGAACACATTCTAGATATATAAGGTGTTCATCACAACATTGTACAGAATGTTTTGATGCATTTGTTTCTTTATGCCATAAAGAAACAAATGCATCAAAGCTTTCTGCACAATGTTGTGATGGAGACGCCAGCTTTATCCCTATGACATTTATATAGAACATCAGACTCGGAGACAGAGTTGGAAACCTGTCTTATGGGTCTTATTGGTCTTATTTCAGACTTCATTGTGTCTTGTTGTTATTAATAATGGTGTATTTGTTTCTTTATTCTTTACATGTTTTGTTTTACAAATCCCTCCATCTTTTCCATTGGTTAATTGATGGACTTTGTTCATTGCTGGGGTGTAGGTGTATATTTGTGTACTGTGTGTTGTTTATTTGGCCTATGTTTGTGCATGAAATGTGTTCTCTGCACTTGTTTGATATGTAATTAATGTGAGGTTTGTGAGTACCTGACAACTATACTGGTATTGTTTTTCTCCTGGAGCTTGGGAACTGGGCCCCATATGACTGTTGGCATGGTTTTTGTATGGTTGGCTATACATTATAAAGTTTTCTAATGTTAAGTTTTCATGATTTTAGGAGTTTTGCATGGATGATAAAATTAATTTACAAAAGGAGCATCTTCTGTTTATTATTGATACAGGAGGCATCTCCTGATGCCAGTTCTACAGTAGTACCCCAATTTTACATTTTCCATGGGGCCGCATAAAACAGTGCAAGATCCAGGAAAGAAAACATGGAGTTCACCTATGTAGGACTGGGAAAAAATGGTGTAAGCTCCGGGAAAATGTAAAATCCGGGGGCATAAAATCAGGGTTCTAATGTAGAACTGAGCAAAAATCCTCTTAAAGTAGAAGAAAAGGTAAAAGTAAGCTTTAGCAGAAAGGTCTATGTAAATACAGCCATAAGCACTCACAGAAACGCTGCACTGAGTCCTCTATCAAAAGAAACACAGGATTTCTTGTCTCCTTTTTGTAAACATGTTCTTCCATATCTGATTTCCTCTCTCAGAAAAATCCTTTATTCCCTGGCAGGTGTCTGCTCAGTTCTCTCCTGCTTCCGATTTATCTCCAATCTTAGGGGCAGATTTACCAAAACACGAATTCGAATCCCGAATGGGAAAAATTCGGATTGGAGACGAAAATATTGCGACTTTATCGTCGCCGTCGCAACGTTTCGTATTTTTCGTGACTTTTTCGTCGCTGTCACGACTTTTTTGTATTGAACAATCGTAAACGGCGGGAAAAACTTTCCAACTTTGCATGATTTTGGAAGCCTCCCAACTTTGCATGATTTTGGAAGCCTCCCATAGGAATAAATGGCACTCTGCAGCTTCGACGTGGCCCAAGGAAAGTCACGATACCGAAGCTTAAATGAATCCGAAACTTTCGTACTCGGCGCAACAATACGTTTTTTTCACGACGGCGACGAAAAAGTCACGAAAAATACGTGCAAGAAACTAAATAGTCGCGACGGAGACAAAAATTCACAAAAATACCGATCATTACGAAAAAACGCATTTGGAGCGTTCGTGGATTAGTAAATGTGCCCCTTAGTAAACACACCCCTTTATCTTCATCAACTGCCGAGGGAGTTACAGAGCCACTGATGGTGCTGATTTTGTGCCACTCCGACTCCCATTGTGAGATGGGAAAGACGTCCACATCATCTTCAGTAAGTAAAAAGGAAACTATCGTGTAAATGCTCTGTTTGTTACATATTGGAGCATTTTTCTATTCTTGGATAAAGGGCCCATTTTAAAATAAACCAGTTTGGTCCAAAATAGGTGCATTCTTCCATTCCAAGTCATCTATTCTCCACGTTGACCCATTTGCCTCGTTTGTGCCTGGGGAGCCAAACAGGTTTTCTTTCGATTGTTCAACTGACATTGACATTAGGTTTTTAAGGTGGTTTCCTTCTGCCGAATCTAATCAGGAAGTCTCTGCTTTTCTAAATTTCCAAATGTGTCGACGCTCTGCACACCTGCCTATCGAGCCGCGTGTTTTTCTGAGTAATTTGAAGATCTCGCTCTCTTGCATCTCCCTGAATTTTGCATTTTTTTTTTTTACTTTTAATCTCGCCATAGATCAAAATCAGGCCACATCAAAATATTGCATGAAAGTAGAATAGGGCTTTGAGTCTTTTTCTCACAGTAAAGTTCAGGATAATCTGATTCGTGGGGTTGAGATTGATGATAAAAATTAAGTCATTGTCCTTATTAACCGGTTTTATCGTCTACCGGAAGGTAACAAAGGAAACATTTTTTATTAAGACTAATTATTTAATATTCTGAGAAACGTTTTGCTGAAATTCCGAGTATTGAAATAAATATTTTGCACAGTAATTTGTCACTTTATAAATTTGCCTTAAATACATAGGAGGCATATTTATCGAAAATTAGTTTTCTCAAGTTGCAAATTCGCAATGTTCGCTAATTGATTGAAAAACACAAATTTCAAAAACTTGATCGATTTGAATTGTGAAAAAAAACAGGAGCAGAAAATTCAAAGGAAAATAAATTGGCTTGGACTAGTGATGAGTGAAATCCGTCCCGTTTGGCTTCGCTTGAAATCCGCTAAATCGCAGTTGATGCACCCATGCCCATTTTTACGCAAGCGCGCCTATTTGGCGTAACTGTGCCCAATCTGATGAGACTGTGCCTATTTTGCTGTGACGGCGACATTTTTTTTAAGCTTTCCGAAATGTCACGCCGCATTTTCACTGATGTTTCGTGAAGCAATTCACCAACAGAGAAATGCGCAAATTCGCGCCGAATCCATGCCTGACGAAAAAAATCTGTCCTCACCACCAAGGACAACTCCCATTGACTTCCCAGTTTGTAGATGATGAATTTTTCCATTTGAGTTTTTTGTGCTTAATAAATTGTAAACATTCTAATTTTGGAAACACGAATTTGAATTTGTGACTTTTGGTGGAAAAAAACTCCAATTTGAATGTTGATAAATCCGCCCCGGAGGTTATAGGTTATTCAAATTGAATCCCTTGTGTGGTGAGGATAGGCTTGCATAAAGTGGCCATACACATAGCGATAATATTATTGCTGTTATGTGTATGGGGGCCTGCCGATGCCGACCAATAGCCATGTTATATGGATATCTACACTTAGATGTTGTACCCCTTATCCGGAAACCCATTATCCAGAAAGCTCCAAATTACGGAAATGCCATCTCCCATAGACTCCATTTTAATTAAATAATTCACATTTTTAAAAATTATTTCCTTTTCCTCTGTAATAATAAAACAGTACCTGTACTTGATCCCAACTAAGATATAATTACCCCTTATTAGGGGCAGAACAGCCCTATTGGGTTTATTTAATGGTTAAATGATTCCCTTTTCTCTGTAATAATAAAACAGTACCTGTACTTGATCCCAACTAAGATATAATTACCCCTTATTGGGGCAGAACAGCCCTATTGGGTTTATTTAATGGTTAAATGATTCCCTTTTCTCTGTAATAATAAAACAGTACCTGTACTTGATCCCAACTAAGATATAATTACCCCTTATTGGGGCAGAACAGTCCTATTGGGTTTATTTTATGTTTAAATAATATTATTAGCAGACTTAAGGTAGGAGATCTGAATTATCGAAAGACCCCTTATCCGGAAAACCCCCGGTCCCGTACCTGTAAATCAAAAATCGGTGCTTAGTGGTGTCATTGATTACAATACCTTCAATCCTTCTATGTACGCCTTAGGGAAACTTCAGGAGCAGAGGAAGAGTATATTTCCCCAGTCCCCAAACCCGCAATGGTCACCCAAATTTCAACCCTAACCCGTCTGACCTAAGAATAAACCCCTGCATCACTAAAAACAATCCTATTTGGTTTATGGTTTAAATGATTTTATAGTAGACTCGTGATCTTAATTACAGAACGACTCCATATCCCAAAAGCCCCAGGACCCAAACTTTCTGGATAACAGGTCCCCATACTACTTTCTCGTAGTTATTAATAATTTCCTGAGGGTTTAATTAATGTTCTCCTTAATCAAAGCAGATCAATGTGGCAATTCATTCAAACTTGTTTGACTGCACTGAGGATTTGAGCACCATTCTGTGGGGTGTTAGAGCTCAGTTAACACAGCTCCGGATCTCTAGCATTGTGTCAGAATCACCATAATGCAATTATCAACTGCAGAGTCTTAAATCTGACAGGATCAATAGGACCAATCTATAATGAATCCGCAGCCCTTTTAATGGAACAGTATTACGGCAGAGCTGTGTAATGCTGAATTAATGAGTGGCAGGACATCTAAATCCCTAAATCCTGCACTTTATATTTATTTGGGGGGATTAGCTTCTCTTTAATATTAGATCTCTCTATTTCAAGCTAAAATATTGGCTTTAGGAGACTACTCCGCTGCCTATATAATTTGGGCGCTAAGTGGATGGGATTGTTTATTCTCCCCTAATGGAAGAGCGGACAGGTTTCGGCAAGCTGGGGGCTTTTGTGCTTAAATGGCTAGAAGTCTGTACAACAACGTCAGATCTTGCTTCTAAAGCCTGTGTGTATTGTACGGAACATGTTTACATTGAAAAGGAAGTGTGCGGGGGTGAGCCAAAAAGATTTCAAAGAACAAATAGACCTTTTACAACATATGTGAACAATTTTCTTTCAGTTGGTTTCTCTTCTTTTTTTTTTTTTTCTGGCTGGACTTTTTTGTTTAATATGCACTTTAAGAAAATACAAATTGTGCCCTAAATAAGATGTTTATGTTTTCATACTTTGCATTGCAGTGACTTTATCTAGAAAACATTTATAATGTATAAGATGAAAATAATTTTCTGCTGCATTGTTTGTTGTGACAACGCCTTCCTGTCGCCATTAATAATGTTTCTGTTTGTGTTAGTGGAACGGATCATTTTTTCCCCTCCGTCAACTGCCCCCTTGCACATAACTGGGCTGAGAAAACAAATTGCAGGTATGGGACCTGTTTTCCAGAATGCTCGGGAACTGGGGTGCGCGTATGGTGGATTGAATAGGCGACTTATATTTAGTGATGAGCGAAACGGCGAAAATGTAGTGCGGCAAAAAAAATTTGTCGTCCGCGGCTATTATTTTGTCACGCGGCTATTATTTCGTCACCCGTGGCTATTATTTTGTTGCCCGCGGCTATTATTTTGTCGCCCGTGGCTATTATTTTGTCGCGCGCCTATTATTTTGTTGGCCGCGGCTATTATTTTGTCGCACGGCTATAATTTAGTCGCCCGTGGCTATTATTTTGTCGAACTGCTATTATTTCGTCGCCCGGCTATTCTTTTGACGACCGCAAATTTTGGACGTGCGGCGAATTTTTTCATCCATTTCGCGAAACAATCCGCCAATGGCAAAGCGCAGAAATTCGCCGCGAATCCATGCCTGGCGAAACATTTCACCCATCACTACTGATATTGCCTTGGATATTGATCGGCTCGTCGATAAGGCGGGAAAAAAGTTGAAGGCACCCGAGAAAAGCTGCGTTTAGGGCTGATAGGGGTAGATTTCCTATTGTTTCTACCTCCATATGTGACGATTCCGCGACCAGTGATCGCAGGAAAGAACGTAATTGTTACGTGTATGGTCACCTTCTGAAACAACCGACCACGGGATCTTAACAAAAGCCCTGACAATGCTCTTGCAATAGATCTTGAGGGGGTAAAATGACTAAGTAGACACCTCAACACAAAGTCTGGCACCCATTGTTTACTCCATCCATAACTCGGCTCATTCATACATTTATGAAGAAACCACTTTCAGGTGAAAAAAAAAAACCCACCACAAAAATATCAATTATCAAAATTCATATCAATAACCAAATCAGCCCTATACCATGAACTGAAATACCACAGGGAGTTAAATATTGCAGCTGCCACTTCCCCCCCCATGCAAGTCGGATCAGAAGCCTTCACGCATTTTAGTCCAAATGGCAAGGAACTGGGGTGTAATTTGCTCTAAGTCGCAGTATCTTTTGAAAGCGAAGCTAAATGTACATACAAGTCGCTGTTGGTTCTAATGGAACGGTTTTAGTTCTCGTTGCTTCTGTTTGGAGATCTTGATCCCCAGTTTAATGTTATGAATCATCTGGTGGAACAGGAGTGTGACATGTTTGGCATTGGTTGGTATCGGTTACATAATAACGACTGGAAAGCATAGCCGCTTTATTAATACATGCACATTACTAGCCATATTGGATGTCACTTCTCCCCCGCGCTGTCTGTCAGGTGCCGGGACAGTAATAGTGAGTTTGCTATATAATATAATATAGTGTTACTGTTTCTTATAGCCGGGCACATTTTTAACCACACTGAGCCCATGCCCCATACTTTTTGATTGACGAGCATAGGGATATAATAACAAAACTAAATACAGTTATCTGAGATTAGACTTCAGCTCGATCCAGCTCTGCAACTGCAATGACTGTGTCTGTATCTACAGGGCTACTATCCCAAATAACTGGGTTATTAGCCTACTGCCCACCTGGCTCTGCCAACTAAGTACTGTGAAAAGGAAACAAAATTTCAACCAACTTTGAAATATATATAAATTATGATTTAATGGTTTTTCATGTAATAATATGGTTTGGAACAGTTCCTTAAGCCCTGCCCCCTGCTGATCTGGCTGACTACTTTGGGACTTAAATAAAATGTAACAGTAGTCGCCTGTCCTCAGCCTGCCTTCAGCCTGCATCCTCCCAATCCCACAATTCCCTGCACTCGTGATGTCAGTAAGGAAAGAAGTGCAATGCATTGTGGGTTATGTAGTTTCTGCGTGCTGTCTGTAAGCTGTGGAGATGTTGTTACAATTTGTAACATCAATGTTTTAGTCCCTCCTCCCCTGCCAGGATTTCAAATTATGCAGAAAGAGAAGAACTGGTTTGCAGCTGGATTTCAGCATATAAACATGGTTTTTATTCCTACTTTTTGAAGGAACAGGTTACAGTGATAGGGATATTAGGGGTTTCTGTGTTGGGTGGGGCTCTTTAACAAGCTTTGGTTCAGTAACCGGCGCTCCCTCATTGTGTACTGCAGCTGCATTTTTACGCCTGAAGTTTTTTAATGAATTTGTCTTTTAGACTTAAATCAGTTACCATGTAGATATGTGCAACAGCGCCCCCTGGCTCTTACCTCAGTACAGCCTATTGCTCAGTCCAAGGGGAACCAGCAACCCCCCAACTCCAATATAACCATGAAATTGACTGGCACAACAAGACCATGTGATGCAGACAAGTCCCTTGCATTTATTTAGTAAAATATAATGTTTTAGGGGGGGGGAAGGCAGTTCCGTCTGTTTACGGCAGGTCTAAGGTGGCGGATAGTGCTGGCGTAATTTTAGGTGTTTGGTGTAGAAACAAAAATTGGTGCAATTAGCTCTTAGTAACCGAATATTTCTATGATCCGTATGGTTCTAAATCATAGGAAAGTGCAACAACGACTTCTTTACACCATTTACTTTCCACCACTATTTTTTGCCTCAAGTATTTTACACACCTACAAATAATTGTCCTTACAAGTAATTTTACCTTTGAGAACTGTACAAATGTTCTGTCATTCAGCAGTCGGAGCTCGGTGTGGCTGTAATGTGCGCTAATAAGCCAATTTCTGTCACTTGGCTGCAATCACATCTGTGTATGTAAAAACATTAATATGTTCAACACTCTCGGTAATGTTCTTCTCCTGATTATGTAATTAAAAGCCTCAGTGCCATTAGTAAAGGAAACTCCACCCAAATAAAGTCTATACATTTAAAATGTATATGTCAATGTCAACTATAGTAGAAAACTCTTCCCCAGCCTGTGGAAGTATAGACTCCAGCCCATTGTGAAAGATGTTTGTGCCCCGGCTCTAGTAATACAGGTATGGGATCCGTTATCCAGAAACCTTTTATCCAAAAAGCTCTGAATTATGGAAAGGTCATCTCCCATATATTTCTCTGTAATAGAACAGTACCCTGTAGACTTTCCATATTACGGAAAGACCCCAGGTCCTGAGCATTCTGGATAATAGGTCCCATACCTGAACTGACATATTTTTGGGGTACCGTTCTGTATGTTGCTTGGAATGACTTGTTCTCAGTTAGGGTTGCCATCTGTCCAGTTTTGACCCGGACAGCCTGGTTTTCGGAAGGGCTGCCTGGGTCATAAACTCCTGCCCGGTTTCCCTAATTAGGGAAACCGGGCAGGACTCATTGACGCAATGATCGGGCAATCGCAGATCACAGTGTCATAGCCCCACCCCTGTGATGCCACAGCCCCGCCCCCTGCCTGACTTTCTTAAGGTGCCCATACACGTGAAGATTCGCTGGCTTGGCGAGGTTGCCCTGGGACCAAATGATTGAATTATAATGGCGGTAATGGGGCAGTCAGTTCGGGGACCGCATCAACGAGCCGATGTGGTCCCCGATTCGACTGAATCTTTTAACCTGCCCGATCGATATCTGGCCAATTTCAGGCCAGATATCGATAAGGTATGGCCGTCGTTTCTGCCCCTACACGGGCCGATAAGCTGCCAAATAAGGGACTGATATCGGCAGCTACTATTGGCCTGTGTATGGGGACCTTTAGTTGGCAAAGGTGGCAACCCTAATCTCAGTAGAGTTTTATTTCAACTTCACAGTGCAGAGTATTTTAATACAATTTTCTCTAAATTCACATGTACAAAAAAAGAAACCAAATCTAAGCGCTGATCTTCATATTTGTCTTTCTTAACATGTTCTTAATTTGTGAAAATGTCGAAAATGTGAAACATATGGGAAAATAGGCAATGTTTTTTGAAGCGGCTTTGAGAAAGCGGAGATGTCGTACATGGCACTGCAGTATCTGTTTATTTAGAAGGGCTTGTGAGTTCCACTCAGCAACGGTTTGTAAACACGCAAGCAGTATTTATGGGACTGACAGAATTTATGAAAAATGAGGCAGATTGATCGCAGTTCAGATAATATTCTCAAGCCTCGCATGGATGCAGTTTATTTTTTACTGTATGTGAAATTAATAGCACTTAGGCATACAGCAAAAGCATGGGGTAAATATTTGGATGGCGGGTCTTGTTGTGAAATGTCCCGTTTCGTGCTTGGTTTAAGTAAAAGCAACATATTTATTTTGGATCTGCAACTGACTAAAATGTGTGGGTCATTTCAAGTTACAGTAACAAGCTATAGGCATGGAAAACAAGGGCAGTCTGGGTTTCAAACTGGACCCAATACCTTCAACCCAGTCTAGAAAGTTCTGCATTTGACAGGGTGTGGAGCTTTCTATACCTAGTACAGGTATCGGACCCCTTATCCGGAAACCCATTATCCAGAAAATTCAGAATTACGGAAAGGCCATCTCCCATAGACCCCATTATAAGGAAATAATCCTAATTTTTTAAAATTATTTCCTTTTTCTCTGTAATTACAAAACAGCACCTTGTACTTGATCCTATCTAAGATGTAATTAATCCTTATTGGATGTAAAACAAGCCTATTAATTGATTTTTAGCAGACTTAAGTCATGGAGATCCAAATTACGGAAAGTTCCCTTATCCGGAAAACCCCAGGTCCCAAGCATTTTGGATAACAGGTCCCATACCTGTACTCAGTATATGGTTTCATATTTATTTTCCATCTGAAATAATTTATCTCTTTCTCAAATTATATTGATGATGTGTTTTTGTAGTAGATGAATAAGTGTAAACATCATATCTAACACCCCCCAACCATATTAAACCACTACATTATTCCATTGCCCATATCCGCCCTAACTGTTCTTTGAGTCGATAGCTATGCCAACAGTCCTCCCTGTCCGGTATGATTATTGCCATTTTCTAAATGAGACTGAAAAGACTTGTGTAGCAAAATTATGTCTCAATTATGTCTCAGACAAGGGTGGGAAGTGATGTTTTCTAAATGTTACTGACCAAACAAAAATAAAATAAAAGCCCAGACGCCCTATTTATAACGTAATTGTATGACGGGTTTACAAAGTACAGTAATTAATGATGGCAGTATCCCTTTAATCCCATTAATGGTAGCTGCGCTTTATCATTCTTGAAATCTCGCACTTGTTGGGCTTTTTCCTCGCCCTCAGATCTTGACATTGAGATTATATATTGCGTTTGTATTACAGACCTTGTTTCCTATTTCCCTGTTGCTTTGCTGGAAGTGAAGGGCATGGAGAAACTTTGATGCATTTCTTTTTGTCCTTGTGTTTTTTATTGCCATTTGGTAAGAGGGGGGGGGGAGAAATAAAAAGATCCTGCGCTTTGTCTCTGCAACTCTAGAACAAGAGGCGAATAGGCGAACTTTCTGTTCCTGACAATATACTTAGTACAATGGAGTTTAGTTTCTGTTTTTTTTAAGGTTATTATTTGATTATAGCAATTATATGCCATCATGTTCTTCAGCTTTGTGGGAGTGAAAAGCAGCAATAAATAAATGTAATCGCATGGTACAAAAGTAAAATAGGGAATGGCCAAGCTTGCAGCCTGCTGCCTGTTGTGCACTGAGGTGAAAAAAGCTTCTTCAGTTGTGTTTTTGTGCTTACAATTGAAGAAAATAACAATAAACTATTCCCTTTCCAGTTCTTCAGATGTAGGTGAGAATATACTCACTTGTAGATAAGAAAATGGTTGCTAATGGGCAGTTTTTAGGATAATCAGATGTATGATTGGGAGGAATTTAGTTGGGCATAATGGGTGTCGGGGTGGTTAAAGTTGCCCCGTGGGAATGTTTACCTGTTATAGTTCAAGCCACCTTTGAAGGTCTAAGATTTTGGAGGTGGTTTGTTCCAAGAATATTGAGGGTAGAAATCCGTGTTAATCCCCCCAACTTGCTGTAGTTCTTGTTGAAGCCACTCACTTATTACTACTCCAGATCCTACAGAGTGGAGGGGACAAGCCCTACAGCAGGGATCCCCAACCTTTCTTACTCGTGAGCCACAGTCAAATGTAAAAAGACTTGGGGAGCAACACAAGCACCATAAAAGTTCATGGAGGAGCCAAATAAGGGCTGTGATTGGCTATTAGGGGCCTCTATGCACCCTATCAGCTTACAGGGGGCTTTATTTGGTAGGAAATCTTGTTTTTATTCAACCAAAACTTGCCCCCAAGTCATGAATTCAAAAATAACTCCCTGGTTTGGGGGCACTGAGAGCAACACCCAAGGGGTTGGGGAGCAACATGTTGCCCCTGAGCAACTGGTTGGGGATCACTGACTTACAGTTAGGAAATCAACTTAAACCTTTAACACATAAAGCTATCAACTTGAGATCCAGTCATTTTTTAGCAGATGCCTCACCTGAGGCAAGATGGCCTCCCCCAGTCATACATATGATTATTAGAATGAAATAAAGCTGTGTTCTTTATACACTGTGATGGTATGTATGTATGTATATCTTTATTTATAAAGCGATACTTATATACGCAGCGCTGTACAGTAGAATACATTAATACAAACAGGGGGTTATTAAGATAATAATAGATAAATACAAAGTATAACAATAAATAAATACAAGATACAGTTACAGTTGCAATAAGTTAAGAATCAATGACACAAGAGGATGGAGGTCCCTGCCCCGTAGAGCTTACAATCTAGGTAAGCCCTTATAACTTAAGGAGGTTATGCTATAAAAGGCACTAAGTTTGCCCAGGAGCAGTAACATGGCAACCAATCAGCAGGTAGAATTTACTGGTCACCTGTTTAAAAAGCACACATCTTATTGGTTACTGCTACTGGGCAAACTTATTTTATGTTAAGTGCTTAAGTTTTGGGTGTTTTTTTTACATCATAGGCCCCTCTCCTTTTGAATAAACAACATTAAAACCCTAACTGTACAATCTATGATCCCAAATATGGCCTCAACCCTTGATCAGAAAATGATTGGCTAGTGAAAGAAAGGGAAATGGTGGCTACAAACCCCACTGTTCTACTTTTTTTTGTCAAATATGTAGAAGCAGAGCTGTCTCTGGGAGTGCGGTAGGTTTGGTTGGGGGGGTGCATTCTGCAGGTCCTTAAGATGTAAAAAGAAAAAAAAAAAAAATTCTCCTTTTAAACCAATTCAGTTTTTCCCTTTATAGCACAGTAGAGGAAATGCAGTTTGGAACTCCTTTTGATTTCCTGGAGGGAATGTTTCCACGGATGAGAAAACCCAGTAGCCGCTTAAGCCTTTAATTATTTACTCAGAGCAAAACAAAAAAATACATAATTTAATCGCATTCTATAAAGACATTTAAGTCTGCAAATCAAATAAAAACCTACTACTAAAACAGATGTAAAACCTTCCATTGCTGTTTTCGGAATCAAGCAATAAATAAAGGGAAGTTTTTTCCCTTACATCAAGCAGGAGATGTTTCTACTCTTTCATCTTCGTGAATGTCAGAGTCGGAGGGTTTATCGCTAACAAAGGCTTCCAGCGTCCTTTTTGCTGTTTTCCAAATTAAACCCTTTTTATATTTAATTGGATAAATAGAAACTTGTTTAATTTTGGTAAAGTCGGCAACTTCTTCCATTGTTTTGTATCTGTATTCCGTCAATTGCTCAGTTGCAGCAAGGAAAATGTCGTTTCCTGATAGAAACTGTAGAATTGTCCATCTGGGTTGATCTCATTGGCTACTTTGCTTTAACTTGTAAAAGAAGAAATCACCTTTTTATTTAATTTTTTTTTTTTGTACGTGGCCACTTCAAAAAAAGCTGCTTTTATTCTCTATCTATAACTGAAGCGAATGAAAGAAATGAGTGACTTTGAAATCTGTCATATGCACAGCCCTGTAGGTGTTCATTTTTGATAATGGCTCAGCGTGCTTAGCACTGACAACTTCCTCTGTACTGGTGTTAATGGAACAGAAAAAAAAATTGCCACTGTTTAAAATTAACCTCTGTGTTGTATGTGTTCCACTGCAAATGTATGTAGCTCTTAATTATATTATATATATATATATATATATATATATATTATTAATTATAGACTTAAACCAAAGACGTATCCTTATAAACGGTGCTTAGTGATGTCATTGGTTATAATAAGTGGTTAGTTATGTAATTTATGTCACATGACTCACTGAAACTTGTGTATAATAATAATAAAGTACCTCCTATAGAAAAATGAGTAACCTTAGAGTATTAGGACCTGTATAAAAGCACTCGGCCTTTGACCTTACTCTTTTATGTGCTCATGGAATGTCTTGGTGACGTAGAAATGACTTCTTTCCTTCAATGTCTCACAGAAATGGTCCTTATAACCTCTCTTTATTATATCTTTATTTATAAAGTGCTACTTATGTACGCAGCACTGTACAGTAGAATACATTAATACAAACATGGGGTTATTAAGATAATAATAGATAAATACAAAGTATAACAATAAATACAAATAAATACAAGATACAGTTGCAATAAGTTAAGAATCAAAGACACAAGAGGATGGAGGTCCCTGCCCCGTAGAGCTTACAATCTGCCTGGCATAGCCGCAGGTATCAGTCTGTACTAAGGATGCACCGAATCTACTTTTTCCGATTGGGCCGAACCCCAAATCCTTCGTAAGGATTCGGCCGAATACCCAACCTAATCTGAATCTATACTAATTAGGTTCCGGAAGGGTTAAACATCGCAGTGTGCTATTCGTGCTGTGTTTACGTGACAAAAAGTCACACAATTTTTAGGATTCGGATCGCCCAGGAGCATGGATTCGGGCAAATCCAAATCCTGCTGAAAAAGGCCGAATCCTGGATTCGGGGCAATCCATAGTTTGTGCCCTTTTGTACCCCCTTTATAACATATTTAACATCAACTGGCCGTTCCATGACCATATAAAAGCACAAGGCCAAAGGAAAACCCTAGTTCTGCACAGTAACACCATTCATTTTCATAAGCAAAAGGTGATTTATTTATTTATTTATTTAATGGGGGGCTAATAATAATAGTAAGCGAAGTCGTCCATAGTATCATAGGGCAAGTTACATGTATAATATCCCAGCACATAGCAGGTTAAATGTGGTAGTAGTTTCATATAAAATACCCCAGAAAACATTCAAGGTAAATGTAATGGCAATTTAATTAATAATGTCCCCTTAATGCATGGTAGGATAATTATAGTACAGGTATCAAACCCGTTATCCAGAAAGCTCCGAATTACGGAATGCTCGTCTCCCATAGACTCCATTTTAATCAAATAATTCAAAATTTTAAAACTGATTTCCTTTTTCTATGTAAAAATAAAACAGAACCTTGTAATTGATTCCAACTAAGATATAATTACCCCTTATTGGGGGCAGAACAGCCCTATTGGGTTTAATTAATGTTTTATTGATTTTTTAGTAGACTTAAGGTAATGAGATCCAAATTACGGAAAGACCCCTTATCCGGAATACCCTTGGTCCCGAGCATTCTGGATAATGGGTCCTATACCAGCTTCTTGTATAATGTGTATAAAGAAGTGCCAATCCCTTGCATAATACCTACATCCTGTGCAATAAGTAGTGTCCCAATTCTTAACAATAGAAAGTAGATCCGGAGTCTGTAGGTCCATACACATTTGGTGAGGAAGGGAACATTGGGCAGAAGGCTTTATTACTCCTCATCTTCTGTACTAAGGATGTGGAATTTTGCTGCCCGGCCAAATCCCAGGTTTTTTGGATTTAAACAGATCCAGTCTGGTTAATCTCTAAATAAATTATACAGCAATAAACCCTCTGATATGGGCACATTTTGGCTAAATTGCCAGAAATATTTCTCAGAAGGCAAAGTACCTAAAAATAGAAAGTGAATTTTTTAACAACCAGTGTTTGAATTTAATTATTTATGCCAAGTACATGATTTGCTGAAATTGGAAGCAGCGAGCTGCTCTGGTGCCAGATATGCCCGGACACGATGTCTTTTTGGATAATAATTATGGAATATTTATTTTGCAAAAGGGAAAGCTCTGGACTATGTTACTTTTGAAGAAGCCTTGGTTTTAATACACTGATTCTGCAACAATAATAAAACATTCAAAAGGGCGGATTGTTCCCAAAACTTGCTTAGTATTAAACAGATGTTTTATACAGTGTGCTCAAACTGTATCATAGGGAATAATGCACCCCCTATTGTAAAATATAAGGATATTAGGGTTGCAGGTTTAGTTATACAGGTCAGGGAACTCTGAGTATCACTCATGTATTTTAAGGGATAATGTACCCCCTACTGTAAATGATAAGGATATTAGCAGTCACGGAGGGGTTCTGTGCCCATATAAAGGCACAAGGCTGCAGGCTGAGTTATACAGGGAACTCTGAGTATCACTCATGTATTATAAGGGATAATGTACCCCCTACTGTAAATGATAAGGATATTAGCAGTCACTGATGGGTTCTGTGCCCATATAAAGGCACAAGGCTGCAGGCTGAGTTATACAGGGAACTCTGAGTATGTGAATAATTCAAATTTAGTTTTCTACTCATCATTTTCATTAGGTCTACAAACTTTCAAAAAAAACCTGAAAATCTCAAATTGAAAAAATTGCTAAAATTTTGCCTATGACAACTCCAACGGACTTCTACATGAACTCGCAAACTTTTAGATGCTGACGTTTTTCATGTTTTTTGTACTTAATCAATGCCAAGCATTCAAGGTTTGGGTGTATCTAGTAACCCGCAGTTTAAGAACAAATATCTGATTAGTTGCTATGGGTTACAAGACCTAGTATAAACCCTGCACCTTGTATTACCAAACCCCAGAAGCTTCAGGAAAACCGTTAAGCCGTTATTTTTCCAAAACATCTCATCTTTGCACAACACGACCTGTTACCTCAAAGCACAAAATGTTATTTTGCTGACATTTCTGTTTAAATTCAGTTACAAGCCCCTTTTCACCACTCTTTCACCATTATCTTTATCAGGCAAAACGTCTGACTTCATTCTTTAGATATTTGGAGCTTGTGGTTTGTGCTTGTTTACTGACCGAGAGCAGCGTATCAGAAAATTGTCAGCGTGCTGCCCGGGATATAATTTGATGTACATAAGGAAAACATTAAAGCTATATTTTCCGTGATGCTATGCAGTATAAATAGTTGAACAGTAAATCAATTCATTATGTAGGTCTATTTTTACAGAGCCAAGTTTAAAGGTTTTTCTTCTTTTTTAAACAGACCAATATTTCCACAGTTAACGTTTAAGAGATGCATATTTGACCCGTGATGTCAGCAGTGACCCATAATGCCTTTGCCATTGCGGAAAGTTAGCCCCCTGCCATTTTGCAGTTATTCTACTTACATGAAGGGATTCAATAACAACATATCGGCTCAGATGATGTGACGAGTAGTCGAGGGGAAGGGGGTGCGGGTCATGGAAGGTTAATAGAATTATAATACGCACAAGCAATGAACAACCTGTGAACTCGAATTATAATTGGTGCTTGGTGATATCATCAGTTATAATTGGTGTTTAACAACATCCCTTGTGTTGTATGACTCACTGAAACCTGATTGTGATAAGGAATAATGGATGACCTGCTCAAACGTATAATATTAGAAGCTGCATTGGGGTTTCATGATCTTTTTAAACCCCCTTCAGGTTTTACACGAACCTAACAATGAACTTCTAGTCTAATTCAAAATCTGTATTCTAAAATAGAATATGGCTACACATTGGTTTTTCATATAATAAGCTTACTGTACCAGCCCAGAAGTTCAACAGTCCTATAAAAGTGCCAAAATATTAGGTACCCCCCAGTTAAGGTTGCCGATATTTTACTGGCCTATCCGATAAAACACCTGTCAAGGCCAGGGGCGGTATTACAGATTTCCAGGTAATTCAAGCTGCTGGTAAATTTGTAATACAGGTATAGGACCCGTTATCCAAAATGCTCGGGACCAAGGGTATTCCGGATAAGGGGTCTTTCCATAATTTGGATCTCCATACCTTAAGTCTACTAAAAAAATCAGTAAACCATTAATTAAACCCAATAGGATTGTTTTGCACCCATTAAGGATTATTTATATCTTAGTTGAGATCAATTACATGGTACTGTTTTATTATTACAGAGAAAAGGGAATCATTTAACCATGAAATAAACCCAATAGGGCTGTTCTGCCCCCAATAAGGGGTAATTATATCTTAGTTGGGATCAAGTACAGGTACTGTTTTATTATTACAGAGAAAAGGGAATCATTTAACCATGAAATAAACCCAATAGGGCTGTTCTGCCCCCAATAAGGATTATTTATATCTTAGTTGGGATCAAGTACAGGTACTGTTTTATTATTACAGAGAAAAGGGAATCATTTAACCATGAAATAAACCCAATAGGGCTGTTCTGCCCCCAATAAGGATTATTTATATCTTAGTTGGGATCAAGTACAGGTACTGTTTTATTATTACAGAGAAAAGGGAATCATTTAACCATGAAATAAACCCAATAGGGCTGTTCTGCCCCCAATAAGGGGTAATTATATCTTAGTTGGGATCAAGTACAGGTACTGTTTTATTATTACAGAGAAAAGGGAATCATTTAACCATGAAATAAACCCAATAGGGCTGTTCTGCCCCCAATAAGGGGTAATTATATCTTAGTTGGGATCAAGTACAGGTACTGTTTTATTACTACAGAGAAAAAGGAAATCGGTTTTAAAATTCTGAATTATTTGATTCAAATGGAGTCTATGGCAGACAGGCTTTCCATAATTCGGAGCTTTCTGGATAATGGGTTTACGGATAAGGGATCCTATACCTGTACTCTTAAGCTTGGGCACTGGCCTGCCCCCGATCTGCCCCATTGTGGCTTATGCCTCCCTCAGGCCGTGGCCACAGTATTACTCCATCCATTTAATGTCATCAGCCCACCCATATGATGTCATCAGCCCACCCCTTTTGTGCCCTTCCCCTAGCTGCTGATACTCCTGATAGGAGGAAACCGCACCAGGCTCTGAAAGAGCTACTTAAGTCCCGCTCCGGCATCTCCTAATTTACCTCGATTTTCATCCCATTGGTGTTTGGCATCTGTACATGCACAGAAGTAGATGCGGAGCTACTGGGGGAATCTTTGGAATCACAAATATGTTGAGCTTTAGTCCCAATGTCTTTAGAGAAAATGCCTTTAGAGAAATGCCCAAAAGTACTTGTGCCGATTCTTGACTTTAATGAAAACCAGCTGTACTGGAGGTTTCCAAGTCAGTGGGAGATGTTACATGGAGTGGTTGCTCCCTGTGCTATAGGCCTAAAGCAGGGGTGGCCGGACTCGGTCTGGTCGCGATCGACCGGACCGACGCGGAATGCCGAAGTGCAGCGTGAATGTGTACATACGGGACGCAGCACCCCCGGCTTGATCTCGGTCCACCAGAAATCTACGGGGGATTGACTGGTGGACCTCGATCGACGTATTGGCCACCCCTGGCCTTGAGTGTATAGCAGAGAGGACATTTTGACCTGCCATCTAGTGGAAGACACCCAGATCTGCCCTTCACGGTTCCTGGTGCACCTTAACCGTTGACAGTTGGATCTTCATGTCAAAACAGGGTGATTTGTCCACTATCACCATTCATGTTTAATGCCGGAGTGCAATGGCAGGCAGATGCCCCCTGTGATGCTAATTAAAAAGTGGCACACTAGACATTTTATCCAGACTACTTAGAAATGCGGCCATGGAAAACATCCAGTGTGCCAGTGGCCTATGGTGGCTATCTTCTTTCTGGAGGTAATAGATAAGAATGCAGAGAGGTGTAAAGCAGTAAAATTAATAGTGTTCCTTTAACAAAGGATGTGGAGTGGAAAGACAATTAAACCTAGTAGTGTTTAACATGATGAAGGTGTGTCGTAGTGAGCAGGATTATACCATGTAATACAATCCCTTGCCTCTCTTTATGCACGACTGCATAAAGCTGGTGTAACAGTTTATTATTGTAAAATTAGCACAGCATAGCATGGAGCAGGCTGGGAAGCGTGCCAGGAGAAATAGACAATGAATAGTTATACAAGGTTTTCAAGAAGAACACAAGCGCCCTGTATTTTCTTCTCAATTATCTGCCGTCTTTAATATCTTTCTTTTTATTGTGATTGCGCCTCTGCTTGAAGGAACACCAAAGTGAAAATACATGTTTTTATTCCTGTTGTGAAAGGGCATGTCGAAACATACCTGAACGGAACTTTAATGGATCATAAACTGTATTTATAATTAATTGTTCATTGTGCGTTTAGTTTCAGTTAAATAGGGCTGTATCTTATAATGGCATAATGTACTGTATATTTCTTACTGCTGAAAGCCTATCACAGCACCCCTAGTGGTCATGAACTGAAAAAATCTGTTTGTTGTTCCTGAACTGTATGGCGCCCTCCAGTGGCCCCAGCAGCAGATGAGGGCTACCTTGTCCTTAATGGTTTTTGAGCTTTAACAATATTTGCAAGGTTTGGGGAGGGAGGAATAATAGGAATTTGACCCAAATACTGCCCACAAAGGGGTGCTGAACCCCCAAAAATTATAACCCATTACTATAGAGCAATATGTTTGCTCCATTTATTTGTAAAAACACGTAGTACTATCCTATTAACACAATGATGCTGTTATTTCTAACCAAATATTTAAATGTCAGCAAATGCAAGCAAGAACCGGTTTATGTGCAGGCTATGTCTTCTTTCAGGGGTTGTTAAATCGTCTGTTTTGTTTTTTTCCTGCGAGCCTGAGAATGCTTACTGCTGGAAAACACAGCACACACGCTATTAATTATCCAGCGAGGGCCAGTGACATAAACTCTTTTAATGTTCTGTTTGTCTGTACTTGTACTTGACTTGCTTTGGAAGCTGTAGAACCTTTTACAAATAAGCTTCCCTCCATAGCCAGGGAAGGCTCAGAATTAAAGAGGTGGCGCTAGGATAGATGAGCGGAGTGGATAGGTGGGATGGGGTTAATGATTCCAAAACACTGGGAATGCTGGTTGGTACTCGTCCATGAGAAGACTTTAGAAGCCTACTTGGCAACTTAATGTTAGCCTGTTAGTGCTTGCCATTCCTGATTGCTATATTTGATTGTGGCTTGCTCAGGTAATTGAATTGGCATGAATGCAGGGGGTCTGCAATGGCTCCCTCCATGTGGATCAGTAGCCCAAAGCCCTAACCGGACTTTCCACCTGGGTGACCAAACCAATCAAAGAAATACTAATATAGTGACTTGGCCATTCCTGTCTTTCAATGAGTAATTTGCTTTAGCTTTATTCTACCAACAGCTGGGTGTTAATATTTATTTAGGTTAATATCTCTGTCAATTACCAGAGGGTTTCCTTTATTTTGAGAGTTTGAGTTTTTTCTGGGAATTAGTGGAGGGTCCCAATAATGCAGAAATATAGAGGTAGGATGGCTTGGGAGATAAATTCCATAAACTGGGGTTCTCCACCCTGTGCCCTACAGCTGTATGAGGGATGATAGGAATTGGAGTGGAACAACAGCTACAGGGTTGTAACATGGAAATCCCTGATTTAGGGACTAACGTACCCTATATTGTAAAATTGAGGGATATTACTAATCACTAAGATATCTATGACCAGGGCTGTATTTATATATAAGCACCCATGGGCCTGTGCCTAGGGTGGCAACCCTCGAGTGCCTATATAATCAATAACGTTTAAAAAATGAAAAAAATAAACCCTCCACAGCCACTGCAGGGTATGGAGCAATTTTTCCCCACCACATGTATAGGAAATTATATCCCACACAGCCATGTGCATGACGTCACTTCTGCCCTTGGGGGGCTTACTTAGGTCCAGGCACTAGTAAGGGAGGCACTAGACCTAAATACAGGTATGGGACCTGTTATCCAGAACTCTCAGCACCTGGGGTTTTCCAGATAAGGGGTCTTTCCGTAATTTGGATCTCTATGCCATAAATCTGCTAAAAAATCATTTAAACATGAAATAAACCCAATAAGACTGTTCTGCCCCCAATAAGGGGTAATTATATCTTAGTTGGGATCAAGTACAGGTACTGTTTTATTATTACAGAGAAAAGGGAATCATTTAACCATTAAATAAACCCAATAGGACTGTTCTGCCCCCAATAAGGGGTAATTATATCTTAGTTGGGATCAAGTACAGGTACTGTTTTATTATTATAGAGAAAAGGGAATCATTTAACCATTAAATAAACCCAATAGGGCTGTTCTGCCCCCAATAAGGGGTAATTATATCTTAGTTGGGATCAAGTACAGGTACTGTTTTATTATTACAGAGAAAAGGGAATCATTTAACCATGAAATAAACCCAATAGGACTGTTCTGCCCCCAATAAGGGGCAATTATATCTTAGTTGGGATCAAGTACAGGTACTGTTTTATTATTACAGAGAAAAAGGAAATCATTTTTAAAAATGTGAATTATTTGATTATAAATGGAGTCTACGTGAGATGACCTTTCCGTAATTCGGAACTTTCTAGATCATGGGTTTCCGGATAAGGGGTCCAGTACCTGTACTTCCTTGTCTATGACCATATAAATGAATGTGAACTCCATCAAGGTGGCTCTTAATATCCTCATATATTACAACAGGGGGTACATTATTTTTATAATATTTACCTTTCCATGAGTAATGTGACTCAAGGTCCGTCACTAAATACTGATTACAGCCAATGACATCACTGAGTACCGTTTACAGTTACAATGATATTTACAGCTTATTCAAGGCTCTTGTGAATCATCATGAAAAGATAATTACCATTCCCATTTTTTGGTAATGGACCCCCCCAGGGCCCATACCCTGTCCAACATAGTGTACCAGCAGCCATAGAATGAGTGCAGAAGGCATTGTGTAGAAGTGCTTGTAGAGTTGCCTCTGTTCTCCTGTTTGGCGCTGGCCGCAGCCTTATTTTGCAATCAATATGAAAGCTTTACTTTAAAGTTCTAGAATGTCACGGTGGGAGAAATCTTTTGTAGCTGCAGTTCTGTTCAGCTTCATTTCAAAACCTCATTTTTTTTCATTGATCTTCCTCCAGTTATGATCTAGCCTCTCTTCCTCGCCGGGCTTCTGGCACGTGACCTCATTAGCATTTTATTGATGTTATTTTTTCCAGCCGGTGAGGTTACATAGATGTAGAATTGCTTCAGCAAAAGAAAAAGTACATTTTGTACAGTACATTCAGCTCATTCAGCCATTACGTTAATTGTACGGCATGTGGAATTTTTGTCTTTCTTTCTTTTTTTTTTTAATTTCCTTCTGATATTTCTATGGGTCTTAGGGATAAAAAAATAAAAAAATCCAGCAGGCAAGATGTTGAGCAGCGAGATAGTAACAAATCAGTTGGAAAAGGTTAGTAAATAATTAAAATGCTTGATGTGATGAGAGGATCTGTAATTCTTTCATTACTGTAGAAACATAATAAGTGAAGGAATGTTTTTTTTTTTTCTGAAGAAGATATTACAAAACAACAAAAGGGATTATGCAATATGATTACATTTGCAATGATTATCTTTGCTCAGTAAAAATTCCAGCAGTGATTAAATGCCAAGAGAAGCTGCTTGAAATGTCATCAGTTGCTCCCATTAAACCCTGCTAGGTCCGACTGCCTAAGCGAGTGACGAATGCAATGGTCCCGGCTGGTGGGCAGCGCAACACACTTTGTAGGCCGTCGGTTAGGTTAATTGCTTTAATTTGTTATCCACAGTTCATATTAAGGTTGCTATGTACTGACTAATCCTGTTGGTATCTGACCCATCAACCTGGGGGCCAAACTGGCCTATACCACATGAGTGGCCATACAAGGTAAGGCCACATTTATCTTGCTGTGGCTCATCTTCATTTCCTCTGGCTGACGTGGTTAATTGAAAGGTTACAGTTTCAATCAACGAACTGACCGATAGCTATGGAATGCAAATATCGGTCTGGTTGCTACGGTCAATGTGCGTATACTGAAAACCATATGTGTTGTTGTGTTGGTTTTGTGTTGTGTTGGTTTTCTGTTCCTGAAGTCATACCACCCAGCCCAACTAAAAGCTGGCACCAGGTTCTACAATTCCACACCAGCTCAGCTGAAAAGTTACAAGGGTACTGTTTGTGATCAACATCGAACAGGAACCATTTAGAGTTCCAAGCCTTCAGTGCAACACCAGGGGGCACTACCAGGGGGCACTGTGGCCCTCCCCCTTTTGTATCCTGAAATAACCTTACTGGAATGTTGACAGTTATGTCTTTTACAGAATTGGAATAGTATACAAGTAGGTGACTTGAAGTTCTTGTCTAGTCTTTCCATGAAGTGGACCAGTTATATATATTTATACTATACAAAAATGTGTACATCTTGGACAGACATTCTTAACCAACCTTGTGCCTTGGATTCTGGTTGGTTATTGATCAGAAAGGTTTCAAATTTGTATCTGGTGATTCCCCATGGCGGCCAGCGCATTGTTTGTGTCAGCAGATGAGGAGGTGAAGAGGGGCCACAATTCCTGCAGCTCCATCTTTTGGGCTATTGCTCTGCATGAATGGAGCAATAAGCAGCTATACCATGTATGCCCACTGGCCCATGGGCAGATACAGACTAGAATGGACCAATGTATGGCCACCTCGGACCTGTGTATTTAGGAGTATTTAGTGACGAATTACTAGAGATATTATGAATTTAAGGAGTCAACTGGAGGTGGTTTTGCCTAAACTTTGCAAAAAGCATTGAAGTCATGGGACTTTTTTCGTTTTTCTCGCTGCAGTTTTTCCTCTTTGCTCCTACATCTTACCATGCAAAATACATTGCAGTCTATGGGTGTTTTGTCATGGCGACTTTTTAACTGCGACGATATTGGTGGCGTTTTTAAAAATACGTAAACTCACCAGCCTTATTCATGCCATGAGTCGTATTTTATTGGCTGATAGAAAGTTCTGTAGGCATCCTTGACACGCCCATATGCAGGAATGGGTAGATTAGAACTGCCACTTTAAGAAAGTCTGCCTTCTAACACAGCTATCAGGGCGACCATCTATACGGTTACAGATTCGCTCTGCTAAACCTACGTTCATTTGACACCGACACGCCAATTCTGAAATAGGCAAGTGTCAATTTGCAAACAGATGTCCCTAATGTCTTTTAAGTTTCATCACCTTTCAAGTACAGAGCTGTGGCTCTAATCGGGCCGCTCCGTGTTATTATCTGCGTTGTACCTTATTGAATGTCCCGAAATAAAGGCCCGTAGCATTCAGGCAGCAGTAACGCCCTTGGCAGAGGAAGTAACACATCTTAAACAAATCCTTTTCGGATTCTTTCTAAACTGCTCGATTTGAATAGTCACGCATTATTCCTCCTATCGGGGACGACTTGATACAAAGGAATTTTCCAGATTTCGTTCAGTATCAGGTGACCACAGATGGTTTAAGAAGAACTCTTTTCTTTAATGTACTCGGTAAATGTGTGTAATCACAGCAACAAAACCTTCTCGCTTCCGGGGCCGCCTTTTGTCTAGATAAATTCCATGCAAAATTTCCCTAAAAATAATAGTAATAAACACTTTAGCCGATAAGCAGCTCTTCTGTTACATTAAGTATTTGCCGTTATCGTCGCTTTATGGCAGTGACTCATCCCAATGATCCAGGATTATAAAAGTTTAAGGCTCCCGCTGCTGAGCATGAAGGAATATCTATTAAAACGATGAAGGTAGCGGTGTTAGTTACTTAAGTGGCACTGCCGCGTTCCCATAGCTTGGTTTCAGAATGCACACTAAGCCACCGTTATATATTATACATATTATTCATATTTAAAAGGTGTAATGGTCCATATTTATAAATGTCTTCAGCTACATGTGTTATTTTGTGTAGGAATAACACATTATGATTGTTGTTGTGTGTAGCGAGGTTATTCATTTCACTTGTAAATATTCTGGAGAAGATATGGGGAGTATCGGCACAGTGCAGATACTCTTATTTACTGGTTTTATTACTATTAGTGGCCATATTGCTTCTTCAGTTGGTTCCATTCTGCTCATTCAACTGGAAGCTCATCTGTGGACCCCAATAGTTGGTCTGGGGGGGCTTACCCAAAACACATAGGGGCACGTTCAGGCCAACAAAGTCCCTACATGGGAGGCAGGCTGAAGTTTTTTTTGTTAAAGTAATTTTCCCACCCCAGGGATGTCATCACTATCCAACCCCTTCTGTGACATCATCAGGTATATTCCCCCCCCCCCATCCCCTAATACCATCTCCAGAGACCTCAGCCCAGTTGTGTTATAAACCTTGTATCTTATAATCTTATCCACAACCATGTTCTGCCAAAGCCATTCCTGTTTTCATGGTGCATTTTAATGGTTTTCAATGGCGGTGGGTTAGTAAAATTAGAGTAAAAATTCTGACACTTGGCTGTTACCATGGGTGACAGATGGGGTTGCAATTGTTTTTCCCCAAACTTGCTGCCCATTGTTGAGTGGTGACCTCATGGGGGGTGGAGAGTGGGCATTTTGGGGGTGGAGATTGGGTGTGCCGGGGGCAGGGCATTTGCATGTCAGGGTCCTTAGGGAGGTCAGAGCATTTAAAAGTGCAACAGGAGAAAAGAATTACAAAACAAGGGAATTACAATTGTACCAGCAATGAAAAATCCAGTAATAAATAAAGTTAGAACAAACATTGGGCTGGTATGGGTGTAGGTTGAGCCAGGGGTGGGTTCAAGCAGTGTCTGGCCCGTGCCTTACTAGATGCCCCCTAGTGGCTAAATAATTGAAATAGTGGAATTCTTACTTGTGCTCTGTGAAACCACCGTTCCCCAGAGTGAGAATTTAATTTATTTACCAAATAGTACGTTTTTCCGATCTTTTCCCCCTTTCATAATACCCTAAAATAAATTCTAAGCAAGTAAACAGAGAGCCGAAGTCTGAAAATCTGAAAAATGTAAAATTAAAAAATTCAGAAGCCAAATACCGAGCATTTGTAACGATCAGTGCAGGTAATTTATACATTAGTTCACTTCACCCTGCCCTGGAGGAGAGAATGGAGCTCAATAATTCTCCCCTCCCCTATACAGTTTCACAGGCTACTTAACCAGTGCTAACACCATTATTTATTAAGCCTTAAGTGGTGATTATAATAATAAATACAAACACACGTTCAGGGCAGATAGGCAGCCTTACTCACTGGGAATATATCCAATACAGACATGTTTCGGCCCCCCCTCCCCGCCCGCCCCTGAGTAATAAAGATTTCAGATGTTGATTTTAATTGACTGCGACTGTTCAAAGACGTTCGTTCCTAATTTAGTTTCTGCGGAATATGAAGCAACGAGTGCAGCATCGTCTGACTCACGGCTTGATCGTATTTACTGTATCGCTTACATTACTTGGAATTCTTGTCGATAAATCCGTCTTCAAAACAGATGAACAATGTAATTGCATTGATTTTTTTTTTCCTAATTTTTTTTTTTTTAATACGGCCCAAATGGCACAACTCTCAGGAATGTGGTATTTAGACGCTGCGCAACACGAAAATCACATCGAGTCTTTTTTTTTCCCTGTTTTCAGATATCTGTTAGAAAAACATGCCTTGCAGATGGGCTTTAAATATTTAATTTCCCCTTTCAGCAGAGTAAAGAGTAAACAAAGGCTTGTGTTACATAGAGAAATCCAAGTGAGGCGCGACGCATACATCTTTATGGGGGGGGGGATTATATATTCAGCGGGTAATATCTGCAAGTACATTGGCACTAATTGCAAGCGACGTCGCTGATTAATTTAGCAGCAGGTATGAAGGGGAGCTTGTGGTTTTCTGATGCAGAATGATGTATTAACATTAATATTTCCTGTAGTTTGTTTGTAAACTATTCTCCCAGGGGCCATAGCCCAGTAAGCTTGCATTATAGGGTTAATTGTCCCAAAAAGCAATGCTGCTAATGCTGTTATGATACATGGATATAGGAAGAAAAAATCTCTGTAGTTGCAGAGGGGGGCATAGATCATTTTTTTAAAGGGGATGTAAACCCAAAAATAAAATTTCTGACCACTACAGTAGAAGGAAGTTGCTCAAAGCAACCAATCAGCAATCAGTTTTAATCAGTCCACTGTTACCATGGGTAACTACACTGATGCAATTTGGCCTTTGTACTCTACTGCATTAGCCCAGTTTTCCTTAGGGGCAACTAGGTCTGGCAAATGGGTTACAGACACTAAGGGGCAGATTCATCAAAATGTGAGTTTACAGCTTTATAAATAAAAATTCAGATGTTCTGTTTATTCCTATGGGATTTTTAGAAGCGTATTTATTAAATGGTGAGTACTAACTTTCACCCATTGATAAATACTAGGGATGCACAGAATCCCGTGTTCGGTTCGGGATTCGGCCGAATCCCAGCTTTTTTTGAAGGATTCGGTTTTGGCCAGATCTGCGGTGCTGGCTGAACCGAATCCAAATCCTAATTGGCATAAATAAGCTAATGCTAATTAGAATTCGATTTCAGAATTCGCCCGAATCCTGCTGGGTGGGTTTGGGGGCTTGACTGAACCCAAAAAAGTGGGTTTGGTGCATCCCTAATAAACAGCGCCGGATTTCAATTCCAGGCGCCCCAAGGCTGCCCCCCCCCGGCGCGCATGTGCAAACATTTCCCCCCCCCCGTGCTGAGCCGATGCAAGCGCGGCCATTTAAACTACCATACAGAGCAGTGGGGAGAAGTCCCCATTGCTCCGTATGGCCGCAAAATGTTAAAACTTTGCTGCCGCCCTAGGCCCAGGCCTTTGTGGCCTCGCCACAAATCCGGGCCTGCTAATAAATACACTTCTAAAAATCCCATAGGAATGAAAAGAACGTGGGTGAGTTTTTATGTATCACAACTTAAATTTTGCTAACTCTACCCCTAAGGGCGCTGGAGCAGTGCATAGGGAAGGGTTAAGGAAACCACTGCTCTGGGTTATGTATTTCCAATAGGAACACATGTTCTGTTAGTTTAGTGCTTATAAATGGCTGTTCCAGCTTGTATTTTGCCCCTGCCTCCATGTGCTTTATACTCAGTTACTACTTCCTACTAACGCTCCCCAGGGGCCGCCATTTCTTATTTTCCGCATAAACCGCCTACAAATATTTGTTCCTTCGCCCATATTTTTTTTTTTTTCTAATGAAATGATTTGTTCAAAGCCAGAATCTTTTCTTCCCCTCTCTCATTGTGGATGTTCTGAAGGATTAGTCATGGGATGTATTTATGTAAGCGTTTCCAGCCCTATTACTCTTCATTCACCCATGAGCAATCTACAGGCTCGCGAATAAAATCAATCATATTTTGTCCATATTAGGCAGTCCTGCCGAGCGCCATCAGTCAAGCCGTAGAAAGTGCTTTAATCCATTTATGCATCAATCTAAATTTAGCATACAAATAAACATTAACATATCGCGCCGGCTGCTTTTAGGAGGTTTTCAGCTTAATGCAAGATCAGGGCTGGGACTGACGGCTGATAAACACTGTGCAGTGTAACCCCAGCACTTTGCAGCAGTGCCAACAAACGTAACCATGTCGAGGGAGTCTCACCTTCCTATTGCTCAAAGCTATTGTGTACTTGGCACTTCATGATGCACGCCTGTTGTCTTTTCTCTTTGGTGTCTAATTCCTGAACACTAGAGGGCAACTGTGTTCAAAAATAAAAATTGGTTTTATATTGTTTAATATTTGGGGGAGGTATTAGATCTAAAACTACCCCCCAGGTTTAAATGGAAGGACTTAAAGGAAAACTATACCCCTAAACAATGTAGGTCTCTTTAAAAATATATTGCATAAACAAGCTCATATGTAAAACCCTGCTTCATCTAAATAAACCATTTTCATAAAAATATACTTTTTTAGTAGTATGTGCCATTGGGTAATCCTAAATAGGAAACTGCCATTTTAAGTACTAAGGGCCGCCCCCTGGGTTCATATGATTCGCAGTGCACACAAACAAGCCAAGGCACACACACATGCTAGGCCCCATCAGCCAATGAATGGGCAGAGTTCTGCCTTTTACTCCCACACTACTTCCTGTTACAGTTAGAGCTGCATCACTTCCTGTCAGCTGATCTCTGAGGGAGCACACAGCCCATCACTAAATGGCGGCTCAAGGGAAAGGGTGTAAAAGGGCAATATTTATTGATATATATATTCCAGTTTGGTGAGATTCTTTAATAGGTCATAATATCTGTTGGTTAAGTATTCATTCTGGGGGTTTAGTTTTCCTTTAATTTAAATGCTCTCAGCCTTTGATAAAATCAAATAATAATAAGACATATATGGAATAATGTACTCCTAGTGTCAAATATAAGGATATTGAGGTACCAAGTACCATATAAAGGTACAATAACTAACGATATCCTCATTATTTATTATAATACACAAGTTTTAATGAGTCATGTGACTCAAGTTGCACCATTTATAACAGATGACATCACTAAGCACTGTTTATAATTGATGACATTACTAAGAACCATTTATAATGATATAATTAGCAGGATATTCTTGGCTGTTTTGTAATTGCGCACAACAGTAATTCAACACAGTCACTGGAATGTGTTTCTTCATATATATATATACACAGTTACTGAAAAAAACCACACATTTGCACTGAGTTGTGGCAACTTTTCATGCAACCTGACCAACTGGTATGGGGGAAAATATAAGGCATCGCGACCATAGGTGGCATAATTGTGATTTTTACATTTTTTCCTGACGAATTTTAACCAATCATGGTAAAAATTGTAAATGTGAAAATGAGGCTTTTTTCCCTGCAGTTTGCAACTGCATGTATTAATAAATCTCCTCCTCCCTAGTGTGTGTTGTGTACAGTATATTTCACCTGTACAAATTTCCACATATACAGGTATGGGATCCATTTTCTGAAAATCTGTTATCCAGAAAGCTCTGGATTATTTTACTAATAAAACAGCTTTTACAACAACCTTTTACTTGAGCCAACTAATATATAATCCCCCATATGTAATAAAAGGCACTAAGTTTGCCCAGGAGTAGTAACCCATAGCAACCAATAAGATCTGCTGATTGGTTGCTATGAGTTACTGCTCCTGGGCAAACCTAGTGCTTTTTATTACATGACTCCAAATGAATCCTTAGTGGAGACAAAACAATCATATTGGATTTATTTAATGTTTAAATGATTTTTTAGTAAATGTAAAGTATAGTGACCCAAATTACGGAAAGACCCCTTATTCAGAAAACCCCAGGTCCTGAGCTTTCTGGATAACAAGTCCCATACTTGTAATTAGCAAGCAAGTGGAAGCTGTTATATCAGTTTCCTCACCTGAGACATTCTCATCAACAACAAAAAACACTAGTGATGTGCAAAACTGCCCTGTTTACTGAAAAATTAATATAAGTGCAGAAAGGGAAATGTTGAATTTTGCTAGATATAGCAGTGTCAGTGTTTGTTTTTTCTTGCATGTCTCGTTCTTGTGTTTTTGGGGGGGGTTTTTGCAATTTTTTTCCATTGCGCCCCCCTCAGCCAGATCTGGTGAATTACACACAGGTGAATGCACTGATAAAAGAGAACCATATGCTTGGACCTGCCAGCAATTTCCCTTGCTGATTGTTGGGCCTTTTTTTTGTCCATTTGAAGGGGAAATAAACATCTCACAGGCTTTTATATGGAACTACAACCCCATGTGTTAAATAATAATCAACTGTCAGGAGTTAATAACTCAAAGTACAGGTATCGGACCCCTTATCCGGAAACCCGTTATCCAGAAAGCTCCGAATTACGGAAAGCCCGTCTCCCATAGACTCCATTATAAGCAAATAATTCAGAATTTTAAAACTGATTTCCTTTTTTTATGTAGAAATAAAACAGAACCTTGTAATTTATCCCAACTAAGATATAAATAATCCTTATTGGATGCAAAACAATCCTATTGGGTTTAATTAATGTTTTATTAATTTTTTAGTAGACTTAAGGTATGAAGATCCAAATTATGGAAAGACCCCTTATCCGGAATACCCTTGGTCCCGAGCATTCTGGATAATGGGTCCTATACCTGTACAACATACTGTATGGCATTAGGCAGCAATTGCTAAAGACCGTCCCAGCTATACTTACGGATCAGAAACTTTGCTTTACACTGTAACTGTCTCTGTTGATTCATCAACCTAGTCATAAAAGATGAGTGTTTAAATGCTGAGTGGCTAATGTACACACATTCTCATTGGAGAACAGTCTGAGCTCCTACTTTGTATTTATTTTTCTCCTTTTTACTATTATATTTTTTGTTCTACATGGGTGCTTGGTTCTTCATATGTGATTTTCATAAGGAAGCTGTGAGGATCATCATGTGCTCATATTAATCACATGATTATTTATTTTGAATGCAAAGAAAGTTTAATACGTGTATGGGACCTGTTATCCAGAACGCTCGGGACCTGGGATCTTTCCGTCATTTAAACTCCATACATTAAATCTACTGAAAAATAATTAAAAAATGTTAACAACCCAATAGGATTGTTTTGCCTCCAATAACGATTAATTATATCTTAGTTGGGATCAAGTACAGGTACTGTTTTATTATTACAGAGAAAAGGGAATCATTTAACCATTAAATAAACCCAATAGGGCTGTTCTGCCCCCAATAAGGGGTAATTATATCTTAGTTGGGATCAAGTACAGGTACTGTTTTATTATTACAGAGAAAAGGGAATCATTTAACCATGAAATAAACCCAATAGGGCTGTTCTGCCCCCAATAAGGGGTAATTATATCTTAGTTGGGATCAAGTACAGGTACTGTTTTATTATTACAGAGAAAAGGGAATCATTTAACCATGAAATAAACCCAATAGGGCTGTTCTGCCCCCAATAAGGGGTAATTATATCTTAGTTGGGATCAAGTACAGGTACTGTTTTATTATTACAGAGAAAAGGGAATCATTTAACCATGAAATAAACCCAATAGGGCTGTTCTGCCCCCAATAAGGGGTAATTATATCTTAGTTGGGATCAAGTACAGGTACTGTTTTATTATTACAGAGAAAAGGGAATCATTTAACCATGAAATAAACCCAATAGGGCTGTTCTGCCCCCAATAAGGGGTAATTATATCTTAGTTGGGATCAAGTACAGGTACTGTTTTATTATTACAGAGAAAAGGGAATCATTTAACCATTAAATAAACCCAATAGGGCTGTTCTGCCCCAATAAGGGGTAATTATATCTTAGTTGGGATCAAGTACAGGTACTGTTTTATTATTACAGAGAAAAAGGAAATCATTTATAACTATTTTTAACTATTTGCTTATAATGGAGTCTATGGGAGATGGCCTTCGTGTCATTCGTAACTTTCTGGATAATGGGTTTTCAGATAACCGATCCCATACCTGTACTTTTAGGTTTTAAAAAGTTGTCAATTGTGCCACCTAGGAGTGACATTGCATTTTAAGCCACTGCTTTCTGATTGGCCCATGCTGCAAAGAGAATAGAGCATGGCGGCCCATCACCCTGCATATCTACCCTTCATTTAGTATGAAGATTTTTCCATTTCTTTTTAAAAATGTGTTTAAAAAAACTCTAAAAATATATAAAAGCCTCAATGTTGACTGTGCTGGGATTTTCTCAAATTGCAAAAAAACTGCAGTTTAAAAATGTAATAAATTGCCCCATAGTGTTACCTTCTAGAATACTAGATTGGTAGCATTAATACTGATCTAAACATGATGGGGCCCATTGCTCTCAGTGTTGGCCAGGTTATAGCACAAAACCGGCAGCGCAGTGTAATTCATTTGCTTAGAAAATCCCCTCTACCAGGGGTGGGAAACAGAGAAAATGTCATTTTTCTGCCCGATTCTCCGGAGGAATAATTATAAACCAATAAATATGACTGCATGGGGTAGATCAATATGAGAATGGGTAAACTGATCTAGAAAGATAAATCTATAGTAATGGATCAATAAATCATGGAGTCTCTGTAGATTACTGCTCAGCGAGATTGTACTCCGAATGAGTAAACTCTGCAGCGTTATTCATGAGCCCAATAGCATTATATTGCAATATATATATATATATATAAATAGATATATTTATCTGATTATTTATAATCCTCATTATTTATTATAATACACAAGTTTTAGTGAGTCATGTGACTCAGTTGCATCACTAAGCACCATTTATAACTGATGACATCATTAAGCACTGCTTATAATCCATGACATGGTTAAGAACCATTTATAATGATGTAATTAAATATTTTATAGATATAATATTCTTACGTTTCTGAGACAACCTAGGGGGTGCCAAGATTAGAGCTCTCGGTGGATACTGGGACACAGGGTCGGACTGGGGGGTGCAGGGCCCACCGGAGCTCCCGCCCCTGAGGGGAGGAACGGTCGGGCAAGGGTCGGACTGGCCCACCAGGATTTCTCCCGGGGCCCAGTCCGACCCTGCTGGGACATGTAGTTTAACATTAGACAGCAGTTGCCTGTCCTCATTTGTCTCCGTTAAGGTGAGACAGTTCTGAGAGAGATTGCCATGGCACTATCTTGCCTAATTTTACACACTATGCTTTTTGAAATAACTCTGTGGGAGAGACCGTTTCTTTCCCACTGAATGAAACTGTTGCATGGGGGCCCCGAAAAGTAGGGCCCAGGTCAGTGGCAGCTCTGAAGTCCTGTCGTTACTAATGTGCCGTGGGAGCTCGGCTCTTGCTCGTGTCTTTTCAAACATGTCTGTTGAATTTGAAGCAATTAGCTAATGTAGCATGCAAACGAAATCTCGTCTGTTAACACCCCCATGACACCACTATCTAGTGCTTTGAGTGCTAGAGTGTGCAAATGTGGGGGCTACTCAGTATTCTGGTAAAGAGTTCCCTGTAAGAAGCTGATACATTCTATTAAGGCTCATTTAGCGCAGGTGCAGAAAAATCAACACAAGCAATAATTGCACTTCCTTAAAGAGTCTGCAACTTCCAAAATAAAAGTTAATAAACCAACTTGGTTTTCAGATTTATTTTTATCCTGTACCCGTATAAAATCTTTTCTTTTTAACAGAAGTTCTGATATTTTGCAGTGTGTTTTTTATATCTGCTCTTCAGGGATCGGCCATCTTTTATCTGTTGTCTAAACAAAGCCCCACCCACTCTCATTCTTCTTTAGGCAATGGATGTTCATTAGCAACTCTACCAAAAAAAAAGAACATTATTTCCAACCACTTGTGCGTTCTAGAAATGGTTCAGAATATTTTAGTGGAATATTATGTATAAATGCTTTTATGGCATTTAGATTTCCTGTTGCTTCTGTGTTCACTTCCAAAAGGGTCCGCCTCCCACGTCAGGGAATCCATGACAGATGAAGTGCAGGAATGATAATAATATTCATATGATTTGAAAGCAGTTTGTATCTATGAAAGGTATAAACTGGCTGGAGCGTTAAGGCTAATTGATATTTCTGCTGGTTCAGAAATGCCTGTTGCTCCCTGTCAGTTTCTTGATTGGCAGAGAGAACTGCCGGAGAAATTAGACATGTAAACATGAATTAACATGACACACTTCATATTGTAATGGATAGAAGTGTCCCTTGAATACTCAGGAACAGTCGGAGCACAGATTGATGTTAGAGCAACAGGGGTATGAATGGGTCACACACTCGAGTCTGAAGGGGTCATGGTCAGTATTGGACTAGGGTACCTGAGGCCCAACCAGAGGACCTGAGCTAAGGGCCTACCACCCCTGCTGCAAAGAGGCAAGGGGTGCTGGGAGTTGTAGCTGAACGGCTGAAGAGCTGCAAGTTGGACATTGCTGTACTTAGTGGTGTAGCTTTAGAGGAAGAAGGCCCAGCAGTCGTGGGGGGCAGATCCGCTTCCTCTGTAATGGCCGCCTCAGGGGAGGGTTAGCATGTGACCCATGTTACAAGCAGAATCGCAGGTGGCCCGTGATTTTGGTCACCTAAAAGGCTTGTTCACCTTCAATGTCCAAATCTTATTAAACCACCAACAATGCTCTGTGTGTCAGAAAATCCATTTTCCATATAAAAAGTAAAAGGACACTGAAAACGCTACTGTTTATATCTGTTAAATCAGTCTTTTTTCTGTCTAATCAGTTTTATATATAAAACTGATATACTGTATGCTATATATTCTATATGTTTACATCATCACTCCCAGGCTTTGCCCTTACTTTTTTCCTATTGGACCAATTCATTGGTTGCTTGGGCACTCTTACCAGTTGTATAAATTGAAAGGACATTGGTTAATTTCACAAATCTAACATACTATTATGTTAGATTTGCAGCACTGACACTGGCACAGGAATGTGTCAGACTGACAGGAGACACAGCCAATAGGAGTTAAGCCTGCTGCCAGTACTTAGTGTGACATCATGTAAGGAAGTAAAAAGGCGACTGTAGTGTTTATAGGGGTCACTGACCCCGCCCCCAAGCATAGGGTTTGTGTAGAAGTAAAGGATCAGGAGAGAGAGTATCTCTTCAGCTGCACATTTTTTGTTTACTATCTATATGGCAAAGATTGCACTATTAATGTGAACTGTAAAGATTTGTAAATGTTGTTCAAAGGTCGGGGCCCCAGAGTAGACTTGTTATGCCACTGCCTGTACATGTATGGAACCTGTTATCCAGAATGCTCGGGACCTGGGGTTTTCCGGATAAGAGATCTTTCTGTAATTTGGACCTCAATAACTTACATCTGCTAAAAACCATTTAAATTAATAAGTAATTATATCTTAGTTGGGATCAAGTACAGGTACTGTTTTATTATTACAGAGAAAAGGGAATCATTTAACCATTAAATAAACCCAATAGGGCTGTTCTGCCCCCAATAAGGGGTAATTATATCTTAGTTGGGATCAAGTACAGGTACTGTTTTATTATTACAGAGAAAAGGGAATCATTTAACCATGAAATAAACCCAATAGGGCTGTTCTGCCCCCAATAAGGGGTAATTATATCTTAGTTGGGATCAAGTACAGGTACTGTTTTATTATTACAGAGAAAAAGGAAATCATTTTTAAAAATTTGAATTATTTGCTTATAATGAAGTCTATGAAGATGGGAGATGGCCTTTCCGTAATTTGGATAATGGGTTTCTGGATAAGGGATCCCATACCTGTACTAACTAAATGTTTGGAGGTCAAGGGAAGTCAGTCGAACTGCAGTCAGTAGAGCAGAACTTTTCCTGTAATTCCTAAAGAAATCTCTCTTTACTGAAATAATATTTACAGCAGCTGTTTTAATTAGCCTTAACCCGTTTCTAGAGCTAATCTGTGATACGATTCAGCCATTTCAGGCTTAAAAAAAAATAAAAATAAAATAAAAGTCATTAGAAGAATTTTTTTTTCCCTCCCGCAATAATTGAAAACTCCCAGGTACCCTCTGACCCCCTGCGCTATGTGTAATCACTGAGCTTCAGTTATTTGGCAGCAGTCCTTAATTAGATTTGCATTACAGTGCAGAGGTTAGTGAACAAAAAAAAAATTAGGTCAAGGAGCAGCCGGCGTTACCACCATTATTAAAAGGGGGGGGGGGAGAAAAATCCATTTCTCTGACTGTTCATCACCCCGTGACCGATAGCGTGATTTTGTTTTCTATTCTTTTACTAAATGAATGTTTTTTTCTTTTGAATTACTAATAAGATTATCTCTGTAGCAAAATATTTGGCGCTGAAGTTGAACTTGACGTTTGCGTTGGAGGCGGTGGGGGGGAATGAAACCCCTTTACTGGGTCATTGTTTGAGTTAGGGACATTTATAGAAACTGTTTGACAATGTCCTAATGATGTCATCAAAGGATATGAAATATGGACGCACGCGGCAATCTGTCAGGGAAAAGGCACGGCCATTAATTATGCATCGCGGCTGAACTCTCGGATTTCAGCTGTAATAGTGATCCTATATTATTAATCACCTACGGAGATGAGTTCACATTCAAAGCCTGGGCTTTCATTAGCTCACAGCTTATATTGATACACTCACAATTTGCCTGTCCCCCCGGCGCTTGGCTTAATTATTATTTATCTATAAAATTCCGCATTCCCTGAGCCGATGTCCCGGGAAGATTTATCACAGGTTGAATGATGATTTTGTTACCTTGTTTTTATATGGACTGAGCATATGAAGTATTTGAGCTTGTGGCACAGTGATTAGAAGATCTGTTGTGCTGGATCGTATTCCACCTGATGGGTAGTACAGGTATAGGACCTGTAATCCAGAATGCTCAAGACCTGGGGCTTTCCGGAGAAGGGATCTTTCCATAATTTGGATCTCCATACCTTAAGTCTACTAAAACATCATTTAAACCCAATAGGCTTGTTTTGCCCCCAATAAGGATTAATTATATCTTAGTTGGGATCAAGTACAGGTACTGTTTTATTATTACAGAGAAAAGGGAATCATTTAACCATTAAATAAACCCAATAGGGCTGTTCTGCCCCCAATAAGGGGTAATTATATCTTAGTTGGGATCAAGCACAAGGTTCTGTTTTATTATTACAGAGAAAAAGGAATTTTTAAAAATTAGAATTATTTGCTTGTAATGGAGCCTATGGGAGATGGCCTTTCCGTAATTTGGAACTTTCTGGATAACGGGTTTCCAGATAAGAGATCCTATACCTGTATCTGTTTCGGATCCTATCCACAAATGCCAGTGTGCTTGTTGGTAAATTTATAATGGCCTATAAATCCCTCCCTTCCATGACCCTCACTGCTGCCGATCCCCCTTTATAACCCACCTCTGCTCCACCTATAACCCCACCCATTTACCCTCCCCATTCACTTTTTCTCTGCCCCTTACGTCATAGCCTGCCCCCAAATGAATGCATGTCCTACCCCCCAACCCGAAGGCCAGTGATAGTCACAGAGAAAGGGCGCAACCCTAGTCCCAAGTGGTTATATGCTACATTCTGGGTATTGCAGTGTTTTTATAAATGAGCCTTACAGTTAAATAACCTCCATCCCCCTCAATACCTTGTATTCTCCCTTTTGGGGGGAAGAAGCACCCAATGTTTTCAGATGGGGAGTGGGTCTGGGTTGGCACTGACCCAGTATGACTCTGATTCCACCATATGAGAACTTATAACATGTCATATATGAGATCTTGGTGGTACCAGTGGCAAATTATGCCATGTGTTAGCTCAGTTCTAACAGTCACTCTATCTCCACCTATAGCTGAGAACAGTCATTCTGCTAGGAGTTTGGCTGCTCTCTGCTGGGGTTTTCTGGGTGTCCTAGTTCCCACACTCCAACAACATACAGGCAAGTTATATGGCTTCTGATAATGTTGTGTCAGGATCAGGATTGTAAGCTTCATGGTGGCAGGGGATGATGTGAATACTGTATAGTCTGTAAAATCAAAACCAGGGACTCTTTCTTAGACTTTATTCCAAGAATGAAGTCAATTTCTTTACTTCCAATGTGCTTCTTTCTAACCCTCTAGTAGAAACCTTGATGCTTCCCTGGCGGTTACACTGTTAATTGTTTATGTTGTAGCCTGACTTTGTTTCCACTGCCGCTCTCAATCTCACGAAAACTCCAGCAAGATCAGAAGGGATTGTCGGAAGGTCAGAATCAACGGCAAAAAAATAAAAAAAAGTCCATAACCCACAGTTAAAAGGTGGTGTAGTGCAGCACCCACTGGCTGCTCGCTGAAGCAAGAGCTCATCCCACTTTCTAGCCACTAATGTAATGTGTGTTTATACGACTAATGTAGTGTGGCTGGGGGGGGAGGGATTGCTAAGCACACAGCACACACTCCCAGTGTTCATTTTGTGTCAAGGCTACATCACCGTCGAGTCAAGACTTCCAGGGATTTAATGGCAAGTGAAATGCTCTGTAGCGTTCATGAGAAGTGATATAAATGAGACAGATGCTAGTCGACTGGAATGGGTAACCGCTTTATATCATTCTCTCTTTCTGTTTTTCCACTTCGCTGTGCTTGTTTTGTTTCTAGTACTTGGAGAGAGGAAACTTTACACAGATCTATATATTGCAGTCTATGTATAGAGAACTAGGTTCGAAATTGGAGTTTTTGTGATTTGGGGTTTATTTATGTGACAAAAAGGGACACCATGTGTTATTGGAGAACATTTGAGCTCATTGCTTTGCCGGGATGATGGATCGGAGCATCCTTCCCAGAGATTTGTGACTGTTGGGTGCCAAAGTGCTCAGTGTTTGCAGACAGATACAAATGGAAATGAAATATGTGTCAGTAGCTGAGCCTCTCGGGCTGTGGGGGCAAATTTCAATAAAATTAAGGTCAGCCATAGAACTGATGCTGATATGACTTGGAATGTGATAGTGGTGAAGGTGTGGGGATTGTCTAGAAGTTACCCTGTGAATATTTAATGGTTTGAATGGCAGCTGCTGATGGATAGATCATTATTTAGTAGGACTTGCCATTAAGGCGCTGTGCACCATCAGTGTAATTGATGTGTAATTCACTTGTAAACACCGTATTTATGTTTACATCGTGGGAGGCGTGTGGGTCGGTTCAGCACGTGGCAGTGTTAATTAAGGATAAGGACAAGTTTGTTGCTTTTGATCATTGCGTGACTATTATTGTTGGGACATTTATTTGTTTTTATTGGTCGGATGCTGTTTAAAAGTACATGATGTGTCTGTTTCCTCATTCAGTGGTCTGTGCCTTGTGTGTGTGTGAAGCCCTTGATGCTAAATAGTAGTTTAATGGTTATTTTAAAGAGAAACATAATAGCAAAATACAGAAAAGTGAAGCAGCTATATCAAAAGCAGATGGATTTTCATGCTTCCCAGGGCACAACAGTTTAATAAAATTAAGGAAGAAACTAAGGCTGGTCCAAGTTCATCCTTTGTGGTCCAGCAATAACTATATTTATTGTAATAGAGAGCACTGATGGGCAGCTGACCTTCAGCTGGCAGTGATATTTTGGGAGTTGCAGTTAAACAACATCTTGGGGGTCCTCCAGTCACATGTGACTGCCATAGAGGGAGTGCACTTAACATAGTTCTCAATTCGATGACATTTGTCACATTTGGACTCCAGTTCAGACCTTCATTACTTGGGGGTGGGGTGGAAACTTTAATAAATTGCACCAATGTGGACATCCTTGAGGGCACCCACTCTCTCTGGTATGGTATTAACAGCCAGGGCAGTTATTGGCTCTTTGATACATTCTAAAGAGGAGATGAAACCTGTTTATGGGCAACCTTCGCTAATGTATGCATGTATGTAGATCTTTATTTATAAAGTGTTACTTTTGTACACAGCGCTGTACAGTAGAACAATAAATACAGCAAACGAGGGGGTTATTACAATAACCGATTAATACAAAGTATGATAACAAATACAAAGTGCAGTTGTAATTAGATAAGAATCAGAGACAAGAGGATACATGCCCCCGCCCCCTAGAGCTTACAGTCTAAATGATGTGCTTGTTTGTTGTAGTGTCCAATAAATGTGTTATCCTTCATGTGTTATTTGTCTGCATGTGTTTAGTTATATAAGTGGGGGGTAACCATAATTCGTTGGAGGAGGTAAAGTTCTATTAGTGCCCTGTGTTGGCTAGAATTTGATAAATAATGATTTGTGATAGAATAACTCTTGAATGAAGCATCTCAACACGAAAAGCCCTGGAGAATGTCTATTGTTTTCTCATACTTGTTTGGTGTAATTGTAACATTTCATACATTAAAGTCACCACTGGAGAGAGTAAACATGGATTTCTCATTCTCTCTTCTCAACACAAATTGAATTAATAGAGTAAAATAGGAGTAAGATTGTAAAGCAGATTTATTCAAATGAAAATTGGAAATTTGAAAGATTGCAAATGGAATTAATCCTATTTTACGAATAGTCACCACATCCTGGAACTATAATTTCATGAATCATTTACAACACCCTATATATAGGCAGGGGTATAGTTAGAGTAGAAACTAATGGAGTGATACATTGGGGGCTTTGCAAGTAATTAACTTTTGTGACTAACGGACCACATAACATCTATTTTCGTGCCTATTTTAATGTTTGTAGATATGTTACTGTGTAAGCATCTTTTGATTAATACATTGCAGTTCTTTTTGTGGCGTCAACAGAAAGAGTCTTTAATGACTTACAGGGCAAGTTAAAGACCTTAAATTACCTTTAACGAGGAAGCGCTGCTTATGAGTAACAGTTTTTGCTATGTAAAGTTGCACCATAGCATGAGAACCCAGAAGGTCAAGTAAACAAATGGCTATGGATGCAGCTTGGTACAGATGTGTAGGCTAGTTGCAATTTTTTGGTTATGGCATTGAATATTAGGGTTTCATTGGTTCATGGCATCGGCGTGATTCTATGTAATCTGCCTGACCTGATAATTTTCACCCTTATTGCAAAAGGGGCCTATGCAGTTGGGAGAGGACCACATGAGTAGACTAATGCATTCCTTGCCAGATGGAATTTTTAAGGTTGGGGGCCTGAAAGTTTGTCCCCATACTTTGGGTTATAAGCAATAGACTGATTTGGAAGGGCTGAGTTCAGGGTTGGATTGGGCCAGTGAAACACTGGGAGAAATCCTGGGTGGCCCTGCTGCCCCATGTGGGGCAAACGGAGAGGTTTGCCAGTTGCCAGATTTTCACAGAATCTGCCAGAAGCATCAAGATACATGGTGGGGGGTTGTTTTATGCAGGTAGCGGGCCCATGGAGTGATGAGCCCAAGATACCCCCAGATATCAGCCTGTGTATGGCTATCTTAAGGGTAACTTGTGCCTGGTATTACTGGGAATTCTATAGAAGAACCATACTCTCGTGAAGCACATTCACTACAGCGTTTGATTACATCCTGCCTTGCGTGAGGGAAATGTTAAATGTCTCATCTCAGAAGTTACAGTGAAATGTAAATTGATCCAGTTTGTTCAAAACAAATGTATTTCTAGTAAGTACTTAGTCATACTTGAAAATGTCAGTGCTGTGAGTCAGCCCGGTTATGTCATAAACCCGTAGTTCTTATCACCTTTGTGTTCTCTTCGGAAACATTCTTGTAGTAAGTGAGCGAGTGACAAAGACCAGAAGGACATAATGAGCAAACAGTATCAATCAGAATTAAGCAAAACCAATCACTATTATTTGGCATCCTACTAATTCTGCTTGTGGTCAGAGGAATGAGATGGTCTGTGAGAAAAGGCACTTTTGGGGCAATTTCTCTGTCATACTTGTCCTTTGTCCACTAACATGTATTCTTAGAAGCATATAATTTCTGCTGATGTGTTTTATCTAGATCAGGGTTCATTTCCTACATAATGGGGTTGGGGCCAAGTTTATATTTAAATGATGATAAAATGAAAAGCAGTGTGAAGAATGCTTGAGCTAGCCAAGTGCCAAAAATCCCTTGGTGGGACAAGCATCCTGCATACCTTCTACTAATATGTGCGGGATCGTGTTCTAACTGCAAATAAGTTGGTACGTTGACTTCGATAAACTATAAACTCTCTTCAGAATGGGCAGATCTAAAGTCTAGCATCGGATATCTGGCACAAGCTCTGGTGCAGAAATACCTTTAGGAGAGGACCATATTGGCCCATTGATCTTGTTCTCCTCTGATAGGTCTGTAAAGTCCCATATTAGGATCTGATTATTTGTCCAGGCAACTGATTCGGTCCAGCATTTGGGTGGCCAAATAAAGCAAAGTTCTTCTCATTTGGTGACCTTCCCAAGCAAACATGAAAGGCTTATTTAAGACACTGAGGCCTGAGAAGGTCTTTTCAATGTGACTGTGGAAAACTCTGGGTATAGCATAACAAACAGAACATTAACTTATAAAATACATACAGAACCAGAACATTTAGACCAATAGTACAGGACATATGCTCACCCAATGGACAAGCCCCTGATTGCTTTACAGGAACTGGTACTTTCCAGCCCAAAAAGTGGCAGTGTCAGGTGCTTATCCATGGGTTAAAAAACACTGGAATAATAATACACAGTAGCCATTAACATTATAGAATGTAACGCAGAAGTGTTAACGCTTGTATAAAGGGCTAATTTTGTGTATTCCTTTACCTTTCTGTAGCAGCAAGGAGAAATTTGTGGTGGGAAAATGCAATCTTAGAAAACTGTTATTTACCCTGCTGGTGTCAGTATCTTTACATAGCGCTCAGAGAGTCAAGATCTCAGACTGATGGTAGGGACATCAATATTGAAATACTGGTTCTTCTGTGCGAGAGAGCTTGCATAATTCATTTGGAGCCTTTCTTCTTCTCCACTGTAACTTTAATATTTCATTTTGCACTTTCTGTCTTTAGTGAACAGCTCATCACCCTCCTTCCTTCCATTGCCTGATGAACACTAGCTGCACAGAACTCGAGTAACCAGCAGTTAACCAGGCTGTTAACAACTAAAACAATTACTATCAACTAATAACTAGTAATTGAAATGGCCAAATCTGATGGCCTTACAGTTCCAGCTGCTTTCTTATTAATCCGTCCCTGGATAATAATGGAAGTGGGAGGTTTGATGGCTGTATTGGGGTACAAAGGGCACAAGGCTGCAATATAACTGCCTGGATTTTATTTCTGACTCTTGAAACAGTGTTGGGGAAGTCACCTAATCCACAATTTTAGGTTTGACCTGATTTATTAGCTCAGCCAACAGTCCCGAATTCTTATTGAAAAGTCCTTCATTTTCCTTTCATCTCCTGCACTGAACTCAAAAAAAGATACAAATTTCTCAAACTTAATTAGAAAAGGAGACTTTTGGCAGAGAGCCCAGAATACCGAACCCCCTGCACTGAGATACAATTGTAACTAATAAGATAAACAGGTCTTGGGGGAAACTGAGACTTGCAGCTTAAAGGGCAATTTCACCTTCATTAGCAAAACTGTAATAACACATAAAACAAGACCCCAAAACCCTCAGAAACATTAAATAACCTGTCAAATTTTGTAAAATGTGAGTGTTATTTAGGTGGTGTGGTTGTAAAATTGAATGAGGTCAAAAATAAATAATCATAGAACATTTTAAATTGATGTATAATGGAAAGTTGCTTAGAATGACACTTTCTTTTATAAGGCAAAATGTATTTTTGGGTGGCAATGCCCTTTAGAACAAGGCAATGCATCCAGAACCTGAGTAGAGAATGAGGATAATATTGATAATCACATGGCTGGAGACTGATCTGATTCCATATTGATCTTTCAGCACCGAATCTTAAAGGCCGACCACGCAAGAAGAAGTTTGGTCCACAGAGAAGAGAGTCTGTTAATGGTGTGAAGGAGTTGGCCGGCATATGTGATGGAAAAACTGTTGCCAAGGTAAATCCATTTTGCACCACCCACTTCCTTAGATTGGGGGATCTATATCTATATCTAGTCCAAAGATCGCTTTTGGGTTTTGACACCCAGGCACTGTAATGCTGCACTGGTGGGGAGGGTTTTCATTGGCTAAATTCTAGCTTGACAGCAACACGTTGGTACCTCTTTCAATGAATGTACCCTATGCAGTTACTCCATTTTCATCCTGGTCAATTCAATGTTAATTGAACTGGGCTGATGCGTGGTGTATTTGAATTGACACTAGAACCCTGCAGCAAGAGGTGGCATATGTCACATTCACTACACCCAGGAGGAACAGAAGGAAAGGTACTGCATCAGGGTAACCTAGAAGTGATGGTAATTGACCACAGGTTTTATTAAAAAGCATTAAGCCCCTTACGCCAGTGGTTCCCAAACTTTTTTGCACCACGGACCGGTTTCAAGCAAGACAATTTTTCCAAGGACCGGGAATGGGGGTGCAGCGCAACTAGTGCTAGTTAAATTTTATATTAAACACTTTACTATTAATATTATTATTACATACAGCTTAATAAAGTACTTTGGTCCTAGTCGTAATCAGTAGAAAGCTTCCTGGGCTTTGCATAGCTGTTGTCATGGCTGTGTAACGCATTAGGGAGTTGGGATCACAAGTAATTGGGACCAGAGGCGGCCCAGTTCAGCACAGCCCACGGCCCAGCACCGGTCCCCGGACCGGTGGTTGGGGACCCCTGCCTTACGCTACAGAGCAGTCTATGCCATAATAATAATAAAAGTTAAGTTGACCTTGTATTTGACTTACCCTTTAAAGCTCTAAGCAACAGCTCCATTGCGCCCGTGTCATGTACGGTCAGAGATCAGATTTGCTGACATAACAGGTTGCTGAAGTGATCTTACACTGGGAAAATAAACAAGGTGATTCAGCCTCGCTGTCACCCGTGAGCACCAGCGCGAATGCTTTAAAGGTTAACCAAAAGATAATAACAGTTAGGGGCTGCTGTCATGGTCAGAATAATTTACTGCAGCTTTGAGAATCCATCAAGTAAAACATTTAGTGAAGCCTGTAACAGCAAAACATGAATGAAGCGCTGTCAGTTGAGATTGATTCTCTCCATCTCTGTTTTCTGCACTGCTGGTTCCAACTATTGAAAAAGTGCAGCAGAAAACAGCTGACTGTGGTGGTGCATGAAAGGTATTGTAGGAATTAGAGTCTTGACTGAAGGAGAGCTGCTACAGGAGTCAGAATTAGCAGTGCATATTTGTGTGTTATTGCCATACTTTACATTCTTGGGTATTTATAATAATTTATAATTAATTTGCTCCGTCTAGAGTTGTGTAAAATAGGGATACACCAAATAAATAATTTTTAGATTAGGCTGAAATACCAAACTGAATCCCAAGCCATTGAAAGAGAATTAAAAATTGCATCAGTTGTGAATACAATTATATAAGCATTCACTTGTTTTGAGCTTTAAAGTCATGTGACTCTTGAGGACAAATTTATTAAATATAGACAGGCCCGGATTTGGGGCAAGGCCACAAAGGCCCAGGCCTAGGGCGGCACAAATGTAAGGGTGGCATGTCGCACAGCCGCACCCGAACTTTGTTCACTGAGGTTTTCTGTGCGTCCTGTCCCTATACTCCATGTGTGTGCTTGAGTGCGATCCTGGGGATGAAGGAGGGACAGGGGCGTCCTCAGGATCCCATCTTAGAAAACCGGCACTGAATATAGGGATTTTGTTATTTCATGAGAGAGAAAATGACAACAACAAAAAAATCTAAAAGTTTGATTTAGGTTGTTGATTAAGGTTTTCCAAGATTTTTGAGTTTTATTAAATAAAGAAATCTCAGAGATTCAATTGAAAACATTTGGCAGCTAAAACCTCAATCAAACGTTTATGGAAGTCAAAAAAGAGGTGCATTTTTACCATTCAAGCTTCAAACTGTTTTGTTTTTCACGTTTTTTTTCAGGCAGTGACATTTTTAAAAAAGAATGGAACAATGTGTTCTTTTTTTTTTTTTTATTTGATTCAACTCATTGAAGTTTTTTGTAAATCTGTTAGCGACCGAGAAAAAAAATCAGGATCACTTCGGTTTTGACAATCTCAGTGTGGAAAAAAAAGAAAGCTGGTGTTGAATTAAAACAAAATCTAGAACAAAATCCTTGATTAGATACATCCCTAATGTGAAATTTTGACATGTTTTATATTGTGTTTGCCATTCTGTCTAATCCATTCAGCTTTACGCTTGTCATTTTTTCAGGTTAAATGTGAAGTCAAGGCCACATTACCCAAAACTAAAACTCCTAATGGGAACTGCAAAAAGATATTGATTGAAGATAAACCAAAAGATGGTGAAGATGATGGATATAAAGTAGAGGAAGGAAAGGCGGAAGAGCAGTCATTTTTAGTGGCACTCTATAAATACATGAAAGAGCGGAAAACTCCCATTGAAAGGATACCGTATTTAGGCTTCAAGCAGAGTAAGTAGACATTTATTACTTATTATTACTAAGGTTCAGTTACGGTATTAGCATACAATAGAGTAGGACAGGTCATGAATAATGCTTATAAGTAAATTGTGTCGTTAATAACAAAAACCCAACGTATTCGTTATGTTCAAACTTTTTATAAAAATTGAAAAAAAACTCGACTTATCTGGCTAAGTTTCCATGCTAAGCTGCAGGGACAAATGAATTGACTGATATACAAACAACATGGTGTAGATCTGAATATATTCAAACACCACCAGATTAAGTTGTCCAGAGTGTTATAGTCACATGACTTAAGGAGGTAGCTTATCAACGTTCAAATTCAAATTGTTTTCCGTAGTTTAAATTTTGTTGCACAAAAAGTCCCAAAATTTGAATTATGGTTTTCAAAACTCGAATGTTATATATTCATTAAGCACAAAAAATCTACAAAGCTCAAATGTAAAACTTGGGCATCTGAAAGCTTGAAAACTCACGTAAACGTCAATGGGACTTGTCCAAGGCATAATATGCGAATTCGAGTTTTTCGATTTGAAAAGTGATAAGCCTTCCCATGTTCAGATTTGGCTTCCGTGTAGCAAGTGTCCAAATCCAAATGTGCAGCGTTCTGAACCAGAATCTCGATTCGACGCTGATGCTTTTCAATGGCATCCACCTTGATGAGTGGTTGTCCTCTTTCTTTTTTAATTATACTCATCTGAGCATGATAGTCTTTACCAGTGAGCTGGGCTTATTTATTATAATATGTCCAAATTTAAACACTTTGATCTGGTCATGTGTGCTTTAGCTGAAACGGTAGGCTTGTGTTGGTTGGTTGATCAGTTTGTCTATTTTCCTTGCCATATGCTGTATTCACAATGGTCTTCTAACACCACAGATCAAAGGCGTTAATACTTCATAGCGTAGCTTTGGCATCCAGTAAGGGGCATAGTTCTATACATAAATTAGTGAATGACCTGGGGGGTCTGTTTATCAAAATTCGGGATCACTGGGGTTTGCAGTGAAAAAACCCAACTAGTGATGAGTGAATCTGTACCATTTCACTTTAAAACTTACGAAATGGCGAAACTGTTGTGTGTCAAAAAAAAATTGCTGTGCACTTTATTGTTGCGCTTTTTTTACACGTGCAACAATTTTTTTTATGGGGCCTTTTTTTTTGTCTCGTGGCTAATTTTTACAGGAAAAAAATCCACCAATGGCGAAATTTGGAAATTTGTCGCAAATCCATGCCTTATTTTGCCCGTCACTAAACTCAACCTAAAAATTTTCTTTTGTAAACTTGAAATTTTGAGATTTATTGATCAAAAAAATCTTGGAAATTCAAATGAAAAAGTAGTTAGCAATAGCTAATAGCTAGCTAAAACCTTGGCACACTTTTGTAGAAATCAACAAAGTATATTTTTTACCTTTAAAGCTATTTCATTTTTTAATTTACAAAATAGTTTTATACATTTTAGTAAATGGCACTTCTTTTTTGTAATTTGAGTTTTCTGAAGTCTGATTTTTGAGAATTATTTATTAGAATAAATAAATGAAAACAACTGGCAGCTAAAACCTCGCAGGCTTCTATATAAAGCTGCATAACACTGAAGCCATGTTTATTTTTAAACAGCCAAATTGAAATGAATGGAACAATGTGTTTTTTGTGATCATTTTTTTTCCTTTGAATTAACGCAATGAAGTTGTTCCAATTCTTGTTTTTAGTAAACATGTTAGTGATTGAGAAAAAATTCCCGATCATTATTTAGACATTTAGAATTAAAAATTAATGAATCTGTCTCTCACTTATTGTTGTAGTCAACAAGCCAAAACTTTTTGCCTTTTTTTTTTTCCCCCTGCGTTACATGCCCCGGAGTGATTTGCCATCATTGAAACCATGTGTTATTTTATAAAAAATGTCACCTCTGCATGTTCTACATAACAATTTACATACCTAATTGGCAGTGATTGCTGCATAACCCTGGCAGCCATGATAAAGTTGAATAACTGCGGATGATTACAACGTTCGTCTCCGCGCTGCCGCCCTGAAACAGAATTGAAATGAATGTTCTCAGAACAGCTTTGTTACATTATGCAGCGGTTTAGATTAAATCAAGACCTAAGCAAATCTGTTAATGGCTCTAAAAACATTGCAAGGGTTCAGCCAGGCTTTGTGAATGTTTTGTGTTGGAGGCTGCGTTTCCTAATGTTCATTTTCCTGAACTCTTTCTAAACCGGCGAGGGTAACTGCATATTAAACAGGTCTTAAATTCTCAGCTATATGGCTGCTTTTAATTTAATTGCTGTTTTTTTCCGCCCCTGCCAAAGAAGTCATTGTGTGCGGAACATGCAATGGCTTGTATGTTGTTAGAGAAAGCTAAATAGAATGTAGGAAACTGGTTTGGGTGTTTTTGTCTGTTTGCAATTCTTCTCATTCCAGTCGCTGATGTAGATGTACTGTAGCACATAGTCATTTAAACTGACACAAGTGTAAATATTGTCTCTAATATCGGCCAGCTCCTTGTTGTTTAACTTGGCCATACATGCACAATGCTTGGCCAGGTTCAACTTTACAGCCCAACCGCTGGTGAATGTATGGGCATCTTGAGAGGCAGCTTGGATACACCATACTGCAATACAGTCTATATTATAATTATTATTACTATATCTTTAGCCTTACCCATAACTTAATAATATTTAATTTTAATACTACTGATTCCATATTACATTCTGCATTCAGCCATGATGGAACATGTCATTAAATCAAATTTCCACCAAAATTCCTAGCAAGTGGCATTGCTGCAAAGGCTTTACAGAAAACATCTGTCTTTGCCTTGCTTTCTCATCACTACCCCCCCCCCCGATAAACCACAATACCTAAGAGCTTTTTGTAGCCTAGTAGAGATGCCCCAAATTTAGGATTTTGAATCCAAACTTAAGCCAAATTCCGCCAAATTTTTAGTATCCCAATTCAGACAAATACTTAGACTTTTGATACGGTTTGGCACCCCCAACCCCCGGCGTGAGTTTTTCACCTGTTATCACCTTGACCCCTATAAATGTGTTCTTGCCAAGGTAAATTACTAAGGTTGTTGTATGGGGGGAGGGGGGGAGGTGTCAAAAATAGATTGTTTTTTCAGCAAAAATTGGAATTCAGCAAAGGGTGTCTTTTGTTTTTGGTAGTTTTATTGTGGGAATGGCCAAGTTCACCGTTCCAAATCAGCCCCTGAATGGTCAAAGCAGAGGATCTGATTGGATTTGCCCATTAACACACTGGGTCAAATTTGGTTGTGGCCCAATCATCTGATCATAAAGGGGTTCAAGGGGGACCCTTCGGGAAAGGAACACATCAGCTTACCAAATTTGCCCAGTAGATTTCTGACAAATATCTAGCCAGATTTCACTCATCCTGGCCATTAGGGAGACCCCATACATGGGTCAACAAGCTGCCTGCTTGGTCTGGAAGGCTCAAGTCAGCAGATTTTATCGCCTTATGCAAGTAACCTAATAAATAACCTTGGCAAAATTGCATTTTACCTTTCTGCTAGCTACACATGGGCCCTTATTGCCAACTGACTTGAGTTGGAAGCCCTTTAGCCCTTGTATGGGGCCATAACTAGTTTACCTGATTGATATCTTATCGAAGCTTTGACAGATATTGATCAGGATGTGCTGATCTGTTAGATGAGAATTGCATCGGGAGGTAGATATGATCCACACAGGCCCTCTATGTGACCTACATGATAGCCTGAGTGAATGTGTCCCATTTGGTTTACCAGAAAATTTGCGAAACTGTGGAAACTTTGCGAAACGCGGCTACCGCAGGTGCAAATTATTTTTTTTTTACGTGCGTGACTTTTTTGGACGCAGACAATATGTATTTGACGTGACCACAACTTTGTTTGACGCAGCCGCGATATATGTGACATGTCAGCGACTTTCTTTGCCGCAACCACAACTTTATTTTCAGTAGGCAAATTTTTTTCATGGCGTCTGTTTCACAAAAAAAAATCAGCCAATGGCAAAATGCGGAATTTCACAGCAAAACCATGGCTGGAGAAGATTTTTACTCGTCAATACAGAGGGCCAACGTATTGGATCACCCCAGCTGGGCGGCCAAATCAAGTAAAGGTCTAATCATTTGGCCAGCTTTGTTTTTCTACTTAAAATGAATTTCAAATCTGACTTATTAATAGGGAATGCTTCCCTTTCAAAGAAAGTTTTAGAGTATTTACATTACCCTTTATAGTGTAGCACAGCTTTAGCCATAGTTTCCCTTCAAAGATGAATTAAAAAAAGTCTTTTTCAATTACCCAGTATTCCCACATCAAAGTAATCATCAATCACATTGTATGTCATGGAAAATTGTTCAATTAACATTTGTTTGAAATGTGTTGGTTAATGCAACGCTTATCTAAATACTTATTGTCCCTCTAACAGTTAACCTTTGGACTATGTTTCAAGCTGCGCAAAAACTGGGAGGATATGAAACGGTAAGTGCTTTTAAGTGAATTTCTGGAAAATGAATTGTGCAATGTGATTTCTTTTTTTTGCTCAGGGAAGAGAGTAACATCAGCTTAAGACAAACAAGACTTTTTGTTTTCACATGAGTCGGGGCGGGAAGGGGGGGGGGGGCTGTGTGTAGTTAACCAGTCCTGGAGAGACGCCTGATTAGCTCTAAGTTTAGAAAAATTGTAAACTTGTAAAAAATCTGCAAGTGGAAAACATATGTAACCCTTCCCCGTCAAGGAAATTGGTTGGGTCTGTAATTTTTTCCCATGTTAAGAAAGAGCTTATTATTGTTCCAACGGCCAAGATTGCATAAAAAGAAAATTTCACTTGGCAGCGTACCTGACATCTGCTCATGTCTAATATGTGGAATGTATTAACAGCCTGAATTCAGCATTGCACTTGGCCAGTGAGACACTGCGCTTTGCACTTAGTCATTTTAATTGCCAGTGTAACGGGCATTCAGTGAACATTAAAGGGGAGTGAAAAAAAGGGTAAATAGCATTGTCTGCACAGATGTAATTGGTGTGTCAATTGTGTGGTCTGGCAGCATAGGGGAGTATATTTCTCATAAACTAAAGGTCCCAATACACCTATAGATCTGCCAAGCAAGCGGATCTTCTCCCGATATCTCCCACCTATGGGTGGGCGATATCCGGAGAATCCAGGTTAATTTGATCGTTTGGCCCTGGGGCCAAACGTTCAATTTATAACAACGGGTATAGGCAAAGTCGGTTCAGGGACCGCATCAACGAGCTGATGCGGTCCCCGATCCAACTAGATTTTGTAACCTGCCCGATCGATATCTGCCCGATTTCAGGCCAGATATCGGTCGGGCAGGCCCGTCGGTAGTGCCCATACAGGGGCCGATTAGCTGCCAAATCAGTCTAAGGGACTGATATCGGCAGCTACAATCGGCCCGTGTATGGGGGGCTTTACACGTTTAGCTTTATCTGTCCCACTAAAGCTTTTAAGGTCTGTACATGTAAACAATGTGGTATTTGTTTTGTACATATTAAAGGGGTAGTTTACCTTTAGGTTAACTTTTAGTTTATAGAATAATATATGTTTAGCAACTTTTCAACTGGTCTTCATTTTTTAATTTTCCTAGTTTTCTAATTATTAGCCTTCCTGTTTTTTCACTGACCCCCAGCAACAAAAAAAAACTTGCTCTTTGAGCTTATAATTTTAGCGTTGTTGATACTATTTATTACTTACATTTCTATTTAGGCCCTCCTCTATTCATATTCCTGTCTCTTTCAAAGCACCCTAGCAACCAGATAGATGTTGAAATTCCAAACTGGACAGCTGCTGAATAAAAAACGAAATAATTAAAAACTGCAAATAATAAAAAATGAAGACCGATTGCAAATTGCCTTAGAATAGCGCAATCTCTACGTGATACTAAAAGTTAAGTTAAAGGTGAACAACCCCTTCAAACTTAATGTCACACTGCCAAACTGAGATACCAAAACCCCACAATTCAGGGCCCCATATGAAGTAGACAAGTAAGTGTTAGAAGAAGCATTCCATGTTTTGTTCATAGCTTCACGGCAGGAGGCGTGATCTTATTGGTGGCAGTGGGTTGGGGGTTGGTTAGGGTTGCCACCTGTCCAGTTTTGACCTGGACAGCCCTTCCAAAAGCAAGCTGTCCAGGTCAAAACTGGACAGGTGGCAACCCTAACCAACCCCCAACCCACTGCCACCAATAGGATCAAACCTCCTGCCCGGGTTTCCAAATTAGGAAAACTGGGCAGGACTAACTAAGATTGCCATAACCCTGCCCAGTGATGTCACGGCCCTGCCTCTTCCCCACCCCTGTGATGTCACTGCCCGCCCCCGTCCCGCCGACAAACGCTGGCAGAAATGGCTACCCTAGGTTTGGTCTTGTCCCTTAAAAATTTTAATATGTATATTTGTTATAGTTATACAGGTATCGGAGCCCTTATCCGGAAAGCTCCAAATTACGGAAAGCCCATCTTCCATAGACTCCCATTTTAATCAAATAATGCAGAATTTTAAAACTGATTACCTTTTTCTCTGTAGTAATAAAACAGTACCTTGTAATTGATCCCAACTAAGATATAATTACCCCTTATTGGGGGCAGAACAGCCCTATTGGTTTTATTTCATGGTTAAATGATTCCCTTTTCTCTGTAATAATAAAACAGTACCTGTACTTGATCCCAACTAAGATATAATTACCCCTTATTGGGGGCAGAACAGCCCTATTGGGTTTATTTCATGGTTAAATGATTCCCTTTTCTCTGTAATAATAAAACAGTACCTGTACTTGATCCCAACTAAGATATAATTACCCCTTATTGGGGCAGAACAGCCCTATTGGGTTTATTTAATGGTTAAATGATTCCCTTTTCTCTGTAATAATAAAACAGTACCTGTACTTGATCCCAACTAAGATATAATTACCCCTTATTGGGGCAGAACAGCCCTATTGGGCTTATTTCATGGTTAAATGATTCCCTTTTCTCTGAAATAATAAAACAGTACCTGTACTTGATCCCAACTAAGATATAATTACCCCTTATTGGGGGCAGAACAGCCCTATTGGGTTTATTTCATGGTTAAATGATTCCCTTTTCTCTGTAATAATAAAACAGTACCTGTACTTGATCCCAACTAAGATATAATTACCCCTTATTGGGGGCAGAACAGCCCTATTGGGTTTATTTAATGGTTAAATGATTCCCTTTTCTCTGTAATAATAAAACAGTACCTGTACTTGATCCCAGCTAAGATATAAATAATCCTTATTGGATGCAAAACAATCCTATTGCGGTTTATTAATGTTTTATTGATTTTTTAGTAGACTTACGGTATGTAGATCCAAATTACGGAAAGACCCCTTATCTGGAATACCCTTGGTCCCAAGCATTCTGGATAATGGGTCCTATACCTGTATATATGTATTAACAGTATTTCACGTATGGGAACTTGTATGAGGTAAATTTTTATAGAGACCTTCAGAGTTCCATTTTATAGTTTCCCTTTAAACAGAAAGTGATGACTTTGCGTATTTGATATTATACCTGATTTTATCAGCCCTTTATGACTCCATTTGTTGTTTAGAGAGTGAGGGGGAGACTTGTTTTTCACCTTTTAGTGCTTTGGCAGTAGGAAAATGGTTACCAGGAAGTAAACAGGAAGTTGTTACTCAGAACCTGCTCCTGTCTGGTGTCAATGAATGGTATCTGACAAGAGCTGCCTATATTTAGCTCGAGGAAAAAAAAGAGATAATTAGCAACTAAAACACTGTGTTTTTTGAGAGAAAAAAAATCAGACGATGTAAGATTTTCTTTTTGTTTAATTTCTGCTAATGTGCAGCATTAAGATACAGAGTATACAGACATCTGCAGCAGGGAAATGCAAGATGTTATTACAAATTGCTTCCAGATTCTGCTTTGATTAAATAGAATGTATTTTGCTTAATGGAGAGTTGTTCTGATCTCTGGTATCTGTTTCTGTGTGTGAATATGGAGAGAGAGTGGTGGGAGGGAAACTGTGGGAAATGGCTTTGTTATACAAATACATAATGGAGAAAGGCTTTCATTGCTTTGTTTAGTGAATAAAGTACCCCCTGCTGTTATATAAGGATATTGTAAGTCTCCTCAGCGTTCCATGACCACATAAAATCACGATGCCAAAGGCCAAGCACTTACATAGAGTTAATAGAAATCTGAGGTGAATTTAATATCTTGATATTTTTCTACAGGGGGTACATATTTTATTATAATACGCAAGTTTCAGCGAGTCTGGAAAGCACTGTTTACTATGACATAATTTTTAAGCTTATAATTTACAGGATATTCATGGCTTTTGTGTATTATATTTAGATGTATCATATAAACATAACTATAAGTACAGTTCTTGAGGAAATGGTTCACTGGGATTACTGATTTTAGCTGTTGTCCACCATGTTTGCTTTTCTGCTCAAACAGCCATCGGTAGGAATTACGTGAAAACACGTACCTGGGTTGTTTATTTTTCCCCGTTGTGACCCGAAAATTTGTAAAACCAATGTTACAATAATATTTCATTAAATTACTAACAAAATCTCATACAATTATTAGTATTTGAATGGTGGACTGCCAATTCTGACCAATATCCATGTACTGTGGGTATTGGTTGTTTTGGGATTTGGGCAAGTTTGAACACATCATATCTTCCCATACCTTGTTGGCCACTATATCAGCAGAGGAAGCGAAGAGCAGCAACTGTTTCCTACGATTCTGATAGTTCATACTCTCTGTATGAATGATCGGAACAGTAGAAAGGTGGCCATACCATGTGTTGCCCCTAATATGCTCCCTGTCCATTTGGCCTAGTTGGCTGATTAGTTGAGGAGTGTACATAATCCCCCCCATGTAAGGCCTTAAGGATTGGTTTAGAATCCTTTACATGCCTTGTTTTAATTACAGTTTTCTCTGTTTGAAGAGATTTGCTTTATTTAAGTGGATTATGGAGGCCAACTCCAAATAGCATGGGGAGATATTTATGGGTCCTGACCCACAGGTTAAGAATCTCAGCTCCAGGCTTAATTTGCTCTTGAAGGTAGAAGGAAAGATTCTGAAACGTTAGGCCTATAATGATATATATATATGTAGCAAAGGCTAGCACTCACAGGACTTGAATAAAGTATATTGAGGACCCTTGAGGAAAGTTCCTGTGAGGAACTGAAATGTTGGTTCAATAAAAACCATGTAAGGATCACGTCTTGTGAGACATTTTGATTTTTTCTTTTTTCAATATACTTATTCAAGTCCTGTGAGTGCTAGCCTTTGCTACATTTGTATCTTGCTATTTTGACTGCAGTAGCACCCAGGCATTGGCCCCTTGTTAGGTGGTGTGCTACCTCTATTGGAATTGTGTATATATATATATATATATATATATATATATAATATATAACATCTCTACTTACTTCCACTATAGAAAACAGGTCCACAATCCACCTTTTATACCCATCCCTTTTTCTGCTCTTGTCCCTAGACTACATCACAACCTATTTTTGTTCCCAAAATGGTTACTCTGGGCACTGTTGCTTTTGAATGATGCTCAAATAAAAAAAAACAGCAATAGATGTAGGTGGCTTTTGACTACACAATTGAGTCAAATTACTTACACTGTCCCGCCAGGTCATATCATATCAATGAATTATCGTATTTCATTTAGTAAAATTTTTAAATTATGTTGTGTCATAATGTATACTGGTATAGTATGTGTCACTTGTGGCCCAGTGCTCCTGCACTTTACATATAGAAATAGCAACCCATTTGCCGTTTTTTTATATCTTGAAAGGGTCTGAATGTGTAATGTGGGTTTCAGAGGCCAAAAAAGGAATCTTGGAAAAAGTTCATTGAGAAGCAAATTTCTAATACAAACAAAGATGTTTCGTCAAACACATTGTTTAAACAGATGAAAACAGCTATCAGTCCTTGTGCAGCATGGGCACCCGTTATTTTTTTACTGTACACTGAATCATATTATTATATGTATATGTATTATTGTCATTATTAATTGTACATATATTACAATGATGGTGTTGTGATCTTCTGTAACAGATTACTGCACGGAGGCAATGGAAACATATTTATGATGAACTAGGAGGAAATCCTGGAAGTACTAGCGCTGCTACATGTACTAGGAGACATTACGAGAGGTAGGATAAACTGAAATGCAACTTTTTAACAACATGCATTTATATGCGTTTGTGTGTCACCTTTCTCAAAAAAGATGGGGATAAAAGACCATAATTACTGTATATGTAATTTAACATTGAAAAAGCTTTATTTGGAACAATATTTTTTAGACAGAAACATACTTCCTCAGTTGTAAATGTAGGAACATACCAAGGTTTATAAAGGATGTATAACTTAAAGTCACTCTCTGGTACTTGTTGTCCATTTTAGGGAGAAGTAGAAGTGATGGCTGGAGTTAGGGTTTGATTGCCAGATACTGTCTTCTCAGGGAAAATCAATTAAGATGTCATTTGTACCATTGAGCGCAGGAAAAGGGAGCATCCGATTGCCTTTTCCTGACTTAGATTAAGTTGAAAACTCAACTTGGAGATGATTTTGACTTTTTATAATTATATAGTAAAGACTTGCAATGGCAAGTCCAATGTAGAATTCAAACACTTACGTTAAGGGTGTTGTAAAGACTCACAGATCCAATACGGTTATCTCTATAGATTTGTCAGTTTGGTAATGAAAGACTATGTCCTAACACCAGCTTCCTGGTTTAAATGTGTTTAATCTCAACCGAGGCCCTCCAGATCTTGAAATTAAGCTCCCTTCACCCCAGACAGCCTTCATAGGTTTTAGGTTCCCCTTACTGTCTCATGAGTATAATAATAAAGACTATTGCCAAAAACACAGCTTGCTCAGTTGTAAAGTTGTTCTTTAGCCGTAAAACAGACAGTCTGTTGTTTACAGCCATAAAAGAAAGACATGCCATTTAAATGTTTTCACTTATCCTTGTTGGGTCTTCGATTCTGAAAATCTAAAGTACATTGGATGTCTGTAAAGGAGAGTTGCATTTTGGGTAAAACAATGGCAAACCATGGGAAGTGACGGTACCATTTAATCCTGTGGTTTTCTCATGCTTTCATTTTTTTTTTTTTAACTCAAAACATTTAGTAGTGTATAATGAATCTTTTACTTAATTGTCCACAGACAGAAGTATGTTATAAGCAAGAAAAATAATGTAATGTAGGAGCCGTCAGCTCCAAGGTTTCATCAGGTTTCATTGCATAAATACTCCTCCCGGCTGTTAAACCTCATTCCAAATGCAAAGTACATTTAAACATACAACATTCTTTCAAAGGTAAAAGAAAAGTCTCTCTATTTTGGATGCATTGATAGATCGCTCGTTTTTCTAAAAGCTGTTTCCTCCATATGTTAAATTGCTAGCTTTACCGATCTATTCCTCTCTGGGGGAAATTCCTAATTTCTCTTCTCCTGTAAAAATCCATGCCAAGTTGTTTCTGGTAACATTGCTGCAGATTTTTTTTTTCTTTTTCTATTTAACTGCTCCACTTGATTGCTTTTCTCAAAAAGGTCTCTTCGTTTTTTAACGTTATTAACCCCTTGGGGCACTTGAACGGTCTCCATTGCTTCACGAGACAGCGGCGCAGAGAAAGAGAAACTTATGTATGTGCAATATTTCGTTTTTGTTTCCACATTATTAATGCAGAAGTAACAGGCATAAAAATTGGTTTTGGCAGTTCTTAGTTTAAAATCACAGCGTGTTTTGAAGTCCCACTGTGTTCAGTGTCTACAGACAGTGTTGACTATTGACCCTAAAATGAAAGAGAGTTTGTCTTTAAGATGTTGGTTAATTGCCATTAGTGGATATAATGAAAAAAAAAAACACATGTAAGTCCCTTTGCAGTAAATAACTTATATAGAAATTTAAGAAAACATGAATATATGATATGCATCAAGGTAATTTCTTCTAATCAAGGAAGGGCCCTCTAGGTCCATAAATGTTATTGGCACAAACTACCTATTAAATTGTGTAAGAATTGGTGGCTGATTTGTTGGCGAACACAATTTGTTTTTCCTTCACTTGGAAAAATATTTAATTCTTGAGGGCCTCCTCATCTTTAGCTCTAAGATGTTCTGACTTGTGGTGTTGACAGTTATGGTGGTAGTGTAAAGAAGGTTTCAAAGGTTTCACCTTCATCAGAAGTTTGTAGGTTACCAATAAAAGCGACCAGTTGACAAGTTGCTAAGTAGAAGAACTTTGCAGTGCTTATGCCATTATCCTTTACTGTTGAGTTGATTGTGAGAGGCAGTAATATCAGTAGGGCCAGTGAAAGGATCTCATTAGGGTTACAGCAGATATGGAGTCCTGGCATGGGCGGATTTGTCTGGCAGCGGCATGTAAAGCAGCTAAAATAGGCAGCTGAATGGAATTCCAGGAAGGAGAATGTTGCAATAGTTTAAACTAGCAAGATCTGGAAACTATTTGAATGCAAGGTGTGAAAAACAATGTGGTGTCCAATATGACCCCAAGCTGATGAGCCTGTGCATTTAGTTGTGTTATGAGAGATTATTATTGACTGGTAGTAATATTTCTGGCTGTGGAGGAGATGATGAAGTTCAAGCTTACTGTGACTGGTTATGTGCCAGAGTTGGCAAACGTCTACTTGTACTGTTTCAGTGATTTGCCAGGCACGAGGGCAGATTTATCAGATATCAAACTCTGAAATCCTGAAGGCTTCCCAGCAACTCCATATTTTCCCATTCATCAAATTTCCTGACTGTAATGAGCTTATATATTTAGCAAAGCATACGAGTGTATCTGTTTGTCAGAATGTGTTTGAGTTATTAGAGCAGTGTTTTTGCTCTATGGGGTATTAGAGCTCAGCCACAGCACTCAACTCAACTTAATACCTCACTGAATTGATAATCCTCTTTGCAAAATCATTAACTGGTTTAAACATTTTTTTTTTTGTCTGGTATTATTATTATTATTAACATTTATTTATAAAGCACCAACATATTCCACAGCGCTGTAGGTATATTTTTAAGAAGTGCTAGAAAATATTGGGAGATGATTGGCCTTATCGTGTGCCCTGAATATTTTATAGTTGATGCACAATTGTCACCAAAAAGAGCCAGTTGATGACGTTCATGAGAGAGAACCATACTCCTTGACCTTGTACTATTGGGGTACACCACACAACTGCCCTGCAACCCTCCTCTCTTCCCCCCACCCATGTATGTTAGAGTCCTGGAGTTGCACGGGTACCCATGAAATACCCGGCCGGAATATACTTGATGTCCCAACCATGCGGGTGGTCCTCAAGTACCATTCAGCTGCAGTGGGGTAGGCTACCTCGAGTGTTTATATATAATACGGCCCTGGCTATAGGCGGCCATTTAAGGGGAAAACAAAAATTTCCTTCCATGTGAAATGCTTGGTTTATGTGAGTGGAATTTTATAGGGACAAGAAAGTGTAAGCGGGTGCAGGTCAGGCATAGGGAAAAGGTATGGGTTGGGTGCAGGTCTATAAACAGACCCATGCAGGTATTGCATGTATATATAGCTCTGTGATCACTGGACTCTCACTGCTAGAGCTCCAGTTTACTACAGCTATTGTTATGTCCCTTTTAAATCTGATAGCATTTAATAAGGAAATTACTTATTACTAGGGGTGTGTGCTTTTACTAAGTAAATATTTAGCCATTTCCCATAACCCGTTTGCTTTGACTGTGTTACAACTTCAGCCAACACCTGACTTTTGTCACCGGAGCGTACATATCATTTTTCTCTTGTGTTGTACTGTATACATTAGGCCTCATAAAAAGGAAATACTCAGAGAACAATTCACCGAGCTGTGTTTGTATGTGTTTTACAAATACTCCTTTATATTTGAATGCAGGGCTGGATTAACAATGGGGCGAATGGAATTTGAGCCCCAGGCTCCTTGGTAAAGATAGACTCATCATTGAGATGTGAAAGTCTCAGGCATGGGAAGCAGAGGGCTGTTCCAATGCTATTGTGTAAATTATTTTGCTTTTGTGTTTCATACTAAAGTGAGTGTGTTTATACCAGTTTGCAAATATGAAATGAATTATTTTTATCCGGCCTTGTCTGAACGTCAACATGTCATGATTGAGTCAAATCGTGCCTCGTGGCCTAACTTCTCACTGCAGAAACCTTAAAACAAATAGCAGCTTTCACCCCTTTTACCTGGCCGCTATTTTCCCTCTGACATCATCAGTGACATTTACATCTGCAAACTGCACATGTGTGCAATGAAGAATGCAGGCTTACACAGGCAGAACTTTGATAAAAAGTCCTGCTTGGATTGAGCACTGTAGTGGTTAAGCACACAGCTAGAGCAGATTTTCTATGGAAGCCTGCAATGCCATCTCTTTATTGGCTGCTTCTCTGGAAGGCGTGTTTAGTAACCAGAGTTGGGAATAACTGAGCATGCTCAGTAGCCAATAGCCAAAGCAAATTCCTAAGGGAGAGGGCCAAGGGGGTTAGAGGAGGAGGAGTGTTTAAGGAAATACTGCAGCCTTAATAACAACCTTTTAACAACTGGAGTGACAGGTTCACTGATTACATTTTTTTGTAGGGGGGGGTTTACTTGTCCTTTAAAGAATAGGCCTGTGTTAGCAGGGTTTCATGATTAGCAAACCTTATCTTAGGTTAACATGCTGAATTCTGCCGTGTCATTATGACTTTTCATAAAGTAGTATGTGATCAATAGTATTAGTCTGAAGAGTCAATACTTTCTTTCCTTGTGTGGACAAGATAAAATTAACAAAAAGCAAAATATGTGCCCTATTACAAAGAGGGCATAGCTTTAAATGATAACCCCCTTGTACAATGCTGCATAAGACAGCTGCTTTTGGCTGCACTCTGCATTTCCTCAAGGCGCTTTGAGTTAAGGAACATGACAGTTTGAGTTCGGCTGTAGAAATACAAGTATACCATAATCTGCGCCCACTGTAATCTATGCCCTGAGTATTTTACTCAATTGAGAGTTAACCCTATTTATAAAAGCCTATATTTTCCTTGAAAATATCCCAATCGTTGGCAGCTCTCTACAGGCAAAATTTATTTCGAGAAATGACAGGTGGTAGGTCTGAAAGTGCCAGGCACTCGAGATAGAAATTTAGTAATTAAATATAGCAGGGAGCCAAGGTGCTGATAATGATATATGTCATTGCTTTGCTTTTTATAATTGCCACATATCCCTCCTGTTGGAAAGAAATTGTCTTCCATTTGAGACGGGTGTACGGAATGTCAAACAACTGCGTTGCCAGAGTCCATTAATGTCAGGCACTTTATACATCCAGTGCTAAACGTTGGAGAGATTAATCACCCGCTGTTTATTTCCCCCCCCCCCCCGAGCTGCTAAATGATGTCACCGCTTATGTCATTGCCTAATCATTCCATTATCTAAATATGTCTTTCATTGAGGCTTACATAATGAGATTCCAGTTCCATTTGAACTGCATGCATCCACGGAGTGCGCGGAATAGAAAAAGAGCTTTAATGTAACCCAAGTACTTATGAGCCTGACCTTTCAGCCATAAAACAGTCACACATGCTTACCCAAACCATCCAGTTATTAGAAAATCCTTTGCAAAGGTCATTCGAAAGCATTTGTTTCTGTTAAAGGAAGAAAGGGAGGAGAAAATGATCATTACAGAATATTCATTGAACTATTTTATATTCTGTTTGTAGACTTCTTTTATAATGCGGTTAAATCTCATAAATCCTTCATATTAGGGGGAACTCTTTTGAACCAATATTTGTTAAAGAAACCCCTAATATACCTGTTACTGAATCTGTTCCTTCAAAATGTAGAAATAAATACTATTTTTATATGCTGAAATCCAGCAGCAAAATCTTCTTCTTTCTGCATCATTTGAAATCCTGGCAGGGGAGGAGGGACTAAAACATTGATGTTACAAATTGTAACAACTTCCCCACAGCTTACAGACAACATGCAGGAACTACATAACCCACAATGCATTGCACTGTGATGTTCCTTTCCTTATTGACATCACGTGTGCAGGGAATTATGGGATTAGGAGGATGCAGGCTGAAGGCAGGCTGGGGACAGGCGACTACTGTTACATTTTATTTGAGTCTCAAAGTAGTCAGCCAGATCCACAGGGAGCACGGCTTAGGAACTGTTCCAAACCATATTATTACATTAAAAAGCATGAAAAGGCTACATACTTATTAGTTGATGTATATTGAAAAGTTGCTTGAAATTATTTATGCTTTTTGAAAAGTTGGACTTTCCCTTTAATGTTATGTATTGGTATATTTGCTGTTATTGGTTTTCTTGGGCTTACATTTACCAGAACCACTGTATTAATATATAACATTATGTAGAACCTTGAATATTCTATTGCTTTCTTAATGGAAAGTTTGTGGCTTTGTACGGATTTTTGTCACTTTTCTCTTCGGGGCACGTGAGAGAAGGTGAGCGGATTAGCAGGGTTTGTATTCTGACTCATCATTAACTCAACGGGGGCACAAAGTTTCCAGTAAGTAATTGTTTTTTTTTTAAGAGAGAAAGAGCAGATCTGGTTTCTGTAGGTGGCGCTGCCATATCATTTTGGCCACTTTATTAATGTGCATAATGAGGAAGAAGAATGACTGTGTGTTTACATAATGTTCAGATCTGGGTCTGGCATGGTGCCGAGAGACTGGCGGATTGCTAATGTGGTGCCGTTATTTAAAAAGGTATCCCGTTCTCAGCCTGAAAACTATAGGCCTGTTAGTCTGACATCAGTAGTAGGAAAGCTTTTGGATTAGCCAGATACTTTATATAATGCATAAATCAAACTCTGTGCTTGGTGTAATTGAATTATTGATTTGCACCGGAACTCCTCATGTTGTGTATTCTCTGATTCAAGGATTCATAATCCAGTTTGTAGTTATTGTATATGAGTTTGGCCTCGATACTCTCAAATGTAACTCTAGGGTTAGGACTGAATCCAACTATGCCCCTGCACAAAAGAATTTACTTTTTATGTGTCTATATGTGGCAGCCAATTTAGTACATTGTGGAATCTAAAGTCTATCCAACTTTGGGCCAGGTATAATGTGATAAGATTATATACCCATTGTTTCTCTTATGCAAACTCAGTCTTCTTGGAAACCTGGAAAATCAATTAGGAGAGAAGTTATTATCCTTGAACTGAAGCTGGTTCTTTATCTCGCTTCATCAAAATGCACCATGCTTCATCGCTCTTGAAAGTTGTCCTGGTGTAATGTTGTGAAAATGTTCAGGTCAATTACAGATCCCATTTTAATATATCAATTATATTTTATTGGGTGTGTGCAATTACATGCGACCTCTAGGATGAGAGCTGTTGGTCAAAGGACATCTGAAAAAGTCATTACTCCGTTTTCAATGTGAGCCCTATAGTGGTCTACAGTGGTGCTTCCCCCCTTGCTCTGGTGGAGGGGCTCATCCTGAAGGGCTGTTTGGGTGAGTTTTGGGGAGAATGCCTATTTGCTTTCCCATAAACACCTGAACGCCCAGCTGTAAGGTCAAGTAGGGTGAGATTTAGAGTAAATATGTATTTGCTATACTAGATATTCATTGAACCATGGCTGAATGGCTGAAACACTGATGCCTACTAATACCTGTAACCTTTTCATAAGCTAAGGGGTGGCTTGACCAAAGGTTGGACTTCCAGGAGGTGCTTGAACTGAAAAACCAATGTTGTACGAAAAGCTTATTTCAAAGCACAATACAGTAAAATATTCCTGCAAAATTGGGCTTAATACCTATGCTGGCAAATGTTTTTTGTATTAAAACAAAAGCTCTTTTGGGCAGAGAATAACAACAAGCAAATCACTGCATGCCGTAGATGGTATCCTGATATATTGTATTCTGATGAATAGAATATATTATCAATGTTTTTTTGGTTTTTTTTTCATGGAGTGACCTCTATGGAGTGAATTTTACATGATGTATTGGATGCAAATGAAGTTGGGCTTTGTATCAGACCATAAATCAAATTGTCAGAGTATGAGGGTGCAGGTTTCTGTCTGCCTGACCTAACTGCAATATATGGAAGTGTCTGGCTCTTCTCAAGAATAGTAATGTTTGGCTGTATCTGTATAAACGTCCTTTGCTTTCATTTATAATCATCCATATTAGTAGAAAAACTTTGTCCATGGAATGTTCGTGTGTGTATTCTTTTTGTGTAACCCTTTGTATAACTGGAATCTTTAATTTTGTTTAAAGCTTTGCGAAGTAGGATTTTTCCCGGTGGTCCAGTCCAACCCTGCTGTAAAGTGCGTTAGGTATAAATGAAAGATGATGTTTGTCTAGCACCTGCTTTTTGAAAGCATGCTACAAAATGGTCTGAAGGCACCAACCAGGAAAACTCCCGATGGGCCCAGGTGTCAGTGGGCCCTCTTGCTTCTAACTATTTGCTGGAGTTGGACTGGCCCACCGGGATACCAGGAACACTCCCGGTGAGCCCAGGTGTCAGTGGGCCCTCTTGCTTCTAACTATTTGCCAGAGTTGGACTGACCCACTGGTGAGCCCAGGTGTCAGTGGGCCCTCCTCCTGGCCATTTGGCCTGCTTCATGGCCATTCCTTATTTCTGAATGGGAACAAAGAGGAGAAATAGATGTAATAATAGATTCTAGCATGTAGAGAATAAAGAGGTTGGGTGGGGAAAGGAGGAAAAAAGTTTGGAGGGTCTATGGCCTAAGGTAGTGATCCCCAACCAGTGGCTCAGGGGCAACATGTTGCTCCCCAACCCCTTGGGTGTTGCTTTCAGTGCCCCCAAACCAGGGAGTTATTTTTGAATTCCTGACTTGGGGGCAAGTTTTGGTTGAATAAAAACAAGATTTCCTACCAAATAAAGCCCCCTGTAAGCTGATAGTGTGCATAGAGGCTGCCTAATAGCCAATCACAGCCCTTATTTGGCTCCTCCATGAGCTTTTATGGTGCTTGTGTTGCTCTCCAAGTCTTTTTACATTTGACTGTGGCTCACGAGTAAGAAAGGTCGGGGACCCCTGGTCTAAGGTGTTCTGTTGGGCCCCTGGGGTCCCAGTCCGACACTTGCACCATCTAAGTTGGCCCTAAGCAATGTGGCCCGGTAAGATTCACCTACGTTGAATGTATACTGTACATATGTGAGCAGTGTGGGTTACAACAAAGTTGCCTTTACCTGTAGCATTCTGTGGATATTCTCTGTTATTCCATTTTCCAGATTTTAATTTCTTTTAGATCCATGTTATGCGTATGCGCCGACTGACTTTTATTCAGACCATCTGGTCCATCTTGTTCATATTAAATGCAGAGATTTTTTTTCTTTTGTGTCGGTGGTGGTGTTCTGTTACAATTCACATTTATGTGTCAGAGCTGGTGGATTTAACCAAGAACAGGCAGGTGTTGACTTTGACACATTCTTCCCCAGACCGTGCACTTCTGTGCATATCACCCATTGTTTGACATCTGACAATTCTTGGAGTCTATTTCAGGTTTCATTTTAAAAAAGCCAAAAAAAAATAAATCTGTTGGTTATTTATACTTGTGTTATGAACATGTGGGTTTAAATATGAAACATAATGTTACACATCTTGACTGCTCCAGTAATTCCATGCATGAGTTGTTTATTGAGAGACATTTTTAAAACACAGTGTCTGCTTGTCTCGGAGGATTTTTTTTCCATAATATGCAGTAAAATATTACAGTAGTGATTTTTTTTCCTAATATTTTTGGATTAATAGATTTGCTTGGTAAGGGGGCCATACACTAACTGCCTTGCCAACAAAGTGGGTCAGCAGAATACATTATTGTTTCGGACAGATTTTTATATAGAGGTTTGTTTAATTGACCTACGTTTGACACTCTCAATATATAGACTCTCAAAATAGGTTGTTACCCTGGCCACACCTCCGACCAGTCTAATCAGGGCATCTTTATCAAGCAGAGAAAGTTTAATTTCATGCATGTTCCTACAAGTTATGGCTTTTTTTAGCTCCTCCCCAAAAAACGTTTCCCCGCCTCGTTTTCTTTCCAAGCCTGCGTTTCCATTATATGGCATTAATATGATCTAGCAAGAGCAAACCAGATTGCCTGCAATTTGGAGCTTGTGGCTCAGTATTAGTGATAAGTGAATCTGTCCATTTCGCTTCACCAAAAAATTTGCAAAACTTTGGGAAAGTTCAGAATTAAAAAAACAAAAATTACAAAATGCATTGAAGTATTTTTGTAGAAATTTCTCGCGGCAACTTTTTGCATGCAAAATACATTGAAGTCTATGGGTGTTTTTTTTTTGTGGCGAAGATTTTCAGATCAAATTTTCCCAGTGTGTCTGAGAAAATATTAGCTGATGGCAAAATGCAGATTTTTTTGGTTTCCACCCCAAAGGGCCTGTGTGGTGGTTCGGCCTAGGTAGGGTAGGTACCTGTAGTTTTCTAAATTATTTTTACTGGCTGGTGGGGGGACGGGCACAAAACGGGGCAGACTGACATAATTGGGGCGGGACAGTGCTGTAGAAGGGGTGGAGTTATGATGCAAAGATGGGAGCAGTGCTGGTTATGGAGAGGAATGGGAAAGAAAAAAGTAAAATTTGGGTGGGGCCTGGGGCTCATTTTAAAGGTATTACAAATTTAGCACCATCTACATTGCCAGTAAATAGTGGCCCAAGCCTTGGCTGGAGATTTACCAGCAAGGCCAGGAAAATAGCAGTTGGGAGGCAACCCTAAAATATTACAGTAGTAAGTCTAAAGTAAGTGGGAAACATATCCCACCCAAGGCCCTTAGTGTAATAATTTACCATGTTTGTGGTAGCACCAGAGAACAGCACAAATAACCCCTGGACTTACTTCCTTGGTGCCGCCATTTTGAAAGAACGCAACCGTAAACCAACCAGTTCTTTGTAGTCTTTAACTCATTTACTTATTGAAAGACCGTTTAATAAAGCCAGCTCTTGGACTTCATGTTTAATCTTGCATGTACAGCACAAAAGAAGCATAATAATGACTTTATAAGCCAAGCCTTGCCGAAATATCAACCGCGTCTGGAATATTCCAGTTGGAAGCCCTTCAGTTGATATAGGCCAAGATTCAAGGAAACTAACTTCAGATGAAACAAAATAGCCAGCTCAAACATTGTTTCTGAAATTCCTCTGGTATGTGTTAGGCTCTTTTCCCAAAAATTTCTGTCATCGTGACACAAGACTCAAGAACGTATCTTTAAACAATCTTTTCTCTCGAGCTTGTTTTGAAACATAAAGAGGCTTTTAGAAGGTCTTGATTCTGTTTAGCATTTCCATATAAGCAATGAGTTCATGCAACAGGCATTCACTTGCGGTTACTTATTAAAAAAAAAATATATTAAATGTCATTCTTGTAGCTGAGTTAACACATGGGAAACGGAATTTGTTTAAGCTTTGATATATTTTATTGGGCAGTGATATAATTGTATACAGATGATGTGATATATAAAAATAAAATGCCTGCTGGCTTCTTTTACAGAATAACACGATTTGTGAAGCCCTAAAGAGAAAAAATGACTTTTTTTTTCTCCTGCTTCATTTTGATTTCATGGTTCACAGTTTACATATGTTAATAGCTGTTTATTCTCATGCAGTGTGAAAAATTAGTGCCTACATAAATCCCGGAGACGTGAATATTTGCTCAACAATATGGTACTTTATAGAAGACATTTTTAAATATATGTTTCCGAAGACTGATTGGAGGGGGGAAAGGGTTTATTTTGGTCTGAGAAAATGTACTGCCAATGTATGGCTCGAGTGTTTGAAAGAAAAATATATTAAATATTAGTTATTGTAACTTCAAAAAGAAACTCGGTGATGGATGTGATGATTGAAGTATTTATTTTCTGTTCAGATAGAGACTTCAAAGGCGATCTATAGAAAACCATTACCTAATACACCCTGCTCCTTATAACCGGCCTTGAGTTTCAGAACAGTATTTATTGTTTCCTGTATGGCGCTGCGTTTGTCAGAGGGGGCATCATATTGTACATAGTTTCCTGAATATATCATTTGCATTGTTAACGGAAGGCTGATGTTAAATTACAAGGGCAAAACCTTTGATGAGATGTGTTCTACACCAGCATTGGTTGTAAAACGTTGTCTCGCCATCAGGAATTAAGTGTTAATTTCCAGGTTTCTGTCGGTGTATATTTGAGATTTTGTCATGATTTTATGGGGTACTTTTTATTTCTAAATTACACTGTTATTACACAGAAATAATTCACTCTGTCATTTAGAAAGTTATTCTTGAACCAACAAATTTGTAGCTGTAATATCGGTGTGTAGGCGCCATCTCAGTGCATTGTGCCTGAGTCTGAGCTTTCAGCCAGCGCTACACATTAGAACTGCTTTCAGCTAACCTATTGTTTCTCCTACTCCCATGTAACTGGAGGAGTCCCAAGCCGGACTTGGATTTCTTACTATTGAGTGCTATTCTGATACCTACTGGGAGCTGCCATCTTGCTCCCTTCCCATTGTTCTGCTGATCGGCTGCTGGGAGGGGGGGGGGGGGATATCACTCTAACTTGCAGCGTAGCAGTAAAGTGTGACTGAAGTTTATCAGAACACAGGTCACACGGCTGTGGCACCCTGGGAAATGAAGAATATGGCTAGCCCCATGTGAAATTTCAAAATTAAATATAAAAAAATGTGTGTACTTTTAAAAAATGGATTTCAATGCTGGAGAAGCTCTATTAAAGGAACAGTAACACTAAAAAATAAAAATGTTTTAAAATAATTAAAATATAATGTACTGTTGCCCTGCACTGGTAAAAGTTGCGTGTTTGCTTCAGAAAGACTACTATAGTTAATAGAAATAGCTGCTGTGTAGCCATGGAGGCAGCCATTTCAATTGAAAAAAGGAGAAAAGGCACAGGTTACATAAGAAGATACCAGATAAACTGTGTAGAATACAATGGGAATCTGCTACTTATCTGTTATCTGCTTAGTAACCTGTGCCTTTTCTCCTTTTTTCAATTTAAATGGCTGCCCCCATGGCTACACAGCAGGGTATTTATATAAACTGCAGTAGTGTTTATGAAGAAAACACACAAGTTTTACCAGTGCAGAGCAATAGTATATAATATATTAATTATTTTTATACACTTTCATTTTTTGGTGTTACTGTTCCTTTAACATGCATTTTGAAAAAAACATTTGACATAATTGACATAATCTAAGAGGCAACATGAGAACACATTGAGAGCTCCTTCACTTACTTTCATACTCTCTTTTCTTTGAATATGAGCAAGTTTGGGGATCTTTTGCTATTGTTGCTATTTGTTTTTCAGAGTACTATGAGTTCAGTAGGAGCTCGAGTTGCCCCTTTTGCGTATAAGAAAATTGTTCTTGCTTCATAAAGCTAAAGTCTACCTCAGAGATTGCTTGTTTCTATGCGTGGCTTCCAAAGCAAGGCCTTCCCATACCTTTTTTTAGATCAGATGGCTTTATTCTTCTGAAAGGTGCCCAAGTATGGCTATAAGAGTCTCATACCAAGACAAAGCGATCTTTACGCCATGTCTATGCATATTGGGACTCTTGAAACTCTAATAATCAGGCTAGAACCACAAAGCTTGTTGCTGTATAGGCAAAAAAGGAGGTCACCTGCACACACCCAACGTGCAGGTTCAGCTCGCTTTCTCATTTATGCCAGCGTTTCCTCACCAGAAATGTCATTGATCAGTGGAAAGTTTACACGTACTGGTACAAACCTGGGCTTTGGAAATATTTTGGGATACATAAGTATATAAAACACTGTTTATAAGTACAGTTAATCTTTTTATTGGAAGATATTCCACCTAGACAGCTGTGAAGCAGTTCTGCTCCTGTTCTAATTAGAAGGTGTTGCTTGTGATTTACTGGGAATGCCTGAGAACGTCCCTCTGCTGGGTATTCAATAACGGTTACTGACTCCCTAAGGATTGGGAGAACTGAGAGGACTTTCTTATGCTGTTCTTTCTTTTTTTGCTTTCTGAAAAGTTGGAAGGGCTGAGAAGTCTTCCTTGTGCAGTCCTTTCTTTTGGCCAGTCGTCTTCTCTGCTGTGCACCTTCCCAGAATGAATGCATAAAATACTTTTTTTTGTGTGGTGCTCAGTTCTTTCTTTTTCTTGAAAAAGTTTATTGTCAACAAACCTCACAGGTTTAGCAATACATCCATTGTACAAAAGCTTGTGATTCCATAACATGACACCAGAGCCATTCATGGAAAGTTATCCATAAAATCCTTGTGCGGAATTTCACTTGTTATTCCAACATCCGATTACCCTGTTGTCTGTCAGCTTTAAACCATGAACGTGGCAACTGTGTGTGTCTTGTGATCCCGCAATTAAGTTCTGACATTTGTCTCTCATTGTATCACGTTGTCGGCCCTGGAAATTGGTAACAAGCCGACCTAATTCAAGATAAGTGCTGACTTCATTTACTCTTGATTGTGTTATTTATTTAAATTCCCTTCAACTGGGTCATGTTTTAGTCATATGATAACGTAATGATTAAGGTAAAATATCAAACAGACACGGTTTTATATAAAGCACACAAATTGCTCAAAGCCGCATTATTAATCTCAATATAGATGAGGTTTAAGACTTGAACAGACTATGAAAAATAATATTCAAACAAAATATTAGTGCATACATTTTTCACCGCAGCCCCCCTCCCTCTCGCTACATAATGAGGTCTATATTCTTATTCCTCAGGCTCCGTCATTAGCATTAAGTAACTGTACTCCATACATACCACTGCACAAACATCTTCCCAATTATGTGAGGAACAGATGCTCTAACAAAGGGCCTATTTAATATTGGCAAAGCTTGTTAGGGGAAAAAAAAACCTCAGATGTCATCGGAATGTGATTATTTTACATTAAACCTTCATGTGTACTCAACATAAAGGGGACTTTACTGGTGGTTTTTACGAGATATATTTCAGCTTTTCTAACTATAACTAAGATGGACTCTGCTCCTGCTCTGTAGGAAAGAGATTTTTTTATAATATTTACATTTCACAGATTTGAGGATTGAAGATATTTTGAATTATATTTGCTTCTAAAGATCAGGAGAAAATGCCAGTACCATACTGAAGTGCCCCAATGCTCAATGTGCTTTTTCAGGCCAAAATTCAGGGAGGTTTGGCATGGAATAGGTACCACCAGAGAGAGTGCTGTGTTTGATAAGCCCCTAAATGATGTTGAAAAACTCAGAAGGACATTCTGGTAGGTCGTAGTTATCTCTGCTAAAGAAGGCCTGTGCTCATTGGCTCACATGGTGCTCCTCATGCCAATGGTTAGTTGTACCACAAACAAAGCAAATATTATAAAGTACCTTGAACTTTCTTAGCCCCATGGTAAATATTCAGTCCCTCCTTCTGTCTCCTTACACTGGAACTTCTCTATTGCTGCTTCCTGAGGAATTACATTTATGTTTCCCAACTGCCGAGATCCCTTTCTGGGGGAACCTAGACCCTCGACATGGGGGCTCAGCCTAAAGGCAAGGTATGGTTATATTTGCTTTCTTTCGATCTTTGAAATCCCAGGTAGAAGGTCTTACTATGAAGATTTTGATTCATCCAGGTCATGGTATATCTAGTTTAAGTAAATCTAAAGCAACTGGACTTGCTAAGTAATCATTGTGCCATTGTGATTGGATTAGTGGAAGAGTTCATTTGCTGAGGACTTCCCATATCAGTTCATTGAACTAAAGAAGCTGCTCGGATGAGTAGTGAAACATCTTCAATGATTACTCAGCAAGTCCGGTTGCTTTAGAATTACTTCTACTAGATACATGTAGACGGTCAATTAGGTTGTCATTTGGGGTAATTGCTTTTACCTCATAGATATTATTGGAACTGTCCAAAGTTACAACCTGTGTTTTTGTATATTGGTAACCTGGTTATGAGCTAATGGGGGCCCTGAACAAAGTTTGGTGGTCCAAGGGAAGCTTGAACAAAAAAGTCTTACAGCTACTCGTTTACGTGTTGGACCTGTTTGGAGACCAAGGAAGGTGAAGTCAGCTGTGACTGGGTATCTGCCCAGATCACTCATGACCACATGTACCAATTACGACATGTAATATTATGTCAATATAAGGTCACATACTACAATGGCTACTTTTTTGAGTGTCACAATCCTTTGGTGAGAAAGGTGAGATGAATGCTTCAGCTGTCCGTAACATGCAAAGATCTGTGGTTTAATAACGGCAAGAAAGCTTTACTACCTATCCATCCGCTGTTGGCTGGTGAAAGTGCTTGTGTTTTGGAATTTGAACAAATGCTGTTTACGAGAAATTTAGAAACGGTCCCCTGTTGTGCAATGGTGTCAACTCTTCAGATATTCATTAAGAGGTTTATGTTCCGTGTACAATCAACTTAGTTTAATATAAGCTAAATAAATCAATGATTGATGTTGTACCTACATCACTGTTTCTTCAACATTTCATAAGCACAATGAAGTCTCTTTAATTAATAATCAAGTAAACAATAAGCTGGTGATGTTTTGGACAGTTAGAAGATAGACAAACATCATGTGGTTACTGGAAATCAAGGGGTGTCGTGCAAGGAGGTAAGGGTTTTGTGTTTTAGTAAAGGGAATTTTATTGGTCAACAAACAAGACTATAACTAAAAGACATTACAAGCATCTACATAATTCTATGATGTGTATGCGATCTAGTATTCTACTATATAAAGTAACCAAAAGAATAAAATTGATCTTTTAAGTATCATTTATTGTAGTAAAGGCAGCAAGTATGGTGGCTCATTGGTTATCATTGCTACTTTGCTGCTCTGGGGTCCTAGGTATGTGTATGGGACCATGATAGGGACCTAAGATTCAAAGCTTCACCGGGGCAGAGACTGATAGGAATATGATAGGGACCTTAGATTGTAAGCTCCACTGGGGCAGGGACTGATGGGAATATGATAGGGACCTTAGATTGTAAGCTCCACTGGGGCAGGGGATGATGGGAATGTGATAGGGACCTTAGATTGTAAGTTCCACTGGGGCAGGGGCTGATGGGAATGTGATAGGGACCTTAGATTGTAAGCTCACTGGGGCAGGGACTGATGGGAATGTGATAGGGACCTTAGATTATAAGCTCCACTGGGACAGGGACTGATGGGAATGGGATATGGACCTTAGATTGTAAGCTCCACTGGGGCAGGGACTGATGGGAATGTGATAGGGACCTTAGATTGTAAGCTCCACTGGGGCAGGGACTGATGGGAATGTGATAGGGACCTTAGATTATAAGCTCCACTGGGGCAGGGACTGATGGGAATGGGATAGGGACCTTAGATTGTAAGCGCCACTGGGGCAGGGACTGATGGGAATGTGATAGGGACGTTAGATTGTAAGCTCCACTGGGGCATGGACTGATGGGAATGTGATAGGGACCTTAGATTGTAAGCTCCACTGGGGCAGGGACTGATGGGAATGTGATAGGGACCTTAAATTGTAAGCTCCACTGGGGCAGGGACTGATGGGAATATGATAGGGACCTTAGATTGTAAGCTCACTGGGGCAGGGACTGATGGGAATGGGATAGGGACCTTAGATTGTAAGCTCACTGGGGCAGGGGCTGTTGGAAATGATGTATAATCTCTATATAAATAACAAGGATAATATATATTTTTTTCTAAACTGATTTGTTCATTTTGCCATAATGGAAAAAGTGATGGTTCGTGCGATAGAAAACACTTTCATAATAACTGTTACAGGCAGCAACAGTTTCCTGGAAGTAACATTTTAATACTATGATTTCAATAGAGTTTCTGTCAAATCTGCAAACAAACTGTCTTCTCCAGTCGGCCCTGTCCCCTCTGGCACTTGCCCAGATTACTTACTGTAATAGATGTGTGACCTTTGCCAGCGCCGTGCATTTGATTTTCATAAATTCTGATGGGAAAGCTGAATTCAAAGTCCACGTGCACCTTTCTTTCATTTGGGAGCAGCGTGTGAAAGCCATTCCAGCCTGTGAGCATTGCGCTGTGAGTCATTATTGCCTCAGCGCTGAGAATCCATTTACCCACAAACATGTGAAAACACAACGGAATTTTGAAACAGCAGTGAAATGTCCATTTGTTGTAACTGTTATAAACTAAACCATGTCCAGCTACCAACCTTTTATTTTATATACACTGGAGGCATTCCAATCGGGAAATCGCAAACATCTTGCAAACAAAATTGTATTTTTAAAGGTTAAATATATTGTATTTTTTTTAGTACAGGTATGGGACGGGGTATCCAGAATGCTCAGGACCTGAGGTAGTCCGGATAAGGGGTCTTTCTGTAATTCGGATCTCCTACCTTAAGTCTACTTAAAAAATTATTTAAACAGTAATTAAATTCAATAGGATTGTTCTGCCCCCAATAAGGGGTAATTATATCTTAGTTGGGATCAAGTACAGGTACTGTTTTATTATTACAGAGAAAAGGGAATCATTTAACCATTAAATAAACCCAATAGGGCTGTTCTGCCCCCAATAAGGGGTAATTATATCTTAGTTGGGATCAAGTACAGGTACTGTTTTATTATTACAGAGAAAAGGGAATCATTTAACCATGAAATAAACCCAATAGGGCTGTTCTGCCCCCAATAAGGGGTAATTATATCTTAGTTGGGATCAAGTACAGGTACTGTTTTATTATTACAGAGAAAAAATGAATAATTTGATTAAAATGGAGTCTATGGGAGATGGCCGTACAGGTATGGGACCTGTTATCCAGAACGCTTGGGACTTTTTTCTTAAAGTCCATCTTCGTTCAACTAGTCTCTTTTTACCTTGGTGTGTGTTTATATATATCTGACACCATTTTTGGGGGTTGTGGGCACTGTTTATTTCCTTTCAGCTTGACCTCTCTGCTTCTCTAGTGTTGCCAATGAGTAGAGTTACAATCTCTCTATAGCAGCTCTTGTTATTTTAAGAGCAAACAGAATATAAAGCCTCTGTGGTAATTGAATGATAAGATCTCATCCTGTTGGAAACTGGTGTTGTACAAATACAGGAGAGGTTTAAAAAAAACCACAACAGAGAATTCCATGGAAAATGTATTTTGTAAGACCATTTGTTCAGATTCAGTATTTTATTCATTCGTGTATTTATAAAGCGCCAACATATTCTGCAGCGCCGTACAATAAGAGGGTTTATATATTGGGCAAACAAAATTACATACAAAGCAACCTGGGGTTTTTTTTTTGTTTTTTTTTACAGTTTGGGGTAATCCCCAAATTATTACATCTGTTATTTCTGTCATTTATTGTTAATGGGAAAAATACTGATTTTGTGTTTATTAAAACTATATTGGTTTTAAACAGGCGCTGATGCTTTTATTGCACTGCTGTGTATTTTTACTCAAAACAAAAAATATAAATATGTAGAAAAAATGTTATTCCTAAAAAGTTGGGTTTTTGTGGCTGGGACCAGCTTGCCTCGGCTGCAGAATGTAAGTAAACATAGACAGCCAGGTCTCTCTGTGTTCTCTTTCCCTTCAGCTCAGATTCAGAGCTTAAGAAGCCTATGGAAGCCCAAGATATTGCAGTTTATATACAGGGAATAGAGCCGGCCATACATGGAAAGATCAAAGTCACCAAATTAGGGGATCTTTCTCAAATTCCCCTTGAGGTCGGTAATATTGGACTCAAAGTTTGACCCCGAAGGATTGTATTAAATAAACCCTTTGCAGCAGTGCCATTTGGCTGAGAAGTGCCTTCATCTCGCACTGTGTGCTCCACCTAGTGGCAGAGTTTATATCTTAATAATTAGAATTTATAGGTTATGGGTGTGGTTAATATAGACATTTAACACTTGAAAAAAAATCATAAAAAAGTGACTGTGGTCATTTCAAAGTATTTAATTTCTAATTAATTTTGAATTCTGAAACCGAAGTGAAATATAATTAAAATAACATTTTTGAAAGGGGTTGTATTCAAGATTCATTATTGGTGAAGCTAAGTCAGCAGGTGCTTGTAAAGAAGGGCAAAACCTGATGCCCTTCTGGCTGCTGTTAAACTACAACCGTTAGTGCCCCTATGCTGCAGAGAACAGTAGTAAAAAAAACCTTTCTGGATGATATTAAATTTTCAGTGTTGGTGCTAGGTCTAGTAACCCATAGCAACTTATTAGCTAGTAGCATTTAAGAGCAAACATCTGATTGGTGTCTAAGGTTCCCAAGACTTGGTGCACTTGGCTACAGCCGTGAAACCGTTATCCAGCCAGGGCCGTAGTCTTGTTTATGGGCTGAAACTAACAATGTGATGGGGTCACTACCCAAACCCGTCCTTTGGGCTCTGAAAGGCTCCTGGGAGTTTGGCATCACCAGCTGGAGGGGGACATGTCCCTGATATAACATGCGTGATGTTCGGTACCTATTACAGCAAGTTCACCCCCTTATACAGGCTTGCTATGGCCAAAACAAGAGCGCCTTGTGTTTTCCGCTCATTTTTACCTTAGTCATGCCTCTGGGGTTTTTTCTCAGATTGAAGAAACATTTAATTCCAGATTTCCTGCTCTTGGCTCTCGGCTTTTGACCAGCTGCACAAAATGTATTTTCTTCCTACCCCTGTGTTGCTGCCAGCTGCTGAGCTCAGTGAAAAAAAATAACTTAATATGAAAATAGTTTATCCGCTTCTCCGAGTGGCAAAAAAAAGAAATGGAATTAGCAGGAAAGCAAAGGGAAAAGAGCGGAGGTCTCTGTGAGAGCAGGACGAGGTGTGTGCGAGTGGGGAAGATCAGTAAGTACAGTCAGAGCTCTGTCAGCATTGCCCCAGTTAGCCCAGTATGCTGGGAGTTGTAGTTCAGATGCAGAGCAAGGCAAATTGATGTTTTTCTTTGGAAGCGAAAATAAAAGTACAAATACATATTATATTTTGTGACAATCATGAAATGCTTTCAGTGTAATCATTAGTAACATCCTGTGGCCTCATAACTTCTGTGTACTCACTGATTGGGTTGCCTTCCTTTTTGGCTTTGGGATCCAGGCAGGGGGCGGCACTGATGACATCAGGGGTGGTGCTGGTGACATATATGGGGTGAATATGATGTCATGGTTATGATATAGTGGGCAGCAATTGGTTGATTGCCGCAACATTCGATTTGAAGTACCAAATTTTGAAAACCAGGCTGTCCAGGTGAAACCCTACTCACAGTAGCCCACTGGCAGCTGAAGGATGCTCTCAGAGCCTTATCTATAATACAGGCACCCAAGGGCACGTGCCTAGGGCAGGAGCTTCAGGGAGAGGCCCAGAGGTTGGTCTGGTAGGACTTCCCGAGGGCCGCCCCATACATGGTCTGATAACCTGTTTCATTGGTATGTGTATGGCCAAGCTTTGATCTCAGTATCATTAAGGTGGCCATACATGCACAATATAAGTTTGCTATGATATTCGGTACGTGTATGTATGGCGGGAGATGAGGCGGCCAAAATTGGCAAAGGCCTTGGATATCTGTCGTCTCTTTCATCAGGCGGGAGGCAATCGTTTAGCACTGAATCATCAGATAGGGGTAGAATTCTATTGTGTATCTGACAAAACAGCTCTAAACCTTAGGGGAGGGTACAAACAATATTTTCTGTGACCAATGGTCATAGGAAAGATGATAACTGTAATGTGTATGGCCACAACAAGTACTTAGCACCCTGCCTTCCACAGTAATGATGTGCTGGTCAGGCCGATACCCACAGTTCAGGTGGGTACGGGCCGACCTGTGCACTACATTTTCGGGTCACGGGCAGGTCCTTCTGCTTGTCCTCTCCGCCCCTTTTGTGATGTCAGCAGTGGGCGGGTGCAGGTCTATAAATAGAGGGGAATAGCCGGGTCAGGTAGAGTTTGGACTGGAAGCGGGCGGGTTAGTCAGGTGCGGGTTGACTAGAAAAACTTGACCCGCACATAAATATTCCAGAGCTGGAGATAAGACTCTTATCAGGATGCAGAGAGTTGCAGTTCAGTTGTGTGTGTAGCCGCAGGGGTCACCCTGGTGGGGATTCTTCAGTGTTAACATTTTTGCCAGCAGCAACAATTTTCTCTCCCCATTCCCCATCCTATCATTCTGCATTACCTGCCAAATTGTATTTGCTTAACACCTATTACCGCGCGGGTCGCTGCCGGGCATCAATATTTAACACGGAAGAATTTTTTAACAGCCGTTCAGCAATTGTCCCAATGAAATACGCACAATAAAATATTGAAAAATGATTTCCTGGAGACAAAAAAAAAAGCCATTAACAGGAGTTATCCTATTAAGCCCATAATTAGCGCTGTGAAATGTGTGCGAGTTGGAATGGATTTTAAACACTTTGGATGCAGGGAAGGGGACAAAAGCGGACATAGAACTGGACGTACTCGTGCTGATTTAATTGTACAGGTATGGGATCCGTTATCCGGAAACCCATTATCCCAGAAAGATCCGAATTACGGAAAGGCCGTCTCCCATAGACTCCATTATAAGCAAATAATTCTAATTTTTGAAAATGATTTCCTTTTTCTCTGTAATAATAAAACAGTACCTGTACTTGATCCCAACTAAGATATAATTACCCCTTATTGGGGGCAGAGCAGTCCTATTGGGTTTATTTCATGGTTAAATGATTCCCTTTTCTCTGTAATAATAAAACAGTACCTGTACTTGATCCCAACTAAGATATAATTACCCCTTATTGGGGGCAGAACAGCCCTATTGGGTTTATTTAATGGTTAAATGATTCCCTTTTCTCTGTAATAATAAAACAGTACCTGTACTTGATCCCAACTAAGATATAATTACCCCTTATTGGGGGCAGAACAGCCCTATTGGGTTTATTTCATGGTTAAATGATTCCCTTTTCTCTGTAATAATAAAACAGTACCTGTACTTGATCCCAACTAAGATATAATTACCCCTTATTGGGGGCAGAGCAGTCCTATTGGGTTTATTTCATGGTTAAATGATTCCCTTTTCTCTGTAATAATAAAACAGTACCTGTACTTGATCCCAACTAAGATATAATTACCCCTTATTGGGGGCAGAACAGCCCTATTGGGTTTATTTAATGGTTAAATGATTCCCTTTTCTCTGTAATAATAAAACAGTACCTGTACTTGATCCCAACTAAGATATAATTACCCCTTATTGGGGGCAGAACAGCCCTATTGGGTTTATTTCATGGTTAAATGATTCCCTTTTCTCTGTAATAATAAAACAGTACCTGTACTTGATCCCAACTAAGATATAATTACCCCTTATTGGGGGCAGAACAGCCCTATTGGGTTTATTTAATGGTTAAAGGATTCCCTTTTCTCTGTAATAATAAAACAGTACCTGTACTTGATCCCAACTAAGATATAATTACCCCTTATTGGGGGCAGAACAGCCCTATTGGGTTTATTTAATGGTTAAATGATTCCCTTTTCTCTGTAATAATAAAACAGTACCTGTACTTGATCCCAACTAAGATATAATTATCCCTTATTGGGGCAGAACAGCCCTATTGGGTTTATTTAATGGTTAAATGATTCCCTTTTCTCTGTAATAATAAATCAGTACCTGTACTTGATCCCAACTAAGATATAATTACCCCTTATTGGGGGCAGAACAGCCCTATTGGGTTTATTCAATATTTTTTTTTTTTTTTTAGCAAGTCTGCTAAAAATCATTTAAAGTGTGGAGATCCAAATTACAGAAAGACCCCTTACCCAGAAAACCCCAGGTCCCAAGCATTCTGGATAACAGGTCCCATATCTGTATATAATTGTACCTGCACCCTTCGTTGCCAGGGTGAGGGGCATTTGAAAGGGTAACGTTGAAGAGATGCGGCTCAATATGGAGACTGTCATCTCGGATCTTCTGCTGCTCTCTAAATTTTTATTATGTAAACATGAACTGTAATATTACAGCAGGAAGCAGGTATTTGGCAGTGCAGTATTATTTTGGGAAGGCTTCATAGAGAGAGAGAGAGAGCAGTTTACAATTTTAGCAGCTGTAACATGTTTAACTTGCTCTGTAACAGGATCTGAGCATGGCTATTCCCCCACGGGCGCTGTTTCGCTGCTGCTGGCACGCCGCCATGCTCCCAGTTAGAAAGCATTAGTCACTGGCCTGCGCGCATACCGTGTCAGAGCATGCTTTCTTAATGAATTTTCTATTCGCTGTAATGTAACCCGAGTTGTTGTTTTGTGGTGGCTCTTCTGTGAAACACGGGCATTGCCAGCCGGCCCTTCTCAGAAACCCCAATACGCAGAAGCGCCCATAAGGGATACGGAATGAGGACTTGTCTGTTTAGTCTGTGTATTCTGCTACTCTGTTTTTATCCCCCTCTCTCTTGGCTCCTAGAATTTGCACCCATTTGCACCAATTAATTTTATCCACTGTTCATGTATAGGCCTATCAGGCTGCATAATAACGCGCCCAAAAAGATCCTAAAGGTTGTTAGTGTTCCTTATCAGTAGACAAAATAGCAGTGATGCCTTGCTTTGTGTCAACGCTAAGGGGTATTTCCCTTCTTTTTTGATATGCAATAGTTACCTAAAACCCCAGAGATAGTGTGCAAATAGTTCTGGCTGGTATGTACCTTAGATTGTAAGGTAAGGGACCTTAGACCAGGGGTGGGCAACCTACAGCTCGCGGGCCACATCCGGCACGCCGAAGATTGGTTTGTCTCGGCTACGCAAGTCTCATCACGCGCGACTTGGCGTCAAGACTGCATGTTAGAGCTGGCCCGGCCTGAAAGTCAATGTGGCCCCTGAGCCTAAAAGTTTGCCCAACCCTGCCTTAGACTGTAAGCTCCACTGGGGCAGGGACTGATGGGAATATGATAGGGACCTTAGATTGTAAGCTCCACTGGGGCAGGGGCTGATGGGAATGGGATAGGGACCTTAGATTGTAAGCTCACTGGGGCAGGGACTGATGGGAATGTGATAGGGACCTTAGATTGTAAGCTCCACTGGGGCAGGGACTGATGGGAATGGGATAGGGACCTTAGATTGTAAGCTCCACTGGGGCAGGGACTGATGGGAATGTGATAGGGACCTTAGATTGTAAGTTCCACTGGGGCAGGGCCTGATGGGAATGTGATAGGGACCTTAGATTGTAAGCTCACTGGGGCAGGGACTGATGGGAATATGATAGGGACCTTAGATTGTAAGCTCCACTGGGGCAGGGACTGATGTGAATGGTGTATCATCTCTGTACAACGCTGCAGAATATGTTGGCATTATATAAATAAAGGATAACACTAATAATGACAATACCTCATTAAGCAGTAACAAGGACTGGGTGGTAGGGGGACCATAAACCCTACATGTGCTGTCCCAGAGCAAAGCTTTGCACAATACTCCACTAAATGAATTTGTCTTTAATGCGACTGAAAGAGTTCAGTAAAAGAATGGTCATTTTCTCAGGCCGCTGAGTTGTGCATTAATCCCACACTGAGTCATTAATCAAGTTGAACGCATTAAAAAAAAGAAACAGAGAGAGAGACTGTAACATAATCCATCTTTTTTAATTATAACGCTGCTGTTTTCTGCTGTGGGATCAAAAGCCGAGCAGTGACTGGAGAACAGATGATTATTAAAGGCACATGACTCGATGTGTCATTCTGTAGCGACTCAGGAATGTCATTGGGTTTGGGTCTTCATCGAAACAGATGAAAGTCATCAACCTTTTATTTTGTTTGTTTTTCTTGACAATTGATTTTGTTGTACGGAGGTACAAGCTCTTCCCGGTGCTTTGTTACTGGCCATTCTAGTACAGGATGGGTACCTATAAAGAGTCTAGTCCTTCCCTTCTGCAGGCCAAACTTATTGTGCGCCGGTGTCAGCATCTGGTGCCGAATCAGAGCTTTATTGTTTTTGGGTGTTGCAAGATGGACTAGGGTGCTAATTGACTGTGATAAGGAGAAAGCCTAAAGCTGGCCATACATTGAAAGATCCACTTTGGCAAAATCCCCTTGAGGTGGGCAGTTGGCCCTCAGATCACCTTGACGGGATATGGGCAATCGGGATATGGACCACATCAATGAGCCAATGTGCTCCTTGTCCCAATGGAATTTTTAAACTTGATTGACATCTGGCCAGTATCTTTTAGGTAGGCCCATATGAGGCTAATAAGTTGCCGACTCGGTCTGTCATCAGCTTTAATTGGCTTGTGTAAGGCCACCTTTAGGCCCATCTCTGGGTGCATATTATTATTATTAACATTTATTTATAAAGCGCCAACATATCCCGCAGCGCTGTACAATAAGTGGGTTCCATACATTGGACATACAGAGTAACATATAAAGCAATCAATAACCGATACAAGAGGTGAAGAGAGCCCTGCCCAAAAGAGCTTACAAACTACAAGGATATCCTCCATTAAGACCACACTGGACCAGATACTTTTGTCTAGGGTGCCGCCATTTTTATTTCATGTCCCTTGTATCCCCTGGCCAGGCACATTGGCACTGTAGTAGACAAAAGGACTAAACTGCCCACGTATCTGCCATAGCAACACACAGGAGTCTGGAGAAATAGATCATAGGTGGTGGCATGATATGATTTATTGTAATATTTTATGATATACATGGGTGTGTTGACCTCTTGGAATCATCTTTTTCTTTCTGCTACACTCAGGTCTAAAATCCCTGTGTTGGACATTGCAGCCTACTGATGTAATATTTAGAAATATATGTTTCCTACTACAGTTATTTCATTTGCCAAGTCTAAGCCTTTCTTTCTTCTCCACAGATTAATCCTCCCCTATGAAAGGTTCATTAATGGAGAGGAAGATAAACCGTTGCCTCTGACCAAACCTCGAAAACCCGAGAATGGCCCTCAGGAAGTGGACATGAAAGTGAAGATTTGTGGGACGAAGCGCATTAAGAATGAACCTCAAAAGCCAAAAAAAGAAAAGGATGCAAAGGGCTACGACATGGCTGAGGTATATTGGGGCATTTCACATAGTTACCATTAGCCAGGGATCTGCAACCTGTGTTTCTTCTGCTGTTACTATGCTAGACCTGCACCCAGTTCTGGGACTGTAATCAGTGGAATTTTAATTAAATAAATTGTCCATTTTCCTGAAAAATTAAGGTTATTGCAATAGCTATATATATATATATATATATATATATATATATATATATATATATAAACTTCTTAAAATGGGTTTGGCCTTCTCATTATTTAAGCAAATTAGGGAATTTAGCAAAAATTTCCAAATAATTAAACTAGGATTATAGAGAGTTCCGACTGGCGACTGGCGCTAAGTATTATTATGGTTTTTAGCCTTCTGTAGGGTAATAAGGCCAATATATTCGTGTCAGTTACTTTTATTTGCTAATGAGTGGGACGTCCTTGATAATTATATTTGTTGAACACAGTTGTTCACCAGAACCATCCTGGTAACCCTAAATATTGCATATTGGTCTCAGTGTTTTGTTTCTCAGTGCTAGTGGAGTTATGATTTTAAGTCGACCCTTAAGAACCAGTAACGTGCATTTGCTAAGCTGTTGAGTAGCACTGGGGGCTGCCCATCAAGTTTAAATAGTGCAATAGGTAAGGTTGCCACTTGGCCGGTAGTTTACCAGCTTTTACGACAGGGGGATACTTTATTAAATAAAATATAGTCGTGACAGCAATTACATCACTAAGCACCATTTATAAGGATATAATTTACAGTTTGGTCCCATAGGGAAATGACCAAGCTGTATATTATAGAAGAATAAACAAGGGTCAAAACTGTGTCTGTTCAGTCTCCTATAATAAAAGATGAATGGGCGACTGTGATTCCTCAGAATAAACACACATCGCCTGTTCAAAGGTCTTAAATACATTTATTACATTTCAATTAATTTACGTCTCCATCATTGCCAGCGCCCAGTGCTTTAATATTATCTCTTTGGCTGCGCCACACCTGTCAGATGTCATTGTTTAAACCGTACACTGGAATCATTAACAAAAGCCCTATACTGTATATATAACGAATCTGTTTCCCATGGCAACTATCTCTGCTCCTCTTTTATAGTCAAAGCCGTTTGGTAAATACAGCCAAAGTGAGAGATTAAGGAGAAAATGGATTTCCTTTTATTCCATAACTTTCTTTTTATCAGAACGTGTTGCAGAAAATAATGTTTTGCTGGGAAGGAAATATGCTTGTTAAATTGTATAACAGGCTATTAACTGCATCGTGAGGTTTATCAGGGAAAATGAAAGAATCCACGCTGGCACTGAGCTCTGGGAAATGAGGGTTGTGCTGTACAGGGCTGTGGAGTATGTTGGCGCTATCTAAATACACGCTATTGATAAGGGCAAGCTAGGTTTCATGGAAAACTATACCCCCAAACTGTAGGCCTCTCTAAAAAATATATTGCATAAAACAGCTGATATATAAACATCTGCTTTATCTAAATAAACCATGTTCAGAAAAAATATACTTTTTTATTAGTATGTGCCATTGGGTAATCCTAAATAGAAAATTGCCATTGCAAGTACTAAGGGCCGCCCCCTGGGATCATAGGATTCACAGTGCACACAAACAAGCCAAGGCACACACACATGCTAGGCCCCATCAGCAAATGAATGGGCAGAGTTCTGCCTTGTACTCCCACACTACTTCCTGTTACAGTTAGAGCAGCATCACTTCCTGTCAGCTGATCTCTGAGGTAACACACAACCCATCACAAAATGGCGGCTCAAGATAAAGGATGTAAAAGGGCAATATTTACTGATATATATATTCCAGTTTGGTGAGATTCTTTATAGGTCACTTAACATAATATAAACTGTCTGTTGGTTAAGTATTGTTTCCTAAAGTGATAAAGTGTATAATATACATCAGTGTTGGAGCTCAGGCTGAAAAATGGGTTCTTCTTCCTTGAGTGTGGGAGAGGCAGGGCTGCCATTGGGGGCCTAGATTGCCATGAATGAGAGATTGACTATGAAAGGGTGGGATGGTGCATAGTCTTTATACATTGGGTAGTGGGGGGCAATACACAATAGACTTTATACATTGAATAGGAAGGGACAGCCATTTTGTTTTTATGATAAATGTGTTTTATTGCAAGTAAGCCTTCTTGACATGCCTGTATGTATATATTGGTATGAGCATAAGAGAGATGCCATACATGTTGCGCCGGCCAACATAAATAGAATAATAATAATAAAACAATAATCCATAGGAGGCAATAAGGTTAAATGTAAGGTGCTCTGCTTTTATAATGAAAGGGGGGGGGGGGGGGTTATGCACTAGCCTGGGACATTGTTCTAATGAATTCATTTTACAATAGGTCTAATACAATGTAGAGTATTTCTTGATTACTAGTAGTACAGTTATATCAGGGACCCTTAGTGCAAGTTGTCACATTGTAAAGCCAAACAAACATATTGCCACTCTCTGTCCTACCTTAAACCTGCCCCTGTGCCCCATTCCGTCTCTACATTCCCCTACCCCTTGTTAGATATTGCAGCCCTAACCCCACAGGGATTTGGCCCTTTCTGTAAAATGTGAAATGTTCTGAAACGTTATTCCATTCTTTCCCCCTTCTTCCTCCTTCGGCCTTTACTCATCTGTCTGGTATTTCCATGTAATAGAATAAACTCAAGAGACCACTGATAGAGCAGCACTCATTAAAGGACTAATGATGGTATTTTGACTGAAAAGAGAGGTTATTAAGCCCGAAAATGAAAAAAATATATATCCCAATGAAGACGACTTTAAAGGTTTCTGTGCCTAATATGAAAAGCACATGGAGAGATATGAGAAGCCGCTGTATAGAAAGACATCTTCAAAACAGTTGCAAATCATTAGTATTCTTTCTATTGGCCGGCTCGCGCTGACCAGCGGTAAAGCTTATGGATAATGCATTCCTTGATGTTTGCCTTCATGCCTCTTATCTTTACAAAGGACAGGAGAAAATAATAGGAGCAAATACAATGTTTTATAATGGCCTCTTCACAATAGAATGACAGCCACCTTTTAACGACCTGTCAGATTGCAGGATCACACGCGGAACTTTCCGGCAACTTCCTAGGTTAGTGGTTAGTGCACTACATAATAGTATGAATAGACTGAATGGACTTCGCTAATAGAGGAGCTGAAAGCTACACGTTATTGAGAGAAGCGGCACGGTGTAAATGAGACCTTCTGTTTCTCATATTCAACAATACACTTCTGTAAATAAGTGTTATTATTTATACCCTGGGCTTGTGTACTTGGGTTCATCCGTGTATCATTCCCATGGATATAAAGTACAAGTTCATAGCCTGCTGCTGCAGTAGCAGGAGGGGTAAAGCTGTGGACAGATGGGGCTATCGGATGAGGTCCCTGTCAGATTCAATTGTTCGGGCACTTTGTCCAAATGAAGTTTGTTTTGTAAATTATCTTTCTAGTTTTAAAGAAAAACACAAAATTTGTGTATTTTGATGTATGGTATAAGTCTGATATATGTATGTATGTATATCTTAATTTATGAAGCACTACTTATATACGCAGCGCTGTACAGTAGAATAGATTAATACAAACGGGGTTATTAAGATAATAGATAAATACAAAGTATAACAATACAAATAAATACAAGATACAGTTGCAACAAGTTAAGAGTCAAAGACACAAGAGGATGGAGGTCCCTGCCCTGTAGAGCTTACAATCTATATATGTGTGTGTGTATTTAAATAACTCTAAGATCTCTAGAATACACAGCTTCTTAATTCCATGAGCAGCCAATCGGCAGTAAGCTTGAATTAGTTAATTGCAGTTAGACTGTAGAAGCCATGGTCTGTTTGCTATGGATAACAATGTACAGGTATAGGATCCCTTATCCGGAAACCCGTTATCCAGAAAGTTCTGAATTACAGAAAGGCCATAATTCTCGTAATTTTTTAAAAATGATTTCCTTTTTCTCTGTAGTAATAAAAGAGAACCTTGTACTTGATCCCAACTAAGATATAATTACCCCTTATTGGGGGCAGAACAGCCCTATTGGGTTTATTTCATGGTTAAATGATTCCCTTTTCTCTGTAATAATAAAACAGTACCTGTACTTGATCCCAACTAAGATATAATTACCCCTTATTGGGGGCAGAACAGCCCTATTGGGTTTATTTCATGGTTAAATGATTCCCTTTTCTCTGTAATAATAAAACAGTACCTGTACTTGATCCCAACTAAGATATAATTACCCCTTATTGGGGGCAGAACAGCCCTATTGGGTTTATTTCATGGTTAAATGATTCCCTTTTCTCTGTAATAATAAAACAGTACCTGTACTTGATCCCAACTAAGATATAATTACCCCTTATTGGGGGCAGAACAGCCCTATTGGGTTTATTTCATGGTTAAATGATTCCTTTTTCTCTGTATTAATAAAACAGTACCTGTACTTGATCCCAACTAAGATATAATTACCCCTTATTGGAGGCAAAACAATCCTGTTGGGTTGAAATGATGTTTAAATGATTTTTTAGTAGACTTAAGGTATGGAGATCCAAATTATGGAAAGATCCCTTATCCGGAAAGCCCCAGGTCCCAAGCATTCTGGATAACAGGTCCTATACCTGTACCACATATACTAATATATGAGCCCTTGTATGTTTGCAGAGGTTCTAATTCAGAGGAAAGATGGGCCCAGTCTAAAGGTAAATTTGGGTGAGATTTGTGTACAAGGCTTGGGGACCCCTAGAGCATTAGCTGTTATGAACATGTTTTGATATATATGTAACTGTGCTCTGAGCTCAAGGTAATCCCAAGCAAGTGTTGGACTGCAGAAGGCTTAAAGCTCTGATCTATTAACCCTGCGCATTGTTCTGTATCAGAGACACCTACATGTTGTCTGCATCTGGTTTAGGATGACGGTAGTTTTAATTCCAAAATGGCTGCAGGGCCACATATGGACACCTCTGATTTGCAGTCTATCATGAAGACATTTTAGGCATCCACTACAAAAATAGAAGGTGTTTGCGGTGACACCAGGAATAGAAACTAATCCCATCTTTCTATTTTTTTTGTTAAGGTTCCACCAGACGAAGAGGATCATCTGGAAGCAGATGAGAAAAACATGCCTTTCGGTTACGATTCAGAGGAGACAAAGACATCTGTAGACAAGTCTGAGTCAGTGGTCTCTGAAGTCAAGTATCCCTCACTCTCGGAAAATGATGAGCTGGAAGAAACCATTGCTAACCAAGACCATGTGACACAGGATGAAGATTCATGTCAAGACGCTGATCCTGTTGATTCACTGATTTGTGTTAAAGAGATTGACTCCAGGCAAACGGACGAGCGGCTACAAATGCCTAATGAAACCATGACAATAACAAAACAAGAGCAAATCAAACCGGATTATTCCGATCACTTGGAAGATGACGCCGAGGATGTTCAGCTGCATGTGTTTCCCGCCGTTCAGCCGCCACGGCATGATATGGAAGAGGAAAAACTTCCGGATATGCCTGATTACATTGCTAATTGCACAGTGAAGATGGATCCACTGGGATCAAGTGATCTAAAGAATCCCCTGGACAGCAACTTATTCCAAAATGCACTTAAGCAGAATCCCAAAGTTTACTTAGTACAAACACTCGATATGCTGAATGAGAAAGAGGCACCTCCCTCAATGAATGACGATTCCTCGTTCAGTTACACGCCTTTGCTTTACTCAAGGGGGAATCCAGGAATCATGTCTCCCCTTGCAAAAAAGAAGCTTTTATCGCAGGTGAGTGGGGCCTCGCAGCCTGGTAATCTCCCCTATGGTTCACCACCTCCCTTAATAAACAAAAAAAAATTAAGCTCTAAAGGTGAAGTATCTCCGTCTTTGTTACAGACTCATCATTCGTCCAATTCGGAATCTGTTGCCATAAACAGGCCTTCTGTTATTCAGCACGTGCAAAGTTTTAAGCAAAAAAGCCCAGAGGAGAAGAAGACTGTGAACGACCATTACAAAAACAGTATGTTCGGCAAAGTAGACTCTTACTGCTGTGATTTTGCAAAACATCAGCAGAGCGTTCTGGCTGACTCTTACGCGCTCAAGGCCAGCATACAGGAGTGCAAAGAGAAAATGGCAGAAAAAAGAGCCGCGTCAAACTCAAATGTGCCTAGTTTTTTGGCTGAATTTTATTCCTCCCCCCACCTGCACAGGCTGTATAGGCAAACGGAACACCATCTTCACAATGAGAACTCTGCAAAGTTTCACTCCCGGGAAATGTTTAGGGACTTGGAAAATGTTTCTTCTTCACACAAACTCCATTACCATGCTTCTTTGCACCAACACGACAAACAGAATTTGTGCGATATTGTAGATGACCAGCCCACTGATTTGAGCCTTCCCAAATCTCTGCACAAACTCGCCACAAGAATACCAGGGTCTTCTATTGCCCACCATTCTGTACAGCAAGATGCCAAAAGCCACAATCCATTTCACACTCCAAACAGCAAAACCCTTGGTGTGGACTGCACTCCGAAAGCCTGCAGGGTTTCGCCAATGACCATGTCTATGCCCAAAAGAAATATGGATTCCATTCACAGGCCTTCAAAGACTTTAAAACCCGATACTGTAAGAAAAGTGGAAGGTTTAGTCCATCCATTCTCTATTGGTAAAACCAGCACTCAGAACTTTGGGCCTCCTCGATCCCTCAAAAGAAACTTGGAGGACTTGGACCACCCTGTCACTGAGAAAAAAATAAGAGCTGTATCTCCACTCAGCTTGCCAAAGGAAATGTCTGGGAAAGAGACATTTGTTGGTCAAGACGGGGAAAGCAGCAAATCAGTGCATGATATTCATTCTGGTAGCATGATGGAAAGCCACAAATACCCCCTTTCATCACCTGTCTTTCCTGGCATGTACCCCGGAAGCTTATGTGGTGGTTTAAGTTCTCGCATACCAACTGCTTATTCTCACCCTTTGCAGTACTTGAAAAACCAGACTGTGCTTTCCCCCCTTATGCAACCTTTGGCTCTTCACACCTTCATGATGCAAAGACAATATCTGACTAACTCTACTAACTCTCAGCAGCTGTACAGACAAATTGCTTCAGGTGCACCAGTAGGCTCTTCCTATGGAGACCTACTACACAACAGCATTTATCCCTTAACTGCCATCAACCCCCAGTCTCCATTCCCTTCCTCTCAAATGTCTTCTGTACATCCCAGCACAAAACTTTAAATGCCCCTTCTTCGCAAAGTCATTGTTAATACTTTTAGCTACATTCCTTACCCAGCAAGACTTCTTGGTCATCAAAGCCCCGTCGCAACCGCAACTCCACTTCTTAAACGTATATGTTAGAAGTAAGAACGGGGGTACATTTTAGTCCCGGTTTTTGTTGGCTTGAATCCTTATTTTTGAAATCGTGTAAATGTTACATATTCTTTCTATTTTGCACATCACTTTTATGTTTCCAGTATCATCATGCCCAGAGAACCTTAGACCAGTTTGTCAGGCCGATATCATTTTGGGAAACTGTTAGCTCACAATCACTCTGAAGGTAACGCTCCGAGCATATTTTGTTTGTGTTATTTTTTTGACTGTTAAAGGTTCAATCAATGCAATGTATAGTTCCAAGCCAATCATTTTATTAATTTTAACACTATAAAGGAAGAAAAGGTAAACACTGTTCAAATGACTGTACATATCTCCTCTTACAAATACCAGTGTCACTGTCGTTTCACCTAATTTATATGTATTAATCTTTCAGTTGATTCTGTGCTTTTTTTTATTTTTATTATTTTTTTTTTTTTTTTTATTAAACAATATCGTGTCAACTGCAAGGCCAATCGTAATGCCTGATTCTTGTTATTACATGCAAGGGTATTGGTTATTTTTCTACTTGTACATTATGGTCCTGATTTGAAACCAGGGCATGCCATAAATTGAGATAAAACATTGGTACCCAACGCGTTTCATTCCCATAAAAATGGTGTCTTAGAAATTCCATATTTGGGTATTGCCTGATTTGTCCATCTATGCACTGATACTCATGGAAAGGATGGTCTTTCATCCATCACCAAGAAGAAGTATTACTAGGTCAGAATGTCAGTCAGCCATAGATGTCATAGAGCAGTGATCCCCAACCAGTGGCGCGAGGCAACATGTTGCTCCCCAACCCCTTGGATGTTGCTCTCAGTGCCCCCAAACCAGGGAGTTATTTTTGAATTCCTGACTTGGGGGCAAGTTTTGGTTGAATAAAAACAAGATTTCCTACCAAATAAAGCCCCTGTAAGCTGATAGGGTGCATAGAGGCTGCCTAATAGCCAATCACAGCCCTTATTTGGCTCCTCCATGAACTTTTATGGTGCTTGTGTTGCTCTCCAAGTCTTTTTACATTTGACTGTGGCTCACGAGTAAGAAAGGTTGGGGACCCCTGCCATAGACAATAGATGCTTTATTGGTCAAACACTAAGGTCACAATTGTCCAAACAATGTTGTGTTAATGCAAATATTGATGGGAACACCAGGCCAGGTATTTACCTATTTGGTTTTTATTACATAAAAATGAAATTCATAGAGTAATGGGGGCTTACATAATGGTTCTTGAGGATTTTCTGGCCAAAAATTAAAAATTTCAAACAGCCTCGCTTTACCTTACCACTACTACTCTGAAGGCTAGTGGTCCCCAGCCCGTGGCTCAGGGGCAACATCTTGCTCATTAAAGTCTTGGATTTTGCTCCCAGTGGCCTCAAAGAAGGTGTTAATTTTTTAATTCCTGGGTTAGACACAAGTTTTGATTGCATAAAAACCATGTGTACTGACAAACAGAGCCTCCTGTAGGCTGCTACCCCACATAGGGGCAACCAAATAACCAATCATAGCCTTCATTTTGTACCCCCAGGTCCATTTTTCATCCTTATTTTGCTCACCAACTGTTTTTACATTTGAATAAAAAGGTTTGGGGACCCCCGCTGTAGGCTATACAGAAGATCACTGCCTTCCTTGAGGGACATTTCATTTTGTTTTCCCCCCATCCTTATCATAACCTTATACAGGACCAAAAATGGCACAACATCATTTGACTTTCAGTAGGAGAAAGAGAAGACTTTCTTTGTTGCGGAAGATAGAATTACTTGAGTACAGAGCCATTTCTCCCCAAGAATCTGTCTTTCCATTGGCTGCAGATAAATGACAGTAAATGAAAGTGCAGAATAGGTAACCTCCAGCTCTTGGCAGTCAACCATAGGTTCAGCGTTGGACAGGTGTGTAGGCTTTTAATGTGGAACTTTACTTGTTTATATGGAGCTTGTATGTAGGCATTATATTACGTGTGCACCAAATGCAGGGTTGGGGTTGGGTTTGGGGTTCACTTCTATCCTGTAATGTTATGTGACTGATTGTTGGACAACTGAAGGTTAAATGTTTTTATTTGCAGATTGATGCTGTGTGATTAATTTACATATGCAAATTAGACCTTGAAATTTGTTTGGTGTTCAGCCAATAATTATGAAGAGGATTCGCTATTTGGCCAAATTCAGAAATGATGAATTTTGTTAATTAGCTTTTAGTGGTTTAATCAGAGACTGTTTACTTGCTTTATACATGTACCATCCAAAAAAGCCCTTCTATAAGCTCCTGCTGGGAACGGGGGGGGGGATTACAGCTCTTATGGAGTCATATGTTGGGGTTCTGTTTCTTTCTATGATGAAATTTTTACTTTTCAGTGGAAAAAACGTACATTTCCAAAACAGATTCCACCAATAGTTTCTATTGTTTCGCTCAGTCTATATACACCCAAATAATATGTAATTTAGGTGTAACCAACTTGCAGTGGAAGGGTCTAGAACCAGCACGAGCATTCACATGTTTACATAGGAACTAATAATGGTATTTGGTACACACTTTTGAAAGGTTCCCATGTTCACCCCTGCTCCTGGCTATAGAAACAATAATGTGTTAATAGATATAGTGATGTTGTGCATTACCTTCATCTAAGCACCTACTTACTAGTGCTTCCTGCACCTATATCTTTGTTGTGACACCACAAAGCACTACATAGTAAAACACTGATTTCATTGGATAAAGGTGGGATAATCGGCTGCTTCAATGGAATGACGCGATGAGACGCACTGAGCCATCTCAGCCGAGGATCCACACACGGTTTGCTCCATCTGTATACTGTGTATTTTATCTGATTCATATAACAAGTATCACAAAATACATTTCAGTCTGTAATATAGGGATGGGCAAAATATTCTTGAACTCGGTAACAATTGCCATTGGTACCAGTGATGATCATTAAAGTTATAGGGGACCTTCAGCTTTCTGGGCCAAAAAAGTATTCTCTTGTGATTTTTATGGTGCACTTTTTACATAGCAAATAATTCACTCAGCCATTTAAAATTTTATTTCATGAACCAACCTTTTTTTTGTTTTTCTCCAATGTTGAATATTTTGAAAAAAGGATTTTGTTTAAATATCCAAATCTAAAGCTAAATCCAAAACCGAGACCTTGTACACAGGGTCAGACTGGGCCGCTGGGACACTGGGAAAAAACCCACTGAGCCCCGACGGCCCAGACCCTAACCCTGTCGGAGCTCCCTGCCCGCAGGTGTCCCTCTTCTAATGTGTTAGGGGTGGGCAGGGACACCTGCGGGCGGGGGAGCGCCGTCAGGGGTCAGACTGGACTGCCGGTACACCATGAAAAAACCCGGTGGGTCCCAGCCATACTGGGCCCTGGCGGTCTAGAACCGACCCCTGTCGGCGTTCCCCCACCCACAGGTGTCCCTCTTCTAATATGTTAGGGGAGGGACACCTGCGGGTGGGGGAGCGCCGACGGGTCAGACTGGGATGTGTCGGGTCAGACGCGGGGAAAAAACCCGGTGGGCAGTGGTTGGGGCCCCTGTTGGGATAGGCGGTGGCTGCACCTTGGGGGTGTGGGGCCCAGGGGCGGCAGCTCCGGTGGGCCCTTCACCCCCCAGTCCGACCCTGATTGTGCATCACTGAATAATGTAGAAGCCCCCGTCTGGGTTCTGCGTACATAACTCTGTGTAATACAACAAAACCTATTTCTCCTTCAGACAAACACTTAGCAATCAGTGTAATATCATATGTTCCCCTTGTCCCTTTATAACTGCTGCCGCTTCACTTGTTGGGCCAAAGGAGAAGCTGTTGACATAACGGAAGCCTTTCTCTTTGACTGCAAAGCCTTTTTATTAAGGCGTAAATCTTTTAAAATATGCATTAGGCATCTCCGTGTTCACTTACTAACGCTTTTTTTAGTGTTTGATTAACATTTAAGTGTGAATTATGTTCTGAGAGATCAAGCGCTGCAGCTCCACATTCTTTCACTTAGTGACCCGCAGCATTTTATCTCCTGGCGACCTGAAAATATATTCTGAGTTACAAGCTTTTGTTCTTACTGATTTACCTCTGCTGGGACTGAGGTAGGAATTACCAATGGGAAAAAGGAAAACTCTATATATATATATATATATATATATATATATATATATATATATATATATATATATATATACAGATATGGGACCTGTTATCCACAATGATTTCTGGAGCCCTTCACCCCCCAGTCAGACCCTGTTTCTTTATAATAGATTTTTTCTGTAATTCGGATCCCCATACCGTCAACTAAAAAAATTATTTAAACATTAATTAAACCCAAAAGGGTTGTTCTGCCCCAATAAGGGGTAATTATATCTTAGTTGGGATCAAGTACAGGTACTGTTTTATTATTACAGAGAAAAGGGAATCATTTAACCATTAAATAAACCCAATAGGGCTGTTCTGCCCCAATAAGGGGTAATTATATCTTAGTTGGGATCAAGTACAGGTACTGTTTTATTATTACAGAGAAAAGGGAATCATTTAACCATTAAATAAACCCAATAGGGCTGCTCTGCCCCCCAATAAGGGGTAATTATATCTTAGTTGGGATCAAGTACAGGTACTGTTTTATTATTACAGAGAAAAGGGAATCATTTAACCATGAAATAAACCCAATAGGGCTGTTCTGCCCCAATAAGGGGTAATTATATCTTAGTTGGGATCAAGTACAGGTACTGTTTTATTATTACAGAGAAAAGGGAATCATTTAACCATTAAATAAACCCAATAGGGCTGTTCTGCCCCCCAATAAGGGGTAATTATATCTTAGTTGGGATCAAGTACAGGTACTGTTTTATTATTACAGAGAAAAGGGAATCATTTAACCATTAAATAAACCCAATAGGGCTGTTCTGCCCCAATAAGGGGTAATTATATCTTAGTTGGGATCAAGTACAGGTACTGTTTTATTATTACAGAGAAAAGGGAATCATTTAACCATTAAATAAACCCAATAGGGCTGTTCTGCCCCCCAATAAGGGGTAATTATATCTTAGTTGGGATCAAGTACAGGTACTGTTTTATTATTACAGAGAAAAGGGAATCATTTTGAAAAATTTGGTAATTAGAGAAACAGAAATACACGTATAATGAGATCTCCTGGCACATTCAGTGGGACAGTGAGACGGTGCAGTTGTTCTGTGTATAATGGAGTTTTGCCTTTCTGTGTGTTTGCTCTGTAACGGCTCAAGGAGATTTATTGGGGAGTTGCACGAGGCTTTTGGTGCAATTAAAGCATTGTTATTGTGCCCGGCCTGTCAAGCTGACATCTAATTGGCAATACTCATAAATCTATTAGGAGCGTTCCTTTCCAGGAAATACCATAATACATAACTGTCGTTCATTAGCTGCGCTGCAGTCTGTAGCATCCAAACAATCGTAGAAGTTCTGGTCGGGATCCCTGGGCCGTTTGTGTACATTGAGCCCAAACACAGGAGCAGCTGAAACCCATTCGCTCGGCAGTCACACAGCTAAATATATATATATATCTGCCAAGCAAACTAAGTCATCTGCCGGCGATGGAAACAACTACAACTTCGCTTACTCATGGCCCAATGCAGGTTTCTTGCCTTTATCCGTTATACTCTGTGTCCCTCTGTCTGGATTGGTCTGTCTCTGTATATAAACTGCCGTGCCAGAACAGGAAAGTGTATTTCTGAATGGAGATGCAGGGGAATGTGTCCGGCTGTTTTGAACAGACACCAATGTGTGTTAGTTTAGCAGTAGCACTGAGCTCTAACACCCCTCTGAACCATTAATCCCCGATGCAAACAATGTTTTTTTCCATCATCTTGTCAAGTATAAAAATATGGTTATGTTTCAGGAGTGGGAGGACATCATTATACCTTGTATTTAACTTGTCCTACGGTTGCCATCGCTCCCTAGGTTTAAAAAGACTGATATGGAACCCAGCCAATGTCACCCCCTGAAGGCACCACATGCCCCTAAACATCATCAGTTCCACCCCTCCCCTTCGTCAGGACCTTCAAGGACACAAAAGTGGCAACTCTAACTTATCCCCGCCCACTTTACATTGTAAGCACTTGTAGGCGGGTTTCCCTTAATAACCTACAGTTATTGGCTGGTCCGTATGTCAGTTACGTACCCTTATATACAGTATAGTGTGCCATTTATATTCTATATATACAGTATATTGTGCCATTTATATTCTATATATACAGTATATTGTGCCATTTATATTCTGTATATACAGTATAGTGTGCCATTTATATTCTATATATACAGTATAGTGTGCCATTTATATTCTGTATATACAGTATAGTGTGCCATTTATATTCTATATATACAGTATAGTGTGCCATTTATACTCTATATATACAGTATAGTGTGCCATTTATATTCTGTATATACAGTATAGTGTGGCATTTATATTCTATATATACAGTATAGTGTGCCATTTATATTCTGTATATACAGTATAGTGTGACATTTATATTCTATATATACAGTATAGTGTGCCATTTATATTCTATATATACAGTATAGTGTGCCATTTATATTCTATATATACAGTATATTGTGCCATTTATATTCTGTATATACAGTATATTGTGCCATTTATACTCTATATATACAGTATAGTGTGCCATTTATACTCTATATATACAGTATAGTGTGCCATTTATACTCTATATATACAGTATAGTGTGCCATTTATATTCTATATATACAGTATAGTGTGCCATTTATATTCTGTATATACAGTATAGTGTGCCATTTATACTCTATATATACAGTATAGTGTGCCATTTATATTCTGTATATACAGTATAGTGTGCCATTTATATTCTATATATACAGTATAGTGTGCCATTTATATTCTATATATACAGTATAGTGTGCTATTTATATTCTATATATACAGTATAGTGTGCCATTTATATTCTATATATACAGTATAGTGTGCCATTTATATTCTATATATACAGTATAGTGTGCCATTTATATTCTATATATACAGTATAGTGTGCTATTTATATTCTGTATATACAGTATAGTGTGCCATTTATACTCTATATATACAGTATAGTGTGCCATTTATATTCTATATATACAGTATAGTGTGCCATTTATACTCTGTATCAACATCTTATGCCCAACACAATGCACTGATTTTAACGGTAGCGTAACAGGAAGGGGGATTAATAGGAGTCTGTTCTCATTCTTCCTGCTATGAAAACTTGCTCACAGGGACATATTTGCAGTAATATATTTATATTATAACAGGATGGGGCGATGGCATTAAGGCTACAGAAACCAAAGAGAGTGGCGGCAACAACAGCTGGAAAGCATAGGGAATATCTCAAAACTGCCATCTTCCTTACTGCCGGCCCGGGCTCTCTGGCAAAGGAATGTGACTTATCCAACTTAGCAGAATAAGGAATTAACTACATTCTTCTGAAGACTGGAATCCAGGCTATTCCGCTGCAAGAAGCGCATATATGAGCGCATTTGTTTTGATTAACCCCACATTCTGGATAAACTAGATGGAACCAGTCTCGGCACGTCATTTATTCCCGTCTGATTTATATGGGTCTTAGTTGTTTTTCTCCTTTCCACAAAATATGTCAGGAAATAAAACAAATAAGTCGAAAGCAAGCAGCGCCGGTTTCACAGTCACAATAGATTTGTGGTATTTCGACTCTTTTGGTTAAAGAACAAATATGGATTAACAAAGAATTGGGGTAGAAATTCTGCACCTTGTGTTTGGGCTCCTGTACCAGCTCAAGGCACCCACAACCCTTTAGCAGGGAAGGTCTGTACCCCAAAGATGCCCCAGTAGCTCCCCATCTTCTTTCTGCTGATTCCCTGCCCATACTCTGATACACAATATACTGTATATAAATGTCACGATACAAGGCTGATTAGTAGGTGTAACCCCGTTTTGGCTATAAATAGATAAACCGCGGCTATGAATAGAGCGTGGGGCACATTGGGACTCTCTTGCCTAGGATTGGGCCTTTGCTATATGGAAGGAAATGGCTGGATGGTGGTGTTGTACTACAACTCCCACTGCCACTGTGTAGTGTAATAGCTCAGATTTAAGTAAGATGGACGCCAGGAGCTCTTGCAATCAAACAGTAACTCTTTATTGTCCAAGGCAAGATGTAATGGTGCAGGGATAAGTAAATACTCACATAAACAGAAGCAGCAATAGCAGAACCCATATGGGATTACAAGGGAGGATGCCACCGGTTTATCCCACCTCTTGGGAGAGTCTGGGCAGGGTAAAGCACCCGTCAGCTGGGCACCACTTGGGAAGGCAGGCAGGATAGTTACTCCAATACTCAGGTTGATTACCTTTAACTCTGGTGGGTCCTACGGCCGGGCATAGATCAGGGCTTTGACTAACCTGTATCTGTGGCCCTAAGCTAAGGCAACATTGCCGGATGGAAGGAATACTTCTAGTCTTCTAGTTGGGGCCTGGGCTGCCCTTGCTATCTAGGTCTAACTACCTCACTCCCCTAGGGGGCGCTATGACAGTTTCTGCTATGCTTTCTGGTCCTCGTTCACGGGGCCCTATTCCCATCTTCTCCAGAGTGGGAGTTAAACTCTGGGGTGATGGCTTGCTGGGGCCTACGTCTGCTCCCAGGCTCAATGGAGCTTTGCACTGGAAAGGCAGCCAAAAAGGAAGCCACACCTCCTTGCCAGATACTTGCCACATGGGCCAATAAAGTATAAGGTATAACTGTAAACTGATACAAAGGGCTTTATCCAGTAACAGTGCAAATGTGAAGAGGTAGGAAATTAAAGCCATAGGGGAGGTTAACCCTATGGGTCCCTACATAATTATAATTCCCAATACATGGCAGCTCCAAAACCAGTATAGTTAGCGTCAAAATGTAATAATCAGACCTGTAGCATCAGCTTATATAACATGTGAATCTCAATTTCTGCTTGATTTGTGACAGCCACTAAGCTAAGCTTTTCAACAACTTCTCATAATATACTGAGCACGTGCAGTGCCACTGACACTCTTAAAATCCAAGATGGGGAGCTTCTGTGAATACTTCAAAGGCCTGGATAATTACTGCTATTGGGCTGCGGAACCTGTGGACTGGTACCATAAGGTCATTATAGAAAATACAGCATTTGTAGCCATATTTTTAGGGTTAAGTTCTCATTAAGGTCAACACCCCCTCCTTCGAGGTCCAACATCTGGCCAGGGGGGCCCCTGAGGAACCAATGGGCGTTCTACCCAAACCTTACACTAACTGGTCTCCAGGTTGGGCACCCTCAGCCATTGCTCTGGGCAGACCCAAAGTTTAGGAACCACTTGATGAAACCACTTGATTAGTGTTTGTTTAAGAGTTCTGAGGGGGCAGAAAGCCTGCAGTTGGGTTGAAGGGGATATTATCACCATAACAAACAAATATTTGAAGGTAAATCTTCTACTTGTGAAAGTGGCATTTTTATAGGGTGAGCTATCAAATAAAAGAAGGGTAAAGCTGCCCATACACTGTCCAATTATATATTGTAGCCCCTTCTGACCAAGCCAGTAGCTTATTGGCCTGTATATGGGGCAGCCTGCCCAACCAAAACCTAGGTTAGAAAATTCTGTCAGACCTCATCATTCATAGTCTCCATAGGCCCCCATTATAATCCAAGCATCGGGCTGTGGGCCATAAGGTCAGATCGACCCAGTCTGACCCATAGTTCCGGTGGCTGAATGAGTGGATAATATGCCCAGTTTAATATTGTACAAAGTATTATATCTAGAAATTTTTGTTTTATATTTCTTCTAAAAAAAAAAAAAAAAGGTCATTAAGTCACATGGGGTACAGTGATTTTCATGGATTCCAACTGCAGACAGAACCCCTAACTCACAAACCCAGGTGGGATCAATGACCCTGTATGTGGGAGACTTACTTACCTGAGATACAGTTCTACCTGAAATGCTCTTCCTCAGCAATTAGGGTGAAGACACACACAGCTACTAGTAGCAGCGACTTGTCACGGCTACTAAAATAGACAATGCTGATCATCTACTGATAATTGTCTCTATGTGTGTTGTAGCAGAGGCAATTCTCAGTATCGTCTATGGGTATTCTAGGAGTATTTTCTGGTGTTTAGTAGCTGTGGCAAGTAGCTGCTACTAAGTAGCTCTGTGCGTCTTCACCCATAGACATGGCAAGATAGAAAGCTCAGCCGAGGCTGATTGGGTACTTACCGTGTGTAGGTCCCATTTTATTTCTGTCCCACTCTGAAGTCAACACAAAGATGCATCTAGCCAAGGGAGCTTTCCACTAAAACAACCAGGACATAAGGAATGAAGTTTATTTGCTTCCTACAAAAGATTGTCCATGGGAAATAAATTATTTATATTATTTATAAAGTTTCCTGGGGAGATTTGTAACCAAAGGGAAAGCTAATGGCGCCCAACCCAAGGCACTGACTCCTAGAATGAGAAAAACATTGTGTTCTGCTCCGAGCAAATGATTCAATCAATTCTGAGCGACGGAGAATCATTCTGAGCACATTATGTTTTATCTTTGGTGTTCCAGACACAGAGAGACAGAACCTTACGTATAATATGCTGAGGGGCCAGTGAGGTGGAACATTTCTGATCAATATGGACTTCAGCTATAGGGCACCTAATAAAGGCAAAACGCAGAAACAGGTATGGGACCTATTATCCAGAATGCTCAGGGCCTGGAGCTTTACGGATAAGGGATCTTTTTGTAATTTGGAACTGCTAAGAAAAATCATTCAAACATTAATCAAACCCAATAGGGCTGTTCTGCCCCAATAAGGGGTAATTATATCTTAGTTGGGATCAAGTACAGGTACTGTTTTATTATTACAGAGAAAAGGGAATCATTTAACCATTAAATAAACCCAATAGGGCTGTTCTGCCCCCAATAAGGGGTAATTATATCTTAGTTGGGATCAAGTACAGGTACTGTTTTATTATTACAGAGAAAAGGGAATCATTTAACCATTAAATAAACCCAATAGGACTGTTCTGCCCCCAATAAGGGGTAATTATATCTTAGTTGGGATCAAGTACAGGTACTGTTTTATTATTACAGAGAAAAAGAAAGTCTTTTTTTAAAAATGTGAATTATTTGATCAAAAGGAAGTCTTTGGGAGATGGCCTTTCTGTAATTCGGAGTTTTATGGATAACAGGTTTCCAGATAACCGATCCCATACCTATATAGTGTTGCCACCACATGGTCTAATACTGGTGGGAAAGTGATTCAGTACAGCAAATGAAGTTACTCTTTCCCTATGGCCAATGCCACACAGGCCTATAAATACTGCATTCTGCTCTGGTATCACCATGGGTTTGAATGCTAAAACCTTTATTAATTCAGTGGGAGTGGGACGCACAGGAACACAAGAGAAAAGGAAGAAGAATTATTTCTGGTTTTCATATATTTCTGTGCCCAGAGGCAAACGCACTCATGCACGGGCCTTTAATTAGAAGGTTCAGCAGAAAATGTTTGTGCTTTCAAAAACATGAACACAAATATTATTAAATTGCAGAGTAATCAGAAAACAAAGTCTTGTTACAGCAATGGGGATGTAGCAATTTGGATCAAGAAAATAATGAATGGAACGTACTGTGCCAATGGGCTGGGGGCTTCTCTTCTGTAGTCTGTCTAATTGCACCAGCAACTAAATAGCTCTGAATCTGCATTGATTGATACATTCTGATAGATAGATAGATAGATAGATAGATAGATAGATAGATGATAGATAGATAGATAGATAGATAGATAGATAGATGATAGATAGATAGATGATAGATAGATAAATAGATAGATAGATAGATAGATGATAGATAGATAGATAATAGATAATAGATAGATAGATAGATGATAGATAGATAGATAAATAGATAGATGATAGATAGATAGATGATAGATAGATAGATAGATAGATAGATAGATGATAGATAGATAGATAGATAGATAGATGATAGATAGATAGATGATAGATAGATAGATGATAGATAGATAGATAAATAGATAGATAGATGATAGATAGATAGATGATAGATAGATAGATGATAGATAGATAGATAAATAGATAGATAGATGATAGATAGATAGATAGATAAATAGATAGATAGATAGATGATAGATAGACAGATAATAGATAGATAGATAGATGATAGATAGATAGATAAATAGATAGATAGATGATAGATAGATAGATGATAGATAGATAGATGATAGATAGATAGATAAATAGATAGATAGATGATAGATAGATAGATAGATAAATAGATAGATAGATAGATGATAGATAGACAGATAATAGATAGATAGATAGATGATAGATAGATAGATAGATAGATAGATGATAGATAGATAGATAGATAAATAGATAGACAGATAATAGATAATAGATAGATAGATAGATAGATAGATGATAGATAGATAGATATTTACATAAAGATACCTAAATTATGGTGATATATAGATGATTAATAGCAATATAAGAGCAGTATATAAATAAGTGATAGCTAGCGATAGATAAATAAGTTATAGGTGATAAATAGATATATACATACATAGATATATATATATATATATAAAAATGATAGTACTTAGAGATAGATTGATAAACATATATATATATATGATAGATAAATAGATGATATATACATAATAGATATTGTATATTAATATATATATATATATATATATAGTGATATATAAATGATAGAGCCAGAAACTTAGAAGCTGATTTACAAAGAATCTGCATTGATTGATACATTCTGATAGATAATAAAAATACATAAATGATAATATATAGATGATTAATAGATGATAGAACTATATATAGATAAGAGATAGCTAGAGATAGATGTTAGATATATACATACATACATAGAGATATATAAATGATAGCACCTAGATAGGTTGATTGATAAACTTATGTAGATGATGAATATAGATTAATAGATAAATACAAAGATATATATAAATGACGATAGATAGATGATAGATAGCTTGTTGCACACCACTACTAAGGCATCCGGTTTGCTGTGCGTCAGGGCTCCAGTTGTTCAATTCTATCCGTACAATGTAAGGAACTATGAGCAGAGAAGGCCCAATGGCTCATTACAGATTTCCCTCTGACAGACAGTACATGGCTGCTGCATTACTCCTGTGCTGCCTTTAAGCTCTGATTCGGCCACAAGATGGCGCTGTAAATACTGTTCTATCAGAGCCAATACTGCAAATAGGGAAATAAATGCAGATAAAACACAATGTACATTCCAAGAGGAGCTACTTACACTCAGAGATCCCACCCTAGAGCAGAATAGCGCTATTTATGATTGATTTTCTATAGCGCCGTACAACAGAACAATAAATTAATACACCAACAGGGGGTCGTTACAATAATAGATAAATACAAAGTACAATAATGAATACAAATAAAAGTTGCATTAAAAATTCCACAGAGACAAGAGGATGGAGGTCTCTGCCCCGTAGAGCTTACAATCTAAATGATCAGTAAAACATATGGCAATTTGGAGGTTGCACACTGCACTTGCCTTAGTAAATGACCCTTTAGGGTGAAGACAAACGGGCTGATTAGTCGCTGCAACTTTTAAAAAGTTGCATCAACTAATCGCCCCAAATGTCTTCGCCCTTGAAAGGGTGTATTACGTTTGAGTTAACGTTTAGTATGCTGTAGAATGGCCTATTTCTAGCAACAGGGTCGGACTGGGGGGTGCAGGGCCCACCCTTTTCCAGCTTTCAGATGGGGGTCACCGACCCTGACACACACAAATCTATTTCTCTCTCTGAGGCTGCAATTTTCTTGTTATTGCTACTTCTTATGACTTTCTATCTAGTCCTGAACCTTTTCATAATTCTGGCTCTCATTCACCACTGCCTGGTTGCTAAGGTAAATAAGACATTAGCAACCAGATAGCTGCTGAAATACCAAACTGAAGAGCAGCTGAACAAAAAACGAAATAATTGAAAAATGGACCCTGATTGCAAATTGTCTTACAATATCGCTGTCCCCTACTAAAAGTTAATTTAAAGGTCAACTTCCCCTTTAAGTGCAAATTGACTCTATTCGTTATCAGTTACTTTCTACTGAAGCCTTTTCCTGGGCGTGGCACTGGTGCATCTGTCCCGCCTCCTATTCCGAAGTCCCTGGCCCAGTAGAACTTACAATATATTAACATTTAGCAGAAACCTATTAACCTGCCCGTATGCTTTTGACATCAGAGCAACCTGAACACCCGGAGAAAACTCATACAGCCATAGGGAGAACAGATAGTGCCCTTGTTGGAATTGAACTTGAGACCCTGGAGCTGAGGTCCTACGTTCAATTCCAGCCAGGTCACTTATCTGTATGTCCTTCCCTGGCTTTCATGGGTTTATTCCTGATATTCCATATTTCACACATTTTTCACCATGTGACCTATCACATTCTCACACTATGGTCAGTTTCATCGGGGGCCAATTATCCTGACTGTATGTTTTTTGAGTATGGGAGGAATCCAGAGTACCCAGAAAAAAAACAGACACAAGGCTTGCAAACAATGCCTTTGCTGGAATCGAACATAAGACTCTAGAGCTGCAGCCCTGGGTTCAATGCCAGCCAGGGAACTGTCATTTTTTTCTTAGTTTCAAAATAATATTGCTTTCTTTTCTGGTTTAAAACAAGATATGATCAGAGAAGATGAATAATGCTATCCAGACTCAGAGTTTGTAAATTAAGTGCATTAAACTGTAACCGTGCAGATAACGCTGCTGTGTAGCATTCTCAGTACTGTATTAGATGGAAATCACGGCCAGCAAAGTGAAGGTAATGTGAGTGCCTCTTGCAATCGTATCTTTCTCATCATTGTTATGAAAAATACATTAAGTAACGGCATTTTGACTGACAAATATCTACTCACTGGTGGGATAATGTTGTAGCCAGTAGGGAGTATGGCAGCGAATGAGAATGAAGGTGTAGTTATAGGAAATACGTTATGTGATCATTTGCTTTTGTTATTGATTCTGAGAGGGAATTAAACTCAACTTAACAAATTGTGTTGTAAATACAGAAAGGTTATCAGAAGCCTCAGATGCCCCTTTCCTTCTCCTTCCTGAACAGAACAACATCAGAACAATTCTCTGTTTTCCTTCTGAAGGGATATTTCTCTGTCTCTACAGGAACTGGCCAACAGGTGGCGCATGTTGTTGTTATAAAATCCAAAACTATGAAAAAAAAACCTTCAAACGGCAAAAGTTGCACTGAGTAAATTTGCATTCAGTTTTTTAAGATCTACTTGTCCTTTAATCTTGCAAGCTCAGTGTTCTATTGGTACTTGGAGGCTGGACTTGTTATAATGATTCACTGTAGGTGTCACTAGAAATATCTAGACATGTCCTCTTAGATTTGGTGAAGAGGAATCATCCTCTCCTATTATTTTGGATCCCTATGCTGCCATAGTTTTATGGTATTTATAACTACGCCAGGTAAGGGGGATTCTGGGAATTCAGTGCTTGTAGCCAGTTACAAGCAGCACCTACTAATCTCCCTATGTAACATAAACCTTATAGAGCTATTTATTAAAGGGGAACTGCACCCAAACGCAACATAAACTTTTTTGAAAAAAAAAAATAATTTCAAACAGCTTTGCAATATACATCAATTAAGAAATATGCAGCCTTTTCATGATGTTTAATGTAATAATAGGGTTTGGAACAGTTCCATAAGCCCCGCCCCCTGTTCCCCTGCTGATCTGGCTGACTACTTTGAGACTCAAATAAAATGTAACAGTAGCCGCCTGTCCCCAGCCTGCCTTCAGCCTGCATCTTCCCAATCCCACAATTCCCTGCACATGTAATGTCAATAAGGAAAGGAACATCCCAGTGCAATGCATTGTGGGTTATGTAGTTCCTGCATGCTGTCTGTAAGCTGTGGAGAAGTTGTTACAATTTGTAACATCAATGTTTTAGTCCCTCCTCCCCTGCCAGGATTCAAATGATGCAGAAAGAGGAAAACTGTTTTGCAGCTGGATTTCAGCATATAAAATGGTTTTTATTCCTACTTTTTGAAGGAACAGATTACAGGGATAGGTATATTAGGGGTTTCTGTGTTGGGTGGGGCTCTTTAACAAATTTTGTTTCAAGCAATTAATATTTTTGTTCTTTGAACATGATGAAATTGGCCAATAATTCACCAGACCGACCAGTCATAGAATTGCACAATGCAGACAATATGGAGGATGGCTCCTCCTGAATAATCCGGTATCGTAAATTAATACGACGGCTCAGTCCCCTCAGTTGGAGTCGGGTCCCTACATCTCTGGGCCAATTCTCCTGCCGCCTCAGCAAATCAAGCGGAGTATTTGAGCAGTGGGAGGAATATAAACAGTGTAAGACAAAGCCGATATTTACTGTACCTCTGACCCCGGCGCAGCCCGACGCACTCGTTTCACGGCGAGGAAGTCACTTGTCAAACAAAGCCGCTCATTAGCCCGACCTTTATTTATTGCGAATGCGGATTTACAATAATACCGTGAGCGAGAGGGGAATGGGGAGTGAATTTCCTGCAGATTTCTATAGAAGAAACAAATCTCATCTCAGCTGAAACGTTCCCTTTGATAAATACGGAGACTTTGCATTAAATTAAACTGTTTCCATGTTTACCTGTCACTTCTCCTGCTGGCGATGGGCGCTAAGCAAATTGCCATGGAAACTGAAAAATATATTTTGCTGATGATGTGATTTATGGGAAAACTGAAATCTCAAATAGTGATGAGCGAATCTGTCCCGTTTCGCTTTGCCATAAAATTCGTGAAACGGCAAAAAATTTGTGAAACGCATTTGTTGCTTCATTTTTTTTGTTGCCCGTGCCCAATTTGATGCCGCTGCAGAAAAATTAGTTCCACATCAAACTAGGCCCAGGCACGTCAAAATGAGCGTAAAAAGTTGCGTCAATTAATTAACTAAGATATAATTACCCCTTATTGGGGGCAGAACAGCCCTATTGGGTTTATTTCATGGTTAAATGATTCCCTTTTCTCTGTAATAATAAAACAGTACCTGTACTTGATCCCAACTAAGATATAATTACCCCTTATTGGGGGCAGAACAGCCCTATTGGGTTTATTTCATGGTTAAATGATTCCCTTTTCTCTGTAATAATAAAACAGTACCTGTACTTGATCCCAACTAAGATATAATTACCCCTTATTGGGGCAGAACAGCCCTATTGGGTTTATTTCATGGTTAAATGATTCCCTTTTCTCTGTAATAATAAAACAGTACCTGTACTTGATCCCAACTAAGATATAATTACCCCTTATTGGGGGCAGAACAGCCCTATTGGGTTTATTTCATGGTTAAATGATTCCCTTTTCTCTGTAATAATAAAACAGTACCTGTACTTGATCCCAACTAAGATATAATTACCCCTTATTGGGGGCAGAACAGCCCTATTGGGTTTATTTCATGGTTAAATGATTCCCTTTTCTCTGTAATAATAAAACAGTACCTGTACTTGATCCCAACTAAGATATAATTACCCCTTATTGGGGCAGAACAGCCCTATTGGGTTTATTTCATGGTTAAATGATTCCCTTTTCTCTGTAATAATAAAACAGTACCTGTACTTGATCCCAACTAAGATATAATTACCCCTTATTGGGGGCAGAACAATCCTGTTGAGGTTATTTAATGTTTAAACGATTTTATAGCAGACTTAAGGTATGAAGACCTAAATTACAGAAAGATCCCTTACTGGAAAACCCTGGGCATTCTGTATAATAGGTCACGCCATTACAATATATTTTTTAATGACTTACCAGCTAAGAAAATATGCTGCCCACTATTTCCTTGGGCAGTGATCCCCAACCAGTGGCTCGGGGGTAACATGTTGCTCCCCAACCCCTTGGATATTGCTCTCAGTGCCCCCAAACCAGGGAGTTATTTTTGAATTCCTGACTTGGGGGCAAGTTTTGGTTGAATAAAAACAAGATTTCCTACCAAATAAAGCCCCTGTAAGCTGATAGTGAGCATAGAGGCTGCCTAATAGCCAATCACAGCCCTTATTTGGCTCCTCCATGAACTTTTATGGTGCTTGTGTTGCTCCCCAAGTCTTTCTACATTTGACTGTGGTTCATGAGTGAGAAAGGTTGGGGATCCCTGTGCTTGAATATAGTAAATGTATCTTTCTAAAATGGCCAAGTGTCTCCGTTCATGATAGGCAGGCAACACATTTTTAATAATCACCTGTCCCAGCCTTGGCAGATTTCTTTTGAAACCTTTGTATAAATCCCCAGTTATATATTTCTCTTTGCTTCAAGTTGACAAGAACCTTAATGTAGAACCTGCCATTGAGAATTTGTAGATTTTTAAAGTTTAATATTTCATTTTTTTGTTCAAATTTACTTTTTTCCATTATTGTAGCGGTTGGCAAAGCCCCAGAGAGGGAACTAAACTGCATGGATGCAGAGCCCCTTCGCTTTATCCGCCTGGGTGGCATTCGCAAACCTACTTCATTACCAGATGTTTACTTTTGTTTTGTGGAGTGAAATTCGTTCCCACAGAGGCTATAAAATCCCCTCCAATCTCACAGTTTACGTTAGTCACTAAATATTTTGGCAAAATAAGGCACGGAACAGACTAAAGCATCTGGTTGCAGAGACTTACAGAAAAAGGAAAAAAAAACCGATCCGCGTTATCCTGTTCGTTTCATCTCAGCCGCACTTTGCCTTTTTATTTATCCGACAAAAGGTTTTAGTGTAATAATAGGTTTAAAGAAAAAAGTAATCAGGATGGAAATGAAGATGAAGCTGCGCAATTGTTGTTGCTGCTGAAGGTTTGCTCATCTGTGGAGGAGCGATGAGGTTGTTAAGGTTTTGGTCTTCATTAAAGGAACACTGTCATGGGAAAACAGGTTTTTTGTTTTTACAAATAGAGCTTCTCCAGCAGAATCCGGCATTGTAATCTGGTTTTCACAAACACAAACAGATTTTTATATATTTGATTTTGAAATTTCACATGGGGCTAGCCATATTCTTCATTTCCCAGGGTGCCACAGCCACATGACCTGTGCTCTGATAAACTTCAGTCACACTTTACTGCTGCGCTGCAAGTTGGAGTGATATCCCCCCCCTCCCCCCCAGCAGCCGATCAGCAGAACAATGGGAAGGGAGCAAGATAGCAGCTCCCAGTAGGTATCAGAATAGCACTCAATAGTAAGAAATCCAAGTCCGGCTTGGGACTCCTCCAGTTACATGGGAGTAGGAGAAACAATAGGTTAGCTGAAAGCAGTTCTAATGTGTAGCGCTGGCTGAAAGCTCAGACTCAGGCACAAGGCACTGAGATGGCGCCTACACACCAATATTACAGCTACAAATACATTTGTTTAAGATTAACATTTTTATTGGTAGAATGAATGAATGGCAGAAAGTACCCCTACAAAGTCTTGGATGGATTTGGATCCACACCATTTTTAAAGTGGCCATACACGGGACGATTTCAGCTGCCGATATCTGTCCCTAAGACCGATTCTATATCCGCCATTTTCATTTGATCGTTTGGCTCCATGGCCAATTAGCCTGGTGTTGCCCACCTGTAGCTGGACATATCAGGAGAAGATTTGTTTGCTTGATGACCATACCAAGCAGTTACAGTACGTGGCCACCTTTAGGATGATAGTGGCTAAAACTGGCCAGTCTCATGGGAATTATCACTTCTTCTTTTTGCCCAGGGATAATCTCGCTATACTCTTTAGGAGTTTACATAGTTACATAGGGTTGAAAAAAGACCATTGTCCATCAAGTTCAACCCATCCAAGTAAACCCAGCACACAACCTATACTAACCAATCTATACACTCACATAAATAAACTATAAATACAACCACTAGTACTAACTGTAGATATTAGTATCACAATAGCCTTGGATATTCTGATTGTTCAAAAACTCATCCAGGCCGCTCTTAAAGGCATTAACAGAATCTGCCATTACCCCATCACTAGGAAGGGCATTCCATAACCTCACTGCCCTCACCGTGAGGAACCCCCTACGCTGCTTCAAATGGAATCTCCTTTCCTCTAATCTATAGGGGTGACCTCTGGTGCGCGGATTGTTTTTATGGGAAAAAAGAACATCCCCCAACTGCCTATAATCCCCTCTAATGTACTTGTACAGAGTTTCTTTTATCCATAACATTTTTAACCCAAACAGGAACTGGTATTATTTACAAATCCATTCTGTCGACAAGTAGCACAAAGAGCAGAAGATCCCTGGGGGTAAGTGTGTATGTAGCCTTGGCCTCTCAGGGGAGAGATCTGACCACCATAGAGCTCCGTGGGTAATGGGCTCTTTCCCCCATTCATAACATTGTCACTACTGAGATTAGAGAGCCTAGAAGTGCGGTACCATATCCGGCACACCCTGGGTTCCTTATACCTCTTCCTAATCTTAGGATCAGTTTCTTAAGAAAACTTGGGGAATAAGAGTAAATGGTGAGCTCATAAACTGCACCTTTTAAATGCCCAAGAGCTGCTGCCCAATTCCCAATGTGCCACTGAATCTACGTTACTAGCCTTTTCCCCTCACATATTGTGGCCTCTGTCATTGCTCCTTATGTCTTAAACTTAGATTGTGCTTCTAGGAAAGAATATTTGTATTTGAAAATAGTTTATTTTTCTGGTTGGGAGCCTGTTGGAATGTCATTGTGCTATACATTCAATCTGTAGGTGCCGGGAGCTTCAAACTAAATCGGTAGGAGGTCCCTGCACTGAAGAGCTTACAATCTATGAGAAAGAGGATATAGGAGTATATTGTAATAGGGGAAACTATTAAATGCTTAGCCATTAAGGTTTCTCTTAAGAAGGTTCTAGGATAGAGTTATGGGCTTATTTATTCATTTTTGAGTTTATTTTAGAGTTTTTTTCTACTTCGAATAAACTCCCGTTTTAAAAAAAATATGAATGTTTGCTTATTTATTTATTTGAATTGTAGAAAAAAATAAAAATTCAAACTTTGATAAATTACCTCTTAAGCAGGGTTGGACTGGGCTGCAGGGATACCCGGAAAAATCCGGTGGGCCCCGGCGGCGCAGACCTGATCCCTGTTGCTGCTCCCCCGGCCGCCTGTGTCCTCTCTTGACGCGTTTCACTTGCACGTTGAGAGGAGGATGTTGGGTGGGTGCGGGGGGGTCCCTGTGGGGGATGGGCCCAGCGGGGGCACCACATATATAAGGAGGAGCCTTCAGCTTTGAAGGATAGTATAACAATATTGCACTTTATGTGCCACTTCTTCCAGAACGGAAACCAACAGGTATCTCAATTCAGAGTTTTAATGTTGCCGTGCTACAGGTCCATGATGGGCTCAACACTATTTTGAATCACAAATAACAGGTTTCACATAGGATCTGTGACCCCTATGGGTGTTTTGTTATAAAGATACTGGAACCTCAGCCATAAAGCATGACCAAACTGTTGCTCTGTAAAAGCAGGAGACAACAATGTGCTTATACCTATTGGCATGCATGAAGTCACATGTTCGGTTTACAAGTTTTCGTCTCCAAAACCAGTTACATTACATTTTTTTGAGGAACAAATAAGGTTATTGTAATGAAGACAGTACCCCTTTCTTTTTTTTAAAGGGATATTGCACCTTTGCCCTTCGTTACATCCGATGGCCAGAACTCCGGCGTGAAACTGTAAAACAAACTGCCTATTTCTTAGCTCGTTGAATGAATAATGCAGAACCAATTACTAATTACGTTCACCTCTGTTGGAAAGCGATGACCTGTATCGAGATGAAACTGCCCTGAACGCCATCCCCTGCATAATTCCGACTTTCCTTCAATCAGAAATCCCAGTTAACGGACACTGAATGGAAGAGCGTTTCCTACCCACTTCCAAGGTTATTAATAAATGCACAACAAAGGTTACGTTGTTTCCTATCAACAAATGGAGCAACAAATGGCAGGACATCTATACGTTTTATAAATTCTGGATTCGCCTGAGACGACTCCTTTTTCACAAGGATTTGGCTGAATCCAAGTCCCTGGGCAAACCGAATCCAAACCCTTAAAGGAACAGTAACACTAAAAAATGAAAGAGCTTTAAAGTAATAAAAATATGCACTGTTGCAACTGGTGTGTTTGCTACAGTAAAGGTCCCCATACACGGTAAGATCCGCTCGCTTGGCGAGATCGCCAAGCGAGCGGATCTTACCCCGATATCCCCACCTACAGGTGGGCGATATCGGGGAGCTCGAAGTTAAAAAAAAAAATAATAATCCGATCGTTTGGCCCTGGGGCCAAACGACCGGATTATGTAGGCGGCAATGGGGCAGTCGGTTCGGGGACCGCATCAACGAGCCGATGCGGTCCAAGATCCGACTGGATTTTCTAACCTGTCCGATCGATATCTGGCCAATTTCAGCCCAGATATCGGTCGGCCAGCCTGCTTGTTTCTGCCCCTACACGGGCAGATAAGCTGCCGAGTCTGTCCAAGGGACCGATATCGGCAGCTTCTATCGGCCCGTGTATGGGGGCCTTAACACTACTATAATTTATATAATAAGCTGCTCTGTAGCCACGGGGGCAGCCATTCAAGGTTACATAGCAGATAACAGATAAGTTCTGTAGAATACAATAGTGTTTTATCTGTTATCTGCTATGTGCCTGTGCCTTTTCTCCTTTGAATGGCTGCCTCCATGGCTACATAGCAGCTTATTTATATAAATTATAGTAGACTTTCTGAAGTAAACACACAACTTTTACCAGTGCAGGGCAACAGTACATTATATTTTAGTTACTTTTATACTTTTTCGGTGTTACTGTTCCTTTAAAGACGTGACTTCTGGACTTTCTATATATTCCTTACCCAGATGTATTTATGCAACTAAGGTGCCCATACACTAAAAGATCTGCTCCTTTGGTGAGGTTGCTAAACAAGCAGATCTTTCCCCCATAATGCTCACCTTGAGGTGGGTGATATTGGATTGATCTGGTTGTTTTGGGCCGAGTTCCAGAAAGATCTCAGGACTAGTAGGGTTTTTACAGACATTTTCAACACCTCAGCCTGAAAAACATCCTTTTAGGGCTCTGGCACACGAGATTTGTCGCCGGCGATTTTTAAAAGAGCGATTTGGCGACAAAACGAGCGGCAAGACGCCAATGCTAAATCAATGGGAATCGCCAGCGTCGAAACATACGAGGCTACTTCAAATCGCCTGCTGTTTCAAATCGCACACAGACCCTTTTCTGAGCGACTTGAGTAAACATGTGGGAGGGGTAACTGTTGAGTGGTACCATGGGTAGCAGATCGCCTGGAGTTCAACTCGCATGAAATCTCTTCGTGTGTATTGTCGTGGCGACTTGTCACCAAAGCGCTTGGGGGAAAAAACGCAGACGACAAATCTCCTCGTGTGCCAGAGCCCTTAAAGCACATTCCCTCTCTTCAATACGGATACATAACAAAGCACATCATGAATGTTTGGATTTTGGATAAACGCGCCCGTAGTATTACAATTATTTTCTATAACAGACACAACCCTAACTATAAAAAAAAAAAATGGAAATTGGATTTTATCTGCGCAATTTAGTCATTTTGCTTAATTAGAAATGCAGCTTTTGTTTGTGGGAACTGTTACAAACAGATTTAAACATTCATTAAAGCTGGCAGATAAGTGCTCGCTCTATAGACAGGGATGACAGATGAGGGTTTCAGACTGGCGGTCGTGCAGTTAAACCGACCGTGCGTGAGTCAGCCGAGGAAGCGCCGGAGTCATTAAAGATCACAGATGTAAAACGCGGAATGAGCAATGTATCCGTCTTCCATTTACACGGAAATTCTCTGAATTGTAACATACGCAGGGGCCAGACACATCGCTCATCGGCAGCTGCTCTGTGTTACAGCGGGTAATTCAGATAATCAGCTTTAATGTTCATGTGGGAAAGAGGTATTTATGTAGCCGCAGCCCCGACGATTGGTACTGAGGCATTCCTGTGTTACTACAAGTGCAGCAGTGCCGTAAGTGAAAGGCACAATGGTGTAGCGTTCTTAAGCAGGTTGGCTACCCTGCAGGTAGGAATGAGGATGCGGGTATAGAAGTGGATGGGTTACATAGTTACAAAGAAAGATGTCCCGCTCATAAGTTTCTTCCTGATGATCCATGTATTGATGGACAAATTATAAGAACATGCGCCTCATCTGGAACATCATAGCTCCTTCAGTCCGTCTGAAGGTCTCTGGGTTATAGAAGCCCCATCCCATGTTATTGGTTCCCTAAGGCTTCCATCAACAGTTGATTAAGCCAAAAACAGAAAGCTAAGGGAACACAGAGGAGAAACCGTCTCACTGAAGGATCCTGTGGCAGTCGACCAATGGTCCTGAAGTTCAGGGGAAAGATCTATCAAGTAGCATCTGTGGGTGTGGTCCAGCAATAAATGGGTGGAGCAAGTCATATAACACCCAAGTAGCTTAAGTACAAGTAATAATATTAGTTAAGTGGATCTGTAAATGTGTCCCGGCTCCTGATTCAACCAATGACCATTTGCATATGTTTTTATGGCTTAGTCTAACTGCCATCTGTTGGGGGTCACACACGATTCTGTCACAGCAGTCACCCTGTGGTTGGTCAATCTGGCTGAAATGAACTGAAAGTGCCTGAACGCGCCGCTCTACATATGGCATCATTAGTCCAGACGGACGAGCAGAGCGGCTCTTGGTTAGAAAAGATTTTAAACAATGAATAAAAAAAATAAAACATTTTCAATGTCTACGGGTTTGGAAAGAATTGTTGTTTAATAATCATCATCGCACAGCTCTAGGCGTCTAAATGATGAACAATCATATCAACCGTTGGGTTTAGCTGTAATTCGCCCAAGGAAGCCCTCTCTGTGGTGGGACAGTCAGACTGGCCTTTGACTATATCTGGGAATCCCCTACTGGGCTCTACATTAGTACGTTTTACATCTAATGGTGCTAAGAGAGGTTCCTGGATTAGTCAGGTTCTCTGGTGGGCCCTAGGAAGGCCAATCTGACACTGGACAGGACCATCCTACCAGTCAGATGTAGCTGCACAAGTTTTTAAACAATGGCACTGAACTACATGAAATATTTGGTATCTGACTAAGCAAGTATGATAGGCTTGACTGTCAACCATAGAGGCATGAAACAAAGAAACTATGTTATGGTATCTGGAATATGCAAGACCTTTCCACACCCAAAATGTAGTCACCTATTGCTATAGAAACTTGTGTGTGCCTAAAGGTCCCCATACACCTTCAGATCTGCTCGCTTGGCGATGTCGCCAAGCGAGCGGATCTTCTCTCGATATCCAGGGACTAATAATTCAGGGACCTCTCTTAGCACCATTAGATGTAAAACATACTAATGTAGAGCCCAATAGGGGATTCCCAGATATTGTGAAAAGGCCAGTCTGACTGTCCCACCACATCTGTTCCAAGTCTTCTTCATATTTCTACTGTAAGAGGTGGTCAAAAACATCTTCGTTTCAGACTTTGGTAGAAAAGGTGCCAATAAAAGCCTGTGTGTGCGATTGCCCTAAGGCTAATGGCACATGGGAAGGTTTACCTGTTGGTGTATTTCAGATGGTGTAGAAACTGTAAAGCTGAACAAAAAATGGTAAGAAATAACCATAATACTCATCCACTCTGTGAAGCACTGACCTGATGTAGGGCCAGGCAGCCTGAAACGTTGCCCCTTACTCGATGCACCAATAACAGACGGCACCAAGGAGTTGATAAGTATTTGTGTTATCTCAGCTGGTGTCTCATCGCATTATATTACTTTATATTGTATAGTTAATGTTGTGGGAGCCACCTGTAGCAGCTATGCCAGGCAGTTTCCATTAAAATCAAGGGGGTACTGGGAGTTTCTCTCCAGTCTGAAATGCCCAATGTGCCAATAACCTTCCATAAAAAAAAAACAGCTGCTATACTTAAACGCAGATTTAACTCAGCAAATTAAAAATCCTTATAAAATCAACTTCAAAGAGGTTTCTCCATTAGGGGCGATAGATTCCATTTCATGGATATTAGTCACCCGCCAAGATTTAACCCCGGCTACTAATCTCCCAGTGTGCCATCACCCTAAAATGGGAAAATTACCCCCCTTTCTGACAGGAGCTCATTCAGTTGGGATTGTGATTTACAGGAAGTCATGTTACCAGAACCCATTGTCTAAACCCCTCTTAGGCTCACAGTGTAATTCTATCCCTCTCTTTCATTGTGATGGATTCTGGGACTTAAGCTGCCCATACACACACTGATAATATCGTACAAAACCTCGTTTCATACAATATTCAGATATTGGTCAACACGCCGACCGGGCGGGTTAAGAGAGTGTGATTGGGCGCCATTGAATGCGCTGGAGCAAAATCTACCTCCAGGGCTGAATCGGCAGAAGGAGGTAGAATTTCCATTGTTTCTACCTCCATATCTGACGATTCAGCCCTGAATGTCAGTGGAGGGTTGGAACGATCTTTCGAAAAATCGAAAATCGCCACGTGTGTGGCCAGCTTTAAAGTCCCCTGCTTTCCAGAGAATCTGTGCACCACGCTTTATGGAAAGCCTTATACTTTACGTCCCAGAATCCAACAGACAGTGAACCTAAAGGATGCTGGGAACGGTTCATCAGAGTATCATGGTTTCCCCGTATACTTATATTTGGAAGTTCAGACAGTGTTTTTGCACCTTTATTACAAACCCAACTGAATGAGCTCAAGTCAAAAAGGTGGGGATATATTTTCTATTTGTCCATATTTTCCAGTATTTGTACCTAATTACAAATTACCTAATTACAAATATCCATATTTACAGTTTCACCAACTAAATAAGAATGGAAACATTTATAAATGGGCTATAGTATCTAAAAGAAAGTTATTGATGGAGGAATGGGGCTTGCGGTTAAACAAGCCCACAAACCACACCAGAATTTACTCAGAATAAAAAAGTTCTTTGCCCCAAGTCCGTTGTATTATTCCAGTTTCACCAACCAAATTAAAATCACAAATTAAAAAATGATATCTGAAAAAGTTATACTTGTGATTGAAGCCATACTCTAGGGTCCAGTTTGTCCCTTAAGGATTTTTGCCTTGGAGTTGGCACTGGTTTTATTGGTTCTTGAGTCCCAGTGTCCTCCTCAGCCTTGTTTTCCATCACCTCAATCTTCTCAGGAAGGGCTGGCTTGTGTGGGGCTACCATAGGCCTTTGGAGCTGGTGCATTATAGCGGAGAGCTTTGTATCAAACGACTTGCGGGCGAAACTTGCACGGGACCAGATGTTCTCTTTGTCTGGCGGATCACTGCCTTCCACTAATTTAGAGAATGGAGTTTTGTTTGGGGGAGGGGGCGGAGCTCTTCTTTTCTTGGCTTTACCATTGCCACAGGTCGAGGGATCATTACTTGAAAGCAGAGGAGGTTTGTTCCTTTCGACATGAAGTTGGTGGTTTCCATCAAACAATGCGGCCCATGGAGCAGGGACGGACTCTTCTTGGGGTCCGATAAGAAATTGGCCGTTGGTTTCCTCAATTTTATTGTGAATGATATCGGTGATGCTTTCAACTTTTAGGGGGGACCCAATGCCTGAAAATGAAAATAAATACTAAATAGGGCTGTACAATTAGGTTAAAAATGAAATCACAGACAATACCTAATTTTAGTTCCAAAGGAGAACCGAAGTCTGAAAATGAATGTACCAGACTAAAGGGTCAGCAGCCCTATAATAGCAATGATCCAGGCCTTCAAAGTTGTCCCAAGCAGCCCACCATCTTGGATCTTGTTAGGCCATCTTTTGAGTGCCAGTGGCACCGCACATGCTCATTAAGCAGAAAATATGTTTTTTTCTGTCATACATGACTCACTAATACAGCAGTATTATAAGAAATAATTCAGTATTATAATAAATATTGTACCCCTTTTTCTTGAAATATGAGACGTCACCTTGGAGTTCCCTGACTTTTGTGCTTTCATATGGTCATGGAACTCCTTGGTGACATATAATATCCCTATATTTTACAATAAGGGGGACATTGTTCACTGTATAATGTATAATTTGTTCCTAAGCCCAGGGAACTGACAGGAGCCCAAGTACCCTACAGTGGCCCAGTCACAGCCCTGATCCCAACCCAATAGCATGGGAATGTATCACAGGGAATACTACTTACTCATATCATGGTAGACTAAATCGGGGTCCTTTGTTAAGAACAATGGTGGCTTCTGCGGAGAAATATCTTGGATTTTCATAAGTTCTTCTGAGCAGTTCTTCCACTGGCCTGGAGGGGGAAGATGAGAAAAAAATGGAAATTTATATGGTCTCCTGTATTGTACATTAAGGGGCCACATCATCTACACAAAACAATCTGATACATTGGTCGATAGTTTTCCTGACATGCAGCGCCCAAGTGTCATTTTTTTTAAACACTTAGAACATTGCCATCTTCTCCTCCTAAATATACTGGGGTTACAAGCAGAAACGAATTTCATAAGTACAGTATAATAATGGGGGCGTAAGAGTATGTTTTTACCTAATAAAAGAAAATAAAGTTCTTAGCAACTGCCCGGGGGGGTGCAAAATGCTAGGCACCAGGTCAATTGAACAGGGAGCTTTTGCTACAGAGCCACCAAGGAATATTTTATTTTAGGGTTTACATTCCCTTTAATATATAAAATAGGAAGAATAGCATAAAAGTAGAACTATCGAGAACATTAGACTTCAATAATCCAGAAACATCATCCTTTGCAACATCCTCGAGATGTTCCTTGGATGAGATAATCAGCAGGGGGCAGTCTTGTTCATTATATCGTTTAATAACTGCCAATATCTTGAAAACCAGACAAAAATGTAAATACAATACAAATGTATTGATACAATACTAATGTAAATTGTGTTTAAAAGAATGCGGAGAGCAATTTTCCACTCAATTGGTGGGTTTACATTCCCTTTAGTAGTAGAACTTCACTTTTCTGTACCCGGATTTTAGTTTCCTGAAAACTATGCTGACTATTCGCCGTTTGTCACATAAATTCAGAGTTCATTTCATCATGCATTTTATTATTTTCCTGGAATTTACTTGATTTTTAGCAGTCCCTAGAAAAATGTAAAAGCAGGGTTCTACCTTATTTTGTTTTTGGAAGTTTTGTGGAAGCACAAAAATAGGAATTATGTAAAGCTGCCCATATATAACTAGATGTTACTGAGCCCCACAAAAAATTCCATTTAGGGCCCTAAAACATTGTTAAGGTGACCTATTCTACTAAGATATATTAAAATTGCTTATTATTTAGGGCCTTATTGGGCCCCCTGCTTCCTCTGTAGTTACGCCCCTGTCTAGAGCCAAGTGAGCGAATCATAACATACAAGCTGATGAGGTGCTTGATCCAAAGGGAAAATTAAACCTGCTGATTAACATCTGGCTGATTTTTGGACAGACATTGGTTAAGTTGGCACCTCTGAGAGCCACATACATAGGCCGATAAGCTGCTGAATCTGTGTGAAGGGGCCACTTAATTCTGCCCCTGTATGCCCACCTTAAGGCTCCATTTAACCAAATAATCTGGGCGGGATCAAAAGACGGTTGCTAATGGAAAACAGCAAATAAAAAATGTTGGGTGTTAGTGTCCCATTAACGTAAAACACATGGAAGATATATCAAATTGCATATTGTTCCATTAATATGCATTGAGAGGTAAATCTAACAATATTTAGAACATTCCCAGTCTGTAATGGTGTCGATATAAGCAGAAAATTGGATCGCTGCAATGCAGAAGATAACTGCTCCAAATGGAGAGTGTCAATAAAATGACAATTATCTAAACCTATAATGTAATATCTCACATCTTTATTTCACAGGAACGCCAACACAACATCAGTACATTATATTTGTCAGTAATACAATCTCTATAGCACTGCATGGAGTTTATCAGGAGTAAATGCGATGCTGAAAGTGGTGTAACATGTGCCAGGGATACGCTTGAAGGACAGATTGCACAGAGAACTCCATTACATCAGTGAGTCAAGTGCGACAATCAATCACAAGCTTTTTATTCCATTTTTGAAAAGTTAAGTGGCTCGCGGGACGTCAGACAGGGCCACTGATTGCCCCGGCACTGAGGGCTTGTGATGTTCTCAGCTAATAAATGTCATAAATGGCGAGGGCTGTGATTGCTGAACATAGGGACCTTTGTGTGTGTGTGTGGGGACTGGTAAATACTATTCTATCAATGAGGTGTGTGACGAAATGCGCTGTGTTTCTGAATACATACTTGTGCCATGAGTGATCCGAAAGCAGCTGCCACGGAATATCAGGATGGAACTTGTTGAACAGCTGTTCCAAACAAATTCACAAGGTGCTGTCATCTGCTGATAATAGGCCCACACTTGGCAGCCTTATTTTCTTGGGCCATGGAAACAGCACTGCTTTATTATGGGATAACTGTAAGAAGAAAGGCCTCTCTCATCCTCACATGTAATGTATTCTATTGTGCGTTTAAACACAATCATTTTGTGCTTGCATATAATGACCATTGTGTGGCCCGGCTATCAAATATAGCACATAGATACAATCAGAGGTGTGTAGGAACAACGTTTCTTCCAGTCCAGTTAACCAAAGCAAATTGTGATTTATATATTTTCCGGCATATAAGACGACTTGGCGTATAAGACGATCCCCGACTATACGCCAGAAAATACAGCTTGGAACCCAGGCAGAGGCAGGAAAGAAAGAGCGGGGGTTCTCAGAGGGTACCCTCAAATCAGAAAGCCTGAAGGACTGGCGGCACGGAGATACCCGGAGCTGCAGAAGAAAGTGTATCCCTGCCCCGTTTCCAGTAGCGGCGTCTCCCGTTGCTGTGGCAACGAAAATGCGATCGTGCAGGCCGCACCAGGAAGACCAGGAAGCAAGGTGCAGGTAAGTACCCGGTGTATAAGACGACCCCTGACTTAAGCACGGATTTTTCGGGGTTAAAAAGTAGTCTTATATGCCGGAAAATACGGTATATTAATATATATAAACCGGGTTGACTAGGTTCAGTCTAGAGAGTTATTTAGACCAAAAACTCGGTAGATTAAAGAGATACTGACACCAGAAAGTTTTTACATCTATCACAACATTGTCTTTGTGTGCTCTTTATAATTTTGCCTTAAAAGTATTTGCCCGATGCTTTTACATTCCCTATCTGATCCCCCATGTCCCTCTATGAAGGGGCGGCCATATTTGTGCAGCAGTAGGCCGATAGCATTAGAAGCTGTAACTGACAGGCTGAGAAGGGACAGTCAGGTTGGCAAAACAGTCAGGTTTAGGGACTTCAAGTAACAATCATTGACAAAAGCAAACCTGTCAGTGAAAAACGATCAACATGACCTATAGGCAACTTTTAATGTACATTAATATCTTGAAAAGTTGTTTTTTTTTTGTGCCAGTATCACTTTAACTCCTATATCACTTTAACTCCTATATTTTAGGAGTGTGAGAGGAAACCCACACAAGAATACAAATTCATTGAAAATTGTATCCTGGCTGGAATCAAACCTATAACCCTAGCACTGTGGTCCCAGGTTCGATGCCAGCCAGGACACTATATTAAATTCCACTATATTTAATTTGCTTAAGTTACCTCTAGGTGCTCTAGTTACTCCCACACTCCAAAAAACATACAGGCAAGATAACTGGCTGCTAACCATAGCACCACTACGCTGCCAGATCAGCCTTTTAAAATCCACGTGCTACAAGGCTGAGCAATTTTTATTAAGGCGCTTGCTGCAGACCCTCCAAAGCAGATTACTCATTCCTAATTTATGGTAACAGGCGATTCTGGATATGTAAACCCCTGTCTTATGCTGCCTGTGCCAAGTTGTGGTCAAAAACACCCTGTGTTCCATGGGCCTCAATTGTAATGCTGAGTGCGCCATTATTTTATCATACACACAGTAAGTATAACAGGCATTTTTAATGAGGTTACCTTTTCAAGTCATTCTTGTTATTAAAAATTTGTAAATAAATGTCAATTTAATAATAAAAAACCCCAGAAACGCACCAATTAAAATTTATGGAAAACTGACAATAATCCATCGCCAGTTTCTGAAGAAAGTGCTTAATTAGATACATGCTTTGAGAAAATACAATTTAAATGTGCTTCGCACTAATTGCACTCACAGGAGACAGAGAGACAAAAGAACAAGTGGCAGAAGTCAGATCAGGTGAGAGAGCGGTTACAGTTCAGTAATACAGTATGAAACAGTGGCGTAAATAAGGCCCCCCACAGACCCTGCAGCATAGGGGGGGGGGCCAAGGTCCAGACGCCGGGGTCTGAATGGAGCTCACTGTGGAACCCAACTTTGATATGTTTTTTCTGAGCTATCAAGCAAGGCAGAGGAAGGCAAGCAGCACTGGGAAAGGAGGAATGTTTGTAGTACCTGAGTTAGGCAGGGTTATGCCGTCAATCCATCCAATTCTGCAGTTATCTTACTGGCATGTCTAGGGTTAATCAAGTGCTCGTTGGCAACTTCTGCAGTGACATTACTGGCATGTCTGGGGTTAATGGAGTGCTCATTGGCAGTTTCTGCAGTGATCTTTCTGATTCATCTGGGGCTAATGGAGTGCTCATTGACAGTTTCTGTAGTCATATTACTGGCAAGTCTCGAGTTAATGGAGTCCTTATTGTCCATTTCTGCAGTGATCTTTCTGGTTTGTCTGGGGTTATCGGAGTGCTTACTTGTAATTTCTGCTCTGATTTGATTGGCAAGTCAAATAGTGCTCATCTGCTGTTTAGCAGTGAAATTACTGGCATATCTGGGGTGAATAGGGTGCTCACTGGTGGTTTTTGCAGTGATCTTACGGACAAGTCTGGGGTTAATCAAGTACTTATCAGCCATTTCTGCAGTGATCTTACTGGAATGAAATGCATGTACCCCAGTCTGTTGTGGAATAACTAGTTCCAGAATATGTAATGAAATGGTGCTGCCGTTTTTAACATGTAAAAGGGGGTAGATTCTGACAAATTTGGTTTTTAGTTCTTACAAGCTCGGCCAGTCATAATAGGGACATTAATAATAAATTATAGCTCTACAACGCATTTTGCCAATAGATCCGCTCATTCCTGGGATTATTGATGGATAACTGCAAGCATTCTACCATTTTTCAAGGTAATTTGCCTACTGAGGCCACAGTCATGGGAAGATGTTCCCCTTTTGGTCGCTTTCACATATTTACCAGGAGCACCTAATGGCTACCTGCCCCAGGCTTATGACTTAGCCTGTGGCCAATAGGACCTACATATGTTTATGGGGCTTATGACTTAGCCTGTGGCCAATAGGACCTACATATGTTTATGGGGCTTATGACTTAGCCTGAGGCCAATAGGACCTACATATGGTTTTGGGGCTCCATAATCTGCTGCAAGCAGAATGTGAGACAAAGGGAAGGCCTGTACAATCAGTGGTTGCGGGACCCGCTGGTGGGACTGAAAGGAAGCTCTTTAGCAAGCAGATTGCCGAGGGAAAGGTCATCCATGTAAGGCTTCAGAGAATGATTTATACAGCAGAGTCTAAGCAACTGTTAAATTAAGTCATTGCTGATCTTTTCTTATTTAAGTAAACTCCGCTGGAAAACAACCTATAAATAAAAGCTGCTTTAATACACTCTGACAAGCAACATAATAGGATATATCTGGGACAGCAGAACACTTGGCAGGATCTACATTCTAACTATTAGTGCTAAAAATAACATGTTCCCATTAGAAGGATCGTTTCAGCTCCATTTTACTTCATAAAAAACATTTTCTGTTTGCTACGACCTGTTTGCTACCAGCTGTATTACAGCTGGCAGTTAGAATGGCATTGCCTGCACCCAACTAACACAATCTGAAATCAGCCTTTTGATGATATTCAAATTATTTTTATTATTTAATTCTGAAGTTTCCAGTAAAAAAAGTAATTGTTGTCTAACTGCCCTGAATCACTAACCTAGAAACCAGGCATTTGTCTGAAGGTCAATAAAGGATGAATATCTCTGAAAAAGAGAGTAAGCTTTATGGTTTTACAACAGTGATCCCCAACCAGTGGCTCGTGAGTAACATTCTGCTCACCAACCCCTTTGATGTTGCTCCCTGTGGCCTCAAAGTAGGTGCCATTTGTAAATTTCTGGCTTGGAGGCAAGTTTTAGAGGCACAGAGACACAGTTTTACTCCAAGCAGAGCCTCCTGCAGGCTATCAGGCCACATGGGGTTACCAAATAGCCAATCACAGAGCTTATTTGGCATACTGAACTTTTTTCATGCTTGTGTTGCTCCCCAACACTTTGTACATTTCAGTGATGCTCAAGAGTAAAAAAAAAAAGGTTGGGGATCCCTGGTTTACTTCTGACTTATCATTTACAGTAGGGGGTACATTATCCCTTATAATACATGAGTGATACTTAGAGTTCCCTGTATAACTCAGCCTGCAGCCTTGTGCCTTTATATGGGCACAGAACCCCTCAGTGACTGCTAATATCCTTATCATTTACAGTAGGGGGTACATTATCCCATATAATACATGAGTGATACTCAGAGTTCCCTGTATAACTCAGCCTGCAGCCTTGTGCCTTTATATGGGCACAGAACCCCTCAGTGACTTCTAATATCCTTATCATTTACAGTAGGGGGTACATTATCCCTTATAATACATGAGTGATACTCAGAGTTCCCTGTATAACTCAGCCTGCAGCCTTGTGCCTTTATATGGGCACAGAACCCCTCAGTGACTTCTAATATCCTTATCATTTACAGTAGGGGGTACATTATCCCTTATAATACATGAGTGATACTCAGAGTTCCCTGTATAACTCAGCCTGCAGCCTTGTGCCTTTATATGGGCACAGAACCCCTCAGTGACTTCTAATATCCTTATCATTTACAGTAGGGGGTACATTATCCCTTATAATACATGAGTGATACTCAGAGTTCCCTGTATAACTCAGCCTGCAGCCTTGTGCCTTTATATGGGCACAGAACCCCTCAGTGACTTCTAATATCCTTATCATTTACAGTAGGGGGTACATTATCCCTTATAATACATGAGTGATACTCAGAGTTCCCTGTATAACTCAGCCTGCAGCCTTGTGCCTTTATATGGGCACAGAACCCCTCAGTGACTTCTAATATCCTTATCATTTACAGTAGGGGGTACATTATCCCTTATAATACATGAGTGATACTCAGAGTTCCCTGTATAACTCAGCCTGCAGCCTTGTGCCTTTATATGGGCACAGAACCCCTCAGTGACTTCTAATATCCTTATCATTTACAGTAGGGGGTACATTATCCCTTATAATACATGAGTGATACTCAGAGTTCCCTGTATAACTCAGCCTGCAGCCTTGTGCCTTTATATGGGCACAGAACCCCTCAGTGACTGCTAATATCCTTATCATTTACAGTAGGGGGTACATTATCCCTTATAATACATGAGTGATACTCAGAGTTCCCTGTATAACTCAGCCTGCAGCCTTGTGCCTTTATATGGGCACAGAACCCCTCAGTGACTGCTAATATCCTTATCATTTACAGTAGGGGGTACATTATCCCTTATAATACATGAGTGATACTCAGAGTTCCCTGTATAACTCAGCCTGCAGCCTTGTGCCTTTATATGGGCACAGAACCCCTCAGTGACTGCTAATATCCTTATCATTTACAGTAGGGGGTACATTATCCCTTATAATACAGCCTGTCCACAGCCTGAGAATAAGACCTGTGTGGCTTAGGCTTAAATATGCAACTGTCAGCACTCCCAGATAGTGCCAGCAAATTTTGCTTTGTTTTTTGTAACAAACTATCTGTGTTCATGGCGGCTGCATATTGGGAACTTACTGAGGTCGTAAAAATGTTGCCAGAAAGCCTCCATCCACTTCTGAAGCTCTTCCTTACAGTCAGCTGAGAACACTTTAGTGACTGCTTCGCCGGACACAACGTTGATAACAGAAAAACTGTTGGTTCGCGTTTTGGAATCCTTTCCCACAGCTCGAATTCTTGTTTCCTGCAGAACAAACATGGTGTATTAGTAGGAGAACACAGGATAATACTAAGAGGGCAAGGGGCTTTTATGCGCTGGCAGAGAAAACATCACTAGCGTTAAGGTCCCTTAGACTGACTCGGCAGCTTATCGGGCCGTGTATGGGCACTACCGATGGGCCTGCCCGACCGATACCTGGTCTGAAATCGGCCAGATCTTGATCGAGCAGGTTAAAAAATCTAGTCGGATCGGGGACCTCATCGGCTCATTGATGCTGTCCCCGGACTGACCAGGGCCAAACGATCGAATTAGCCTGGATTCGCCCACCTGTAGGTGGGGAATATCGGGAGAAGATCCGCTCTCTTGGCAACATCACCAAGCGAGCAGATCGGCCCGTGTATGGGGACATTTAGGCTAAAGGCTGAGGATCCGCCCCTAACTGCTTTCCGATGTGCGCACACCTGGAAACACTGTTGGCCCGGGTGTAGGATCACAAAACAGACTTTGCCGAGGAAATGTTCGAGTGTGCAATTTGGCACCTAAATCTGCTCAGTGAGCCGCACGCAGCAGTTTTAGTTGCAAGCACATGGAAAAGTAGTTGGGGCGGATCCTTGGCCCGCATTTATCCGAAAGCCAGAGAATCTGCCTGGCATGGCACTAGCCTAACAGAGCTCTTTTATGCCCTGCCTCAGAGTGGTTTAATGACCTTTCTGATAAAGCTTACTTATTTTTTTACCTTTCTTTCTCCTTTAAAGTAAGTACTGTGAGAACCCATTTTATGTAAACAAAAGGACAATTTTCCATCAGGAATCCAACACAGCAATTACCACTGTAGCAGTCTTAATACAATATTTGTCACAACCTGGAGTAGAATGTAATGTTTACCCAATTGCTCGTATCCAAATCCCCCACAGAACCCCTGGTTTGATAGTTCAATGTATTCTATACATTAAGCTGATAAAGATATTTTTGTATTCAACTTGATACAAATTGCTGGGTTGAAGAACAGATGAAGGGGTAGTTCACCTTTAAATTAACTTTCCTATGACGTAGACCAGTGATCCCCAACCAGTGGCTCAGGGCAACATGTTGCTCCCCAACCCCTTGGGTGTTGCTCTCAGTGCCCCCAAACCAGTTATTTTTGAATTCCTGACTTGGGGGCAAGTTTAGGTTGAATAAAAACAAGATTTCCTACCAAATAAAGCCCCTGTAAGTTGATAGTGTGCATAGAGGCCCCTAATAGCCAATCACAGCCCTTATTTGGCTCCTCCATGAACTTTTACGGTGCTTGTGTTGCTCTCCAAGTATTTTCATATTTGACTGTGAGTGTAGACAATGATATTCTGAGACAATTTACAATTGTCTTCATTTTCTTTCTATGGTTTTTCAGTGTTTTTTTCATTTAGCTTTTTGTTCAAGGAACTCTCCAGTTTGTTATTTTAGCTTCTATCTGGCTAGGATCTCATTTACCTTAGCAACCAGGCAGTGGTGTGAATATGAATAAGAGATGGGATTATGAATAGGAGAGTGACTGCATAGAAAGATAAATAATAAAAAGTAACAATAACCATAAAATTGTAGCCTTACAAAGCAATAGGTTTTTGCTGCCGTAAGTCAAATAATTAAAAAACAAATAATAAAAACCAATTGCAAAGTTGCAAGGAATAGGCCGTTCTACAACATGTAGAAGAGTTAATGAATAGGTGAACCACCCCTTTAATACAGTGAACAGAATAAGGGAAGGATACAGTATGTCTTAATATCCCAATGTATAGCAGAGTCACACTTTCCATCCATAGTTGTTTATTACTCTTGTCCAGGAGTCTGAAGGTCCGGTTTATACTTGAAGCCTAATTAAAACAAAAAAAATCCTAAAGCAGCTTCTCGTAGTGGTCACAGGAGAGGAGGAAGATTCTTTTGAACATTATGAAAGGCCATCCTAGCGAGCACGTTCTCTGTTCTCCTCACACCCCGAGCAGTGGCGGCGGGAAGGTAACTCTGAGAGGGTGTGGGATTTGGGCACAACACTGCGCTTTCATGTCGGCGTTGCTGGCTGGGCAATGAGCTGTGACTATCCGAGGTTGCAGCATCACTGCTAAATAATTCAGCAACCTTTGTTTTAAACTGAGAACAACTCAGCGCTAATTACAGACATTCCATCCAGGTGACAAGTCCATTTAAAGCATTAAAGGCAACAAAAGGAAAGAGCGGTAAAGAAAAGCAACGTCAATGTAGTCAGTACTTTCCTCCTATGAGCCCGGTGATGCCGCTGCCTTTATTCCTGCAACGACAAGGTCTATTTTGTGGGCAGTTCCTATGCAGCCAGTTGTAACGAATGTTTTCGGAGAACTTCAAAGCCTAAGTTTGCTCTTCTTGCCTAACTCTTTGAAGCTCTATGGGGAGGATTCATGTAGTGCGAGTGGCACGAGAGCTTTTAGCTGGAGGGAATAACGGCTTCAAATATTAAACGATATAGATCGAACAAAGTTTGCGCTTTAAAAGACAAGAGTGAGGAGGGGCAGCACAGCAAGTACATTATTAGAAGACTGACAATTAAAGCTTTATCTAGAGATCTGCCGCTTCTTGGTACATCACTGATCACAGTTAAATCAAAAAGTTGACCGCTTCTAATCTAAACAAGGGAACGCTGTGTCCCTTACTAAAGGACGTTGGGGCTCGTTTATAAACATTGGGCAAATTTGCAACTTTCAACTTTAACTGATAGCAACCAATCAGTGATTAACGTTTTTCAGTTATCTGCAACTAGAACAGTGTAGTAATCACAGATTGGTTGCTGTGGGTTATTTCCCAGGTGCAAATTTGTCCAGTGTTTATATATGAGCCCCACTGCCTTTGGTTTGGGCACTACTTCTGAAGAATCAGCTATTTATATTAGTCAATATAAAAGCAGATGTAGGCACACAAGACCAATTTAAAAGCCAGTTTAGGGGCTTTTACTGCATTGCCCACCATGTATTGTCTGTACATAAGAGTTAGTCCAGTCCTACCCACTACTGCAGGGATCCCCAACCTTTTTTATTCGTAAGCCACACTCAGATGTAAAAAGTTTTGGTGAGCCACACAAGCATGAAAAAAGTTCTTTGGGGATGCGGTCTCCAACACATGCTGGCTTCCAAAACTTGCTTCCAAGCCAGAGATTTAAAAATGGCACCTACTTTTAAGGCCACTGGGAGCAACATCAAGCATGGTCACTGGTTGTGGATCAATGCACTAGAGAACCCATTGATCTACTTGCAAATATGCCTGGTCTGTAATAAGATGACAAACTACAATTTGTAGGTTAACAAAAATACTAAGAGCATTGTTGGACTTTTAAATTCTGGCAAACTGAACCCACCACCCCAAAATCATGAGTAGTGTAAGATGCCTCCACCATTTAACTGACATCTGTTGTGTAGCCTGCTAGAGCCCTTCCTGCCAATGGTTAACCTGCTCTGTGCCTGATTCTTGACTTATATGGAATATGGAATACAGCTATAACCCTTATACCACCTACGTAACCTGTTCTCTGAGTTCCTGTCTGGTTGGCTTCACTTTGGTTTTCCTATTCCATTGCTGCCTGTCCTACTTGAATGAAGTGAGTCAGAAGTCTTAGCTTTTACCACAGAAAGTTTGGGGTCCAAATAAAGCACTAATGAACACTAACACTTGCAAAGTACTCCATCTTTCAGACGGCTGAATCATTACAAGGAGTTTGTACCCTAATTTTCACTGAATTATAGTGGCCTTTATTAGATTGTATAAGAGATGGCAAAGATGACACAATCAGTTTTGCATCTAACCCAGTCTAAAATTCAACAAATGCAGAATATTTGCGATCTGTTACATACATTTGCCAATAGGGAATTATGCTCCTGCCCAGCTCTCATATAGAGGCCTCACCTACAGAGTAGATGGTACTACTCCGTAAACATGACCTATACATGATGGTTACATACGGTTTCTCATGTAGAACATTGTATTTGTGCATACTTCCCTTGAATGGATATAATACACGTTTATTTTATAGTCGGCAGTTTATCAATGAAAACATTACCTTGTTTATGGGAACTGTCAACGCTGGTTCCACTTTAGCATCAATTTCTTCTGGAGTATAATAGCACAGAAGGTTTCCTCCTTTTAGCACACAATAGAACTTGGTGTAGCTGCGAAGCCCGCCAACCAACTCCTATAAGATTAGTAAAGAGAAAAGCAGAAAATAAAAGTAATTTGCAGTCTATTTATATCTGAAAAGAAGACATTATACAGCCAAGAGAATGATCTGCGCTGGTGTAAGGTACCGAATAAATCATCTCTAAGTTGATGCAATTTAACCATTATTTCTGTTCCCATAACCAGGAATTCACTACATATTAATACATGTAAAATGCAGCTGATTTCCATAGAGCTGTCTAAGGATAAAAAATCAATGAGAAACTTAAAAAAGCAAAGAGAAATGGGATGACTGAATGGGTGAAATGCCCTGTATCAGCCAAAAAAAATGACAAAGGCTGTCTTTGAATAGATATCTTTTATTTAATATATTCACAGGGCAGCCCTGGTTTTAGCCAAATCATCAATTTAGAAATTCCTATACTATAGGCACAACTGACACAGGGTCTGTTATACCAAGGTCAAAGGAACAGGAACACCAAAAAATGAAAATTGTTTAATGTAATTAAAATATAATATACTGTTGCCCTAGGCTGGTAGAAGTTTCATGTTGGCTTCAGAAAGACAGGGGCAGCCATTCAAGCTGGAAAAAAGGAGAAAAGGCACAGGTTACATAGCAGATAACAGACACACTCGGTAGAATACAATGGCAATCTACACATCTCATCTGTTTTCTGCTATGTAACCTGTGGCTTTGCTCCTTTTTCAGTTTGGATAGTTGCCCCCGGGGCTACACAGCAGCTTTGTTTATATAAACTATAGTAGGGATTTGAAGCAAACACACAACTTTTACCAGTGCGGGGCAACAGAACTTTTATACTGTTACTTTTTTTGGTGTTACTGTTCCTTTAATAAAAGTAATGGCAAATCCCTGAGGAAGATGACAGAATACCTGCTAGGCTTTACTAAGAAGTAACTTTTAAGGGGAGAATTTGTAGCTAGTTAGAAGTGCAGGGCATAGGCGGAGGGTGATGTGGGAGGCTAAATGTGGCCCATACACAGACTGACCTAAAGCTAATGTGACACTTAGTGGATTTGCTGCTGGTGTAAAAAATGAACCTCCCAACTGCCTCTTACGGTTCCCACTGACTCCCAGGGATACTGTGCAAAAGTGCGGGTGGGAGGGTTTTTTTTAACCCTAAAATGCTTAGGATGTAAAAGTATTCATACAGGCACTTCTGTGAGGGGATCTCCATACATTTGTGTTTGTGATCAGTTAGCTTAAAGCGCTAGTTCACCTTTAATTCACTTTTAATATGATGTAGACATTGATATTCTGAGACAATTTGCAATTGGTCTTCATTTTGTATTTTTTGCAGTGGCCCCCAGCAGCACATGTGAGTGGCACAGCTCTAGCAGGTTGTACTTTGCATGATTGGGTGAGAAGAATTGTGACAAAGAAAGAATTTTATTGATTGGGGAATAAAAACTCGTGCACAACTCCTGTTAGTGCCCTGCTGTGACTGCTACGCCAGCGGTGCGTGCCACGGTCAAACACGCAGGCTGACCTCAGTAGCTTGGTTCCCAGGCCGTCCCTGCCTCATCCAGCGCGTGGGATGACACTATCCATCACCCAGACTGGTTGTATTTGTTTGGCCATCGAGCTTGGCAGCACGACGACCCCTAACATGGGACACTGGGATTGTGTCCCATCTACCACATGACATTTCCCTGTGACAGCATGGCACCAACTGCCTCCCAGGCCTGTCGGCACAAACCAACTGACCGATCCGAGCGGTATTTATACCCCTGAATTGCTGACTGTTTCACCTTGTAGAGACATTTCTATAAAGTTGCCAATTTCAGTGCACAGTGTTGTGCTTGTCATCAATATTATCCCTGCGCGTTCCTCGGGTTTCTTAATCAAAGCACAAATGAGCCTATTTCTCTCTTTGTAACAGGAACTGGCACCCTAACTGATATGCAAATGAGCTGCCAGGGCCTCCAACCGCTGCTGGGTATCTCCTTGCCCAGTAGGAACAGCTCTACTGCTGCTGTGGGAGAGGGAACTGTTATGTGGGGGGGGGGGCAGCATCGCTACTGGCTGCAGGTTTAACTTTAATATTGATTGTTTTACACAGGATTTAGAATCTATTCAGCTGATGAGCCCCAGCGTAGGTGCACTGCTCTATCTTTCACCATCAGCGACTGAGTGTCCCAGTCATTTAGCCAATTGTCATCCTATTTATTGATGTGTTTTTAGCAAGCCTCTTTATTTCATTTTTGGCATAGAACGTCTTTGGCTTTATGGCAGCTCCTGCAATGTGTTTTTTAGCAAAAGTCAGTGGTGTAACTATAGGGGGAACAGACCCTGGGGATGAGGGGGTGTCTCTAGGATATATGTTTCTTTTTCTATACTACTTTTTCCCAACTGCCTCTTGCGGTTCCCACTGACTTCCAGGGATACTGCTCAAAAGTGCAGGTGGGAGTGTTTTTTTTTAACCCTAAAATGCTTAGGATGTAAAAGTATTCATACAGGCACTTCTGTTAGTGGTTCTCCATCCATTTGTGTTTGTGATCAGTTAGCTTAAAGGGGTAGTTCACCTTTAATATGATGTAGACATTGATATTCTGAGACAATTTTCAATTGGTCCTCTTTTATTTTTAATGATTTTTCAGTTATTTCAGCTCTCTGTTCAGCTCTCCATTTGGTATTTCAGCAGCTATCTGGTTGCTAGGGTCTTATTTACCCTAGCAACCAGGTAGTGGTTTAAACAAGAGATGGGAATATGAATAGTTAAGGGGCCTGCATGGAAAAATAAAACTGTAGCCTCGCAGAGCAATACTTTTTGGCTGCCGGGGTCAGTGACCCCCATTTGAAAGCTGGAAAGAGTCAGAAGGGAAATTATTCAAAACTATAAAAAAAATTAATTAAGAAGACCAATTGCAAAGTTGCTAGGAATAGGCCATTCTATAAAATAATAAAATTTAACTTAGAAGTGAACCTCCCCTTTAGCTGTGTTTAAGTTTTATAGAGAGACAGTGGGGTACTGACATCCCAGGCACATTATATACAGTAAGACACAGTCTTTATTTACGAAACCAGCACATTATATACAGTGAGACGCAGTCTGTATTTACGAAACCAGCACATTATATACAGTGAGACGCAGTCTGTATTTATGAAACCAGCACATTATATGCAGTGAGACGAAGTCTGTATTTACAAAACCAGCACATTATATACAGTGAGACGCAGTCTGTATTTACAAAACCAGCACATTATATACAGTGAGACGCAGTCTGTATTTACAAAACCAGCACATTATATACAGTGAGACGCAGTCTGTAGTTATGAAAGCAGAACATTATATACAGTGAGACGAAGTCTGTATATACAAAACCAGCACGTTATATACAGTGAGAAGCAGTGGGTACGGATGGCAGATATTCAGGCCCTGGCACTATAACACTGGCCCCACTGTAACTAGAAATGAACAAAACAATGACAAAAGTAAAAAAAAATAGTAAGAGCAAAAAACAACAACAACAACAACAAATATATAAAAGCACAATGAGCTTTTTCAGGGGAAAAGAGTTAACTTACCCTCCATCTGTTAGGGTAGGGGATAGGGATATTATAGATGTCAGGTGACAAAAAAGGAGTCAGCCTTTAGAACATATACAGTATAGTACATGTGTATAGTACCTGTGGGATGAAATCTGCAGCAAAAGTTCTTAGGTAAAGTTACAGCCTGCAGATCCTTCTTTTCAGGCTTCATTTCTGCACTACTTCCAGTTTGTAACATCTCCTGAGCCCTGTCTGTATCTGTGCCTTGATTGGTCAATTTTACTGTCTGTCAAGAAAGCTGTCAGAGCACAGCTGATTACAGCAGAACCGGAGCTTGCAGGAAAAGGAGAAGATTTCCTGGACAGTGCAGAAACAGAGTGAGGTGTTTTGTTTTTGTTTTGTTTTTTAAGGTGCCAAAGCAGGTTAGGGGTGGCTTAGCCTTCCCTAGCCTTATTGAAAATCCGCCTATGGTGTAGGGGATACCAAATGGCGCTGAGATGTTTGGCATTAAGTACGCCGGCCCATTGTGTATTTTCATAAAGAGGAACACAAGCAGGGGTAAGAACTAGACTCACTGGGGGGGGCGCCCAATGATTTTTGTTTTTATTCCCCCTTACCCTGACAGAGCACTATCCATACAGAGATTGGGGATGCTGCTCCTGATTGGTTCATGATCCATGAGACTAAAAAAAATGGGGTCCCCTCCCTCTTGGGAAGAGCACTTAACTGAAAAGCAGCAGAGAGTATGTGATAGAATGTCCTATTCCTAGCCATGTTCCAGTTGGCTTTCAGTATTCATAGCTTTTGAGTTATTTGTCTATTTTGTCTCTTCCTAGACGCAGGAAGCCACAATCTATTGTTCTGTGAGGCTACAATTGTATTATTTTGTTTTATTTTGCTATTTATTACAGGTATAAAACCTGTTACCCAGAATGCTCAGGGCCCAGGGCTTTCTGGATAAGGGATTTTTCCGTAATTTGGTTTTCCATACCTTAGACCCGTCACCCAGACATAAAAAGCTGAATAATAAAAGTCCTTCTCAAATTAAACATGAAACCCAAAATCATTTTTTATTACCACATCCATACCCATTATAAAATCATTTAAACATCCCAGCTGTCAGTCATATATTGCTTGCCCCGCCTCTATGCCTCAGGCATAGAGGTGAGGCAGACAGTTACTTTCACTTTAAATTCAGAACTTTTTATATGTTGTTGCACTCCTTACATTCCCCCTCCCTCCTCACCATGTAATTATGTAACCAGTGCAAGGATATGGGTATCAGCCCCCCCTATACTGGCACAGAAACAAGATATTGGCAGGATGCAATGCCTGCTTTGATAACAGTGTCCACAAAATGGCCCCTGCCTGCTTGCTCCAATTGTGAATTCCAAGGCTAAAGAAACTAAGATTAAAATAACTTATATAGTGTAAGTAAAGTTTATTTAGCTTGACAACCACAATAGAAAACAATTTGTAATTATTTCTTAAGGTGACAGGTCCCCTTTAAGTCTACTAAAAAATAATTTAAACATCATTTAAACCCAATAGGGCTGTTCTGCCCCCAGTAAGGGGTAATTATATCTTAGTTGGGATCAAGTACAGGTACTGTTTTATTATTACAGAGAAAAGGGAATCATTTAACCATTAAATAAACCCAATAGGGCTGTTCTGCCCCCAACAAGGGGTAATTATATCTTAGTTGGGATCAAGTACAGGTACTGTTTTATTATTACAGAGAAAAGGGAATCATTTAACCATTAAATAAACCCAATAGGGCTGTTCTGCCCCAATAAGGGGTAATTATATCTTAGTTGGGATCAAGTACAGGTACTGTTTTATTATTACAGAGAAAAGGGAATCATTTAACCATTAAATAAACCCAATAGGGCTGTTCTGCCCCCAATAAGGGGTAATTATATCTTAGTTGGAATCAAGTACAGGTACTGTTTTATTATTACAGAGAAAAGGAAATTATTTTTAAAAATCTGAATTATTTGCTTATAATAGAGTCTATAGGAGATGGCCTCTTCGTAATTCAGAACTTTCTGGATAATGGGTTTCCGGATCCCATACCTGTAGTTATTGTTCTATTCAGTCCCTTTCCTATATATATATATATATATATATATATATATTCCTATCTCTTGTACAAAGCACTGCCTGGTTGCTAGGGTAAATATGACTCTAGCTACCAGATAATTGTGTCAGAATATCATACTAAAAGTTAATTTTAAAGTTGACCTACCCCTTTAAAAATGACAAATACATTTTTACTACCAATTTCTTCTATTATTTTGAGACACGGTTGCCAAGGAGTCTTTACGTCTCATTTCAATCATATTACAAAACAGTTTTTTTTTCAGCATCTGCATTTTGTTACAATCTGTTCAAATTGTTGAATTTAACGGACTGACAGAAGAATGTTAACTGCCGGGAATGTGGAGTTCTGCTCCATAAACAAACCTAAAAGCAGCACGGAATTATTATAAATAATGATTTGTGACTTGGGGGGACGGGGGGGTGCTGACAAAAATGGGGTGAATTTAATTTTTAGGGTAATGTTATGTCGTATTAACACACAGCGACCAATCAGCTATATCTGCTAGAAGACTAATGGAAACAAAATCTGATTGGTTGCTATGGGTTACTATTCCACAGTCACATTTATACCTGTTTGTGAGCTCTGGGGAGAGGATATTTAAAAATGAAGTTGTTTGCTCAGTGCAAGTGGAGAAATAAGAGCCGTATTGGTACTTGCATGAAATCCATCAGAAAGGATGAGCTGCCCTCAGGTGGAGACGCACGAGACACGACGACGCTCACTGCTAGAACGTATTCTCTTAAATATAAAATACTGCTTTCCATAGCAATGATTTTTACAATTAACTTTAAAATCTGAGAGTTTGTAATGTGTAATGAATGGAAACCTGGAAACCTGCTTACAATAACATTTTTTTTTATTAGCCAAAGTTTGGGTGTATATCCCCTTTAAGCAACACTAGTGCACACATACATTTTTCAGTAAGCCTCACAGTTTTTTTCCTGTGTCTTTACATGTGAGCCTTTAGATTGTAAGCTCTTATAGCAACCACCTGCACCCACAGGGGTACTCACAGGAGCCTTTAATCAAAAAACACCTGACCTGCAGGCAATTGACATAGGAATTAATAGAGGCCACTTCTAGGAGTTTTTTTGCCCCCTTGCCTAGTGACAAATGACACTCCCCCCTTGCGTTACGCCCCAACACTCCCCCCTTGCGTTACGCCCTCAACACTCCCCCCTTGCGTTACGCCCCCAACACTCCCCCCCCTTGCGTTACGCCCCCAACACTCCCCCACCCCTTGCGTTACACACTCAACAGATGACAGAAATAAAGTTGACAGAAATGCAGATGCCAGAAATAGAGTTGGCACACCACTTGGGGCTCATTTATAAACACTGGGTAAATTTATACCTGGGCAGTAACCAATGGCAACCAATCAATAATTAGCTTTTTTTTTAGCTAGCTGCTGGAAGAACACCAGAAGCAAACTTCCGCTTGGTTGCCGTGGGTTACTGCACAGAAGCAAATCTGCCCCGTGTTTATATTTGATCCCTACTGTGTTCTTCCCTCTCTGACACATACGCCTCAGTGCCATTGCAGCAGTGAATTTGTAAACAGGACACGGCCAAGGCTGCCAGCACACACAAGCTTATGGGGCAACAATATTGCATATATTTTTGTTTTCATGTTCCTTCCCCCCACCCCTCCCTTGGTATTTTCTCACTGAAGGTCATCATAACATTAGTGCTGTCTCTTTAAATACTGCCTTAGAGAAGAGTCCCACGGCTAATTTTCTATCTGTTTTGTGTTTAACATCATTGGCTTGTAATGTCGGCATGTTGGCTCCTTGTTAGAGCAGTGCCCACCCGTTATTGAGCCATCACTGACACAGCCGCGTGATTTCCCTGTTTTTGCCTATTCCCGTCACTTCTCCCTAGCTGCGGCTGGGTTGCGTTGCCAAGCCTGTCACTGTGCCGCTGTCACTCACTTCTATATGTCACAAATGCTTATTTAATCTTTCTCCTATTGGCATACACGATAACAAGAGAAAGAATTTGAGAAATATGTTCAAACTGCGTCTTTTATTCTCGTCTTGCCTTTCAGATAAAAAGCCGGAGCTCCCAATGCTCACATGTAATGTCAAGGCACTCAGCATGTAATATTGTGACACATTTCAGCCTCTGAGTATTCTGTGACCTTAAAATACCTCCCCGTTTCCTACAAAGACTGGATTTGCAGCTACTGTCTCTTAAACATTCCGCAGTGTATAATTATGTTGTTTATTAAGTGCAAATATTTACCCTTGTGTTCTGGCAACCTTTCAATATACATTCATTGAAAATATTCAATATTTGTAAGTTGTTTGTAAATGTAATTACTATTAAAAAGTAATATCGGCCTATCCCTTGCTATTGCTGCCTTCACTGTTGGCCCTATGTCACAGTAATCCTCCCCCAAAATGCAATATCTTCTCTTGTGGGTTATAGGCAGCATTTAATCAATAATAAGGAGAACCAAAGTTTCAATCATTGGGGGGGGGGGGGGGGAACAAATGTTAGACCCCCCACCCCAGTGATTGTAATCACCTCCCTGATACCCCAGGCTGATGCTCCTATTAAAAGAAAATGCACCGGCCCAGGCTATTTCTTTCTTTTTGTGCCGGGCGTGGGCGGTTCTACTCTACTGCTGGCTCAGGGTATCAGGTAAGTCATTTTAATCAATTGGAGGTGCCTAACACTTTTGCACCCCCAGTGATTTAAACTTGAGCTCTTCTTTAAGAAACAGAAGGCATTTTGAAAAACGCTGCCTTATGCTCAGGTCTCTACACTGTTTTCTGAGGGCAAACAGCTGCCATTACTCCCATGGATACAACGTTGACTGTATTAGAACTTATTGTGAGGAGCAGGAAGCATATAGGCATCCCCTCTTCCCATTCCCAAACTTGTCAGTTATTCATTTGCACAAATTATGGTGTAGCCCTCTGTGGGCCTGCGTCCCTTCATTCTATCTCTCTATAGATCTGTAGGTCAGGCCTCACCTTGAGACATTACTTTTGCTAGATAGAGTTTGGAAAAGGGGCAAGGAAGACATAAATTATGACAATGGGTTTTTAGATTTAAGTTTTCCAAGCCTTGTTGAGATTGCCAAATGAACAGATCTTTGTCTTTATTGGGATATTCTGATCTAGGGATGATCATAAATCAGGCCTAAGCAAACCTGGCGGGAAAGGACTGCAGTCGATGGGATTCCTTGCATAACAGGATTTTCTTATCTGGGCATAATTTTTCTCCAGCTATCAGTCAAGTAGGAGCTGAGTTAGCAGCTTATAAAGGCCCCTGAAAGGCCACTTAAAGGAAAAGTAGCACTAAAATTTTTTAAGTGAAAAAGCTATTCTACCCTGCACCAATAACTGTCCTATCCTGCAAACCCCTTAGTATTTTGAATGCTTTAAAAGAAAATACCTGTTAAAACTTGGCTTCCTGTCAATTGAACTAAGGCGATACGGCAAAGGAAGGAGCAGCAATCACTATGCGACGATCGATTGATCGAGTCTAGCCTTCCTTCTGTAGGAAGGAGTCAGGCTAGACTTGATCAATCGATCGTCGCATAGTGATTGCTGCTCCTTCCTTTGCCGTATCTCCTTAGTTCAATTGACAGGAAGCCACAGGAAGCCAAGTTTTAACAGGTATTTTCCTTTAAAGCATTCAAAATACGAAGGGGTTTGCAGGATAGGGCAGTTATTGGTGCAGGGTAGAATAGCTTTTTCACTTAAAAAATTTTAGTGTTACTTTTTCTTTAAGGCAGTGATCCCCAACCAGTGGCTCGTGGGCAACCTGTGCTTGCCCACCATTTGGATGTTAATCCCAGTGGCTTCAAAGCAGGTGCTTATTTTTGAATTTCTTTGGTTGCACAAAAACCCAATGTAATTGCCAGACAGAGCCTTCTGTAGGTTTCCAGTCAACAGAGGGGCTATCAAATAGCCAATTATAGCTCTTATTGGCACCTCCAGGAACGTTTATGTAGCTTGTGTTGCTCTCCAAAACTTTTTCCATTTGAATGTGGTTTACAGGTATAAAAGGTTGGGGATCCCAGACTTAAGGCAAACAACAACATATTGGCAGCCTTTTAACCTTTTCTTGTTCTTGAAACAGTTGAATTTGATACAGACAGTGCTTATTAGCTGTCTGAGGTTCTTTTGGTCCAATTTACCGGCAACTGGCTATGTTTTCTCTTAGCTGTAAACTTGCTATGAGCAGGGGGGCTGAATTATATTGCACAGTATGAGACCAAATCATCAGAAAACCTTGGTGTGTTGAAATGCAAAGACAGTCCCTGAATGTATTTTAAGTAGAACTTACCTGTTGGTTAAGAAATCCCATCATTGCTTCATTAGTCAAACAAGCCGGCTGGGCAACCAATCGGCAGCACAAACTCCCATATAAAGGAAGCCAGAATGAAGAATCCTCTGCAAAGCACAATAAAAAATAAATGAAAACATTAGTTCCCAGAGCTCCTATTGATTAACACCATGACCAGGAGCTATACTATTACAGTCTAGATTATACCAAACAAAGAGAGGGGGTGGGGGTCTACGTGGCTGGGGTGGTGGGCCCTTTGGTTACCAAATACCCCAGTCCAACACTGCCTCCTATATCAAGCCACAATTGTCTCTTAGAGATTTTGTAGTTGAATTGTATTTTAATTTGTAGTCAATACAATATTGGGGGTGGTTGATGGCTGCATACCATAGATCCTACAATATACAGGGTCTTTTTTTCCCAGAACCCGTCTTGCTTGCTTGTTCTAGGTTTCAACCTCTGGTCTCAAATATCTAGAAGCTTCTTTACCAATAGTCAAACACTACCCTGATCCATGGCTAATGCTTACCATGCCCGGTGATAGTAAGAGAATGTGTCCTGAAGCTGTCCTCAATGCTGTCAAAAGTAAAAGTGATCTGTGCCAGCAAACCGTACCTTGCCCCTCTTTAAAAGAAAGAATCAGAGCTCTGTCAGTAGTAAGCAACATACAAACAGTATTGAAAAATTACATTCTTATGTGCTTCCCTGCAAGGTGGATACCACGTAAAGATTGCTTGCACCTTCACCTTCTAAGGAGTAGGACGTAAGGCGGAAACATGGTGGGAACAACAGTCAATATCATTATTTCTGTGTGCCGCTGCCGCAAATAAAATGCAATTATATTCTCAGTAGATCACACTGATGAGACAGATCAATTTTTTTTGCAACTGAATTGGCGCCACAAGCACCGGGGAAGAGGGCGAATCTATAACTGGATCATTATAGTAAGCACCAGTTCTGATGGCACTGGAGCCAGTTACAGTATCCCAAACATAAAAAAAATGAATCCAGAGATAAATATCTTTGTTTTGTGTATGCCTGGCCCTGCTGCTGGCACCGCTAAGAAGAGAAATTGCAGCCCATTTAGTCAGATGTGGTTCTTAATATGAAGAATTTTACATCTGCAGTTTTATCACCAGACTGTATAAAATGCAGGAATTTTTCATCCGCTTGTAAAAGATAGCCTTAGTAACATTAATTATTGAAACAATAACTCACGGCATGTGAGGAGTTGAGAACAGAAAAGCCTCTGGCTCCGTTGCTTCTAGTTCTGAATTGAATTTCTTCCCTGCAGATTTGCCAATTGAGTTTCTGAGCTTCCGTGCGAGTTTCTTGGGAGTGTTGGCAATAGAAGAGTCTTCCATGCAACAGCTGTACAGTTCCAACTTGAGCTGAAAGTCCGGCCTGGCTTCACCACTGCAAGAACAAGACACTGACTATAATGAAAACATACTTTAAGTGTTGTTCTACCATCATGGTTGTCTGCAATAAAGTAAAGTGAGGCATCAGTTTTGCGACCTCCCTGTAGAGAGAAACCCAACGGAGTTCTCCCTGCTATAGTAAGATGGACAACACTTGCAAGGCAACTGCCTTTGGCTTCTTGTTAAATGATTATAACATTATATTAAGAATGTGGGACATATTCAGGAAAAATGACCAGCCAGCCCCTCAAACAATGGCAGCTAAGGTTACAGGAAAACTATACCCCCAGAATGAATACTTAACTAACAGACAGTTTATATCATGTTAAGTGACCTATTAAAGAACCTCACCATACTTAAATATATATATCAGTAAATATTGCCCTTTTACATCCTTTCCCTTGAGCCGCCGTTTAGTGATGGGCTGTGTGCTCCCTCAGAGATCAGCTGACAAGAAGTGATGCAGCTTTAACTATAACAGGAAGTAGTGTGGGAGTAAAAGGTGGAACTCTGTTCATAAATTGGCTGATGGGGCCTAGCATGTATGTGTGCCTTGGCTTGTTTGTGTGCACTGTGAATCCTATGATCCCAGGGGGTGGCCCAAAGGCAGTTTTCTATTTAGGATTACCCAATGGCACATACTACTAAAAAAGTATATTTATATGAAAATGGTTTATTTAGATGAAGCAGGGCTTTACATATGAGCTGTTTAAGCAATATATTTTGGGGTATAGTCTAAAAACTGCTATTCCGTCACAGGAACTAGAGGTTTAAAAATGCAACTTACCCTTTTAAATTTTCCGTGAGACAAAATAAAATAAAGGTAAATAAAAAATTTAAGGAAGCTACACCCCAAAGCAAATATGGAGAGAAATAACAAATTTTATATACTGAACTTACTGCACCAGCCATAATCCAGACATTCAAAGCTGTACATTTTTTTATATTTAATTTTAAAATGTCACATGGGGCTAGCCTTATTCTTCATTTCCCAGGGTACCACAGCCGTGTGACCTGTGCTCTGATAAACTTCAGTCACACTTTACTGCTGTGCTGCAAGTTGGAGTGATATCCTCCCCTCCTCCCAGCAGCCGATCAGCAGAACAATGGGAAGGGAGCAAGATAGCAGCTCCCAGTAGGTATCAGAATAGCACTCAATAGTAAGAAATACAAGTCATGCTTGGGACTCCTCCAGTTACATGGGAGTAGGAGAAACAATAGGTTAGCTGAAAGCAGTTCTAATTTGTAGCTCTGGCTGAAAGCTCAGACTCAGACACAATGCCTACACACCAATATTACAGCTACAAATATATTTGTTGGTTCAAGAATAAAAGTTTAAATGGAAGAGGGAATTATTTGCTGTGTAAACAGTGTCATTTAGAAATAAAAAGTGCCCCATAAAATAATGACAGTATCCCTTTAACAAAGTTTTAAGGAATCCAGAATATCTGTGAAATCCTTGGCGTTGGAGACCATTCCCTAAAGGGAACTGTAAAGGCTCAAACCTGTGTCTGAAGTGATGTAACAAAGTTATATTTCAGCACTTGGGGTTATTAGCTTTGAAAACACACACTAAAGCCCAAAATAAATCTAGCAGAACGGAGAGTCAGCCCCTCAATCAGCTTTATTACATATGCCACCCCAGGACCCCTGGCCATGAGAATCAGCTGTGCGCACAGCGTACACAAACTGTGGGACATGCATGCAGCTCCGACACATTCCTGGCACGTCAGCCCTTTACAAGCATTGTACAAGCCTTGCCTTTTACTCTGGGCTATAAATCAACCGGCAAACCCCTGACCTCTTCACATATGTTTATAGAAAATAACTTTTTCTGTTGGAAATAGTAATAACAGACTGTAATATTGTTAACTGTTCTGTCTTTTGTACCCCTCTATTCTGTAAAGTGATGCGCAAACTGATGGCGCTATATAAATAATAATAATAATATCAGCAATGAGCAGGGCGAAGGCCATTTGCAATGACAAAATAGGCCTCAAACCTGCTGTCAGTTGGGAAACCTGTGGCTGAGCAATAGCAGAGATACAGAGTGGCCCGAGTGCCGGGACAGACCCCTAAATACTCTGCTCCCCCTAACAGATGCTTTTGCTGACAAAGTTTTTTTTTTTTAAAAAAAACAGCAAAAAACAGGACTGCAACCCGCTAAAGATGTTGGGGAATATTCCCATACTTGGCATTCTTTTTCAGTACAGGTATGGGATTCGTTATCTGGAAACCCGTTATCCAGAAAGTTCTGAATTACGGAAAGCCTGTCTCACATAGACTCCATTATAAGTAAATAATTCTAATTTTTGAAAATGATTTCCATTTTCTCTGTAATAATAAAACAGTACCTGTACTTGATCCCAACTAAGATATAATTACCCCTTATTGGGGCAGAACAGCCCTATTGGGTTTATTTCAAGGTTAAATGATTTGCTTTTCTCTGTAATAATAAAACAGTACCTGTACTTGATCCCAACTAAGATATAATTACCCCTTATTGGGGGCAGAACAGCCCTATTGGGTTTATTTAATGGTTAAATGATTCCCTTTTCTCTGTAATAATAAAACAGTACCTGTACTTGATCCCAACTAAGTTATAATTACCCCTTATTGGGGCAGAACAGTCCTATTGGGTTTATTTCATGGTTAAATGATTCCCTTTTCTCTGTAATAATAAAACAGTACCTGTACTTGATCCCAACTAAGATATAATTACCCCTTATTGGGGGCAGAACAGTCCTATTGGGTTTATTTAATGGTTAAATGATTCCCTTTTCTCTGTAATAATAAAACAGTACCTGTACTTGATCCCAACTAAGATATAATTACCCCTTATTGGGGGCAGAACAAGCCTATTGGGTTTATTCAATATTTAAATGATTTTTAGCAGACTTAAGTTATGGAGATCCAAATTTTGAAAAGAACCCCTTATCCAGAAAACCCCAGGTCCCGAGCATTCTGGATAACAGGTCCCATGCCTGTACTTGATTCTGCCTGCCCCCATCTTGTGACATCAGAAATGGGTGGGTTTGGCTCAGGTATATAAATATAGATGGCATACCAGGCTGGGTGCAGGTTAGGAGAGGGTAAGTTAGGGCTGGGTGTGGGTTAACAGAGGTCTACTACTTATAAAAAGACCCACGTGTATAGGAACACACAGGGGCTCATTTATAAACACAGGGCAAATTTGCACCAATCCAGTATTCCAGTGATCCCCAACCAGTGGCTTGGGGGTAACATGTTGCTCCCCAACCCCTTGGATGTTGCTCTCAGTGCCCCCAAACCAGGGAGTTATTTTTGAATTCCTGACTTGGGGGCAAGATTTGGTTAAATAAAAACAAGATTTCCTACCAAATAAAGCCCCTGTAAGCTGATAGGGTGCATAGAGGCTGCCTAATAGCCAATCACAGTCCTTATTTGGCTCCTCCATGTACTTTTATGGTGCTTGTGTTGCTCTCCAAGTCTTTTAACATTTGACTGTGGCTCACAAGTAAAAATTTGCCCAGGCTTTATGAATGACCTCCAGAGTTTGTGGTAACCCAGAATTCTGACCCCAGTGGGCTGCACCCAACCAACAATTTGTATATATGACCAATGCAGAATATTCAGTCAGTGTGGCCCATGTCTACTAAAGTGATATCCACAACACCCAGCCCTTGGGGAATAACATTATGCCAATCGGGCACGGACATTTAAATGATATTAACAGGCAAAATGATGTTAGCTTTAATTAACTTGAAATGTTTCCCTATTAATTAGCATAGTGGAGGCAGACAATTTTCATTTCAGAAAATGATTCATGAATACAAGTGAGTGCGGTGATCAAAGTGATATTTCAATGATTTAAAAAATGAGACTCCTACAGTTGCCTTTGTAATGCATTGGCTCTCAGCGCGGTGAGTAATCACATGCATCTCCCTATCCCTTTTGCTTTGAAATTGGTACTCAGCAAGTGCCAGCCTGTAGTCAACAAGCTCAATTATGTGAAATTAAAAGAAAATTATTTGCCTCTTTACTTTTTGAAATGTAATTTAGATTTAAAGGACCCATAGCAAAGAGAATGGAAATCATTAACCTGAACGGATATAGAAGAATCACTGAAACATTTCAGAAAGTAGCATATTGTCTTTCCTGCAGAATTAAACCACCGGCACATTGGAATATAAATTCTATGCAACATTCTGGCACTTTGTAATTCTGACAAATCTGGAAAACTGGGCAGCAACGTGGCAAATTGATTAAAAAGCAAGGTTATGGCAGAAACATAAATGCAGGGTAAGGGATACGGGGGTATACTTAAACAAGATGGATCTGGGGATATGTGTGGATAACATGCAGTGTAATTCCAGGCAGTGTCACTCGGTGGCTACTAAAGCAAATAAAGTGCTGTCTTGCATTGAAAAGCACAATAACACAACGGATAAAAACATGAATTTGCCTCTTTTATGTCCCTGGTAAGGCCTCACCTCAAGTATGCGGTGTAAAATGAAACTGGGTAAAACAGATAGACTGCGTGAAATAAAAAATATTTGTAACATAGTTGGTTAGGCAAAAATATAATGTACAAGGGCTGGATTAAGGGGATGTCTAACATAATAGCCACAACACTACTTCCTGCTTTCAGATCTCTAACCTTTTAGTTAGTCAGTGACGTTAGGGGGGTGGGCATAGGGGACATATCTGTCAGTTAGTTTGTGGGCACGCAGGTCAGATTCAAATGCAAGTCACTGATTGGTTACTGACTGCTAACAGCTTAGAGAACTGTAAAGGAGGAAGTAGAGTTCTGGCTATTATGACATCTGCCCACTCCAGCCTTAAAAGATTACATCTAACTAACTATATTGAAAATAATAACAAATATAGAACATTTTCTTAAACCTGAATTTTCTTTCCTCTAGTAACAGAATATGAAAAAAATATTTTTTACTACAAATATTTAGAACATTTGCCCCAAGCAAAGTTGGAGGGGGTCAAAACTAGAAATGCCTTGTGAGCTTCCCAGATCTGGAAACTCCTTATCCAGAAAGCAAAAGCCATCTTTCATAGACTCCATTTTATGCAAATGATACCATTTTTTGTGATATCCTTAATCTCTGTAATAATAAAACTGTACCAGTACTTGATCCCAACTAAGATATAATTACCCCTTATTGGGGCAGAACAGCCCTATTGGGTTTATTTAATGGTTAAATGATTCCCTTTTCTCTGTAATAATAAAACAGTACCTGTACTTGATCCCAACTAAGATATAATTACCCCTTATTGGGGCAGAACAGCCCTATTGGGTTTATTTAATGGTTAAATGATTCCCTTTTCTCTGTAATAATAAAACAGTACCTGTACTTGATCCCAACTAAGATATAATTACTAATTAGGGGAAGAACAGAAGGATCCTTTATCTGGAAAACCACAGGTCCCCAGCATAACAGATTTTATACTTGTGCATAATTGTAAGAATGCAACTGTAATGCTCTGGAACTACATCTGCACTTACATATGTCCAGAAGACAGATACTAGGGCTAAATTTAGCTTTTTATCATGTAATATGAATTCCAAACCCATCAATATAATACAAAATGCAGGACTAATGTGACACAGGTATGTAGTATCAGGACTTATTTACCCACTACCCAGAAGGAGGTTAATAAGGAAGCGCTGACAAGTACTTACAATATAGTTACATTTTCAAAGCAAACATCTGTCATGGTTTTGTCCACAATGACCATATCTGTGTCATGAATCTCCTGGCCGAGTCTCAGCATGCAGAATACGGCATGGCGCTGGGTTTCTGTAAGAGGCAAAGAAATACACTGTATTATAGAATATTATATACTAAACATATGAAAACAAACGGAATCCCAAAACAATGGCCCGGAGCAGCTCCGATCCTGGCCAGCCATTCTGCCCCTTCATACACATATCAATGCATATACCATGAGTAGCCCCAGGCCATCATCTTATTGCCATGATTCTCTAGCAACCTGCCCTACTGATCCGACTGCTGCTCCCAACTCAGGGATTCTAGGAACTTTAATGCAGTTGCAATTGATCTATTTTTATTGAACAGAAGGTTTGAAGAGAAAGGTCCTGATAAACAGAGTTTATATTCCATTTAGAGTAATAGGATATTGCCTTCCCAGCTGAAGCATTTTCCATCAACATCAATATCCCCAGCAGCTCCGGCCCATATTGTACATAAATCATAATAAGCGTATTTGTCTATGTTCTCAGCACATAAAAGCCATGCACTTCATGGAATCTATTTGGAGACATGGCTCATTATATTCATATCCAAACAGGTAAAGGGAATATATACGGTACCTGTTTACAAGAAGAGCTTATATTGAATTATTCAGTTATTTCCAATCACACACACAACATTCATCTCTATAGTTTTAGATACATACATGGGTGGAATTGGCCATTGTGCTTATGGTTTCCTTTATATACAGCATTAGAATCTAAAAAGCAGTCTGTTTCTTTGAAATCCAGACATGAAAACATAGCTATTCATAGCAGTAAATAGATGTGCGTGTATTCTCATAGCATACAGTAGATTTAAATGGGAACAAAAGAAGTGTTGCATTTTATATACACTGAACTTATTCTACCAGCCTAGAGGTTCAGCAGCCCTATAACAGTCCATGCCCTACTTTGATCTTCTTAGGCCATCTTTTGAATGTCAGTGGCACTGCACATGCTCAGTGTGCTCTGGGCTTGTTTTGGGAGGTTAGAGGAAAACTATACCCCCATACAATGTAGGTTTAATTACACCTTAGTTGGGATCAAGTACAGGTACTGTTTTATTATTACAGAGAAAAGGGAATCATTTAACCATGTAATAAACCCAATAGGGCTGTTCTGCCCCCAATAAGGGGTAATTATATCTTAGTTGGGATCAAGTACAGGTACTGTTTTATTATTACAGAGAAAAGGGAATAAATTAACCATGAAATAAACCCAATAGGGATGTTCTGCCCCAATAAGGGGTAATTATATCTTAGTTGGGATCAAGTACAGGTACTGTTTTATTATTACAGAGAAAAGGGAATCATTTAACCATTAAATAAACCCAATAGGGCTGTTCTGCCCCCAATAAGAATTAATTATATCTTAGTTGGGATCAAGTACAGGTACTGTTTTATTATTACAGAGAAAAGGGAATAAATTAACCATGAAATAAACCCAATAGGGATGTTCTGCCCCAATAAGGGGTAATTATATCTTAGTTGGGATCAAGTACAGGTACTGTTTTATTATTACAGAGAAAAGGGAATCATTTAACCATTAAATAAACCCAATAGGGCTGTTCTGCCCCAATAAGGGGTAATTATATCTTAGTTGGGATCAAGTACAGGTACTGTTTTATTATTACAGAGAAAAGGGAATCATTTAACCATTAAATAAACCCAATAGGGCTGTTCTGCCCCCAATAAGGGGTAATTATATCTTAGTTGGGATCAAGTACAGGTACTGTTTTATTATTACAGAGAAAAGGGAATCATTTTTAAAAATGTGAATTATTTGATTACAATGGAGTCTATGGGAGATAGGCTTTCTGTAATTCTGAACTTTCTGGATAATGGGTTTCTGGATCAGGGGTCCAATACCTGTATAATTAACTTTAGCGCTTTCATTTTAAAAAATATATTTTATAAATTTGGTAGTTTAAATCATTGTATGTTACATGACAAAATGAAGAATTTTAGATTTATTTCTGCTTGGAATAATATATTTTATCCATTTCCTTTCTTTTTCCTGCAAATATAGATTTAAATAAAAATGATCGAAGCGGACTCAGTGCCGGGGTTTATAAAGAGTTACTGGGACTGGAATGCATGTAAATATAGTGTATTACAAAGCACAGACCGTGCCATTAATACAGACCGAGGGGGGGGGGGGGAGCTGAATGTGTGCATGTTGCTGCAGATTCTTAAGAAGCGGATGGGTGGTCTCTGAGGTATAAATGAAAAATGTTTTTTTTTCCTATTAACTTCCATGCGGTTCCCCTTTCCAAAAACACATTTACATTTCAATGTAATGGATTTTCTCTTTAATGGAAGCCCGAGAAGCCATTTAATGTATTTAAAATTCTCGAAGACAAAATGATCAATAGCAGGCAAGGGTTTATATGACAGAGTGCTGTTTCTTTATTGCATTTTCAATATATGTTGCCAAGAGAGCACCGTAAGGATCACATAAACCTTAGAAGCCGGTTTACTGCGGGGGAAAGTGTTGCATGTGGAATGAAGGGAAAGCAATGGCACGCAACGCTATTAATGTTGCTTTAAATGTTATTCTGCTGGAATAGGCCTTTACAAAAGTCAGTGTCCACAAGGAATGATGCAGAAAGGGGAATATATTAGTGCCCACAGCAGCGCTGCAAAGCTACCAGTAATACCAACGGGCATAATGTGTCCTTTTATAAAGGGGTGGTTCACCTTTAAGTTAACTTTTAGAATGTTATAGAATGGCCAATGCTAAGCAACTTTTCAATTAGTCTTCATTTGTTTTCATAGTCTTTGAATTATTTGTCTCTTTCTTCTAACTCTTTGCAGCTTTCAAATGGGGGTCACTGACCCCAGCAGCCAAAAAACTATTGCTCTGTGAGGTTACAGTTTAATTGTTACTTTATATTACAGGTAAGGGACCTGTTATCCAGAAACCCATTATCCAGAAAGCTCCGAATTATGGAAAGGCCATCTCCCATAGACTCTATTGAAATTTTTTTTTAAATGATTTCCTTTTTCTCTGTAATAATAAAACAGTACTTGTAATTGATCCCAACTAAGATATAATTACCCCTTATTGGGGGCAGAACAGCCCTATTGGGTTTATTTCATGGTTAAATGATTCCCTTTTCTCTGTAATAATAAAACAGTACCTGTACTTGATCCCAACTAAGATATAATTAATCCTTATTGGGGCAGAACAGCCCTATTGGGTTTATTTAATGGTTAAATGATTCCCTTTTCTCTGTAATAATAAAACAGTACCTGTACTTGATCCCAACTAAGATATAATTACCCCTTATTGGGGGCAGAACAGCCCTATTGGGTTTATTTAATGGTTAAATGATTCCCTTTCTCTGTAATAATAAAACAGTACCTGTACTTGATCCCAACTAAGATATAATTACTCCTTATTGGGGGCAGAACAGCCCTATTGGGATTATTTAATGGTTAAATGATTCCCTTTTCTCTGTAATAATAAAACAGTACCTGTACTTGATCCCAACTAAGATATAATTACCCCTTATTGGGGGCAGAACAGCCCTATTGGGTTTATTTAATGGTTAAATGATTCCCTTTTCTCTGTAATAATAAAACAGTACCTGTACTTGATCCCAACTAAGATATAATTACTCCTTATTGGGGGCAGAACAGCCCTATTGGGTTTATTTAATGGTTAAATGATTCCCTTTTCTCTGTAATAATAAAACAGTACCTGTACTTGATCCCAACTAAGATATAATTACCCCTTATTGGGGCAGAACAGCCCTATTGGGTTTATTTAATGGTTAAATGATTCCCTTTTCTCTGTAATAATAAAACAGACCCTGGTTGCTAAGGTAATTTGGATCCTGCTGAACAAAAACTGAAATAATTAAAAAACTACAAATAATAAAAAGTGAAGACCAATTGCAAATTGTCTCAGGGTATTAATCTCTACATCATACAAAAGTTAACTCAAAGGTGGACAACCCCATTAAGTGATCCAGTTTGCACTTTGTAATTCCAACATAGAAATATCAGCACATCTAGCCTTTGACTGATCACACCACAATTGTGGCTTGTTCAGAACATGTTGTATGTACAACCTTACTTTAATAATAGCATAGAAACCACCCTTGCCCTGGGCACATACAAATATGTTTACACACATGGCCTATAAAAAAAAATATGTTTCTAAATTCTACAGCAGCACACATAACAACTGCACTGGTCTATTATGGTAAATTATTTGTATAGGGAGATAACGCTTGGACTGAACTGCGCCTAGGCAGTTGGAATTTTACAGAACTCAAATATAATAAAGGGGAAGGTAAACGCTGCACTGAGTCCTCTATCAAAAGAAACAGGATTTATCGTCTCCTTTTTTGTAAACACATTCTTAGGGTATCTGATTTCCTCTCTCAGTAAAATCCTTCATTTCAGGGGCTGGAGTCTGCACAGTTCTCTCCTCTCTCCCTTCTCCTGCTCCCCCCTCCGATAAGAATTCATAAAACTCACTCCCCCCGCCCTTAGGAATGTGTAATCTGAGCTATAGGCTAGAGCTGCAGCGGGAAGCTACTAAGACCAAGCTAAAATGGCAGCTGCTATCTCAAACAAACAGAGAAAGCTTCTAGGGCTGTTTACTCAGGTATGGTAAAGCTTTTTGCAGAATAAATATAGTGTTCTAGGTGGGACTAATGTGGCGAATCTATCGGCAGTAAAATGCCAAAATGCCTTTCCTTCTCCTTTAATGAATTCTTAGCTTCCTTAGCAGTAGTGGTAAAAGTCTTGCACTCACAAACTTCCTGGCCCTGTACGTGATTGTATACAAGTGCTGTTAAAAAAAGTAATGTTCTAAATATGGCAGAATGTACCTATGTAAGTATAGAATGGGAAGCGAACTAGAACTCATCCCCAGTCAAACAGTGCCAATGTCATATAACCCAAGGCACATGATCACATGATCTACTCAGCCAACTGGAGCGCCCTATGTAGGTAACTTTATAAATACAATTATTATGGGGAACAAAGATAGAAAACATTTAGACATTAATCTGCGAATCTTATACAAATTCTTTCACATGGGAGCAATAAGTCCTGTGCTATTTGATACTCTGTGTAGGAATATATTCTAGTGAGGGTTATTAAGCAGCTGGCCTTAAAAAAATATAAGAAAGGGCAGTCTCACACAGCGAATGATGGATTAGCAGATAGCATTCCAGTAGAGCCAATCAATATCACTATATTAGTGATCTACCCTCTAACCCATTCACTGTCAGTCAAACCAGCTGTGATATCTTACTCATTATATGTGTCAGAGATAAAACAGTAACAACCATTGTTGTATGGCACAATTTTAGGATCCTTAATTCCCTAGTTAAAGGGAGTCATGGCATATGTGACATATGAAACACATATTATATGGGGGATGTCCTCCACTTATTTATTTAGTAAGGCTTAAAGGAAAAGGAAAGGCATTTTGGCATTTTACTGCCAATAGATTTGCCACATTAGTGCCACCTAGAACAATATATTTATTCTACAGAAACCATTACCATACCGGAGTAAAGAGCTTTAGAAGCTTTCTCCCTTTGCTTAAAGGAACAGTAACACCAAAAAATGAAAGTGTATAAAAGTAACTAAAATATAATGTGCTGCTGCCCTGCACTGGTAAAAGTTGTGTGTTTACTTCAGAAAGTCTACTATAATTTATATAAATAAGCTGCTATGTAGCCATGGAGGCAGCCATTCAAAGGAGAAAAGGCACAGGCACATAGCAGATAACAGATAAAACACTATTGTATTCTACAGAACTTATCTGTTATCTGCTATGTAACCTGTGCCTTTTCTCCTTTTTACCAGCTTGAATGGCTGCCCCCATGGCTACACAGCAGCCTATTATATAAATTATAGTAGTGTTACTGTAGCAAACACACCAGTTTTACCAGTGCAGGGCAACAGTGCATTATATTTTTATTACTTTAAAGCAGTTTCATTTTTTAGTGTTACTGTTCCTTTAAGATAGCCGCTGCCGTTGTAAGTAGCTTCCTGCCTGCAGTCTAGCCCTTATAGCTGAGATCACACATTCCTAGGAGAGGGGGAGGGAAATCTTAGCATTCTGGTGGGAGGGGGAGCAGGAGAGGGGAGAGAGGAGAGAGATACGCAGACTCTGGTCACCGGAATTAAGGATGTTTCTGAGAGAGGAAGTCAGACACTGGAACGTCATGTTTACAAAAAAAAAAGACAATAAATCCAGTGTTTCTTTTGATAGAGGACTCAACAGCTTAAGTGTTTGCCCTCAGCCCAATAATACACTTAGATCTGCTTGCTGTACGTTCCTCTGCATGCCTGCCTTAAAGACTATGGCAGCTGCCTGAGTGAGGGCCCACAGAGCGGAGGCCAGCCTGGAAAACACAAAAGCGAACATTTTCCATACTGACCTCCAATCCACTCTGCTCTGTGCCCCCACACTTGGGCAGTTGCCATAGTCTTTAAGGTAGGCAGGCACGCAGAGAAATGTACAGAAGGGGATCCGCTTCTCTCAGCCTAGCAGAAAAGCGCAGGGCTGAGACATGAGGATACACGCTTCTCTGACCTGCCCTTATGGGTGCTGTGCCATGACTAGGAATCCAGGAATCGTTTCGGTATCCGGTAAAGACTTTTTTTTCAGCAGGATTTGGATCCGGGCTTCTATTTAATCCTTCAACTGCCACATGGAAATTAGGATTCAGTATTCGGGTGAATCTTGGGAATCACAAAGGTTTAGGGGTTTGGCTGAACCCAAAAATTTATGGATTCCGTGCATCCCTAGTCAGGACTTTCAAGACCCTCTCAAGATGGACCAGGGCGCCATTTCTCGTAACTATTTACACTTTTATTTGCTCATCACTGCGTATCCAATCCACAGTACACAACAATGAACAAATGAAAGTTGAAATTGAAATATTCAGAAGAAATGGTGTGCTGGTCCATCTCTAATGTTTATAAATATATACAGTATATATTCCCTGATGAAAGTTCCAGTTGGGAACTGAAACGTTGGACTCCATAAACCTCATTTTTATTAATTTTTTGATTATTTTAATTTTTGTGTAAATCCCTGTAAGTGCTGTCACTGCTCGTGAATATATACCGTATATACTCGAGTATAGAAAACTGGAAAAACTTATTAACTCGAATATAAGCCTAGGGTGGGAAATGCAGCAGCTACTGCTAAGTTTCAATAATCAAAATAAAAACCAGTAAATTACATAAATTGAGGCATCAGTGGGGTATATGTTTTTAAATATTTATTTAAAAGCAAAACCTTAAATTAGCTCTGTAAGTGGAGAAGAGGGTCAACAAAAATAAAATGAGTACTACCCCATGCTCATTGCGCATTGGCAAAGTGGCAGCAGACCCAGTCCTGGAGGACTCGTAAGGGGGAATAAGTATAGCGACTGGGAGCGGGCCAGGGCACTGAAGGGTCTGGTTGCGGGTGGCCTAATTTGCACACAAAGGACAGAGGGTGCTAGTCTGGAGGGACCCATGGCACCCGACTCGAGTATAAGCCGAGGGTGACTTTTTCAGCACATTTTGGGTGCTGAAAAACTAGGCTTATACTGTATATGTATATAAAGTGTGTGTATATATATATATATATATATATATATATATACTGTATATATGCACATACATATACATATACATGTCACAGAAGCTGGGAAGATTCTAAAGCAAAGGCATCTTTACCAGAAAGCTCTATAAAACAAAGCTAGAGAATAACAGGGGCTGTGTTCACTGAGGCTGAAAAGCCAGTACAGGCATTGTCACCACTTGTGGATAGGGGATGGGGATGTGAGTGAGCACTTTCTCCAGAAAGTCTCATACTTTGCAAAATGTATTGTTGCTGCTAATTTGAGTAAATTGCCACTTCTGCAATTTGTGTATATTGCCAATATACAGATTTAAATTAGAGTAGTGGCATTATTAGATTTGACTAGACCCCACAAAAACCTTTGGGCCCCCCAAAATTGTAACCCGTTTTTTTAATTTTTAACCCTAAAAGCAGCATTGGGAACATATATATTGTATCCTGATGACGGTCCCTTGGGGATCGAAATGTGTAGAAATGATGTCCTAATAAAGGACCTTTTTGCTACATTGATTTCTGTGCCGTGTGTGCTCATTTTGGAGTTGTATATATATATATATATTATATATTTGATTGCTCTGATAAGATATCAATGTATACTTGTTCAGCATCACTCATTCAGTTTTATTCTCTAGGAAAAGGCACATATTGCTTTCTATATCTGCTAAGCCTAATTGTTTTAGATGCAATATTGCATAATCTTACAGGTAATTTTAACCTTCCATTTGAAAAGAAGTCCCTTTTAGAGGCTTAAAGGCATTTGTGTGTGTGCAGAAGCTGAAATGTGTTTTAAATAAGATTGCTCAGCAAATACTCCAGGGGTTTGTCAGAGCACTTTTATATTCATTATATATATACATCCAAGGGAATATTTATGTGCAATGACATTTGAGAAATTCAGTATGCGCAGCAGCGGTGGAATCGGGAGCAGAAGAAGCCTTCAGCTTACGCTCGTACGTTATTTCTTTACCACTCCTGAATTGATTTGAAAGTTATGAATATCAGCCCAGAAATAGGTGTGAAATTACATTTTGAACACAGCAGCCTAATAAAGCTAATGCAGAAATGATATTGCTGTCACCGTCTTGTTTGTTATGAGATTTGCAGCACATATAAAAACAGTGATATATGAGACTAAAATAAATGAGAAACCCACGTCGTCGGCAGCGCTGCACTTGACCATAGACTGTTTGCGAGGAACACTGAAATAATATCTGCGAGTGGCACACAGTGAATACTGAGAGCTTGAGGGTAGAGTGCGCACAGGCAACTTTTCCCAAATAAGAAGAAATACATAGGGACGCGAGGAGTGAGACCCCTGCTGGTGAACTTGGCTTGGTGCAACCTCTCCCACAAATAGCCAATGTTTATCCTCTGCAATTACTGCACATACAATCAGAAACCTCATACAGGTATGGGACCTGTTACCCAGAATGCTCGGGACCTGAGGTTTTCTGGGTAAGGGGTCTTTCCGTAATTTGGATCTCCATAACTTAAGTCTGCTAAAAATTATTTAAATAGGATTATTTGGCCTCCAATAAGTAATTATATCTTAGTTGGGATCAAGTACAGGTACTGTTTTATTATTACAGAGAAAAGGGAATCATTTAACCATTAAATAAACCCAATAGGGCTGTTCTGCCCCAATAAGGGGTAATTATATCTTAGTTGGGATCAAGTACAGGTACTGTTTTATTATTACAGAGAAAAGGGAATCATTTAACCATTAAATAAACCCAATAGGGCTGTTCTGCCCCCAATAAGGGGTAATTATATCTTAGTTGGGATCAAGTACAGGTACTGTTTTATTATTACAGAGAAAAGGGAATCATTTAACCATGAAATAAACCCAATAGGGCTGTTCTGCCCCCAATAAGGGGTAATTATATCTTAGTTGGGATCAAGTACAGGTACTGTTTTATTATGACAGAGAAAAGGGAATCATTTAACTATTAAATAAACCCAATAGGGCTGTTCTGCCCCCAATAAGGGGTAATTATATCTTAGTTGGGATCAAGTACAGGTACTGTTTTATTATTACAGAGAAAAGGGAATCATTTAACCATTAAATAAACCCAATAGGGCTGTTCTGCCCCCAATAAGGGGTAATTATATAAAAAAATTAAATCTATATAAAAGTATTATATATTGTGCAGCACAAATGGCATTATTAAAGAAATACTGTCATGGGAAAACATGTTTTTTCTTTTTTATAAACTGAAGTTAATTAGAGCTTCTCCAGCAGAATCCTGCATTGAAATCTGTTTTTAAAAGCAGCTGGAATTCTGGGAAATAAATCCCATTTCGGTTCAAGATGTTACACCCCCCATTTTGGTCAGTAAATCCTGACTGTGAAAAAAAGAATAGCTGGAAAGTATGATCTGTGTGTAAGTGTGTGTTAATGGAATAAAGGGGTCAGGGCTTTTTATATCAAGTAACCAGATGGCAACACAGATGTTAAACATACTTTCTTTGTTGCTGAAGTGGTCGGAATCTTTCCACATCAGTGGTATTCGAATACCTAGAGAAAGGGGGAAAAAAGGGGAGAGAGTAAATGAATGTGTAGAATTGTTCTGTAAGAAAGAAAAAGAAATAAGGACACACATACACTATAACTTACAGATGCTGCAAAGGTGAGAGCAAGTACAGAAAGTCTTATTTTGCAAATATAATGGAATGACAATCAGTTAAATAATGACTTAATTGCATGGTATACTTGTCCTTGCTATCAGAATAAATGCAGATTTATGCTCAATGTCTCCTAGGTAACACTGTTAGAATTCTCAATGATCTCATTGGAAAGCAAAAATGAAACAAGTTACAGATCATCAGTCAGAAGCCCTTCCCATAAGGGCCCATGGGGAGATTAGTCACGTGAGTTAATCTTGGCTACTGTGGGCGACTAATCTCCCCGTGGGCCAGGGCCATTACCCTAAGGCTTACAATTTACCGTATATACTCGAGTATAAGCCGAGTTTTTCAGCACTACAAAATGTGCTGAAAAAGTAACCCTCGGCTTATACTCGAGTATACTGATCTGCTGACTCTAGCTCGTTGAACGCACCCCGCCACAAGCCCCCCTTGTTATTTACAAAAATTACATTTGCACTAAGTCCAGCATCAAGAATGATTTTGCCCTTGTAACTACTATTGTAGCACCGTGGTGGGACTTGTACACTGGGGTCCAAGTACTTGATAATTAGTATGGCAGCTTCCTTAGCCTTCCCAAACTTGCTTTTGTCTGCTGCTGTAGCATTTTTCTTTTCCTAAAGTTATCTATTATTTATTTATTTATCTGTTATTTATTTGATTATTGAAACTTAGCAGTAGTGGTTGCATTTCCCACCCTAGGCTTATACTCGAGTCAATAAGTTTTTCCAGTTTAGTTTTCTTAGGTAAAAATAGGTACCTCAGCTTATATTCAGATCAGCTTATACTCGAGTATATACGGTAAGTGTGAGCATAAAAGATTCCATTGTTCCCCAGTATGATTGGATTAGTCAGGTAACAGATCGGATCTAGGCCTTCACTAAGTATCTCCTCATTTGGTCTTATGGTACAGCAGTTGGATCTTCCTCTGTGTAGCCCAATGGTAAAGGCAGGAATTCTACACTGAAGCTGGTCATAGACTGGTAGATCCACTTGTTTGGTGAGGTCGCCAAAACAGCAGATTTTGGTTCAATTTGGTCACCCACAAACTGGGGCAATTTGGGCTGATCTGATAGTTGGATGGGGGCCTACAGGTCAACTGAACGAGGACTGCATCAACACACCAATGTGGCCCTCATTGGACAGGAAAATCAAACCTGTCTGATTGATGTGGCTGATTTTTAGCCAGATGTCAATTGGAAAGGCCCATTGGGCAGCCCCATGTATGGGCTGCCAACTCAATCTTTTAACAGCCTGTCCATGGCCACCTTAACGTTCTGCTGCCCAAGTATGTAGATATAAGAAGCAGGGAAGAGCATGGAAAAATGCAGCTCATGCTACACAGACAGCAATAAAAGGAATAAAGGGTTATAGGGGGCAGATTTATCAAAATGTGAGTTTAGAGTTTAAAGGAGAAGGAAAGGTAAAAAGGTCCTCTATCAAAAGAAACTTGGGATTTCTTGTATCTTTTTTGTAAACATGATGTTCCAGTGTCTGACTTCCTCTCTCAGAAACATACCTAATTCCTGTGGCCAGAGTCTGCACAGTTCTCTTCTCTTTCCCATCTCCTGCTCCCCCCCTCACTGGAGAATGCTAAGAACTCCCCTCCCCCTTAGGAATGTGTGATCTCAGCTATAATGGCTAGACTGCAGGAAGAAAGCTACTTAAAATGGCAGCTGCTATCTTAAGCAAATGGAGAAAGCTTCTAAAGCTGTATAGTAATGCTTTCTGCAGAATAAATACAGTGTTCTAGGTGGCACTAATGTCGCAAATCCATTGGCAGTAAAATGCCAAAATGCCTTTCCTTCTCCTTTAATACATAAAAACTCAGCCAAATTCTGTTCATTCCTATGGGCTTTTTAGAAGTGTATTTATCAATGGGTGAAAGTTAGAACTCGCCATTTGATACATACACTTCTAAAAATCCCATAGGAATGAATAGAAAGTGGGCACACCTCACATTTTGATAACTCTGCCCTTAAGACTAGATTGGCCACAGTGGAATTAAAGCCAATGGTCCAACATAACAAAAGGTCTCAGCATAAGACATATCTGTGCCTTCACTTAATTACTAGCCTGAACCAAATGCCATAATGTAGTTAAATGTTGGTTTTCCGCATCCTCCAAAATAACCGATAACACGAAAAGAGGATTTATAGAGCTGTTGGGAGAAAGCAAAAAGGGTTGGGGATTTTAAGCCCAGAGATGTGCAAATAAAGTGCTTCAGCCTTATTGTTGCCAGACTAGTATATTTCAGCTGTGTTTAACAATGGGCTCCATTACCATGAATTCCGTCTGCAGAGATTCAATCTGAGCCTGTAACACAATTCGGAAAACACAAGATTCATGTAGCAGCTTGTAAATAATTTATTAGAGTTTATACAATTCTAGCGGCTAGATAGAATCATTTGAAAGCAAATAGTAGCGGGTCATTCCCATTTCCCCGCACTTCCATCTCCAGCCGGCGCTGCTCTTTATTACGGCATTTCAACAAGTTCCAACTAGACACAACTGTGCTACATCGACGGCTAGTCACAAGCACAGACAGCACCTCTATGTAATCTGGCGTAGCTATGAATTAAATATGAATACGACATCTTGTAGAAACTCTTATCTTGCAAATACCTAATGGTTTCTTACAGACAACAATGCTTGGCCTAAAATAAATGAGGTTGGGAATGAAAATGAAGCTCTGAAAAAGAAACCTGCTAAAGGTAGAGGAATAGCTTTACAGTAGTGGTCCATATGCACATAGACGAATGGTACCTCCAGAGTTGGATAGCCACACCCAAGCTTTAGTAAGGACACTATATGGCCAAAAGTATCCAGACACGTCTATACCAAGTTGCTCCTCAACCTTTTCTCTACTCTACTGGTAAGGTTGCCTCTAGATTTTGTAACATTGTTGGTGGGAGCTGCTTCCATTCATTTGTAAAAGGTTGGGCGCCAGGTTTGACCTGCAGTCTACAATACAGTTCATGCCATAGGTGAGGCCAATCACATTCTCCAAACTCCCATCTGACCAAACAAACACTTTTTGCACAGGATTGGCTTTGTTCTGAACAGGAAAGGGCCTTCCCCACACAGATGATACAAAGACAGAAGGACTGTCATTATACACCAGGGGTCCCCAACTTTTCTTACTCATAAGCCAAAGTCAAATGTAAAAAGACTTGGACAGCAACACAAGCACCATAAAAGTTCATGGAGGAGCCAAATAAGGGCTGTGATTGGCTATTAGGGGCCTCTATGCACACTATCCGCTTACAGGGGCTTTATTTGGTAGGAAATCTTGTTTTTATTCAACCAAAACTTGCCCCCAAGTCAGGAATTCAAAAACTACCATCAGGTTTGGGGGCACTGAGAGCAAAATCCAATGGGTTGGGGAGCAACATGTTACCCCTGAGCCACTGGTTGGGGATCACTGTAATACACTATACTATGACAGTTGGTTTTCAATAAAACCAGGGGGCCTAAGCCCTTACCAAGAAAAACAGACCAGGCCATTATTCTTGCTCCCCCAGACTGTTTCTTCTGGAATCTGTCAAACCTAAACTTTACCAACTAATGATGTGTTTCCACTGCTCCGGTGTCCAATGGCAGTTACCTTTAGAGCACTGTTGGCATTGCACATGGTGATGTTGCCTATGATTACCAAAAAAGCTCATATTCCCTATAAACAATTCTTTTTAATTGACACTGCTTCCGGCCAGGCGACATGTCAGTACAATGTACATATGGAAGTGTGTGGGCAGCACTCAGGCTATACCACCTATTCATGTATTAGGCATGTAGAACATGTGAGATCACAGGTTCCATACCTGTATATATCTACCTAATCAACCTGCTTTATTATTGCTGGGGTCATGGACACTGATAGCATTTAATTTAAAGGAGAAGGAAAGTCATTTTGGCATTTTGCTGCCAATAGATTCGCCACATAAGTGCCACCTAGAACGCTATATTCTACAGAAAGATTTCCCATACCTGAGTAAACAGCTTTAGAAGCTTTCTCCCTTTGCTTAAGATAGCAGCTGCCATTGTAAGTAGCTTCCTGCCTGCAGTCTAGCCATTATAGCTCAGATAACACATTCCTACGGGAGGGGGGAGGGATTCTTAGCATTCTGGTGGGAGGGGGAAGCAGGAGAGGGAGAGAACTGCACAGACTCTGGCCCCGGGAATTAAGGATGTTTCTGAGAGAGGAAGACAGACACTGGAACCTCATGTTTACAAAAAAGCAACAAGAAAGCCTGTGTTTCTTTTGATAGAGGACTCAGTGCAGCATTACTTCAAGTGCTTATGGCTCTATTTACATAGACCTTTCTGATTATCCCCCCCTTTACAGAATAAAGATGCAAATCTGAGCAATTTTCCAGTATATATCCAATCAAAACGTGACTACTGAAACAATGTAGCAGAAGGCAGCTGTGAAAGGACTTAGAAATGTGTAGAAGCACTGAAATGCACTGTGAGAAATGAAGGCTAGGGTATGTTTTGTATTTGCTAGTTCTGTATTAGGGTACGAGAACCAGAATTTAAGAGGGACAGAGTGATATTGCTTTCAGTTGCAGGTATATTTTCATATAGGGAATTTACATTTACCCTAATTAGCCATCATTTTTAAATTTACATCCACTTTAAAGAATAAGTAAACTTTTTTTTTCTATCAGGAAAATTACTCTAAACAGCCTCCAGAATTACCTACCTTTGTCCCAGCATTCTCTCTGACCTGGTTAGAAGTCAATCCTTTCCTTTGCTTCCTTATGCAGAGTGAAGCCCCGCCCCCACTTCCTGTTTAGGTCTCTCATCAAAAAAAAAAAAACCCTGCGAATGCACAGACTGGCTCCTGCTGAAGGCTCTCCACTCCGACAACGTTGTCGAATTGAAGAGAGAACTGAACAGGAAGTGGGGGCGGGGCTTCACTCTGCAAAAGGAAGCAAAGAGAAACAAACACCTTCTGACTGAGGAACCAGGTCAGACAGAATGCTGGGACAAAGGTAGGTAATTCTGGAGGCTGTTTAGAGTAATTTTACTGATAGAAAAAAAAAAAGGTTTATTTATTCTTTAAAGGGGACCTGTCACCCTCAAAATTAATTCCAAATCATGTTAGTTGAGCACAATAAACTTTACTTACACTATATAAATGATTTATTATTTTTTCCATTCAGTAGTGGAATTTACAGTCACAGCCAGCAGGCAGGCGCCATTTTGTGTACCTTGTTATTAAGGCAAGCTTTGTATTACCCCAAAATCTTATGCATTTGCCATCTAGGTGATATCTAGGAAGTGCTAAATGGAAAGTTAAAAGTAATTGTAGTTAAAAATCAGAGCTAACAATCATATATCGCCTGCCCCGCCTCTATAGAGGCGGGGCAGGCGATATATGATTGACAGCTCTGATTTTTAAATACATTTCCAACATACAGAAGGTTATTTATTCAAATCTTTGTTACATTTTTTAAGCAATAACTCCTATATAAAAGGCAAGTGCTTTGGCTTTTTCTCTCTGAGCTCAATCACCATCCCGTAATAATCCTCTATCAATACATGAAACAGTGCGCCGGTGTTTTCCCAGGCTTTGCTATATTTGCCTACATCGGCAGGCTGGCAGCCATATTTAAAAGAAGTGTTTATTATCGGCGGTCCCCAGAGCCCCAGAAACAAGACAGCAGCGTCCGGATTGTTTGCCGTGGACTTTTCTCCTCTTTGCTCAAATCAACACCTTTCACGGAATCGAAGGGGGAAAAAAAAGAAAAAGGAGCCGTAAAGATATTATTTTCCAGACTGCGGAAAAGTCCATTACATCTCGCAGATTAAACCGTGATTGTGGCGCAGCTGCCGATCGGCATTTAGCGAGAGGCGCGAATTTGTTTTGATTTCGTATTTACAGCCATTTGGTTTGAGCCGGTATTTCTGTTACAGATAAATCACAGGTGTGAAAAAGCCGACGGCTCCCATTCACCGCTAGGAATTTGCTTGCTGAATTATAAATGATTAATCCGATGTTGCTAAAGCAACAGGAACTTTTTCCCCCCTGCGTTTCTCTCTTTAGCTTGCCTCTTGATCATTTCGACTAGAAAAACCACGCAGTTCTATAAAGCTTCTCGGATGATAAATGCTGATCTGCGGCAATTACAGCCTCCTTCTCTTGTTAATCACAATAAAACAGGGAAGACCTAAAGTGCAAGGCATGGAAACATCACAAGGCCGCAGTCATCAGGGCAAGAAAAAATGCCGTCAATAGAACAAGTATGGGACCCCTTATCCGGAAACCAGTTATCCAGAAAGTTACGAATTATGGAATAGAGTCCATTATAAGCGAATAATTCTAATTTTTAAAAAGGATTTCCCTTTTTCTCTGTAATAATAAAACAGTACCTGTACTTGATCCCAACTAAGATATAATTACCCCTTATTGGGGGCAGAACAGCCTTATTGGGTTTATTTAATGGTTAAATGATTCCCTTTTCTCTGTAATAATAAAACAGTACCTGTACTTGATCCCAACTAAGATATAATTACCCCTTATTGGGGGCAGAACAGCCCTATTGGGTTTATGTAATGGTTAAATGATTCCCTTTTCTCTGTAATAAAACAGTACCTTGTACTTGATCCCAACCAAGATATAATTACCCCTTATTGGGGGCAGAACAGCCCTATTGGGTTTATTTCATGGTTAAATGATTCCCTTTTCTCTGTAATAATAAAACAGTACCTGTACTTGATCCCAACTAAGATATAATTACCCCTTATTGGGGGCAGAACAGCCCTATTGGGTTTATTTCATGGTTAAATGATTCCCTTTTCTCTGTAATAATAAAACAGTACCTGTACTTGATCCCAACTAAGATATAATTAATCCTTATAGGACGCAAAACAATCCTATTGGGGTTATTAAATTTTGTTTAGCAGAAGTTATGGAGATCCAAATTATGGAAAACCCCAGGTCCCGGTCATTCTGGATAACAAGTCCCATACCTGAACAGGGTTAAAAAAATTCACCCTGTTCAAATTCACTCTGTTTATGCACTTGTAAAATTACCTTTACTGGGTTTTACAGGGTTGGGTATGTGGGTATTAGTGATGTGCAGGCTTGCCCGCTGGTTAACCCGTGGGTCAGGCGGGTTGGGTTCAGGCTGCGCTCTTCCGCTCTCCCTCACTGTCTGCAACCGTACACTACCGGCAGCTCTCTTCCGGCTTCTCTATTTATAGGTTTGCGCCTGGAAGCCCCACCCACTTTTGTGACATCATTGTGGGGCAGGCGTGGGTCTATAAATAAAGGAAGGAAGCCAGGTTGGGTAGGGTTCGGGTTGGGAGCAGGTGGGTTAGGGTGGGGTGTGGGTCGAGAAAATCTCGGCCTGCACATCCCTAGTGGGTATAGATGTGACTGGGTGGGTCACAGGTCTAATCATTATTTTTTACCTTATATGACCTATTTTTTATCTATATCGAATTTTTTTTTTCTACCCCGCCCACTCCTGATGATGTCACTTCTGGTTTGCAGCAACAGCGCTTCTTGTTTAATGGAAGCCAGTGGGTCGTGGATCAGGTTGCAGCTAAGGCAGTTGTGAGTTGGGTCAGGTAGTGGGTCAAAGTGAGTAAAAATGTGGGTTGTGAGTCAGGTCTCAAAAATTGGTTCTGTATACACCTAAAAAACACCCTTGTAAAAATCAGCACATTATATAGGATGTGTTGAAATTACATTCTGCCTGTTTTACTTTTAAAATAATCCACATTTCCTACTTTTTTTTGCCATTATATAGCACTAATTTGAACTAGGGATGCACCAAACCCAGAGCCGAACCACTGAGTCCATCCCAAGGGATTTGGCCCAATAACAAATTAGGCTGAACCCGATTCCTGCCAAAAAAGGCCAAATCCTGGCCGAATACCAAACCGAATCCTGGATTCAGTGCATCCCTAATTTGAACATTAGGCTATTGGGCTACTGAGCTCACCCCCCCCCCATTCTTTTATAAACAGGACAATTGGTTCAGAGCTCCCTATTTTCCTTTAAACAAGCAAACCCCTTCCTTTTCTAAGCAGCAGCCTTTCAGCAGCTCATTATCAGGGGCTTCTCAGTGGAATTGGTTTTATCAGCTCCTTTGGAGTTCTGCAGGATCAGGAAGTGATGGGAAGTGCTGAAGTGAAACTGTCTTCATATACTTTTTTTGTGCCAGAAATAACAGAAACCCTAAATGTATAGTCAACGCAAGCCCTATTTACAGAGCTAATGTTTAAAAGTGGTGTATATTTTCCCTTTAAAGGACATATAAACTTTACATGTTGCCAGGCAAAATAGAATTGGAATTGAGCCACCCAGCTATGATGCCCCTTGACACCTGCCCTAGCCTCACACAAACCTTTCACTATGCGCACAATTCTACCACCACCTGTGAAGAGTTTTCTATAACATGGGAGGAGGCTGATGTAGGTTTCAAGAAGCAGTACCACCAGACTCCGATCATGTGTAGGCATCTTCACAGTAAATAACTTGACATTCTAGGGTCTTTATTTACAAGCCTGTTATAAGATGAAGCTGCCACTTTTGGATTGGCTTCTCCTGCGTACAGTTAAAGTGTTGGTGTAAAGCAGTGGTCCCAAACCAGTGGCTCAGGGGCAACATGTTGCTCCCCAACCCCTTGGGTGTTGCTCTCAGTGCCCCCAAACCAGGGAGTTATTTTTCAATTCCTGACTTGGGAGCAAGTTTTGGAGGTATAAAGACCATGTGTAATGCCAAACAGAGCCTCCTGTAGGCTGACAGTCTACAGTGGGCTACCAAATAACCAATTACAGCCCTTACTGGTCACCCCCTAGGAAATATCTTTATGCTTGTGTTGCTCCTCAACTGTTTTTATATTTACATGTCTTGGCTCCTGGGAAGGTTACTGTGAACATGCTCAAATTAAAGGCAAACTAAGTTTATATTAAATTCCATTGCAATCCAAAACTTCCTTCGCCAAAAATGATTTTGGAAAAAAATATTGACGTTGGCCTTATTCTTGAAGTCATGACCAAAGGCCACAATCAAATTTTGTACTCAGTTGTTTGGGTGTGCAACTGATGATGGCGTCATTATTGAAGTCATCACCAAAAACCACAATCATATGTTGTACTTGGTCATCTTCAAATGCAATTGTGCAAATACATGCCCAAACAACCGAGTACAAGTGGTCTTTGGTGGTGACTTCAAGAACAAGGTCATCTTCAAATGAATTGTGCAAATGCATACTCCCAAAAGACCACTGTCACTATATACAAGACACAGAGAAACCCACAAGTGTTGCATTTGTCAACTGACTGGAAAGTCTTATTTACCGGATGGTGCCTAGCATGTTGGCTGAATTCAATTGCTAATCATTTTCCTCAGGCTCCGTGGAATGAAATATGGAGCAGAGATCCACCGGCAGTTATAAAAGTGAGGATGGAGCAGACATACTGGGTGAAATTTTAGACAGGAACATTATAGTTTGATCTTGGGAAATGCACTGCTGAGAGTGATAATACTTGAGAAAGCTCTTCTACAATATAATCAACAAGTTGTGACATCACAAGTACTTAATTATAACCACAGATATTCCATTCTCTGGAGCAGACATAGTTGTTCAGTTGAGGTGTTTTGAAAGCTTACATTAATGTACCTTTCCATTTACTGCATTAGTCATTGAATTTATTTGCGTATTGTATACTTTTCATACAACAAAAAAATGCCATATTTTATGTTTGAATGCAATACAATGTATATTTGTTTAGTGCATTCATAAGTAATATAAAAGACTGACATGAGATAATTCATTTTGGCTTATATAGATACTATATTATTATATAGATAACATACATACAGGATTCTTCACACTGAGAGGAAACCATTAACATCTAAGTCACACCGACCATTTTGCAACCCATTTCCCTAAGGAGTCATTCAACCCCTTTCTCGCCCTTTTCCATGTTGAAGTGATGGATTGTTGGACTTGAAGTCCCTTTTCCATGATGAGCAGTGCACATATTTTCTGGAAAGCAGAGGGACTTCATGTTCCAGAATCCATCACCTCAACCCCCTCTCTCATTAAGCTAAATGAACATGGATAGATTCAGAGGTGGGAATAAATGCATAGCCGTTACTGGCTAACGGAATACTCCCTTACTTGCAAGCTTTTGTGCTTAGTTTTGGCCCTTTTTTTCAAAAAGATCCTTCCTTTGCAATTAAACATGCATCCATTTGAGCAATAAAGGGTATTTTGTGGCTTACTATACCTGAAATCGCAACTTTTCCAGGGCAAGCTTGGCGTTCATTCAGTCCGACATCAGAAGACCTAAAAACAAAGCAAATTAAATGTCAAAATCAGGGTTGATTTTATTTGTATTATGTGCCAAGATAAAGTGTCTGATGTTGTCAAGATAGTAACTTATTTATAATGTCTCCACCCTTTTCCTGCCCCCTTTCTTAGGGCTCTGGCACACGGGGGAGATTAGTCGCCCGCGAACAGGGAGTTAATCACGGGCAACTAATCTCCCCCGTGTGCCAGAGCCCTTACAGCCTATATCAGGGATCTCCAAGCTTTTTTACTCATGAGCCACACCCAGATGTAAACAGTGTAGGAGAGCCACAGAAGACTGCTCCAAAACTTGTCTCCAAGCCAGAAATGTAAAAATGGCGCCTACTTTGAGGCCACTGGGAGCAACATCAAAGGGCGTGGTAAGCAACATGTTACTCCAGAGCCACTGGTTGGGGATCATTGGCCTATATACTAGTCTAGGGGAAAGCTCAGACTTGGAAAGGTAAAACTTCCCCAATGAAAATGACCGTTACAAAACAGCTCTATTTACTCAATTTCAAAGCCTTTATTTTCTATTGCAGTCTGTAACAAAAACCTAGAGCAGAATGTGGAGCGGTTGCTTTTATGAAGAAAGTTAACCCTTTATTTCAGCTATGAATAGACTAGACATCAGAACTAAGGATTTAGGCCTACAGTACATCAGCTGTTCTGACTGCTCTGCTGTATTCATCTTGAATGCAAACTTGGCCATTCTGACTTTTCTATCATGTACTCACCACACCAATGGCAGAACATCTGGCAGGCCACAGCTTAATAAAACAGAAGTGAGTAACCATGACATATTGCATAAGAAAATACAAAAGGTTGTGGAATACATTGTTGCTCTATAAATGAAAGGCAATTGAAAAGTATTTCTAATTCAAATTTGTTTTGAATAAAAGCTGCATTCCATTATAATTAATTAATTAGGCCATTTAACTCATTATCATGATATTTCTATCCTGATACCATTCTCATATCTGCATAAGTACAGGGTGAAGAACAATATAATATGTCATCCTCTTTTAAAATACTATGTAGTTAAGTAACACAGCCAGCAGATGGCAGCAGCAAACCAGCCTAAAATTTTATCAGCGTTTCCTTCTGTAGCTTACAAAGAAATGTTGTTTAGGATTATTTCTTCAAAAGAAACCCTCTCCAAAATTATGTCCATGAGCAGTAACAGCTTGAATTCCCTGTGACCAATCAAGTCCATGACTTGCCTCTCCCCTCCCATCAACACCCTGCCTTTCCATAACAGGCATGAATTTATTGTAGGTCTACGAGTGTTCATCAGACAGGGCACTTAAAGGAATAGTTCAGTGTAAAAATAAACATGGGTAAAATAGACAGACTGCACAAAATAAAAATGTTCTCAATATAGTTAGTTAGGCAAAAATGTAATCTATAAAGGCTGGAGTGGGCAGATCTCTAACGTAATAGCCAGAACACTACTTCCTCCTTTACAGCTCTCTAAGCTGTTAGTTAGTCAGTAACCAATCAGTGACTTGAGGGGGGGCCATATGGGACATAACTGTCAGTTAGTTTGCATTTGAATCTGACCTGCACGCTCACAAACTAACTGAACGGTTATGCCCCACGTGGCCCCCACTAAAGTCCCGGACTAACTAAGAGGTTAGGGCTGTGACACATGGGGAGATTAGTCGCCGGAAATGCTATTCCTCCGGCTAGAAGGTAAATCGCCGGTGGGATGGCATACGCGGCGCCGCGATTTACTGAAGTCGCCTTGAGAGGAAACTTCCGTGACTTCTGCAAATCGCAGCGCCGCGTAAGCCATCCCACCGGCGATTTACATTCTAGCCGGAGGGATAGCATTTCGGGGAGATTAGTTGCCCCTTGCCCCCCCCCCCCAAAACCCCCTTGTCGTGCAGCTACTTATCTCCCCGTGTGTCACAGCCCTTAGAGAGCTGAAAGCAGGAAGTAGTGTTCCGGCTATTATGCTAGACATCTGCCCACTCCAGCCTTTATAGAATACATTTTTGCCTAACTAACTATATTGCAAATATGTTTTATTTTGCACAGTCACACTGACACAGCGACAGTGGGGGCAGAGGGGCATTTATCCTCCCACTTCTTGGTATGGACCATACCCTGCTCTGTGTCACTACAGCCTGAAAGAAAGATACATCCGACCCATCAGGCAAAAGAAAGCATTTGGGCACAACCTACCTTCTCCCTGTATTGCTTTCACCCATTTGAGAGCGCAGTAGTGCCGTGTAGTCCTGGATGCGGGCATTGCACACCATCAGATTCTTCACTGCATTGAGGAGCTGCTCCTTCTGACTGCTCACCGACAGCAGCTTGCAGATCCCGTCCCGCATACGGATCTCAAAATCCAGTTTCTCTTGAATAAGGCAGTCCTGTGTATACAAATGAGATGCACGTGTGATGCACTGGGGGGGCTGAATAATAGAAATAGTAGTTTAAAGTTTTATGGGTTTTCAGTTATTCAGCTTTTTGTTCAGCAGCTCTCTGGTTTGGAATTTAAGCCGCTATCTGGTTGCTAGGGTCTTGTTTAACCTAGCAACCAAGCAGTGGGGTAGTATAAGACTAGAATATAAATAGTAGTGGGGCTGAATAGTAAGATAAGTAATAAAAAGTAACACTATTAATAGATTTGTAAGTGCAGAGCAATCGTTTTTGGCTGTCGGGGTCAGTGACCCCCATTTGAAAGCTGGAAAAATGTAAAAGTGGAAGGCAGACCGTTTGTAAACTATAAAAAATAAATAATGAAGACCAATTGCAAAGTTGCAGTTGTCATAGCAAGTTTTAAACCTTATAAGGTAGGTTTTAATTACAGGTAAAAATGGTTGTTGTAATTAAAAATTAAACCTTTATTGGGGTCCCATGGACCCTCCCTGGTCCATGACTGTGCTACAAATGAGTGGTGGGTGTGGCCTAAAGGTCCTTTCCCAAAAGCACAGTAGGATGTGAGAAGCCAATCACAGCAAAGATAAGATGCAGTTCCCTGGCAGGCTGCTAAGCTGCTGGATGCCCACTAGATGGCGCCTGCTAGATGATACAAAGTGATGAGTGCCACTGGCTCTGATGAACAGGCTGGGAAATAATGATGGGCAGGTCAACAAAAAGTTGGACCACGCCTGCCCCTAACCCACCCTCACCCAGCGAGCTGTGGTTGTTAATATACCCGCGCCTGGCTTGCCCACCAAGGAGCAAGAACAGAAAAATTCCACATTTTTACTGATTTCAAAATTCTACATAAATGCTATTAAAAGCTCTATTTGCCTCTCGCCATTCCCTCCTCTGCTTTCCCCCAGCACTACACCACTGCATTATTGTATCAGTAGCCAGCTCTCCTCTAAGGAACACTCGGATTCTCACAATGCATAAGCTAGGAATTGTCACTCGTAAGAAGGCAAGGCATTGTGGGAGCTGTTGGGCTGAAAGAAGAGCTGATCTCCAATACATTGTTACAGGAGTCTGGCAAGCAGAGAAGAGAACAGAAAAAGAACAGGCAGAAAAGGCTTTTCAATAGCAATTTCATGTACAAAAGATAGGGGGAACACACACAGCCATGTAACACACACGACAAAAAAACAGACAATCATGCAACACACAGACACACACACACTGAAGCAGGCCATACATGCACCGATATAATCGTATGAAACGTGACAACGTGTAGGCTCCAAATTATTGTCGCAATAATTTTCACACCATGGCAATCGGCCGTTTAGACAATCGGACAGTATGGGTAACGATACAATCTGTGCATGTATTGTTTATTTACTTTTGTACGATTGGTGTCTGGCAACTATTTCCTGTTCAGAACATCCTCCCATTTTTAAGGGTTTTATCCTACAATTTCAGTCTGAATGTTCGTTTCAGATCCTTGCATTTAACCGTACAACAGATATCCAAATGTTCGTCGGAAAAGACTAAAATCTGAACGTGTATGGGCAGCTTTACAGAGGCACATAGGTGCACAGACAGCCGAGCAACACACACACACAGCCAAGCAACACACACAGACAGCCAAGCAACACACACACAGGCAGCCGAGCAACACACACACACAGACAGCCGAGCAACACACACACACAGACAGCCGAGCAACACACACACACAGACAGCCGAGCAACACACACACACAGACAGCCGAGCAACACACACACACAGACAGCCGAGCAACACACACACACAGACAGCCGAGCAACACACACAGCCAAGCAACACACACACACACACAGCCAAGCAACACACACACACAGCCAAGCAACACACACACACAGCCAAGCAACACACACAAAGACAGCCAAGCAACACACACAAAGACAGCCAAGCAACACACACACAGCCAAGCAACACACACACACAGCCAACACACACACACACAGCCAAGCAACACACACACAGCCAAGCAACACACACACACACAGCCAAGCAACACACACACACAGCCGAGCAACACACACACAGACAGCCGAGCAACACACACACAGACAGCCGAGCAACACACACACAGACAGCCGAGCAACACACACAGACAGCCGAGCAACACACACACAGACAGCCGAGCAACACACACACAGACAGCCGAGCAACACACACACAGACAGCCGAGCAACACACACAGACAGCCGAGCAACACACACAGACAGCCGAGCAACACACACAGACAGCCAAGCAACACACACAGACAGCCAAGCAACACACACACAGACAGACACTGTTACAGAGCCTAAAGCTGCACATACAGGGAACAAGGTTCCGTACGATGCTCGGTGTGTGTATGGGGGGGGGGGGCTGATGAAGCGACTGATGTTGCTGAAGCCGTGGATATCGGCCGTCTCGTTGACCGGACAGGTCTCAAAGTTTGAAGGCTCCCAAACGTTCCCTATATGTTACTGCTGAATCGTCTGATAGGGGTTACATTCTATTGTTTCTACCTGCATTTCTGATGATTCCAGTGTTAGCGGAGGGTACGGCTGATCTTTCCTGTGATGGTCATGGGAAACATCATAATTGTAGCGTGTATGGCCAACTCAATAGGCATGGAGGGACAGGCCCCTGACAGACACTCACACACAGGTACAGAGACACACACAGGGCTACACACACACACACACACACGACAAAGATACAAACTGACAGACAGACTGATCCCTCACAGACACACCCAGACTTACAGACACATAAATGACACACACAGACTGGTAACACCCAAACAAATCAAACGAGAGACACAATCGCACTGACAGACTAACACCCAGACACAAGACAGATAGGCGCAGCGACACAATCGCACAAGGGCGCTACTGGGACAGCTGACACCCAGCTCTGTCGCACTCACATCCTCCCGGGGGAAGAGGACGCTCTCACGGATTTTCTTGCGCTTGATCTCCATGCCGAGGGCCGAGCACTTGGACACGGTAGCGCGACACTTGTCGCTCCGGAGAAACATTTGAATTTGCCGCCGCGGCTCCTGCTCGTCGCCCTCCATTGTTTCCCAACAATACAACGTCCAGAGTGTCTAGTCCCGCCCCTCTCAGCCATTGGCCAGTGTCAGTACGCCTCACACGGGCATTGGGCGGAACTACCGCGCCCCTCACTCTCCGCCTCTGACTGACTTTGGACTGTACCACTGCACGACGTTGCGCTGATTTGCAAAAATACTTCGTTCTACCTCATATAAGCCCACAGACAGACAGCTCATTGTTTTATATTACTACATCGGTAGCAGTGTGCTGGACAGAACTAAGATTTTTGGGAATATATCCCCCAATCGTATTTATTGCACCCCCCTTCCTTAACTCTGGACTTTCCCGTGGGAACGTCCCGCCCTTAGGGACAGGTGGCGGCAGGTGTTGGTACTTTGATCTTTAGGCAGCTCTGTGCCCTTATTGGGATAGTGTGATGGTGGCATAAGCCTTTTATTTTAATGTCTCTGGGCAAGCTTGGTCCTGGGTCACTCGCCATAGCGAGGGGTGAATTTCATTTTAAAGGGGGACTATATCCTTGTGTGGGAGGTGCGTAAGTGTACCAATCACGATGCTTTGTTAGATATGGCGTAAGGTTTCCTACCTATAGATCCCAGTATAGTGTCAGACCAAATAGGCTGCTGGCTCAGTGTGGAAGGGCCAAGCTGGCTAGTTAATTTAGACCTGTATGGCCAGTTTAACCCCTGAACCACCGTTGTTATAGCCACATTTGAGGAAAGTAGGCTTTTGAAGCTTTATTTTTCTCACAAGGTTGCAAAATGTAAAACAGTAGTCCTACAAAAGTCAAGAGTAAGTTGATTGCAATAGGCTAACATATATGAAAGGAATTTCTGTCCAAAAATGATTTTTATTTTGAGAGATTTTTTTTCTTTTCAGAGATGAAAGAGATGCTCTTTCAAACATTTGACTTAAAAGTTTGCATTTGGAAGCAGTGTCTGTCTATCCTTGGCTATTGCCAGACTACGGAAGCATTAGCTTTCCCACAATGCTTTGCAGTTGTGAGGCTTTTTTACAAAATATGATGAAATCAGTTTTCCTTTTGTACATATTATAGGCTATTTTAAAGGAGAAGGAAAGGTACAACTAAATGTTAGTTACCTCCCATTGATTGCTAAAAGCTTTAGCACACTAAAATAAGAAATATTTATAAATAAATTACAAATTCAGTATAGTTTCTGGTATAATCAGAATCCCCTCTCAATATCTGTCTCTCTTCATTCTTTCTTCATACAGGAGTCTGAATCAGACTTTGACAGGTCACCCGTTGCCTAGAGATGTATTTGAGCTCACTCATTCAAAATGACTGGTTGTGATGGAAACCCTGTCTCTCTACATGTAGGATTGGTGCCAGAGTCAGTTGTTTTGTTTGTGCTGGAGTCGGTTATTTGAGTTAGCTCTAACACACGTTAGGAAAGAGAGCCTCCCTAAAAGATGTCGATCAAAATCTAACCCTGAACTTGATTATTTCTGAAATGGCACAGAATTTTTAACTGATTGCATTTAAAAAGTTTTATTTATTTTTTTTGAGATAAAGCTTATATTAAATTTTCATTTCTGCAATAGTTCCCCTATAAGCATGATTTTTATGTTATTTATATTATTGAATCAATTGACGTTATTGTAAGACGAGCACATAACATTCCCAGACCGCAGGGTCTACTTCCTCTATAGTCTGGAAGTAAATTTAAAATATAGTTTAAAAAAAAAAACCCTCCCCATTAGTGGGGACACGGGCAGGCAGGGGTGAGCGGGACATGGGCAGTGGGCTGTGCTACGGGCCCCTATGAAGGTTTTTTTTTTCACAGGGAGGACCCGGTGAGAGGAGTGTGATCAGTGGGGGTGTGATCAACGTGGGGGGAGCTTAGGGGGGCATCTGGCCCTGGTAATGAATGGTGTCAACACACACAACACATTTGTGGGTTTTAAGTTATTTAGCTTTTTATTGAGCAGCTCTCCAGTTTGCAATTACAGCAATCTGGTTGCTAGGGTCCAAATCACCCTAGCAACCATGCACTGATTTGATTAAGAGACTGGAATATGAATAGAAAGATGAGTAATAGAAAATAAAAAGCAATAACAATAAATTTGTAACCTTGCAGAGCAATAGTTTCTTAGATGAGTCAGTGACCCCCATTTTAAAGCTGGAAAAAGTCAGAAGGAGAAGGCAAAAACTGCAAAAAAGAGAAGGCTAATTGAGAATTTGCTTAGAATTAGTTCTATAACATACTAAAAATGAACTCAAAGGTGAACCAACCCTTTAAAAACAAATGCAACATCGACACAGGCATTTACACCCACCAAGGCTGTGGTGGTGCGGGGGTTAAATCATGTATCTATTCGTGTAGCTAAATATGATACAAGCGATAGCTTCTGTAAATAATAGTCACAGAGTAATGCAGCAATTTGCTTTGCCACCTGGGCTTGATGTACTTTGACTTTTAACAACTGAGCGTTTATCCGCCCTGTAAAAATGCAGCTCTGAGAACGACATTTCTGTTTATAACCATAACTCCTTTAAATATCCGGGTTACCATGTTTATACAAAGGAAATTCACAAAACCACTTCCCTCAGTTTTTGGAAAAAAATGGTCTAAATTGCTGAAATTGGGATATTATCAACGTTTTGTCATTCAGAAATAAGGGCTGTAGGAGTAAATTACATTAGAATGGTTTTTATTTACTTGTGAATGTGCTGTTTGCAGGTTCGAACTGGGGCGGCGGGGCACTGGGAATAAACCTGACCCCCGCTGGCGCTCCCCATGCTGATCTCCATTCCGCCTCTGCTATACACGGGCCTGGACTAGGTGTAGGCAACAGAAGAGCTATGTGCCTAGCACCCCACCACCACCATTGCACCCTAGTTATGGACCTACTTGTAAACTTTTTTCTTATTTCTGATATTTTTCTCCATTTCTTCCTATTTATTAGTTTATACCTGAGCTGTAAAAGTTTTGACTGCTGGGAAAAAGTTATTCTATTAAATATCTGGGACAAAATTTTGAAATTTACAATCAGAATTTTTTTGTTTGTTGTTTTTGGAAAACTGAAATCATGCCCATTGGTGTTTTGTGGTACTCATCTGACATTGTCGGCAGGGCCGCCATCAGGGGATACAGGGGGGACAATGCAATTGGGCCCCAAGAGACGTAAAAGTATGATTCATGGGTGATAAAGAAGGTGGGGCTTGTGGGGAGTAAGCTGGATCAAGGATTTGGCATAATGGAGTGTGAGTGGTGCTGAATAGGGGTGTGTTCATGTGAATGGGCCATTTTTTCACTTGGGCCTCGTTCTAGTTGTTGGCAGGGTCCTATTCCCAGGGGCACCAGTGATAAATAGGTTAATAATTGGGGGGCCCCCTGTGGGAGAGGGACCAGCTAACATAGTAGTATAGGGGTCCTGTGATTGCTCATGGCAGCCCTGTCCCACTGTATGAATGGCAGACGATCAGATCAGCCCAATTTGGTCCAGGCCAAAGAGATGCCCTTGTCTGGCAATCCAACCAGGTGATCAGATATCTCCATGTATGGCCGGCTTTACTTCCCCTCCACTTAACCGGGCCCGTGCCATTAGATGTGTGGGCAACTATGAGTTACAGGTTGCATCAATAAATTCATGCTTCTGTAATACCAGCCAGTCTCCATGGCTAATAAATCCTTAGGACAAGTGAGGGCAGCTTCTAGCTTTTGGGGTTCAAAATACAGCCCCCACCAGTCCATTAAATTGTGACTGTCTAAAGGTCCCCATACACGCTGAGATCTGCTCGCTTGGCTAAATCGCCAAGTGAGCGGATCTGCACCCGATATCTCCACCTACGGGTGGGCGATATCGGGGAGCGTGTAGTTCGAATTATACTGGCGGCAAGGGGCAGTCGGTTCGGGGACCGCATCAACGAGCCGTTGCGGTCCCTGATCCGACTGAATTTTCTAACCTGGCCGATCGAGATCTGGCCAATTTCAGGCCAGATATCGGTTGGCCAGGCCCCTCGTTTCTGCCCCTACACGGGCAGATAAACTGCCGAATCGGTCCAAAGGACCGATATCGGCAGCTACAATCTGCCCGTGTATGGGGACCTTAAGGCATCTTGCATCAGCCCCTCTGGCATTTGCCAGAATCTACAGATTGCCAGCCCGGGCCTGCTTCTAGGCTTTATTGCAGGTTGTCATCACTGCCTTAGGGCAAATTGTTTAATAGATTTAATCATTGCTGCATTCCTCCCCCATTTACCCAGTCAACACTCAACAGCACAACATCTAACAACCCCGACAGCCTTCATAACCTCTGGTGGGACAGTGCTAAATGGCTATAGGATTCAGCTGTGTATATCAACATGACCATATGCCTTTAAATAAATATTTGTCCTGTGATATAATCCAAAACTAATGATGAATGCAGCTTTCTAATATATGTTCGTTAAAGGTTTTGAACTTATTTGTAAATGCAATTGCTATTATACACAGTATCTGTCTGTCCTTTGCTGTTCTCTGCACTGCTGGCTCAGACTTATGAAACAGTGTAGCAGAAGTCAGCTGAAGAACAGACCTGACCTGGCTGTAGGAGAGCTGCCTTCTGCTACACGGTTTCCAGAGTCAGCACAAGGAGTGCAGAAAAAGGACAGACAGATACTGCTGCTGATAGCAATTGCAATAGGTAATGAATTTGTATTGGAAAGTTGCTTAGAATAGCATTTTGTTTTATAGGGCAAAATCGTATTTTTGGGTTTACATCCCCTTTATGGTTAGCTCAAATTCTGTTGGGAAAAAAAAAAAATCAAAACCCATATAAATGCTGTCTAGACGGAATTATAGCTTTATTTTCTTGTCCCCAGCCTTGGCCCTGTGGGATTTATGACACTGGTGAGTAGCAGCTGTGCTCATTAGAATGAATTAATGCGTTCTCTCATTATTGGGAGTCATTTAGACCCCATTCTTATTGTGGTTACAGATTTCAGCAGCTCACAAACTAATCTCCATTGCCTGCTGTGCTGGAAGGTGACATAATCCCCTCGCTAACAGGCTGGGAGACAGCACCGGCCAATCAGATGGCATCGCCCAGTGACCAATAAAGAGGCAGCTTACATCCCAGCTTGTGGCAAGCAAGTGGTTCTGGTACCCAGGCAGCAGAGCTCCAGCTCGGCTATGTGCGAGTGTCAGCCTGCGCCTGATTTACGGCTCTGCTGAAAAGGGATTTTTTTTTTCCCAGCAACATCAGCAACAAGTCAGGTAAGTCCTGCAGGGAGGGTGGTGTGGTGCTCCTACCATTTATCATCCTGCACTCAATACTCTGGCAAGAAATCACAGCTTTAACATTAAACCTACAAGGCAATCATTTCCCCTGTCAGTTTATCCCCCCTCCCCACACCAGCTAGGGATGGACTGCATCTCCCAGCATCCTCCAGCCTAGAATCAAGGGCTCAAGCATGCTGGGGGATGTAGTCAAGCAACAGTTGGGGTGGGGGGGTGACACAGATTGGGAATCACTGCTATCAAGCTTGGCCAGATGTCAGCCATGACACTTCCCCTCTGAAACATGCATGATTTATGTGCGTGAGCAGGGACTGTAGCTAATGGAGACTCACGCACTCCCAGATATTCCTTAGGCACCCCCAGTGCTGTTTCATATATTCATATTATATTTATTAAGCATTACATCTTGCATAATGGCACCATTGCAAAATGTTAGATCATGTGCTGAACCCCCCCAGCATCACAGGGTTCCTTTTAAGAAGATACATATTTCAATTGCAAATGTTCTATATTTAAATAAAGCCCATTGTCTATCTACAACTCCCAGCATCTCATCAAGGGGGTTATGCCGAGAGTTGCACTTAGGGCCCAAGTTAGCAATAGGCTCTGATGAAGTGCGTGTGTAAATATGTAGAGGAAGTTTGTTTTTATCCAGATTTAGGCAGTCATACCCGATTGTCTGTATTCATTCTTAGTTCTCCCTAAGTCCAGTCCACTCATCAGTATTTAGATTGTCAGCTTCAGGGAACAGTAACAACCTCAACTATTCTTGCTTGCTGTATTGTTGAATAGTATAGTTATAGAATAGTTGTGTATAATAGTACAGAAATAATATTGCTTTGCAGAATTCTGATGATGCTCCTAATGCTCTCTGATGCTGGCGATTGCTTCTGTAATGGGCGTTCATTAAGTGCATATATAGTTACATACCTGCTATCTACAGTAAATCATTCTTAATTACACTCATGAACAATGCCGGGCTATTGAACGTATTTGCAGAATGGCATTCCTTGGGATAGTGTCAGGCATTAAAAGGACATATTGACAGAAAATCATGTCCACATTATTCACAGGAAGCTGTTTCTTGGGAGGGGGGGGGGGACACTTTTTTTGTTTTTGAAAATGCAGTTAAGGTGGCCATACACGGGCCGATTGTAGCTGCTGATATCGGTCCCTTAGACCAATTCGGCAGCTTATTGCCCCGTGTAGGGGCAGTAAAGATATCTGGCCTGAAATTGGCCATATATCGATTGGGCAGGTTAAAAGATTTAGTCAAATCGGGGACCACATCGGCTGTGCCCATTGACGTTGTTATAATTCCATCGCTTGGCCCCAGGGCCAAATGATCGAATTAGCCTAAATTTGCCATAATTAAAAATGAAGGGATGGGGGAAGGGTTGTAGTTATTAGCCCACTGGTTACCTGGAACCATTGGGTGGTGGGCTCAGATAACTACTAAAATGGGACGACAATTAAAAAAAAAAATGCCGCTGTTATGCACCACCACACCCCTGATTCGCCCCAGCCAGTTCTCAATTATTTTAAACTCTTCCCATGATCCCCTCAGATTCCAACCACTTGCCACAAGTCCCACCTCTTTCCCGGCTCACAAATCCACCTTTTTGATCTTAGGGTCCCCCAATTGCAACAAGGTCCCGACTATGGCACCCCCTTGTTAAACTACATTGCTCACTGACGTTGGATAGACTGTACGTGAATATACATTTTAGAGCCTGTCTGTTCGAGACCTCCAGGTAACTGTCCTCTGATAAGAATCAGAATGATATTTCTGAATATTTTCTTAAACCAAATCATCCTCAAAAGATTTGACTGAACTCAAACCAAATCTGAGCCCTAAATTCATTATTACAAAACAAAAATGCATTAACTCTAAACAAAAAATAGTTTAATTCAGTTTCCAGAGCTCCAGGGTTGGGTTGGTTTGGTTGGACTGAAGGCTTAAGGTGCCCATACATCTTCAGATCCGCTCACTTGGCGATGTCACCAAGCGAGCCAATCTTCTCCCGATATCCCCACCTACGGGTGGACGATATCGAGAGAATCCAGGCTAATTCCAGGCCAAACGATCGAATTATAATAACGGGTATAGGCATAGTCGGTCCGGGGACCGCATGAACAAGCCGATGCGGTCCCAGATCAGACTAGATTTTTAAACCTGCCTGATTGATATCTTGCTGATTTCAGGCCAGATATCGGTTGGGCAGGCCCGTCGGTAGTGCCCATACACGGGCCAATTAGCTGCCAAATTGGTCTAAGGGACCCATATCGGCAGCTAGAATCGGCCCGTGTATGGGGACCTTTAGGATCCAGCCAAAGCTGAATCCTTCAATACGCTCAGCTATTTAGGCGAATCCTGACTTGGTGTATTCCTACTGACTATATGCTACCATATTTTCTTTTTTATGTCAGAAACAACATCTTTGGGCATTTGAGGTGATGCAACAGAAATCCTTTGAAGGAAGTAAACCTGCATGGCCAGACTCTGTGAGAAATGGCAACATATACAAGCCTTTCCGCTGCCCACAGTGTGGAGAAAATGCCCGTTTCAGAAGCTTGTCTTCCTTGAGGGCGCATCTAGACTTCATGCACAGCTATGAGGAAAGGTATTTTTGTGGGAAATCGGGCATTTTTTGTGCCCTAAATGATAACGACCTTAAAGCGTCCATAGGACCTCTGCAGGAGACGCAGATATATGCTACAGATAACGACTTAAAACCAAAAAGTAGCTCCCTGTCTTTTCATGACCTGACAAACGAGTGCCGAAAGATAAGCGTTCCCATGGAAGTGTCTGAAAGGCCTTCACCTCTCCCCAAAAACCCTTATCCACCTGACTCCCCAGGCCTTCATAATTCTCTCTCGGAGTTTCCTGCAAACAGGACTAAGCTGGAGCAGCGAGAGAAGGATATGCTCGACCAAATCGTAGAAACTGTGGATAAGACCATCGAGAAAAGAATTGAGAAACTTAACAAAGAACTTTGCCAAAAAACTTCAGAGCTGCTGGAAGTTCGGGCAGCTTTTCTGCAGCTCTCTCAGAAGAAACAGGAGGTCCAGCGGCGAGAGCGGGCACTCAGCCGGCAGGTTGACGTTGCGGTTGAGTTGATTGCAGTGCTCAGGCAGCGGCTGACTGAATCTGAGCAGGAACTTCAGAGGAAGGAGGAGTAAGTATAATAAACTGTGTATTGTTCATAAATCGGATTACTATTGTCTAAAAAGGAGTGTTCTTTTTCTCTTCCCTACACTCTCTTACCAAAGTTTTATTGTCAACCTAATTCCAATTACAGAAACCAGCAAGAGAATGTCTTTACAGCCAGGTGGTGTGTTCCAACCACGACCATGAAGGCATAGTCTAGGGTTGTCACCTTCTGGCAGCAGGGATGTTGGGGGCAGGGGTCCTGACATTAAAGGCTGGGCAATGACACAGAGACGGGCAATTGGCCAATCGCCACGCCAATTAAGGGGAGGCGTTTCCTAATTTGGAAAACCAGGCAGGCAGTTCTGACCTAAACAGCCTTCCGAAAACCAACTTTCTGGGTCAAAACCGGACAGGTGGCAACCCTAGCATGGTCAGTGTTGGCAAACATACTTTATTTGCTTGGAGGGGATTATAGGCAGATAGGGGAAGTCCTTTTGTCCTATAAAAACGATCAGTGCACCAGAGGCCCCCCTTTAGATTAGAGGAAGAGAGCTTCCAATTGAAGCAGCATAAGTGGTTTTTCACGGCAGTGAAGTTGGGGAATGGCCTTCCTAGTGATGTTGTAATGGCAGATTCTGTTAATGTCTTTAAGAGGGGCCTGGATGAGTTCTTGAACAAGCATAGTATCCAAGGCTATTGTGGTACTAAAACCTACCTAAATGGTTTATGTATGTGAGTGTATAGATAGGTCAGTATGGGTCTGTATGTGAGTGTATAGATAAGTCAGTGTGGGTCTGTATGTGAGTGGATAGATAGGTCAGTATGGGTCTGTATGTGAGTGGATAGATAGGTCAGTGTGGGTCTGTATGTGAGTGGATAGATAGGTCAGTATGGGTCTGTATGTGAGTGTATAGATGGGTCTGTATGTGAGCGTATAGATAGGTCAGTATGGGTCTGTATGTGAGTGTATAGATAGGTCAGTGTGGGTCTGTATGTGAGTGTATAGATAGGTCAGTATGGGTCTGTATGTGAGGGGATAGATAGGTCAGTGTGGGTCTGTATGTGAGTGGATAGATAGGTCAGTATGGGTCTGTATGTGAGTGTATAGATAGGTCAGTATGGGTCTGTATGTGAGTGGATAGATAGGTCAGTGTGGGTCTGTATATGAGTGGATAGATAGGTCAGTATGGGTCTGTATGTGAGTGGATAGGTCAGTGTGGGTCTGTATGTGAGTGGATAGATAGGTCAGTGTGGGTCTGTATGTGAGGGGATAGATAGGTCAGTGTGGGTCTGTATGTGAGTGGATAGATAGGTCAGTATGGGTCTGTATGTGAGTGTATAGATAGGTCAGTATGGGTCTGTATGTGAGTGTATAGATAGGTCAGTATGTGAGTGTATAGATAGGTCAGTGTGGGTCTGTATGTGAGTGGATAGATAGGTCAGTGTGGGTCTGTATGTGAGGGGATAGATAGGTCAGTGTGGGTCTGTATGTGAGTGGATAGATAGGTCAGTATGGGTCTGTATGTGAGTGTATAGATAGGTCAGTATGGGTCTGTATGTGAGTGTATAGATAGGTCAGTATGTGAGTGTATAGATAGGTCAGTATGGGTCTGTATGTGAGTGGATAGATAGGTCAGTGTGGGTCTGTATGTGAGTGTATAGATAGGTCAGTGTGGGTCTGTATGTGAGTGTATAGCTTCCTGTCTGTAAACTGTGGACACGTTGTTACAATTTGTAACATCAATATTTTAGTCCCTCCTCCCCTGCCAGGATTTCAAATGATGCAGAAGGAGAAGAACTGTTTTGCAGCTGGAATTCAGCATACAAAAATTGTATTTATTCATACTTTCATTACAGATTACAGTGATAGGTATATTAGTAGTTTTTGTGTTTTGAGGGGCTTTTTAAAAAAATTTGGTTCGGAAGCTGGACTTCCCCTTTAAAACATTAAATAAACCCAATAGGACTGTTCTGCCCCCAATAAGGAGTAATTATATCTTAGTTGGGATCAAGTACAGGTACTGTTTTATTATTACAGAGAAAAGGGAATCATTTAACCATGAAATAAACCCAATAGGGCTGTTCTGCCCCCAATAAGGGGTAATTATATCTTAGTTGGGATCAAGTACAGGTACTGTTTTATTATTACAGAGAAAAGGGAATCATTTAACCATTAAATAAACCCAATAGGGCTGTTCTGCCCCCAATAAGGGGTAATTATATCTTAGTTGGGATCAAGTACAGGTACTGTTTTATTATTACAGAGAAAAGGGAATCATTTAACCATGAAATAAACCCAATAGGGCTGTTCTGCCCCAATAAGGGGTAATTATATCTTAGTTGGGATCAAGTACAGGTACTGTTTTATTATTACAGAGAAAAGGGAATCATTTAACCATTAAATAAACCCAATAGGGCTGTTCTGCCCCCAATAAGGGGTAATTATATCTTAGTTGGGATCAAGTACAGGTACTGTTTTATTATTACAGAGAGAGAACGTAAAATAAATTTAATTCAGAGCATTCTGGATAAAGGGTTTCTGGTTAACGGTTCCCATACCTGTATTAGCATTGCTTGAGAAATACATTTCCCTACCTGCCATGTTGAAAACATTTGTACCGTGCGATGTTACAATAAATGTGAGTCAGAGCTGAGAGAGAAGTAAAAGTTCCAGTGAACCAGAAACCCAGTTCTAATCGTTGGAAGCGTTTCTTTTTAATCATTTAATCTTTGCAGGATTTGTGCCAAGAAATGATTATTAGCAATGTTTAAAGTTTAATTGTCGCTTCAACTTAATAGTATCTGCAACATATGCTTCCCCATTTGTTTTCTATTGCTGTAGGAGGCGTGAGTGTCAGTTACAGTCAGATATAGCAGGGAAGCCAGGGGTTGTAGCGATTTGATACTGTCTATTAATAAAATGTAGAGGAGGGGAGGTTTTTGGATTGTTCCAAGTTCCTTCCCTTCTCCCTGGTGCAAGTACAGGTATGGGATCCCTTATCCGCAAACCCGTTATCCAGAAAGCTCCAAATTACGGAAAGCCTGTCCCCCATAGACTCAATTTTAATCAAATAATTCAGAATTTTAAAACTGATTTGCTTTTTCTCTGTAGTAATAAAACAGTACCTGTACTTGATCCCAACTAAGATATAATTACCCCTTATTGGGGGCAGAACACTCCTGTTGGGTTTATTTCATGGTTAAATGATTCCCTTTTCTCTGTAATAATAAAACAGTACCTGTACTTGATCCCAACTAAGATATAATTACCCCTTATTGGGGGTAGAACAGCCCTATTGGGTTTATTTCATGGTTAAATGATTCCCTTTTCTCTGTAATAAAACAGTACCTGTACTTGATCCCAACTAAGATATAATTACCCCTTATTGGGGGCAGAACAGCCCTATTGGGTTTAATTAATGTTTTATACATTTTTTAGTAGACATAAGGTATGGCGATCCAAATTACGGAAAGACCCCTTATTCAGAATACCCTTGGTCCCGAGCATTCTGAATAATGGGTCCTATACCTGTACATAAGACTATGGAAAATGTTTACTACAAATTTGTGGGTTTTCTTGGAAATCAAGCAGTTCTCCTGGAAGGGGCAGCGCACAGTTTGGTAATTCCTTTAGACAAGTTTTATCCAACTGTTTTCTCTGCAGTAGGCCAATTATCACCACTATATGTTCAGGGGACAAATTATAATAAAACAGTGCTCTCAATCCAAAGAGACCAGTGAAGGTCTGGGGAGGAAAAAAAAATCTCTTGGAGGTCTACATTTGGACCTAAGGTGGGCAATAAAGGGAAAGTTGTGCTCAACCACTGAATTTTAAACCTTAGGCGGGGGTGCAATGAAGTTGTGCCCACAAAATACATATAGACAACAACAAAAGCCCCTCTGCACTCACTCATTATCAATATATATAGGACATTAAGCAGTGGCCAGCTCCATGTTGTAGCTCCCACCCTTCCCAGCTACAGTCAGGTGATCCCAGGGGAGCCAATAAAAGGGCAACCATTAACCTTGAAAGGAAGTTAGTTGCAGGTAAAACTCAGTCCCTATGCTAAATGTATATTGAAGAAGTAGAATTCTTAATGAATCGCATAAGTGAGTGTAGGACAGGCCAGAAGGGATGACTTTGACGTAGTTGGCAGCTTGAAGTATATTGCAATATATGGACAAACAATCCCTGTTTTGCTTAAAGGGGAGGGCATTGCTTGGTAGCTTAATGCACAGAATGGCTTAATGTCCTATATATATTGATAATGGGTGAGTGCAGAGGATCTCTTGTTGTTGTCTAAGGTGGGCAATATCAGAGTAATCTAATAGCTCGGCACCTGTGGAAGATCGATCGAAATTACAACGGCAGGGATAGGACCCACATCAATATGCTGAAGTGGTCCCCAGTCTGATGGGAAAATCGAACCTGACCAGTCGATATCTGGCCAGATATCAGTCAGGTAGGCCCAGCAGGCATCCCCATACATGGGCAGATAAGCTGCCAAATCGGTCTGAAGGACCCAGATGTATGTATGGCCACCCTCACCCCTGGCACCATGGCTTGCTGCCAGTATCAGTTTGAATGTATATATACAGGATAGAGAAGTCATTTGCACTGCTCCTCTAATATCACCCAATGGTTACAAAAATTCAGTTTACACACTCAAGTTCAATTTACACATTCAGTTCAATTTTTTTAGAGAAATGTTTGTATAAGGGATCTTATGTTGGATTTTTCCAGTTCTTTGTTGAAACTACAACTCAACAGGCAGTTAGAGGCGTGCTGGGGTTTGTAGGTTCTCCAACAGCATTAGGCTGATGGTAGGATATTTTCCCAAGTTCGAGGCTACAGCCATCATGCATTTGGCTGACTAAGAATTGGCAGTTCATTGGACAAGCCCACCATTTGATCCAGTTGCATCCCTGCTCCTACCAATGTGGATACCTAATTGGCCAAGTAACCAATTGCTAAATGACTTGGCCAAACAGATTACTGTAGCAGGGTCATGGAGGTTGATATAATATTATCACATGAGATAATAAAGACAAGTTAGCAGCTATTCCTCCCTGTGCCCTCCCTACAGACCAAATTTGCTGAGTGTGATTTGGAAGAGCAGCATTCCTGATCCATAAGAGGATTCTAGGGAATCTGGGAAGGTATGGATTAGTCACATCCGATTAAATATAGACATTACTGTGCAAATAGCAGCTTATGACCCTGGCAAGCACAGGTTACACAGGGACTGATTTGCTGAGCATATTGGGAGCTGTAGTTTGCAACAAGAATGTGGTATTTTAAGTACAATGTAACCTCAATTTTACATACCCTTGCAATGCATAATGCATTTCCTTGATTTTACATTTTCCCAGAATTTACACTTTTTTTTTTCTGGTCCTCTTATAAGCATAAAATGGGGGTTCTACTGTAGTCAGAGAGTCATGTATAGTTAATTGTACAATGTACAGGTTTGTGATTTATTATCCAGAATACTTTGGACCTGAGGTTTTTTGGATAAGGGAACTTTTCCCATCCAACTTTCTCCACTAAAAATAATTTAGGCATTAATTAAACCCAATAGAATTGTTTTGCCTCCAGTAAGGATTCATTATTAGTTGCCGTATAAGCTACTGTTTTTCTTATTACAGAGAAAAAGGAAATCATTTTTAAAAATGTAAATTATTTGCATATAATGGAGTCTATGGGAGATTTTTTGTAATTCGGCGCTTTCTGGAATGGTTTTCCGGATAACGGATCCCATACCCGTACAGTTTAATATTTAGACTTATGTGACTGGCCAAACATGGGCCAATAATAGCAGCCCTCTCGATCCCTCCAGACCGAAAAGCAGTCAGTAGTAGAGGTCATTGTATAGAGACTTCTACCACCTGCCCGGAAAATATGTTGGGTATCCATTGAGCAGGTTAGAAATCTGATTGGTCAAGGACTACATTGGTACATAATGCAGTTCTTTACCAAACCAGTGCATTGGCTGGGAGATACTTTTATTATTATTTTATTTCAACCTTGATTTGGCTGGGTGAGTCAGTGCTGTAGACCAGTCTTGCAGACACTCATAAAAATGTTTTATTATATTGTGAGAGGTGTATACACAGTGGCATTGTGCTTTGTTAGCCAATACCAGTAAGTTTGTACATAAGAAATATGCACGCGCTATCAAATCCGTTTCCTTGTAGTTCTATTACAGTTGCATTAAAGGGGAACTCTGCCCAAACATAACTTTGAAATGTAAACATAATTTCAAGCAACTATGCAATATAGTGTACATCAATTAATAATATGTAGCCTTAATATTTTAATAGAGGTGGATTTTTTTTAATGTAATAATATGGGTTGGAACAGTTCCCTAAGCCCCACCCCCTGTTCCCCTGCTGATCTGGCTGGCTACTTTGAGACTCAAATAAAATGTAACAGTAGTCCCCTGTCCTCAGCCTGCCTTCAGCCTGCATCCTCCCAATGCCACAATTCCCTGCACACGTGATGTCAATAAGGAAAGGAATATCACAGTGCAGTGCATTGTGGGTTATGTATGTATGTATGTATAACTTTATTTATAAAGCGCTACATATGTACGCAGCGCTGTACAGTAGAATACATTTATATAAACAGGGGTATTACAATAGATAAATACAAAGTATTACAATAAGCACAAATAAATACAAGATACAGTTGCAATAAGTTAAGAGTCAAAGACACAAGAGGATGGAGGTCCCTGCCCCGTAGAGCTTAGTTCCTGCATGCTGTCTGTAAGCTGTGGAGAAGTTGTTACAATTTGTAACATCAGTGTTTTAGTCCCTCCTCCCCTGCCAGGATTTCAAATGATGCAGAAAGAGAAGAACTGTTTTGCAGCTGGATTTCTGCTTATAAAAATAGTATTTGTTCATACTTTTTCAAAGAACAGCTTTCAATGATAGGTATATTATGGGTTTTTGTGTTGTTTGGGGGCTCTTTCTTCATCCAAAGTTGTAGAAAATTAGAAGCACTCTGGAAATGAAGCAGGCATCAGCAATGAAATGTTCCATAACTCACAAGCAGCATGTTTGGCAGTGCCTTAGAGAATTACTAAGACAAGCGTAAGTGTGAGAGCATGGAAAAAGCCTCCATTCCCATAGGGACCAGGCTCCTATTGGCAGCGCCGAGCAGTGTTTGGTAATGGCAATAAGGCTCAGAGAAAACAAATACAAACAGATTCAGCTTATAGTGTCTCCTGAGTCACCAATGCCCCACCTTTTCTCATGAAGGCTTCTACAGGTATAGCATCCATTATCTGGAAACCCTTTATCTAGAAAACTCTGTATTACAGGAAGGCCATCTCCCATAGACTCCATTATAATCAAATAATTCATTTTTCTTTGTAGAAATAAAACAGCACCTTGTACATGATCCCAACTAAGCTAGCGGAAAAAAACAAAAAGAGGACAATCATTCAAATAATGTTATATTTTCCTCTTTCCATAAGACAAATAACTAGAGGTATAGTAGCCCAAAATTAATGAGTAATATATATAATGAATCTAATCACTTGTAAAAGTTTATACAAAAAAAACCTGTAAGATACCATAAAAACATGAGATATTTAGGGCCTTTCTTTAGTTTCCTATAAATATAAGGCTTATAATAATAAACATAGAATTAATTTACAGTAATGTTAGCATCTCTCAGACATTGCTCAGCAAGAATACCCCCTCACAAGGCATTATTTTCCTATGCTATTGGGAGGTAAAGCTGCTTCTGATATACCCGCAGTAATATGCAGCTAAATCCACTGTAGGGTTGCCACCTGTCCGGTTTTGACCCGGACATCCCGGTTTTCGGAAGGACCGTCCAGGTCAAAACCGCCGGCCTGGTTTTCAAATCAGGACTCACTGATATTGACGTGGCAATCGCAATAGCCGTGCCATAGCCCCGCCCAGTGATGTCACTGCCCCACCCATTTTGCCCTGTGACGTCACAGCACCACCTCTTTCCCGCCCCCCCTCCCCCAGTGACGTCACCGCCCAAAAAAAGCCAGCAGAGATGGCAACCCTAATCCACTTTATCATTAAATGCACTCTTCCTACTCCCATGTAGTTGCGCTCTCCGCTTCTCAGTCCTGCCTGCCTTGCATTCCAAATTGGGCACTGTGGCGCCTATTGACGCAGGGGAACCCTGGAGCTACTGCCACCCCCTGAGCAGGCAGTAACTCCAGCATTCCCTCAGCACCCTGTGTCAATAGGCGCCGCACACTCACACCTAAAGATTCAGACACCGTTTGCAAGCCAAACACCGGAAAATACAGACTTTGGTAAATCACAGCTCAATTGCATCAATAGAATCGTCTCTTTGCATCCGCAATGATGTTAAAATTCTGGGGGGGAAACTGCATTGTGGGAAAAAAACATGGCGACTGTGCTCAAAATGGCACTTCAGAGTAAGTGAAGGCACCCTAAAGACTTATAGGTACCAGGGTAAGTCATTTGTTCTGTTGGAGGGAGTCAGAGATGACTTTTAATGCCTGACTGTCTTTGGAACTGTTATATATATATATATATATATATATATATATATAGTTTATTTTTTACACAGACATTGATTCCCCAGACTGTCAGGAAACCATATCTGTTTCTGTATGTCAGGGTTAGGGTTGCCACTTGTTGCTGGGGCAAAAACCTGGACAAAAGCATGGGATGATGAACTTAGGGAGTGGTGTGGTGATGTTGGGGACGGGTCAGGGTGTCACCAAGTGGTTTTATGGGGCGGGGCTATGACATCAGGCAGCTGTGATCAGGATGTTGTGATCCGAACAGGCCTGCCTGGCGACAAGTAGGGTTGCCACCTGTCCCATATTAGAAAAACCAGGCAGGACTCACTGAGATTGACACGGTGATCGGGCAATCATTGATCACAGCATCATAGCCCCATCCAGTGACGTCACAGCCTGCCTCTTCCCTACCCACATAAAGTCACTGCCCCCTGCCCGGCGACAAACGCCGGCAACCCTAGTTGCAACCCTAATTAGGGCCCATTTCCCCACTCTCATTAGGCTCAGAGTCATTTATCCTCTCCCTCACCTTGATGGATTCTGGGCCTTAAATTCTCCCTGATTTCCTTGGTGGCCGCTGCTCTTAAACTCTGTGTGTTTATATATGAATATATATATGTATTTATCTCTCAGATACTGTTTTATAATTTTGCAGGCAAGTTGTTTCAATCAACCACTTTCTGGAGGCGGCAGCTGAAAAGGAGTTTTACGGTAAAAGGCGGCTACAGCATTTCATCGAGAATCTCCTACAGCGAGTGGAACTTGCCGAAAAACAGCTGGAATATTATCAGAGTCGTCAGATCAAGAACAGCCAAGCAAGCGTTGGTGATGCAATAGTGAGAGAATACTTACTTACTCTTTACTTACCCTTTACTTACTCTTTACTTAATCATTTTGCAAAAGTGCTCAGAGTATCACAGACAGTTACATCCCCTATAGCAGGGGTGGGCAAACTTTTTGGCTCGGGGGCCACATTGACTAACAGACGGGCCGGACCGGGCCGGGACAGCGTTACGCCCGGGGCTGCCATCAGAAATCATGGGGCCTCTCAGCTCCCCCCCATCATCCCCCAGCTCCACTTTCCAGCATCCTGCAGCTCCACTACCCAGCATCTTTAAGTTCCCCACCCAAGTATCCTGCAGTTCCCCACCCCAGCATCCTGCAGTTCCCCACCCCAGCATCCTGCAGCTCCACTCCCCAGCATCCTGCATCTCCACCCCCAGCATCTTCCAACTTCTCCTCAAAATCCTCCCACCAGCTCCCCCCAGCATCCTCCATGACCTGCGGCTCCCTCCTCCAGCGACCCGCTGCTTCCTCCGTCCTTCTGTTCCCCGGCTCCCCAGTGCATTCTTTTATATAGTTGCGCCCCGTGCGTAATGACGTTGTGCGCACACACGGGGCGCAACCAATCAGGGCCCGTCATTCATTTAAGGGGGCCGGAGACGGCGGGCCGGATTGAAAGGGCTAACAGGCCGGATGTGGCCCGCGGGCCGTAGTTTGCCCACCCCTGCCCTATAGCTACAGTATATCTGAGATCATTAGCACTAAAGGTGGCCATAAGAGTCACAACCTTGCCAAACGAGCAAATCTTTCCCCCAATTATACTAATGTGATTGTTTGGCCCTAGGGCTGAACGATTGCATTATTATGAAGGGGATACAAAAAGTTGGTGCTCATTAAGGCATTACTCAATCCACAGGAAAATAATGCCTGCCCGATCGACATCGGGCCAGATATCGGTCGGGAAGGCCTGTCGGAGGGCCTCATACAAGTGAGGATAAGCTGCAAAATCGATCTGAAGGACCCGAATCAGCATCTTAAATCTGCCCGCATATGGCCACCTTATCATGTTACAGTAAGGTTAAGCAACTTAAGGTCCTTGAGCCCTGGATTTGTATGGCCCCAGCCGACTCAGTTGCTTAATACACCTATCTATAAGAAATCTATATTTTAGTATAGAACAAGCTGTCAAATAATCAGCCCTCTGTGTGGAAACATTTGCCTTGAAATGGGATGCATCAAGTCTGCCAGGAATAAATGACAGGTACCCAGAAGCGCAGTGTAACTGCTCAAAGAATTTAGATCAACAATTCATACTTCTATATAAGCACTCCCTAATGTGAATAGATCCCAAATATAATTACGAGTTTTCCGACTAGAAGGGACTGAAAAGAGGATCCGTGCAATACTAGTAAGCACTAACCTAATTTCATGTTTCTCTTACTATGCTTCAGGTACTGCTAGAAGGGAATCCATGTTAGTAATGTTTCCTTTCTTTTTAGGTTGGGCCAGTTCCAGCTAACAAGAAAAGCAAGTGCCAGTATGTACCATATCCATTTGTTTTGCTTATAACATTTGTTATACCCTATGCACATACACTTTGGCCAAAAGTATGTGGACATAATTGGAATTGGCCATTTAAACCACACTCATCATTGCTGACACAATCTTAAACTTACGTTCTTGACAACTCCGGGCTTTTTAATTTGTAGCAAGATTTTGTGGAAAACTCTTTCCTGTAATAATAACAATAATTATCTCATGCACAAAACAAGGTCTATATAGAATGAGTTTGCTGAGATGGAAGTGAAGGAATGTGATTGGCCTGCACAGAGCCATCCAACTGAACCCTTATAAGGTGTATTGGAGCACCCACTGCAGTCATTACTGCCCAACCTCAGTGCCCACCCTCAGTAATGCTCTTGTGGCTCAATGGAAGCAAATCCCACCAATAATGTTCCGACATCTAATGGGAACCTTCCCAGATGAGCAAAAACTGTTATAGCAGCAAAGGGAGAAGGAACGTCATATTATTCCCCTTGGTTTGGGAATATGATGCTGGGCAGGAAGGGTCCACATGGTTTTGGCCATATCATGTATTCAAGGCTTAGATTAATGATCAAATCACTCTGGAAGAATTGAGACTCATGTAGACTAGTTGTGAGATGAGCATATTCATCTGATACAATCTTACTGACATTTTACCTCTTTATAAAGCACTGTATAAATGCATGTAAAGGGTAATAAAGGATAAGATACTTGATTATATTGGAAATCACAATATTATGCATTTGTGCCAGCATGGTTTTACCCATAATAGATCTTCCAGACTAATGATTTGCCTTTTATGAGGAGGTGAGCAGGAACCTTGGTTCTGGGATGACAGTGGATGTGATCTACTTGCTAAAGCATATGATATAGTACCACACAAAAGGTTATTGGTTAAATTGGTAGGTCTGTATGTGAACTGGGCTAAATTTGGAGGGGTTGAACTTTATGGACTTTGGACCTTTTTAAACCCAATGTAACTGTGTAACATATCTATCTAACCACACCTGGAAAAAGTGCTGTGTCCTGTATGGCCGACTCCTCACTTGTTTCCTTATATTCTTTATTTCTGTTAGAAACCGTGGCAGTCACCACCCCGTAAATGTTGTTCCTGATGCCAAAGCTCCATCTGCACAGAAAGGTCGATCCTATATAAATCGAGTGGGGATCCAACCCATGAAATTGCTACACGAGTCTTCCGACTATCCGAGGGACCTCTGGAAGCCACAGAAGAAAGGTGATCCTTTGGTGTCCGCCAGAAAACTTCACAGCAAGTCCAAACTGGGGAAGAAATCGGGCCCGTGCAGTAGTGTTTACAAGCAATATTAAATCTTACAGATATATTTTACACTTTCATAAAGCCAGAAAAGCATCGCTTTAAGGGCCATTTAACAAGATTGTTTTAGCTGGCATATGATGTCCATGGCATGTTGCTGTGTCTGTATGCAGGATGATTGGATATCACTTGGAGTTCCCAATTGTATCACTAGGTATAAACTAAATTCGTACGAGATTTAGTTGCCTGTGTGATGCTTCATTTTCATGTGCATCACATGAGTAGGCAAGCACTATGTACAGTAGGAAATGGCCCTAAGTTTCCTTAACAAGATGCTATTGATTTGTATAAAGTTGTAATGATATGAGAATTGTACAGGTATGAACAACTATTTGTGATCATCCCACAGCTGTCTCTGGGGTGGGGTTTGTCTGCCAGGGCTCTGAACACATTTAGGCAAGGAGTCCAACTGAGAAACAGTTTTAAGCAGGGTGGAAAACTGTACCAAATATGTATATTTTAGATTTGTATGCAACACCTTTATTGTAACATCTGTAGGCTTTTTTGAAGGCTCTACTGCTAGCATAAGGTGAGATGGTGCCTATAGTAGCAGTGGGGGGATAATAGCCTCTGGGAAGGGACTGGGGCTGTGGGATAGCAGGGAGAGATGGTGCCTATAGTAGCAGTGGGGGGATAATAGCCTCTGGGAAGGGACTGGGGCTGTGGGATAGCAGGTATAGTAGGGAGAGATGGTGCCTATAGTAGCAGTGGGGGGATAATAGCCTCTGGGAAGGGACTGGGGCTGTGGGATAGCAGGTATAGTAGGGATAGATGGTGCCTATAGTAGCAGTGGGGGGATAATAGCCTCTGGGAAGGGACTGGGGCTGTGGGATAGCAGGTATAGTAGGGAGAGATGGTGCCTATAGTAGCAGTGGGGGGATAATAGCCTCTGGGAAGGGACTGGGGCTGTGGGATAGCAGGTATAGTAGGGAGAGATGGTGCCTATAGTAGCAGTGGGGGGATAATAGCCTCTGGGAAGGGACTGGGGCTGTGGGATAGCAGGTATAGTAGGGAGAGATGGTGCCTATAGTAGCAGTGGGGGGATAATAGCCTCTGGGAAGGGACTGGGGCTGTGGGAATAAGAAAGTAACATAGGTAAAAATAAGGGCAGTAACACTTTAGGGGTAATTTACATACACTGTGGACAGAAGCACAAGAGCAGTAAGAGGTGCAAAAACGCCCCCCTTAGTGCTCATTCAAAGAGGGCAGGTGGTAAGTAGATGGTCCTGTTGCAGTCTGCCCCTGGCAGTAGTACCTAACCTGTACATCTGAATGATGTGCAAGTTAGGGGATTGGAGGGGAACCCCTCTGTGCCTCCCCCTACCCACCCTTCATGAATACAGTGGTGCCAAATGCAGGCAGCACTGTATTCACTGGAGAAGTACAGGTCTTAGCTCAGTTATGGAGCACAATTCATCTAGGGACAGAAATCTGCTCTGTATTTAGTAAATGGTCCCTTTATGCTGTTGTTGCCCAAACTGCAGTCCTGCTTTATAGAAGTTATGAAGCCCCCCCCCCACCACCAAATTTGTTTTATTCTAGACCCTGCCACCATTACAAACAGCTCTGATCATATCTGTTTCTTATAAACAGACTGAAATCTTTAAATAATTAAAGTATAATTAAGATCCCCTGGTTTAGAGGGGAGTCTAATACAAAATGTATTACAGCTGGAAAGGGAATTGAACATTTCAAGCGCCCTATAGCCAGTTCACTTTATAGAGCTACTGTGTGCCACGAGCCAGACTATGATAGAGCCATTACAATTTGGCAAAGCCATAGGGAACAAAAGTCATCAATTCCCCTAAGCTGTGCTATAATATCTTTAAATATGGCATTTCCCAGCATTCATTCAATGCACTTAACTTTTCTCCCTTTATTTTAAAAAAATGACTGTCCCTTGTGAAACCCAGATATAGGCTTGTTTATATGAGACGTTGCGCACTTGATGCTACGTGTACGAGTCCTGGCAGTGCTGTGAGAGACTGAGAATGTTATTATACAGTTCTAGAGTTATATATTGCTATATGTATACAGACAAATCCTATTATTTATGTGAGGGAGGGTCTCACCCCTTCCTGTGTATAGATTTTTCCATTGGCGAGATGTAAAGCCTGCTGTCATTACACTGTTTATTCGCATATCATTGCGCAAGGGTTTGCTGGGAGACACAACCGTTAAATACTCATTGTAGCTAGAAGCATTTGCTGCCTGTTGTGGATGGAGGGCTATGGGGGGGCGGTTATGGAACGCACAGTGCTCCAGGGGGCCGCTTGCATGGCTTTACAATTGCTCAGAATTACAGAGCAAAAAGCAGGGGCGTATGGACATGTCGTTAAGGGAAAATATTTTCTATTTAACAGCAGAGTTAATATCTTCTATTTATAAAGCACAAGCAAAGGGGACATAAAGATAGATTTGTTACTCTCTACAGGTAACTGGGCTGTCTCTCTCTCCCTCTCAGACAGTCAGGCAGTGTTATCCAAAACATGGGCATGATTGCCCTAGAGGTGCACAGCCTGCGGGTCGGTCAGGCCAAGGGAATTTGTGCTTCACTTGGTGCTCGGTGTAGAGGGCAGTGTTAGGGGCACAAGTGCTCGGTAGATGAGCACTAAGGGACATGGATTTGCTCCCCTTAGTGCTCTTGCAATAGCACCCCTTGGGGTCTTAAAATGAACCCTATCATTTCTAGCAGGGGTGGGGGTTCAGCTATTGCTTGATTGAGGCTTAATGTGAGGCTACCAACTTGGCCCATGGCTTAAACACCCCAAGAGGCTGATACCAAAGCTGAAACCTTAGGCTTATGGCACAGAGGGTGCAACACATGTGATCAGCTCCTTCCCTTCAACGTAAATGGCATCTATTTTCAACTGAAAATGCTGACTAGAGCCTTTGCTCCTATGTGTACCCCATTAAAGTCAATGGTAATGGCAGGGGTCAATGGTCATGGGTGCTTCTTCAGGAGCTAAGACTCTAAGCATCCACCTACTGTGGGGTGGTGGTAGTTGTAGTTCTCTTAGAGCACTGATGATTGATTAAACTGAATGTGTTGCTATTATCCACCCATAAGACCCCATGGCTCTCTTGTTTGGAATCTAAGCCATAGGAAGCTGCCATAATGCTTGTCTAGAGCCTTCACCACCTATTGATCTATTAACATTAATGGGAAAACGTCTGCTGAAACAAGTACAATAGATGCTGATGATGGGAGGGTTAAATGAGCAGAAAAAGATCATTTTAGGTTGTGCCCCTACTTTATTTAAGGGAATAAATGGAAGGAAAACTCTGTTTGCAAATAGCACATGTTCTCCCTGTATAATGTATAATGGGACTGTGTGTGTTAATAACCGCAACCCAAGTGTCACTGTTCAGTTGCTGTTTAATTATTGTTCAGCCCCTTAGGCCTCCTAATGCCTGTATTTGTCCTGAAAATGACGTCAACTGTAGCCGATGTAAAACAGGCTTGGGCCAGGGGGGATTACTTTGCACCGTGGTCTGTAAGGGTTTTAAAACAGAGCTTAAAGTATATTTATGCGTAAGTTGCACATTGAATAACATTTCTATGAGTTGGGTAAATACCAGTGTATGTTGTACATTAGTCATAGGGCACACAGGGTAGTGGCTAGATTGTGTAAGTCACAGGGAACCATAAGGGGCTGTATGTCATGGCTTTGTTTAGATGGGTGTTAGTGCTGGGTGCCGACAGGTATTGAGTGTGTTCGACTGCTCAAAGCAAATAAAGAGGTGGTTCACCTTTTACATGAAGTTTAGAATGTTATAGAATGTCCTATTCCTTTCAACTTTGCAATTAGTCTTCATTATTTATTTTTTTATAGTTTTTGAATTATTTGCCTTGCTCTTCTACATCTTTCCAGCTTTCAAATGGGGGTCCCTGACCCCGGCAGCCAACGACCTATTGCTCATTGTATTTGGTCCTATTTAAATTCCTGTCTCTCATGCAAACAAATGGCTGGTTGCTAAGGTAAACAAGACCCTGGCAACTACACAGCTACTGAAATTCCAGACTGGAGAGATGCTAAACTAAAAAATGAAGAACCACAAGAAATAAAAAATGAAAACCAATTGCAAATTGTCTCTGAATATAAATATCTATGTCACACTAAGGGTTAATTTAAAGGTGAACAACCCAGTCAGATGAATGATAATTCTAATGAAACATTCCATTAGCTCTTAAACCATCGTCAACTCTTTCATTATTAATCATAGCATTAATGATACGTTGTTGGACTTATATAGGTTTATGGCTATAAATACCTTTACTTCTGCCCCCATTCTGTCTACAAACTAGAAAACATTAAGGAAAAAAGACACCATTGTGTAAAAAAAAATCTACATATATAGATTATCATTAGTACTGTCATTGATTTTAAGGTGTGGTTCACCTTTACATTAACCTTAAGTATATTGAAAAAAAAAAATGGCCTATTCCTATCAACTTTGCAATTGGTCTTCATTATTTATTCTACCTCTTTGCAGCTTTCAAATGGGGGTAACTGACCCCGGCAGCCAAAAACCTATTCCTCTGCGGGGCTACAGTTTTACTGTTACTTCTTATTACTTATCTGCCTATCCAGTCCCCCTTCTCTTTATCTTCTCGTCTCTCATTTCAACCACTGCCTGGTTGCTAGAGAAAATAAAACCCTAGCAACTAGATCGCTGCTAAAAAATGCTAAACAAGAGAACTGCTCAACAGAAAACCAAATAACTGAAAAAAACATAAACTATGAAGCCTAATTGCAAATGATCTAGAATTTCATTGTCTCCGTCACACTAAAAGTTAATTTAGAGATGAACTATCCCTTTAATCTTCCCCTTGCTGGGGTTCAGTGAATCCCTAATCATAAAGTTTACAAGGTAATGTACATATACATAGAAATAGATGGTATATTTGTCCCAAACATCTGCCTGGGTGTTTGCCATGAAACAAGCTGATTTTCTGTTTGAAATAAAGGTTCAATTGGGCCGGTAAGTGGATGCAGGTAAATGATCATTGGGCCAGTGATCTGTCTATTTGGCCATCAGTGAAACGGGCAGCCCAGCTTAAATACCATCCTTAAAAATGTAAAATATATATTTGTACCTAGAAAATGTGTATGATTTAGTTAAGAAAGGTAAATCGGGGTGGGGGGGGGACTGATTACTGACATATTAAAGATTGTATAGACACTTCCATGGTTAATAAATGGTTATGGCTGTATCCTTGCCAGTCATTGCTGACAACTGGCAAAACAATGGGATAAAGGTGTGTGCCTAGGGGGCAGCGTTGCAATGCACACTATACATATCATTTGTCATCAATGAAACACCCCAGGACGATCGGGACCAAAAACACCAGTGAGCTGCACTAATTCCTGCGTGTTGCCTATTTAATAGATAGCAGTCTATTCCTGTCTGTGCCACCGTAACTACATTTAATGTGCGCTTAGACCTATATGTACATGTGCTTGCAGTGTGCTAGATACAAATACCCAAGCCCGCTGCCAAAATAGCGGCCAATGTGTTCACAGTGTTATTATAGAGTAAGTAAACCTTTTAAATAAGTTGATGAAAAATTGATGAGAGAGCTATTCTGAGCACTTTTGCAATTTACATCCATTATTTCTTTTTTTAATTCCAAGATATTAAGGGTTAAGTACTGTTAGTATGAATTTTGTTACAACAGCGCCACCTGTTGGTCACATCATGTTCAGAACGTGACCAGCAGGAGGCGCTGCTGTAACAAAATGCATTCATATTAACGGTACTTTTAACCCTAAATATGTTGGAATTAAAATAAAATAAATAATGAATGTAAATTGCTAAAAGAAAAGGTTTACTTATCCTTTATAGGTCCAAATTCCATATTTAAAAAGATACTGCCGTACATTTAACTTTATGCAGTTAACCAAGTCAGTAGTAGGCTTACCTTTGCCACGCCAGCACTTTAAAACCAGAAAAGCTGCCCAGTCTCCCTTTATACAGGTATGGGATCCGTTATCCGGAAACCCGTTATCCAGAAAGCTCCGAATTATGGAAAGCCCGTCTCCCATAGACACCATTTTAATCAAATGATTCAAAATTTTAAAACTGATTTCCTTTTTCTCTGTAATAATAAAACAGTACCTGTACTTGATCCCAACTAAGATATAATTACCCCTTATTGGGGGCAGAACAGCCCTATTGGGTTTATTTAATGGTTAAATGATTCCCTTTTCTCTGTAATAATAAAACAGTACCTGTACTTGATCCCAACTAAGATATAATTACCCCTTATTGGGGGCAGAACAGCCCTATTGGGTTTATTTCATGGTTAAATGATTCCCTTTTCTCTGTAATAATAAAACAGTACCTGTACTTGATCCCAACTAAGATATAATTACCCCTTATTGGGGGCAGAACAGCCCTATTGGGTTTATTTAATGGTTAAATGATTCCCTTTTCTCTGTAATAATAAAACAGTACCTGTACTTGATCCCAACTAAGATATAATTACCCCTTATTGGGGGCAGAACAGCCCTATTGGGTTTATTTCATGGTTAAATGATTCCCTTTTCTCTGTAATAATAAAACAGTACCTGTACTTGATCCCAACTAAGATATAATTACCCCTTATTGGGGGCAGAACAGCCCTATTGGGTTCATTTAATGGTTAACATTCTGGATAACAGGTCCCATATTACTGTATTTGATTAAAATGGAGTGTATAGGAGATGGCCTTTCCATAATTCAGAACTTTCTGGATAATGGGTTTCCGGATACGGGTCCGATACCTGTACTTTAATTAGGGAGAAAGGCAGAATACAGAAAATTGCTTATTGAGAATAGGAAACCCATGTGAAATAGCACTTTAACATTCCTGTACCCACTAATGGGATTAAACCAAACCGGGTCCTGTTGAGACAAGTTTACAATGAACCCATTTGTGTAGTAAAATGTACGTGTTCCAATCTATGTGGCTTTTTTTCGCCCGCTGACATCGCCGCCGCGCTATAGAGTATGACCAGATGAGCTCTGTACAGATATTTTTGTAATCCTTGTATATATATATATCTCTCTTTCAATGGAACTGGTGTTCTTACTGTAGTTACTGTATATGCTGTAACTCATCCGAACTGTTTCTGCCTCTGAAATTTGCACTCAGTGAATTGTACTGGAATATCGCTAATAATGTTATTGAGAGGATGCGAAAATAAACTTATTTATAGTAGCTGCGTGCACTTGTTTAATTACGACACAATTTCCATATAATATATGCTCACATATACAGTGAATAACGTACCTCCTTTTGTAAATTATCAGTTCCATGACCCTATAAAGGCATGAGGCCCAAGGCCTGATGGGACACCAGATGCCCCGCCCCATGCCCCACCCCTGTATTAAGCAGCAATGGCAGATTCTGGCAGACTTCCATACATAAATAGATGCCACCCTTGAGCTCCATTTAGCAAATGTCAGGGTTTTATTATAACTTTGTACTTAACACCCTCCTTTATTGTTAGGGTTGTACCCCCTTTAGGTAGGTATAATACCTGCTATGGCAGGGGCGGGTACATCGGGGGGGGGGCTGTGATGTAAGGCTAATGCCAGACGAGGCGTAGGGCGGATATTTTCGGCAAGCGGAAAAGCACTTGCTGAAAATACCGCCCTACGCCTCCTACTTGTGCCTACACCCGAATGAATGAGATACGGGTGCAGGCACATGTAGCTGATATACACATAAAAACGTGAGACTTTCAAACCTGCACCAGAGCGTATTCCATTCATTCGGGTGCAGGCACAAGTAGGAGGCGTAGGGTGGTATTTTCAGCAAGTGCTTTTCCGCTTGCCGAAAATATATGCCCTACGTCTGGCATTAGCCTAAAAGGGTGGAGTCATGAGAAATTAGAAGAGTATTTAGTGAGTAGGGCAGGATAGTGGGGGAGTTGGAAGAAGGAATTGGAGTAGATTGGAGGAATGCCTCAGATATAAGGACTTGTTATTACAAATTTAGTGGCAACTACATTGCTGTTAAATTTTTGCTGCTGGCCCTGGCCTTTGCTCAGGGAGCCCAAGGCAGCACCCATAGCACCCACTCACCCACTAGTGTGTGCATACAACCGCCCACATGCAGATTCACTTACTTTTTTCAGGTTGAAACTAGGGAAAAGCAGGAAGAAGAGGTACATTCCCAGCGCCCCTCAACCATTGCGCCCTAGGCACAGGCCTCTTCTGCCTACTCATAGTTCCAAACCTGCCTTGGCTGGTATTTTACTGGCTAGGCCATTCTAATGGCCACCGTATTAATTCTGCTGGCACTATTTCAAAGATGCCTATAGGTTTGACATCCTGTTAGTGTTTAGGGGACCCCCTAACTCCAGCCCTGAATTGCTGAGTAGAAATAACAAAACAAATCCATTCGTCCCTGGGGTGCAGTGTCGGACTGGGCCGCCGGGGTACCGGGAAAAAATCCAGTGGGCCCCGGCGGCCCAGTTCCGATCCCCCCCAGGGCGCTCCTGCAATCCGCCGTTTCTCTCCCCCAACGTGCCGCAGGTAAGTTTCTTTAGGAGCACTCAAGGGAGGGGGTCAGAGGGCGTTGGGGGCCTCTGTGGAGGAGTGAAGGAGGCAGGGGGCCATTGGGGGGTGCAATGAGGATCATTGCAGAAGCCCCGGTGGGGCCTGCACCCCTCAGTTTGACCCTGCTGGGGTGTACGTACAAGGCAGACTGTTACAATCCATCCATTATACCAGCAGTATTCCTTTAAAACCAGCTCCTTGACTGCAGCACTGCTCTAGAAGCTACTCGAGCTGCTTCCCTTGCACTCCTGCCCTTTTGTACGTCACCCTCTCTTTGCTTTTTCCCCCCCATTTTCTTTTGCGTCACCCTAAAGCAGTTATTAGCGTGCATCCTGTCTGAAGTGCCTGAAGTAGACTATTTCAGTGCTTTGTGAGCAGGCAGCGTTTTATAAAAAAAAACACAAATAATACTACTGGATAAAGCTATGGCTAAAATAGAACCTGTAATGAGATGGACACAATGTCCACAATTTTAATTCCTCCTGCAAATCCACTATTCCTTTCCTAGTTAAATACTCTGTTTATATAACATCGTCGCAAAGCAGATTTAAAGGCTCTGGTATGTTGTGGGGCAGATTTGTTAATGATCAAACAGAGGGAATCCAGCAGTTCTATCTATTTTCTCCATTTATTAAAGGGAAACTATACCCCTGGAATGAATACTTAACCATCAGATAGTTTATATCATATTAAGTGGCCTATTAAATAATCTCACCAAACTGGAATATATATCTCAGTAAATATTGCCCTTTTACATCCTTTCCCTTGAGCCGCCATTTAGTGATGGGCTGTGTGCCCCCTCAGAGATCAGCTGACAGGAAGTAATGCAGCTCTAACTGTAACAGGAAGTAGTGTGGGAGCAAAAGACAGAACTCTGCCCATTCATTGGCTGATGAGGCCTAGCATGTATGTGTGCCTTGGCTTGTTTGTGTGCACTGTGAATCCTATGATCCCAGGAGGCGGTCCTTAGTACTTAAAATGGCAATTTTCTATTTAGGATTACCCAATATTTTACTTTATATGAAAATGGTTTATATAGATAAAGTACCAGACCTATAAACAGCCCTGCTTGCCGATGGTGCAAGTCATTTAACAGGTGATCCAAAACTATGGGCGGCAACTGATCTACTTCCACTAATGTCCATGTTCTTGACAGTCAGGAAAGTGTTAAACGGGTAGGTCAGTTTTAGCTTAATTTTTAATATGATCCAGAGATATTCTAAGCTGGTTTGTAACTGGCCTTCATTTTGTATTGTTTGTGTTAGTTGAATAGTTTGTTTTTTTTCCAGCAACTCTCCACTTTGGAACTTCAGCAGCTATCTGGTTGCTAGGGTCCCATTTACAGAGAAAAAGGAATTATTTCCTTTTTCTCTGTAATAATAAAACAGTACCTGTACTTGATCCCAACTAAGATATAATTACCCCTTATTGGGGGCAGAACAGCCCTATTGGGTTTATTTCATGGTTAAATGATTCCCTTTTCTCTGTAATAATAAAACAGTACCTGTACTTGATCCCAACTAAGATATAATTACCCCTTATTGGGGGCAGAACAGCCCTATTGGGTTTATTTCATGGTTAAATGATTCCCTTTTCTCTGTAATAATAAAACAGTACCTGTACTTGATCCCAACTAAGATATAATTACCCCTTATTGGGGGCAGAACAGCCCTTTTGGGTTTATTTCATGGTTAAATGATTCCCTTTTTTCTCTAATAATAAAACAGTACCTGTACTTGATCCCAACTAAGATATAATTACCCCTTATTGGGGGCAGAACAGCCCTATTGGGTTTATTTAATGGTTAAATGATTCCCTTTTCTCTGTAATAATAAAACAGTACCTGTACTTGATCCCAACTAAGATATAATTACCCCTTATTGGGGGCAGAACAGCCCTATTGGGTTTATTTAATGGTTAAATGATTCCCTTTTCTCTGTAATAATAAAACAGTACCTGTACTTGATCCCAACTAAGATATAATTACCCCTTATTTGGGGCAGAACAGCCCTATTGGGTTTATTTAATGGTTAAATGATTCCCTTTTCTCTGTAATAATAAAACAGTACCTGTACTTGATCCCAACTAAGATATAATTACCCCTTTGGGGCAGAACAGCCCTATTGGGTTTATTCAGTATTTAAATACTGACCTAAATTGTGGAGATTTTTCCAAATTATGGAAAGATCCCTTATCCGGAAAACCCCAGATCCCGAGCATTCTGGATAACAGGTCCCATACCTGTAATAAAAATAATAATACAATTGGGCCTCCAATGACCCCCAATTTGCAAGAGGCAGAAGTAGGAAAAGTCAATTAAACAAATGAAAAAAATAAAGAAATATTGAAAAGTTGCCAAGAATAGGACGTTTCTATAATATGACATGAACTTAAAGGGGAACTACCCCATTCATGAATTTGATAACATTCAGGATCTCCCTGCTCAAACTTTCAGCCCCACGTATACGCAATCATTCCAACACAATTATGTAATAGTAAATATTTTGGCACCATATTCTGGGAAGCTAACAGGGGCCTCTCATAAGAAAATCAGATTTTCTTTATAATTTCTCATTATTGTCTGCCTTCCCCAAATGATGATTGAAAATAATAATAGAGACTAAAATTGTCAGCACAGACATTTATAATTGCTCAGCTCTGATTGGAGGTTATGGGTTATCTTCGTTTTTAACGCTTTACTGATTTCAAACAAACGACTATATTTAATACCCAAGATAATTACAAGTGAAAAGACGCCAATTACCTACATGATAACAGGAGGGTCATTGCGGAACTGCTACTAATAATGAAGGGGGTTAGGGGTATATTATGAGAAATTAAATGACGGGCTGTCAACGTTTTTCGTTAAGCCAGTTTTCCTGATAATAGCAGGAATGGTTATCCAAAATCATTTCAAGGGAAACTAAAGCTAAGCACAGATTTAGGGGCTGATTTACTAAGACACGAATTCGAATCCGAATTTGGAAAAATTCCGATTGGAAAGCGAACATTTTGCGACTTTTTCGTATTAATTGCGATTTTTTCGTCGCCTTTACGACTTTTCGGAAATTGTCGCGACTTTTTCGTAACCATTACGACTTGCTCGAAAAAACACGAGTTTTTCGTAGGCATTACGATTCGCTCGTAGCTTTTCGCGACTTTTTCGTATTGAGCGCCCGTAAGCGGCGGGCAAAACTTTCAGACTTAACATGATTTTGGAAGCCTCCCATAGGGCTCAATGGCACTCTGCAGCTCCAACCCGGCCCAAGGAAAGTCTCCCATAGGACTCAATGGCACTCTGCAGCTCCAACCTGGCCCAAGGAAAGTCTCCCATAGGACTCAATGGCACTCTGCAGCTCCAACCCGGCCCAAGGAAAGCCTCCCATAGGGCTCAATGGCACTCTGCAGCTCCAACCCGGCCCAAGGAAAGTCTCCCATAGGGCTCAATGGCACTCTGCAGCTCCAACCTGGCCCAAGGAAAGTCTCCCATAGGGCTCAATGGCACTCTGCAGCTCCAACCCGGCCCAAGGAAAGCCTCCCATAGGGCTCAATGGCACTCTGCAGCTCCAACCCGGCCCAAGGAAAGTCTCCCATAGGGCTCAATGGCACTCTGCAGCTCCAACCCGGCCCAAGGAAAGTCTCCCATAGGGCTCAATGGCACTCTGCAGCTCCAACCCGGCCCAAGGAAAGGCTCCCATAGGGCTCAATGGCACTCTGCAGCTCCAACCCGGCCCAAGGAAAGTCTCCCATAGGGCTCAATGGCACCCTGCAGCTCCAACCCGGCCCAAGGAAAGTCTCCCATAGGGCTCAATGGCACTCTGCAGCTCCAACCCGGCCCAAGGAAAGTCTCCCATAGGGCTCAATGGCACTCTGCAGCTCCAACCTGGCCCAAGGAAAGTCTCCCATAGGGCTCAATGGCACTCTGCAGCTCCAACCTGGCCCAAGGAAAGTCTCCCATAGGGCTCAATGGCACTCTGCAGCTCCAACCCGGCCCAAGGAAAGTCTCCCATAGGGCTCAATGGCACTCTGCAGCTCCAACCCGGCCCAAGGAAAGTCTCCCATAGGGCTCAATGGCACCCTGCAGCTCCAACCCGGCCCAAGGAAAGTCTCCCATAGGGCTCAATGGCACTCTGCAGCTCCAACCCGGCCCAAGGAAAGTCTCCCATAGGGCTCAATGGCACTCTGCAGCTCCAACCCGGCCCAAAGAAAGTCTCCCATAGGGCTCAATGGCACTCTGCAGCTCCAACCCGGCCCAAGGAAAGTCTCCCATAGGGCTCAATGGCACTCTGCAGCTCCAACCCGGCCCAAGGAAAGTCTCCCATAGGGCTCAATGGCACTCTGCAGCTCCAACCCGGCCCAAGGAAAGTCTCCCATAGGGCTCAATGGCACTCTGCAGCTCCAACCTGGCCCAAGGAAAGTCTCCCATAGGGCTCAATGGCACTCTGCAGCTCCAACCTGGCCCAAGGAAAGTCTCCCATAGGGCTCAATGGCACTCTGCAGCTCCAACCCGGCCCAAGGAAAGTCTCCCATAGGGCTCAATGGCACTCTGCAGCTCCAACCTGGCCCAAGGAAAGTCTCCCATAGGGCTCAATGGCACCCTGCAGCTCCAACCCGGCCCAAGGAAAGTCTCCCATAGGGCTCAATGGCACCCTGCAGCTCCAACCCGGCCCAAGGAAAGTCTCCCATAGGGCTCAATGGCACTCTGCAGCTCCAACCCGGCCCAAGGAAAGTCTCCCATAGGGCTCAATGGCACCCTGCAGCTCCAACCCGGCCCAAGGAAAGTCTCCCATAGGGCTCAATGGCACTCTGCAGCTCCAACCTGGCCCAAGGAAAGTCTCCCATAGGGCTCAATAGCACTCTGCAGCTCCAACCTGGCCCAAGGAAAGTCTCCCATAGGGCTCAATGGCACTCTGCAGCTCCAACCTGGCCCAAGAAAAGTCACCATACTGAAGCTTGAATGAATCAGAATCTTTCGTACTCGGCGCGAAAGCTGTGAAAAAGTTGCAACTTTTCGCCCAAGTTTTAACGCTAACATTTTGCGAAACTTTCGGAATGGCTACGAAAAAGTCGCGACAATTTTCCGAAAAATCGCAAAATACCGATCATTACGAAAAAAACGCAATCGGACGCATTCGGCCCGTTCGTGGGTAAGTAAATGTGCCCCTTAGTCTAGATATGTTACTCCATATCTTTTAGAATTATGTACCAGCCCCAAACCACCACAACCCCTTAGCAGGGAAGATCTGTGCCCCCAAAGATGCCCCAGTAGCCCCCCATCTTCTTTTCTGCTGATTCCCTGCACATACTCTGTGCTGCTGGCACTTACCTGAGCTTAGGGACCCACCCACTCACTATATAGTATACTTGTATATATAAAATGAATAGAACTGATTAGTTTTACATGGCAGCTAATAAGTTAGTTGTTGTGGGTTACTAAAACCTGGTCAAAATGTTTTTATAACATACGTTATATTTGTTTTCTTGATAGTTCCCCTTTAAAATCTATTAAAGAGTTTACAGACCATCTAAACTACCCAGAAAACTATAACGCCAAATACACTGCAACAATTAAGCAAGGATTAAGTAGAATCCTGTGGAGTTTGTTACACTTGTGTACGGGATCAGAGAACTCTTTCTCCTGTTTTCCTGTCTGTGACATCATCCAGCCTGGTTACAGGCTGGAGAGAAATCTGATTGGCTGGGAGCCCCAATGCACTTCTGGACCCAGGGAGAGCATTGCTTTGGAGCCAAAACCAGGGGGTGGGACAGCATAGGTCAGGGGTGGCCAATATGTCGATCGCGGTCCACCAGTAGATCCCCGGTGGATTTCTGGTGGACCGCGATCAAGCCTGGAATTCGGAAGTGCTGAGCTGTGTCCAATATGTACGCATTCACGCCGCACTTCCGCATTCCCCGGTCGACAACATTGCGTTAATTCTCGTGCAGAAATAATACTAACGCATGATTCACAAACACTTATACGCGCTAAATATCGCATTAGTCTGTGTGAATATTAGCACCTACTTGGGGCAGGCGGTAATTATAGAAAAGTACAGTTCATGAGCTTTTGGCAACACAATATGGACTTTGCAGTGTGATTTATTCAAGTCTGTGTTGGCCCCAGAGTGATGCAGCCGCCAGTTTGCAGGGAAATGGGCATTTTCAGAACAGTAGTTTTACGAAATTATTGGCATGTATGGCTAATATGGTGTGCGTTTTTTCGCACACGGTGACAATTTGTGTGTGCTGCATTAATTAGCGCACGTTGCATCGAATACCGCACGAAAATAGTCTTTGCGACTTAAATAACGCAAAAAGCATTGTGTCTAAATTAACGCAAGTATCCTTTTAGTGAATTGTGTGTTAAGACGCGAAAAATAAGACGCAATAAAATTTTTAACGCATGCTATAAATAGCGCTCGTTTTAACGCACCTTAGTGAATCAACCCTATTGACTTATTTAGATGACACTTAGTTTTTCCTGGCAGTTGCATCTATCTTTATAAGTTACCACTAGATGGTAATACAACACTGGAGATCAGAGCACAATGGATAATCCCTTCTGCTGGTAACCCACAGAAAACAAGCGCACCATTATTGTTACTAGGAGTCCTGGTATGAAGCACACTCATTCATAATTCTATGGTCTCACCGAAACATCGATATGGAACGTTCTGCTGTAGTTATAGAATTAGAACAGATAAGATCAGTTTGACTATATTTCAAAACACAGGTATGGGACCTGTTATCCAGAATGCTTGGGACCTGGGGTTTTCTGGATAAGGGGTCTTTCCATAATTTGTATCTCTGTACCTTAAGTCTGCTTAAAATAATGAATAAATGTTCAACTTCCGTGTTTATATAACAAAAAGTCACATGATTCTAAGGATTCAGATTCGGTTCAGGCAGGAACATGGTTTCAGCAAATCCCATATTGAATCCTGAATTTGGTGCATCCCTAGTGCAAAGTGTAAAAAAAAATGGTGGTTTGACAGCTGAGCTGTCCTTATTCCATGCCATAGGCCTCCTATTGTGCTGTAATATTTTAACCAAAAGAGCCTGCAATGGCTACAACATCTTTTGGCATAGGCTTTGCATAGAGGCATCTTAGATTTGTCAGTAAAAATGTTTCCCTGGTTTGTGGTGATGAGGGAATCTGTCCTGCTTCGCAGAAAAATTTGTGAAACGGCGAAAAATCCGTGAAACGGCGAAAAATTCGTGCAACACATTTGACACACGACAAAAAAAACGTGCACGACAAAAAAAAACGTGCAACAAAAAAGTTTCACGTCAAATGTGACTCATGGATTTTTCGCCGTTTCACGAATTTTACTGTTGTTTCTTTTTTTGCCGCGACCACGCTTATTTTGATGTGACTGCACCTAGTCTGACGCAACTGCGCCCATTTTGATGCGCCTGTGACTTTTTTTGATGCATGCCAAATTTTTCCACGGCAAATTTTTGTTTCGCAAAACAATTCGCCAATGGTGAAATGCAGAAATTCGCTGCGAATCTATACCTAGCGAAAAAATTCACTCATCACTAGTGCCTAATTCTACAGGGAGTCAGTTGGAGCTGTGCAGGGTAGTTAAACACTTCTGTTACTGTTCCAAGATTCCAGGCCAGTGGCGTAACTAATAACTATGTGTAGGATTTTCTGCAGTTACTTTTGCAATTTACATTCATTTTTTATTATTTTTTTAATACCAAGATATTAAGGGTTAAAGTAGCATTTTGTTACAACAGCGCCACCTGCTGGTCACTTTCTGAACATGATGTAGTCAAGGAAGTTGCCAGGAGAAAGAAAGAGGGCTGGGCTGATGTTCTTCTGGTTAGGGAAAACATTAAAAACCTCAGGTAACTTTTCTCACATCTTTCCTTTTTTACTTTTTTAGATCAACTTTATTTTAATTTATTTATCCTTGAAATGACAATGTAAAAGACAATAGAAACACAAGCAAAAATATAAAGAAGTCACAAGTCTATTTGATCAAACAGGGCTGCTGGAAACTAGATTGTTTATGCTTAAAGCCATGAAACTCTCAGCCCTGCCTGGGAATTGCTAGCTTTCCAGGCAAGACAGAACCTGATCATTATCTTTTCCTCTAAAGTGAATTTCCTTGGGATTCACTAGAAATAGCGGAGACGCCAAGACTGATTCATTAAGAAAATATAAGATAATTACAAAATAACAGAAAGGAATATTCGGTTTATAAATGAGCGACATGAAAGCCCTGGTAACCAAAGCAGTAAATATTACTCATATGATACAAAGCATTTGGCGTATTTATTAGGAGTGTGTATTTATTGGTGGTGGGAGGGGCCATGTACAGAAAAGTGATTTTATGCTATGGGCTGACTGAATGGGCATTCAGTGCTCTGAAACCACATGAAGGGGTATATAGTTATCATGCTTTCCCCAGGACTAGAAAGCCGTGGCAACGATCCTCAGGCAGCATTCATTGGTCCCCTGTTTGTATACAAACTTTTTATTGGTTGCTATGGGTTACTAGACCTAGAACAAACTTTAAGACTTTTACTACATTACATTAAAATGTATATGCTGCTATTCATACCTTAAACATTGTTAAATTTGTAAGATGCAGGTATACAGAGGAGCGCTCATTTATACTGACACTAAGCTGAGTGTGCATTACTGCTGGGCAGAAGGTACCGGCACCCCTGCCCTGTTCTTTGCAACTTGGGGCAAGTGCCAATGAGCCCAGCCCTGGAATTACCGTTATCCTGGACCTGGGTTCCCTTAGCCAAGCTCAGTGGCGGAACAATAGTGGAAGCAGACCCCACAGTTGCCGGGGGCAGAATGCAGGGTCTGCTTCCTCCATTGTGCATACAGTATATATATATCTGCTCCATGCTGGCTTCTGGTAGGAGAGTCAGCAGGGAGCGGAGATTTAGGGTGAAGACACACAGAGCTACTAGTAGCAGCTACTTGTCGTTGCTACTAAAATAGACAATGCTGATCATTTACTGATAATTGTCTCTACATTGTCTCAGCTGTGACAAGTAGCTGCTACTAGTAGCTCTGTGTGTCTTCACCCTTAAAGACGAGAGGGACATGTTAAAGCAGAGAGGGAGGACATATCAGGGCGGGGGGTTGGGTGAGTTTGCTACTCTGCAGTGGGCTCCTCTGAAGTTTTTATTTTTGCAGGGGGGCCTGGCACAGAGTAGTTATGCCACTGGCCAAGCAATTGTCTTCGTCTGTTCAAGCCTCTCTTTCAGGGTCGGACTGGGCCGCCAGGACACCGGGAAAAATCCCGGTGGGCCCCGGCCCTAGTGGGCACCAGCGGCCCAGTCCGACCTTTGCCGGCGCTCCCCCTACTGACTGTTCCTCCCCTGACGCGTTCAATTTATACGCGCTCGGGGAGGACATCAGGCGGGGGCCCTGCGGGGGGGTTAGGGGGGCCCCTGGAGGGGGGTTAGGGGACGCGGCTGGGGCACCTGCAGGGCCCCTGGGGCAGGAGCCCCGGTGGGCCCTGCACCCCCCAGTCCGAACCTGCTCTCTTTGAAGTTCAACATTTGGCCAGGGGCCCCCTTTGCTCAAAACAAGATTGTAGATATATAAGAATATTGCATCAGCTACTCCATGAAAATACAGTATGTAGGTACCCCTAGATCTCACTCTAACAGACCTTTAGGCTAGGCTTCCAGCAGTATCTAGGAGAAAAAATAGGCATTCTTTGCAAACCAACCCCTAAATAGATTGAGCCCCTTCAGCCCCTTCTGGGCCCCCTACAGAGTAAGCTTTTGGGAAGGTAGTATAACGTAATCAGTGATATTAGGAGACATTTTGCAATTGGTTCACATTTTTTTTTTTTTTAAATTCTTGTGGTTTTTCAGTCATTAACATTTTTCTTCAGTAGCATATTTCAGTTTGGTATTTCAGCAGCTTTCTGGTTGCTAGGGTCTTCTTTACCCTAGAAACTTGGCAGGAGCTTGAATGAGAGACTGGAAGATGAATATTAGAGGGACTGAATAGGAAGATAAGTAATTAAAAATAACAGGAAAATTGTAGCAATACTGCTTTGACTGCAGGGGTCACTGACCCCCTTTTTGAAAGCTGAAGAGTCAGAAGAAGAAGGGGATAATTCAGAAGCTATGAAAATATATAACAAATACCAGTTGCTGGGAATATGTAATTCTATTTTTTACTAAAAGTTAACTTAAGGGGGAGTCGCCATTTTATTTGCTCTTTACATATATATATATATATATATATATACACTATATGGGGTGATCTCCTTAAATACAGTACAGGTATGGAACCTGTTATTCAGAATGCTCGGGACCTGGGGTTTTCCGGATAAGGGGTCTTTCCCTAATTTGGATCTCCATACCTTAAGTCTGCTAAAAATCATTTAAATATTGAATAAACCCAATAGGATTGTTTTGCCCCCAATAAGGGGTAATTATATCTTAGTTGGGATCAAGTACAGGTACTGTTTTATTATTACAGAGAAAAGGGGATCATTTAACCATGAAATAAACCCAATAGGGCTGTTCTGCCCCCAATAAGGGGTAATTATATCTTAGTTGGGATCAAGTACAGGTACTGTTTTATTATTACAGAGAAAAGGGGATCATTTAACCATGAAATAAACCCAATAGGCCTGTTCTGCCCCCAATAAGGGGTAATTATATCTTAGTTGGGATCAAGTACAATGTACTGTTTTATTATTACAGAGAAAAGGGAATCATTTAACCATTAAATAAACCCAATAGGGCTGTTCTGCCCCCAATAAGGGGTAATTATATCTTAGTTGGGATCAAGTACAGGTACTGTTTTATTATTACAGAGAAAAGGGAATAATTTAACCATTAAATAAACCCAATAGGGCTGTTCTGCCCCAATAAGGGGTAATTATATCTTAGTTGGGATCAAGTACAGGTACTGTTTTATTATTACAGAGAAAAGGGAATCATTTTTAAAAATTAGAATTATTTTCTTATAATGGAGTCTATGGGAGATGGTCTTTCCGTAATTCTGAAATTTCTGGATAATGGGTTTCCAGATAACGTATCCAATACCTGTACTACTATAGAAAGTAGTAAAATAAGAGAAATAACTGATTGTAAATACCTTTTGGGTAAATGTTAGTGATGAGCGAATTTTTTCACCAGGCATGGATTCACAGTGAATTTCCACATTTCACCATTGGCAAATTGTTTCCCGAATCTTCCGTGAAAATTCGCCGCTGAAAAAAAAAAATTGTTGCACGTCAAATTGGGCACGGTCGCGTTAAAAAAAAGACGCAGTTTCACAAATTTTCTTGGCGGTTCGCGAATTTTATGGCGAGACGGGACAGATTCACTCATCACTAGTAAATATAGCAGGGATCCCCAACCTTTCTTACTCGTGAGCCACACAAGCACCATAAAAGTTCATGGAGGAGCCAAATAAGGGCTGTGATTGGCTATTAGGGGCCTCTATGCACCCTATCAGCTTACAGGGGGCTTTATTTGGTAGGAAATCTTGTTTTTATTCAAACAAAACTTGCCCCCAAGTCAGGAGTTCAAAAATAACTACCTGGTTTGGGGGCACTGAGAGCAACATCCAAGGGGTTGGGGAGCAACATGTTACCCCCGAGCCACTGGTTGGGGATCACTGAAATATAACAACAAATGCTAAAACCTTTTTTTACCTGGAATATTTCTGGGACCACTTTTTACTTTGCTGGATACAAAAAAAAGAAAATGAATTTAGTTGGAAACAGGAAAAGAATCCTTTAGTGTAACGCTTCCCTACTATGTCCGTAACAGGGAATCATTGTCGGATCTTTCTTATTTAATGAAAAAAGTACCCACTTGACTTCTCCGCAGCCATTAGGGAGCGACGGACTCTTTCACTTGAACATCGTGTATTCCTTTCTGCGTTTGATGTCGGCATGAAAGCGAAGCTGTGTTCTTTGTTTTATGATGGGCTGATATTCTGCCATTAAACGCACACAATGGAGGCTATAATGAGCGCTACAGTTTAACTCATTTGCTTAGTTTCAAAGTAAAGCACTGCTATGTTAAAAGAATAAAAGAGCCTAAAACAGATGCCTATAGAGATCACACCGACAGCCACGTAGCTTAATTCCCCTTTATTGTATATACACAATCTCCGCATTTTACTATAAAGGGCAGGGAATGACCCCCTACCTCCGAATATACAAATAAATCTAATTAGGCTTTCAGAACGCAGTTTCTGTATTTTAATGTAGTTATGATGCACCAATATTAATACTCTGCTTTTAAAAGGAATCATGTCATGATTTTTATGGTGCCATTTTTATTAGTAATTGATACTGTGTACATTGCAAATAATTCATTCTACCATTTAACATTTTATTCTCCAACCAACAAATGTATTTTTTTTTGTAGTTGTAATATTGGTGTGTAGGTTTAGGCCATTGTGCCTGATACTGAGCTTTCAGAAAGAGCCAACACTTGGAACTGCTTTCAGATAAGCTATTGTTTCTCCAATTCAATGTAACTGGAGGAGTCATGGGCCGGACCTGGGTGTTTTACTATCAAGTGCTATTCTCATATCTAACACTAGGTGGGGCATGGGAGCATTTTTAGCAATACAGGTATCTGGGAGCTGTTATCTTGTTACCTGCCGTTGTTCTGTTGATCAGCTACTGGGCGTAAAGGAAGTGCAGGGCTGTTTTATTAAATGGGCAAAAAGAGCAATTGCCCCGGGCTTTAGATTTTCATCTGCTAGAATGTTTGACTGAAGCATCCCCCAAAACTGTCCTCCCTGTATACCCACCAGTATGACTAATACATTTATATAATATTATATTTAAGTAATGAATATGTATGTTCATCCAGTTTTTACATACATATGCATTAGTTCGAGGGATGGAATCCCAGAGGTCCTGGGGTAACGGGGATTCTGCGTCACGGTCGTAAGTCTCACTGTAAACTGGAAGCAAACTAAATGTCTTTTATTTTCTTTTGTCAACTTTACTTTAAATGAAAGGCTGAATCAGTCCCTAATAGATTTAAATACATTGCACCCTTTGTGTGACTGCCGACCATCTGCAAGGCTGACCTGAGCGAGCTGAGAGAGGCTCTTGTACTCGTTGCATAAGAGAATTCTCATTCACGGCGTTACATGTAATTGAAATAAATTTAAAAAGCATAAATGTATTTGTAAATGAAAACTGAAATTGGTGATTCTATTTCTTGTTAAAGGCTCCATCCTCCCCCCAAGCAAGCACCCAGAGGGGATTTATTATAAGAAAACAGAGGAGATGAAAGGATGCTCTGTTATAGCTATGTACTCTGGTTGTAGCATAATTCCTTAGTTCTAGCTATGTTCTCTAGTTCTAGCATAATTCCTTAGTTCTAGCTATGTTCTCTAGTTCTAGCATAATTCCTTAGTTCTAGCTATGTTCTCTAGTTCTAGCATAATTCCTTAGTTCTAGCTATGTTCTCTAGTTCTAGCATAATTCCTTAGTTCTAGCTATGTTCTCTAGTTCTAGCATAATTCCTTAGTTCTAGCTATGTTCTCTAGTTCTAGCATAATTCCTTAGTTCTAGCTATGTTCTCTAGTTCTAGCATAATTCCTTAGTTCTAGCTATGTTCTCTAGTTCTAGCATAATTCCTTAGTTCTAGCTATGTTCTCTAGTTCTAGCATAATTCCTTAGTTCTAGCTATATTCCCTAGTTCTATCTTTATTCCCTAATTTTAGCATTATTCCCTAGTTCTAGTGTCATTCCCTAGTTCTAGCGTCATTCCCTAGTTCTAGTTTTATTCCCTAATTTTAGCATTATTCCATAGTTCTTCTTCTCTAGTTCTAGCTTTAGTCCCTAGTTCTAGCTACATTCCCTAGTTCCCATTATTCTTCTAGTTTCAACATTATTCCCTAGTTCCCTAGATGGGATGCATCTTACTTTGAATATCACATGTAATATTATTTACAAATACACATTGTATTAAATAGAGCATGACATAGTGTCCCTAACAAACACCCTGGGCTGCCATTGGGGAGGACAGGTGATAGTCCCGTTGAAGGTCCTGTTCATGCTGGAGGCCCAGACAGAGGTGTTAGTCCAGATGTGTAGGCACAAAAGAGGAAAAGCTTGCTGGGAAATGGTCAGGGTTATTATTATTATTATTAACATGTATTTATAAAGCGCCAACATATTCCGCAGCGCTGTACAATAAGTGTTTGGCCAGATTGTGCCATCTTTGGGTATAATGGGATGGAGCAGGGTGCCTATTCTACTTAATTGGCAAGGCTCACCCCATAGTGTTCTGGGCAGACAGTGAGCTTATAACTTGGGCAATAATTATTTGGCTGCCAGGGTCAATGACCCCCATTTGAAAGCTGGAAAGATATAGAAAAGGAAGGTATTAATATGTTCTATAACATATTAAAAGTTAACTTTAAGGTGAACCCCCTCTGTATGCACAGAATGTATAAAGGTGGCCATACACTGTAAGATCTTCTCCTGAAATTCCCACCTAGGGTTGGGCGATATCGGCTAATTAGATCGTTTGGCTCTAGGGCCACAAACGGTGGGCGTAGGCACTGTTGGTTTGGGGGCCGCATCAACAAGCCGATATGGTCCCCGATCCGATGTAAAAATCAAACCTGCCTGATCAAGATCTGCCCGATTTCAGGCCAGATGTTGGTCGGCAGGCCTGTTGGTGCCCATATGGGGCCAGATACACTGCCAAATTGGTCTAAAGAAGCGATATTGGCTGCTAAAATTGGCCCGTGTATGGCCACCTTTAATGTCCTCTATATATATATTGATAATGTGTGAGTGCAGAGGACCTCTGGTCACAGAAGGGTTAACAAAAGCCTCATTTTCTCCAAGAGACTGCTATGACATCATCACAGCTCCTCGTGTCACAGGGGTGAGACTGTCACTTAGTGACCAACAGGGCCGCCATCAGGGGGGCACAGGGGGTACGATTGTCCCGGGCCCGGACGTTTTTAGCTTTAAAGGGGGCCCGGCCGCGCTAAAGTTTTCTTAGCTCGGGCCCCCTTTAATCAAGTCCGGGCCCTCACTTCCTCCGGCTCCGGCAGCGTCCTCTGGTATGTGCCGCTACTTCTCCTCTTTTATAAGGTTGCGCCCGTGCGTGCTGACGTCACACGCACGGGGCGCAACCTTATAAAAGCGCAGAAGTAGCGCAGAGCCGCGGCACATAGCGGAGGACACCACGGCAGCAGGCCGGCCCTGGGGGAACCTGGATAAAGCTTTGTGGGGGGGCCTGGGGGAACCTGGATAAAGCTTTGTGGGGGGCCCTGGGGGAACCTGGATAAAGCTTTGTGGGGGGGCCTGGGGGAACCTGGATAATGCTTTGTGGGGGGCCCTGGGGGAACCTGGATAAAGCTTTGTGGGGGGGCCTGGGGGAACCTGAATAAAGCTTTGTGGGGGGGCCTGGGGGAACCTGGATAAAGCTTTGTGGGGGGGCCTGGGGGAACCTGGATAAAGCTTTGTGGGGGGCCCTGGGGGAACCTGGATAAAGCTTTGTGGGGGGGCCTGGGGGAACCTGGATAAAGCTTTGTGGGGGGCCCTGGGGGAACCTGGATAAAGCTTTGTGGGGGGGCCTGGGGGAACCTGAATAAAGCTTTGTGGGGGGGCCTGGGGGAACCTGGATAAAGCTTTGTGGGGGGGCCTGGGGGAACCTGGATAAAGCTTTGTGGGGGGCCTGGGGGAACCTGGATAACGCTTTGTGGGGGGGCCTGGGGGAACCTGGATAAAGCTTTGTGGGGGGCCTGGGGAACCTGGATAAAGCTTTGTGGGGGGGCCTGGGGGAACCTGGATAAAGCTTTGTGGGGGGCCTGGGGGAACCTGAATAAAGCTTTGTGGGGGGGCCTGGGGGAACCTGGATAAAGCTTTGTGGGGGGGCCTGGGGGAACCTGAATAAAGCTTTGTGGGGGGCCTGGGGGAACCTGGATAAAGCTTTGTGGGGGGGCCTGGGGGAACCTGGATAAAGCTTTGTGGGGGGCCTGGGGGAACCTGGATAAAGCTTTGTGGGGGGGCCTGGGGGAACCTGAATAAAGCTTTGTGGGGGGGCCCTGGGGGAAGCTGGAGAATGCTTTGTGGGGGGGCCCTGGGGGAAGCTGGAGAATGCTTTGTGGGGGGGCCCTGGGGGAAGCTGGAGAATGCTTTGTGGGGGGGCCCTGGGGGAAGCTGGAGAATGCTTTGTGGGGGGGCCCTGGGGGAAGCTGGAGAATGCTTTGTGGGGGGGCCCTGGGGGAAGCTGGAGAATGCTTTGTGGGGGGGCCCTGGGGGAACCTGGAGGATGCTTTGGGGGGGGCCTGGGGGAAGCTGGAGAATGCTTTGGGGGGGCTGTTTAGGGGGGCACTGGCTACCAAACTTTTAGGGAGCCCTGGGCTGGCTAGCAATGATTTAGGGGGTACCTGCCCTGGCACCAATGCAAAATGTAACTCCTGGACACCAATGTTTTATGTTCTTTGTATTGATGGGAGGGGTCACTGGGGGAGGGGCCATTGGGGGTGTGGGAGGAGGGGGGGGCCCAGAAAACTTTTTTGTGAGGGGCCCCGTGATTTCTGATGGCGGCCCTGGTGACCAATAACTCACCATAAAAGTCATGAATGCACCAGATTTTAAGCCATTTCAACCATTTTCCATTATTCCCCAATATCAGCAGCTGAGAGGAATCCCCCAGACTCTTATTATTATTATTCAGGATGCAGCCCCCCCAAAAAACATTAATTCCATAAACACTTCTGGTTGTCAGGTACAGTAAATGGTGCAGATAGAACGAAAAAAAAAACCACGTTGCAAATGTAAAACAGATCAGCGACAATATTTTCATGAACCGCCACGATGTCAAATGAATGGAGTCCGTTCATTCCGAAGCCCAACTGGCAGCTGCTGGCGGTTCACATTGAGCGGATGAATAGCGATTCTGTTCCATGAATGGCGGCAGTTTCACGGCTCCTGATGTCAGTATATTTTGCCCAGGGTAAAAACGTGATGTATGAATTATTCACTGCTCCGCGGAATGAATCGCCGCATGTTTCTAAGCTGAATGTTAACTACGGCTGTTTGACACTTTGGGGCACAGTTAATGCCGGCGGAGAACAATGGGGATTTTCTGTAACCAGTTTATTCTAAGGACACACGGCCGTTACAGTAGGACAGATCCCTGCACTGTAGTCAAGTCCTTTTTCTTTCGGAAAATCTTGACTTTTTTATTGTGCCAACTAAACATCAACCTTTGAGTCATTGGAATAAATGGAGGAACAAATCTGTTGCACACCGGTTAGATCGTTCCTTGTTGTGATAGGGAGCTCGGCGAATGGCTTGGCAGGTAACCAGCGAACAGATTTTTGGCATTCGAACAATCGCGTATTTACCTAAGCTTTCATATTGTTGGCTGAATACGACGGGGGCAATGGAATAATTTTAAATAATAATTGAGAAATGTGAATATTATAAGAATCCTCCATTAAAAAAACACAACAAAGTGAATACATCCCCAGGTCTGATGTATTAGACAGTGTACCCCATTAATTTTTAGCAACAGAGATATCAAACACTACTTCCAATGTTAGGCGCATAATGAATGGCGTAAACAAATGTGAAAACACCCACCATTTACTAAGGGGCCCATTTGCTAAAACTCTCACATTTCTCATTTTGTTATGTAGGGACCCATAGGGTTAATATGTCCCTATGGCTTTAGACCCTACTATTTCCTATATCTTCTTGTTACTGGACAAAGACCCATGTATCTAGTTTGATAGAAGCATTCTGGTGACTCAGGTGGGAGTTCCACTGAGCCTGGGATCAACAGGGCCCCAGTAAGCCATCTATCCTACGAGACTACATCGACTATTGAAGTTGGGGAACAGTGACCCCCGTGAACGAGGATTAGCAATAATTAGTATAACATCTTTAATAGCACTTTCTAGGAAAGTGAGATAGTGAGTTTAGTTAGAAAGAGCAGTTTCTGGCTCCAACCAGGAGAGATTAGCTGGGAGTACCCTTCCCTACAGGCACTGTTGGTTTGGTGTAGGACCACGGCTAAGACGCAGGTATCAGGTTAGTTCCTATCCCCGATCCACAGTCGGCTGTTTGGGATCCTTGACCACTAAGCTATACATCCTGGGGACACAGATACATGTCTAGACTACTCTCCACAGTGGTGCCGTGCTGTTTGGTGTCTTTACTCTGCCAACACTCTGTCGAGCTGGGATAAACTGGTGGACACCATCCTTTCTACCTTTTGTGCCTTTATCTGCTAACTCCTCTGAGTGAGTATTGCAAACCCTGTGGATCATTTGTCTTGGGCAACTTAACAAGTTACGTTCTGTTTTACCACAAAGAACCTTCTGGCACCCATTCTTTCAATTACTTTGCACACAGCCCACTCACACAAGTGAGTTGTAGTTGCACTACACCCCTTGGATATTTCCACATGCTCTAAAGCCTATGTAGCTGGTATTGCCTGTGTTTACAGCCAAATAGGGGTTACATTTATTATTAAAAATTTGAATAAACTCTTTTCCATAAATGTCTGGCATTTACTTAAAAGTCTAAACTGAAAAATTCCCTACAGGAAAAAGTAGCAGAAAAGTCGCTAAACTCTATTTTTTCGAACTGTCGCACAAAAACGTCAAGAATCCAAAACCTCTACAGTTTCAAAGCCAACGAAGGATCCTCCAGCGAAAGGGCGTCTGCCATTGACTTCTACATGGTCTCCACAGGTTTTAGCCGGCGAATTGTCGGAGTCGGATTTTTAGCCGTTTTGACGCAAAGAACTGGAAAGAGAAATCCATCAAACTCTAAAAGCTTTTCCCTGTTTACTTCACTGCATATTGACGATGACATCTGGGCCTTAAAACATTAAACAAATTATAAATTTGTTCTGAAAATGCAAAACAAGCCAAAGTTTATATTTGACCCTTTCCTCCTGTATTTTACACTAATTGTCAGGAAAACAGAACCCTTGTCTCTAACGACTCAATTTTCAGATAAAAATGGAAATGCATGTCTGCAGCCTTCCTCCTACCTTTGTGTTTGGATGCGCTGTGGCTAAATAATAGCCTGAGTTCCAAAGATTGCAATAATTAGCCATATTAGTAGCTATATAGCTAAAATTATATTCAGAGCGACCTTTCTTAAAGCCTAAATAGGATGAGCTATACCATTTGCTGATGACTCCTGTCGGCGGCAGAAACCGACCCACTGTCGGCATAAACTCTTACTCTATGGAATGAGCAATTATGTGTAACCCTATCTTGGCTAGTAATGGCCCGATCTGCTACAATTTATATAGAGCATCAGTTACACAGAAAAGAAGCATGAATTTGACAGGCCCCTCCCAACAACCACAAGCTCCTCCCCCTTTATTACTATAACATACTCATAAATAAAATATGGAAGTCACTCCCGTAATGTTGGTGCAAAACCTGCCTCCGCAGGGGTTTATTGGAGCAGTCAGTGAGGATACACAGAACAAATGTTTCTCAATGCAACATCTCAATTACATACTAGACTACACAAAACACTTTGGGTGAAAAAGGCTGCAGCTGATTAATTAACAAATTTACACCAATAACAACCAACATATCTATATATAAAAAAAATCTGTTAAGTGTAAGGCAATGGAAACAATTATATTTCTTTAATATTTAACAATTAACTTCCCTGTAAACCTCCAATAGGCTGCAAACCATTGTAACCAAGATTGGAGGGCCGCCAGTTGTCCCACCTAGGCACAGCTTACCTCCATAACCCACGCCCCTTCCATCATGCCCCTTTCATCACTTTGGTTACTCCCTACACTTCATACCCCTATGACCAGCTCCCCCCTAGAGAAGTCCCCCCCTGCTGCGACTCCATACTAGTACCACCCCCTAATCCGCTACCCCTTTGCTCTAGGGATGGTGGCTCGCGAATGAGGCTTTAGTCAGTGATGGGTTAACAATTATAATAGCACTTTCTAGGAAAGTGAGATATAGCTAGTAAGAGCAGCCTGTGCTCCAACTAGGATTGATAGCAGGGAGTAGCGCACCCATAGGCTCTACTCTACCTAAGTGAAGGGACCACAGTACTGATGAGGGATTCAGGCTCCCTGACTTCATTATAGGTAGGGTTCCTCTATGGCAGCACAGCTTTACTGGGGCCCTGTTGATCCCAGGCTCAGTGGAACATCCACCTGGTTCAACAGATGCAGGCCAAAAAAGTAGATCCACCCCTAACCAAACACTATATTAAAGTGTGGCAGGAAGTTGTCATTATCTATGGGCCAATAATAGAAATATACTAAATAGCATACATAGGTGTCCGCATAGTAACATAGGAATAAGGAAGTGTAGGGTTTTAAAGCCATAGGGGCTATGGGATCTGTTATCCAGAAACCCATTATCCAGAAAGTTCTGAATTGTGGAAAAAACATCTCCCATAAACTCCATTTTAATCCTATTTTTTTTTAATTATTCCCTTTTCCTCTGTAACAATAAAACAGTCCTTCTACTTAATCCAACTAAGATATAATTACCCCATATTGGGGCAGAACAGCCCTATTGGGTTTATTTAATGGTTAAATGATTCCCTTTTCTCTGTAATAATAAAACAGTACCTGTACTTGATCCCAACTAAGATATAATTACCCCTTATTGGGGGCAGAACAGTCCTATTGGGTTTATTTCATGGTTAAATGATTCCCTTTTCTCTGTAATAATAAAACAGTACCTGTACTTGATCCCAACTAAGATATAATTACCCCTTATTGGGGGCAGAACAGCCCTATTGGGTTTAATTAATGGTTAAATGATTCCCTTTTCTCTGTAATAATAAAACAGTACCTGTACTTGATCCCAACTAAGATATAATTACCCCTTATTGGGGGCAGAACAGCCCTATTGGGTTTATTTCATGGTTAAATGATTCCCTTTTCTCTGTAATAATAAAACAGTACCTGTACTTGATCCCAACTAAGATATAATTACCCCTTATTGGGGGCAGAACAGTCCTATTGGGTTTATTTCATGGTTAAATGATTCCCTTTTCTCTGTAATAATAAAACAGTACCTGTACTTGATCCCAACTAAGATATAATTACCCCTTATTGGGGGCAGAACAGCCCTATTGGGTTTATTTCATGGTTAAATGATTCCCTTTTCTCTGTAATAATAAAACAGTACCTGTACTTGATCCCAACTAAGATATAATTACCCCTTATTGGGGCAGAACAGCCCTATTGGGTTTATTTAATGGTTAAATGATTCCCTTTTCTCTGTAATAATAAAACAGTACCTGTACTTGATCCCAACTAAGATATAAATAATCCTTATTGGGGGCAATGCAATCCTATTCAGCTTGTTTAAATTATTTTTTAGTAGCCTTAAGGTATGAGGATCCAAATTATAGAGAGATCCCTTATCTCGAAAACCCCAGTCTCTGAGCATTCTGGATAACAGGTCCCATACCTGTATTTAATATCCTCCAATGTATTATTTAGTGTTATGAACTCTAACAAGCTAATTTACAATGGGCTGGCGTAAGTTCTAGGAGTTTTTGCACACATAAAGCCAATCCACTTAAAAGCCTCTGCATAAACAAACCCCTCCATTCACTTAGCTGCAGCCTTTGTTAGACTTTGTGCTAAAGATCAGCTCATAATATAATAGGCTTCTCAGTAAAGTCCCACAAAACTCATAAATAGAATACAAATTCACAAAATGATGATGATAAAATTTGAACTTTGCAGGACAGGAATGGGACCTGTTATTCAGAATTCTCGGGATCTGAGATTTTCCAGATAAGGGATCGTTCTGTAATTTGGATCACCATACTTTAGGGCAGATTTATCAAAACACGTGTTCGAATCCCGAATGGGAAAAATTCGGATTGGAAACGAAAATTTCTGAAGATCGCAAATATCACGAAAATGCTTATGAAAAAATCGTATTAGTCACGATAATATTGTATTCAAAAAAAGAGGTTGTGGGAGCACTCCAAGGCTAAATAAAAGTATACAAATACAATGGAAGTGCAACTGATCTGGCCAAATTAACTACAAACATACAGAAAGACAAAAGGGATTGATCAATAATCAATAAATTGATAATATGGTATTGGCAATCCGACAGTCACAAAACTTTCGTACCGAATGATTGTAAACAGCGGCAAAATGGATCTGATTTTTTCACGCTAAAAATACGAAAAAGTCGTGCAAGCGCCGAAAAAGTCACGCAAGTGCCGAAAAAGCCGAAAATACGATTGAACCGATCGAACGAACGCTCGGAGCGTTCGTGGATAAGTAAATGTGCCCCTTTGTGTAATAAAAAATCATTTAAGCATTTAGTATATTAAAACAGAACCTATAGGAGATAGCCTTCCAGTAATTCAGAGCTTTCTGGAGGATGCAAGCTGAGGACAGTCGACTGCTTCACTTGCTGCATCATTTGAAATCCTGGCAGGGAGGAGGGACTAAAACATTGATTTTACAAATTGTAACAACTTCTCCACAGCTTACAGACAGCATGCAGGAACTACATAACCCACAATGCATTGCACTGAGATGTTCCTTTGGGACAGGTGACTACTGTTACATATCATTTGAGTCACAAAGTAGCCAGCCCAGTGGCGTAGCGTGGGCTTTCGTCGCCTGGGGCCGACCGGAAATTTGCCGCCCCTCTATTGTAATAATAATCAGATCATCTGATTATTATTACACTATCATCAACCATCACTTGAGACATATACAATTGGGAAACACTACTCAATGAGAACACTCACCTGTTTTAGCCCGGATTCTCACTTTTAATACACTTTGAAAATTCACTTAGGTAGGTTTTATCGTCACTAGATACTGTCGTAGATTGACTCTACAATGCGCTGTAAAAACGTTCACCTTCGGGCGCGATTTGCAGTTTCAAATATACCAATATGTTTTTTTAAATTTAAATATCATGGTGATTGCCGCCGCCCCTTTTGATACGCCGCCCGGGGCCATGGCCCCCTCGGCACCCCCCTCGCTACGCCACTGAGCCAGCCAGATCAGCAGGGGAACAGGGGGCGGGGCTTAGGGAACTGTTCCAAACCATATTATTACATTAAACAGGCTGCATATTTTTTAACTGATGCATATTGCAAAGTTGCTTGAAATTTGCAAAGGTTGGAAACAAATATTAACCAATTGGCAGCTAGCATTTACTGGTGCCTACATAATTATCTGGCTACTATGGGTTGACTAGACTTGGAGCAAATGTTGTGCCAGTTATTGCCTTGCGCTTCCCTATGTTTCCTATCAATACAATTCTATTTTTATTTCTTACATTCAGTATTTATGTGCATCTATTAAGACTAATCGTTACTGTAAGGGCTTCTAGTTCTCACAAGCCTGTTTACATTTGGCCGGCAGCCTAAAGACAATATTTATCCTTCAGTACGGATCTCTTTTCATAAAGGAAATTTTACGCCCTACTCTGTTCCATTGCTGTCGAACACCACCTGTTTCCCAATTACCTGCAATTTCATTCATGTTCTCAGATAAAGACTAATATGCAGAATGGCTGGGGTGTGTAAGGATCTAGCAACAATTGTTGGAAGGGCTGGTTGCAATGATGCAAAAAGGGAAATTTCCAACAACCATGAGAGTATATTTAAAGGGGAACTCTCGCTTCCGAACAAAAATTTGTTAAAGAGCCCACACAGCACAGAAACCCTTAATATACCTATCACTGTAATCTGTTCTCTTAGTATGAATAAATACCATTTTTATATGTTAAAATCCAGCTGCAAAACAGTTCTTCTCTTTCTGCATTATTTAAAATCCTGGCAGGGGAGGAGGGACTAAAACACTGATGTTACAAATTGTAACAACTTCTCTGCAGCTTACAGGCAACATGCAGGAACTACATAACCCACAATGCATTGCACTGTGATGTTTCTTTCCTTATTGACATCATGTGTGCAGCAGGGAATTGTGGGATTGGGAGGATGCAGGCTGAAGGCAGGCTGAGGACAGGCGACTACTGTTATATCTAAAGTTGCCCATACACATGAAGATCTGCTCGCTTGGCGAGGATGCCAAGCAAGCAGATCTTCACCCGATATCCCCACCTACGGGGGGCGATATCGGGGAACATGTAGACTAATTCGATTGTTTGGCCCTGGGGCCAAATGATCGAATTACAATGGCGGCAATGGGGCAGTCGGTTCGGGGACCGCATCAACGAGCCATTGTGGTCCCCGATCTGACTAAATCTTTTAACCTACCCGATCGATATCTGGCCAATTTCAGGCCAGATATCAGTCGGGCAGGCCCCTCATTCCTGCCCCTACATGGGCTGATAAGCTGCCGAATCAGTCCAATCGACCCGTGTATGGGGACCTTTATTTAAGTCTCAAAGTAGTCAGCCAGATCAGCAGTGGAACAGGGTACTTGCAATGGCAATTTTCTATTTAGAATTACCCAATAGCACATACTACTAAAAAAACAAAGTAATGGTTTATTTAAATAAAGCAGGGTTTATGCAATATCATTTTATAGAGACCTGCATTGTTCAGTGGTATAGTTTTCCTTTAATAAGGAGAGCCTGAATGGGCACAGACTAGTTTGTATGCAAACCATCAGCAATTATTGGAAATGTTCAGAATTGGCTTTAAAGTAGATTGTCCTAAAATCTCGTGGGTTGGGGTGAGGTTAAATAATATTCCTTGGAACTGCAAGTCATGACTTCACACCATGCTCAGAAACCCCCCCGCACGTACAGCACATAGAATACTGACACACACTATTGTCATCGCTTGTTAATGAACTGGTGCGGTTGGCTGTGTATGTTATCAGCTTCACTAAAAGGCAGAGAAATGAACAAAATGTACGAGCGGTGGAAGTTACCGACTGACTTGGGTATTGCTTTATTTACAGTAAATACTATACGCTAATTTACAGTAGGATGGGAAACATCTGGAGAACCGTATGGGGTTACTGGCAAAGGGCTATGAACCATCAGAAATTCAACGGAGAGCAACTGACCACTTTAATGTGGCTGAGTACATAACGTTTCATGGATATACTTATCCTTTAAAACTGTTTAATAAAGTACCGTGCGGCAAAAAAAGACTAGAAGTGTACAAACACGCTCCTTGCACTTCTATATAGTAGCACTGAGAAAGAAAAAAAGAAAGAATGAAAGAAAGAAGAAAAAGAAAGAATAAAAAAAAGAAAGAAAGAATGAAAAAAAGAAAGAAAGAAAGAAAGAAAGAAAGAAAGAAAAAGAAAGAAAGAAAGAAAGAAAGAAAGAAAGAAAGACAGAAAGAAAGAAAAAAAGAAAGAGAAAGAAAGAAAGAAAGAAAGAATGAAAGAAAGAAAGAAGAAAAAGAAAGAAAGAAAGAAAGAAAGAAGAAAAGAAAGAAAGAAAGAATGAAAGAAAGAAGAAAAAGAAAGAAAGAAAGAAGAAAAGAAAGAAAGAAAGAAAGAAAGAGAAAGAAAGCAGCCACATTATGATTTCCATTCAACCCTTGAATATTATGAATCACCTATGACTGGTCTCTCCTTTCCCCACACACAACCAATCATTATGATTGACAGGCCTTCTATGGAACACATTTTTTTTATTAGTATAGTAAATAGAGCTGTTTTTCATATCTATGCTTTTTTCCCCCCTCCCTCTATCTTTTTGTCATCTGCCTAACGGGAAAAGTACATTTAGCACCATGTGGGAGAAAGCAGATGTCTGTTTAATTTTGAACTACTAATTCCCCACTACACTTGTGAGCATACTGCGTAGGTATATATGGATTCATTTTCTGGAAACCCGTTATCCAAAAATGGGTATGAAAGGGCAATTTCACACAGAGCCCATTAATAATTCTAATTTTAAAAAAAATTCTCTGCAATAATAAAACAGTACCTGTACTTGATCCCAACTAAGATATAATTACCCCTTATTGGGGGCAGAACAGCCCTATTGGGTTTATTTCATGGTTAAATGATTCCCTTTTCTCTGTAATAATAAAACAGTACTTGTACTTGATCCCAACTAAGATATAATTACCCCTTATTGGGGCAGAACAGCCCTATTGGGTTTATTTAATGGTTAAATGATTCCCTTTTCTCTGTAATAATAAAACAGTACCTGTACTTGATCCCAACTAAGATATAATTACCCCTTATTGGGGGCAGAACAGCCCTATTGGGTTTATTTCATGGTTAAATGATACTGTACTTGTACAGAGTAATCATGTCCCCTCGCAAGCGCCTCTTTTCCAGAGAAAACAACCCCAACCTCGACAGTCTAACCTCATAGCTTAAATCTTCCATCCCCTTTACCAGTTTAGTTGCACGTCTCTGCACTCTCTCCAGCTCATTAATATCCTTCTTAAGGACTGGAGCCCAAAACTGCCCCCCATACTCAAGGTGAGGCCTTACCAGGGACCTATAAAGGGGCAAAAATATGTCCTCATCCCTTGAGTCAATGCCCTTTTTTATACAAGACAGCACTTTATTTGCTGTAGTAGCCACAGAATGACACTGCCTGGAATTAGACAACTTGTGATCTACAAAAACCCCTAGATCCTTCTCCATTAAGGATACCCCCAACACACTCCCATTCAGTAGATAGTTTGCGTTTATATTATTCCTACCAAAGTGCATAACTTAGTACCTGTTGGGGGCAGAACAGCCCTATTGGGTTTATTTAATGGTTAAATGATTCCCTTTTCTCTGTAATAATAAAACAGTACCTGTACTTGATCCCAACTAAGATATAATTACCCCTTATTGGGGGCAGAACAGCCCTATTGGGTTTATTTCATGGTTAAATGATTCCCTTTTCTCTGTAATAATAAAACAGTACCTGTACTTGATCCCAACTAAGATATAATTACCCCTTATTGGGGGCAGAACAGCCCTATTGGGTTTATTTCATGGTTAAATGATTCCCTTTTCTCTGTAATAATAAAACAGTACCTGTACTTGATCCCAACTAAGATATAATTACCCCTTATTGGGGGCAGAACAGCCCTATTGGGTTTATTTCATGGTTAAATGATTCCCTTTTCTCTGTAATAATAAAACAGTACCTGTACTTGATCCCAACTAAGATATAATTACCCCTTATTGGGGGCAGAACAGCCCTATTGGGTTTATTTCATGGTTAAATGATTCCCTTTTCTCTGTAATAATAAAACAGTACCTGTACTTGATCCCAACTAAGATATAATTACCCCTTATTGGGGGCAGAACAGCCCTATTGGGTTTATTTCATGGTTAAATGATTCCCTTTTCTCTGTAATAATAAAACAGTACCTGTACTTGATCCCAACTAAGATATAATTACCCCTTATTGGGGGCAGAACAGCCCTATTGGGTTTATTTCATGGTTAAATGATTCCCTTTTCTCTGTAATAATAAAACAGTACCTGTACTTGATCCCAACTAAGATATAATTACCCCTTATTGGGGGCAGAACAGCCCTATTGGGTTTATTTCATGGTTAAATGATTCCCTTTTCTCTGTAATAATAAAACAGTATAGGTATCGGACCCATTATCTTATGGGGGCAAAACAATCCTATTGGGCTTATTTCATGTTTGAATGATTTTTAAGTAGACTTAAGGTATGGGGATTCAAATTATGGAAAATTCCCTTATCCAGAAAACCCCTGTTCCCAAACATTCTGGATAACAGGTCCCATACCTGCATATATAAAAAGTACAGAATACCTTATTCAGAAACCTGTTACTCAGAAAGCTCCAAACTAAGGAAATCCATCTCCCATAGGGTCTGTTATAAGTAGGGATCAGGCTCGGGTTTGTGGCAAGGCCACAAAGGCCCGGGCCTAGGGTGGCATAAATTTAGGGGCGCCATGCTTCCATACGGATGCATTTTATGAAATGTGTGTGTATTAGGGTCGCCACCTCTGCTAGCTTTCTTAGCCGGGCAGGGGTGAAGTCACGGGGGCAGGGGTGCACCCTAGGCATCCCAGTCAGCCACCTCCCCCACACCACGCGTGTGCTGTGGCGCACTTGCAAAGTCAATTGCGGGGGGAGATTCACAATGCGATAGTGCCAAGCGGTGGGGGGCAATGACTAAGAGAGCTGACTAGGGGTAGGCAGGAGAGGCTCCTAACTGGCGCCCCCCAATCGTTGCGCCCTAGGCAGCTGCCTCTTCTTCCTACCCCTACTTCCGGCCCTGCACAGGGTGGTGGGGAGGCGTGGCCGTGACGTTGCGTGGTGCGAGGAGGTGGGGCTGTGACATAGGGGGTGGGGCTGTGACATAGGGGGTGGGGCTATGACCGATCACCACGTCAATGTTACTGAGTCCTGCCCACCAGTTTTCCTAATTTGGGAAACCGGACAGGAGGTTTTGACCCAGGGAGCCCTATCCAAAAACCGGGCTGTCCGGGTCAAAACCGAACAGGTGGAAACCCTACCAGGAAGCACTGGCGCCCCCCATTGACCTCCCTTGATTGTGGCGAGGTACTATACGTATGCAAGCTTGGGGGATTGGGCAAGCAGCGGGGGCCCAGGGGTGACAGTCCGACCCTGTGTGTATCCCCATACCATTGCTCTAGGACCCCGCTGGTGGGCCAGTCCCACAGTTTGAAACCCCCCTGCCTTAGAGGCAGAAATGGATGGTAGAATTATACTCAAAATATTAGTTAAAAATCAGCATTTATTCACAAAGAGAACGTTACAGACAGAGGGAGAGAACGCTGAAGGTATTCCAGCCCCTTTTGTTAGTGGAAACCCCTCTCTATATTGTAGGAAAAGGAAATAATTTCATTTCTAATTTACTTTCCCAAAACTGCATATTTGGCTTTCAGGTTTTTTTTTTTAATTCAATATTCAACTTTTCCTCATTTATATTCAGGAATTATCTCATTTGATCTGTACCGAAGCCAATTTGAAAATCAGCTTTCTTCTCTTGATTGCAACATATCACATAAAGGTACCGGAGAACAATGGAAGCCCTATGTAAATTGTAATAGCATTAAATTAAAAGTACACTGGGATAACACCTGCTAACGAGCAAACATTTCAAGATCTGGAATTGTTACCATGGAGACAATGTTTAATGTATTTTGTTCTATTGGAGATTTCTGGAAGAAATGTACAGCAGCTTTCTTTATTGATATAAAATAGTATAAAAGTACAGTAATGCTAGAGGGGAATAAGGTTCTCTTTGTTTCGGCCGAATTTCAGTATTTACCGACAGCCATTGGCTTACAGGGAATCCTGGGAATGGCAGTTCAGTAATAGTTATTTAGTGAGTGAGGGGTTAAACTGGCCTTTGCTGTGTTAACCAATATATATAAAATATATATAAGTGGGACACATAATCTTGTCTTTGGCCTGTTAGATATATTTTTACAGAAAAGTATGAAAGATATGGGATCTGTTTATCAGAAAACCCATTAGCCATAAAGCTCCGAATTACGGGAAGGGCCATCTTCCATAGACTCTGTTTTAATCAAATAATTCCAAATGTTAAAACTTTTTTCCTTTTTCCTGTTATACTATACAGGTATGGAACCTGTTATCCAGAATGCTCGGGACCTGTGGTTTTCCAGATAAGGGATCTTTCTGTAATTTGGATCTCCATGCCCTAAGTCTGCTAAAAATATTAAATAAACCCAATAGGACTGTTCTGCCCCCAATAAGGGGTAATTATATCTTAGTTGGGATCAAGTACAGGTACTGTTTTATTATTACAGAGAAAAGGGAATCATTTAACCATTAAATAAACCCAATAGGGCTGTTCTGCCCCCAATAAGGGGTAATTATATCTTAGTTGGGATCAAGTACAGGTACTGTTTTATTATTACAGAGAAAAGGGAATCATTTAACCATTAAATAAACCCAATAGGGCTGTTCTGCCCCCAATAAGGGGTAATTATATCTTAGTTGGGATCAAGTACAGGTACTGTTTTATTATTACAGAGAAAAGGGAATCATTTAACCATTAAATAAACCCAATAGGGCTGTTCTGCCCCCAATAAGGGGTAATTATATCTTAGTTGGGATCAAGTACAGGTACCGTTTTATTATTACAGAGAAAAGGGAATCATTTAACCATTAAATAAACCCAATAGGGCTGTTCTGCCCCCAATAAGGGGTAATTATATCTTAGTTGGGATCAAGTACAGGTACTGTTTTATTATTACAGAGAAAAAGGGAAATCACTAATCTCTGTGGGTGGCAAAACAATACTGTTGGGTGTAATTAATCTTTTAATTATTTTTTATTAGACTTAAGGTATGGAGATCCAAATTGGAAAGAACCCCTTATTCCGAAAACCCCAGGTCCCTAGCATTCCGGATAACAGGTCCAATTTTTACTTGGGTTTGGTATTCTTTTATGGAGGATTTGGTATTTGACTGAATCCAAAATTCATGGATCTGTTGCATCTCTGGCTTCCATACAAGTACACAAGTGTGACACATGGTGTCATTTGCATGGCATGGTTGCCGTTTGAGAATCTCACCAAACTGGAATATATATATCAGTAAATATTGTCCTTTTACATCCTTTCCCTTGAGCCGCCATTTAGTGATGGGCTGTGTGCCCCCTCAGAGATCAGCTGACAGGAAGTAATGCAGCTATAACTTGACTGAATTGTCAAGGGAATGATTCACGGAAGCGTCACATTTTGGGTTGTATTTGGCTGATCGATCAAAACATGGAATTAGTGATGTACTCATCCCTCCCACTGTTGAGACTATTAGTCATCAATCATTCAGAAAAACCGAAAATTCTGGTTTTTAAACACAAATAGACAAATCACATTATCCTATTGGCACGATGACTGACGGGCAATTTCCAGTTACATCTGGTCGTGTGAAGAATCCTGAGGCAGGGGTGCAAAAGGTACCCCTGCAGGTAGGATACGGTTCGGGGGGTTAGAAAGACACTCAGTGGGGAGAAAGAGACCTGGTGGGCAAACTAAAGCTTGGGGCATTTCAGAAATTGACCACATGACCCATAGACTCGCCCATAGGCTATAGTGCCAGCACTACTGGCAACTCATGGAACAGCAACCGTGAAACAACTCTTCAGACATCTTCAAAATCCCTCCTGCCCCACACCATTTCCATTTACTTCACAATTTGTGTGAAATGCTTGTGAGGGAGGTGGAAAATGATGATTTGTATGTTCTGTGTTGTTTTTGTATGCCTTTTTCTTAAAATGACCAATAGGTGGCAGCAAGTAAGATGTTAGTTGTTTATTTAACCAGCAGATGACAGCATAATTGGGAAATCATTAAGTGTAATACTGATCCCCAGCCACTAAGGGCACTAAAGGTAAAAGGGGATAAGGTAAAAGGGGTATAAAAGTGGAACCACACCCAGATTTAAGGTATTTGATGGGAAGAAGCAGCCACGGACCAAGTTGAAGAAAGAAAAGAAGACCAAATGGAAAGGAGTAGAAGAAGGCTAGAATAGGTAAAAGAAAAGTGGAGCAGGCACTAGGTGTCTGACATAGGTTAGTAAGCATGGGCTGCCTATTGCCCCAACGAGGAGGGTATAGGGGACCAGTCTTCTGTTCATTATTTACCAGCCTGTATGGAATGTTGTACAATTTGTGAATTTGTGCCTATATAAGTATATCTGGATATTTGCCTAGATGACGTGATTTCTGGATGTGTGAATAAAATTACTTTGTTACATGATCGACTGGAGTCTGTGTGCCATTCAGCGTGGAAATGTGTGAACTGCTGGTTGCCCTCCCTACATGCTTTCCTTCATATCACAAGTTACTCATGGTGACAAATTGATGGCACACAATACCATTACACACAGGCCCCAAAGAACTTTTCAATGGCCCTTCTACAGAGCCAAAGAAGACCTACAATGGTTCGGCTTCCCCACTGCCCATTCGGTAAAGCCCCAGCACTTCAAATCAGAAAATATACCTTCCATACAAGAGTGGAAAAATTACAAAGATTCATGAAAACTTGGATTTACACTTACAAACTGTACCAGAACACATAATGGTATTTCTCTACTCAATACCAACCCACCTGTTACTCAGTGCATAAGGAATGACTAACCTGACCAATTTCAGTCAATGTTACAGAACATCTAGAGCCAAGAAGACACTAGACACCTGCTGCGTTTATCTCCCTCAAACCACAACCCCCGACCCCAACCACCCAAAAAAATCTTTCAATGATTGAATTCGCAGCCCATGACATTCAATCAGGTCACATAAATTCACTGTAATTCCATGAAGTTTTTATGGCATTGATGTTATGTTACTGTAGGGACCCATAGGGTTAAATGGACCCTATGGCTTTACATCCCTACAGGTTCAGTTGCCTTAGTCACTGGGCAGAATGGAATGTATCTAAGTAAGTTAATTTACACATGTATGCTATTGGCTAGCAGGTGACCACTTCCTGCCTCACTTTGATATAGTGCTGGGAAAGGAGTGGCACCTTCCTGTTTGCTTCCACCTAAGGAAGAGGGTGGGTGTTACTGGGAGCCCGGGGCACAGGCCCAGTTAAATTTAGGGAACAGGGCCCTGTGAATGAGGCATTAGATAGAGGCAGGTTTAGCTCCTGTATCAGTACCACTATAGGGGTGTAAGGCAGTTAGGGCTGAGCTAGAAAGAGCAGTTCTGAGCTCCGCATAGGAGAGGCAGTATTATAGGTATCTCTCCCAGGCCATATTGCCTGTAGTGTACAATTATAGTGGATAGGGAATCAGGATAGAGAATTCCCTGGAGGTGATCCAGGCCACTACGGGGTGTGGCAGAGGTCAAGTTAGATTCCTGCCGAGTCTGTCCTCAGGGGAGCATCTGTCCTCAAGGGAGAGCCCTTATCATACTCTCTATGTGATGTTGCTGAGAGTAAACCCTGTGGATGTTCAATAAATTCTTTGTTTTGTTGTTTGCAAGAACCTCTGGCGCCCTCTGTCTAAGGTGCCACACTGTAGAAAATGCCAACAAAAAGTGCGATCATTTTCATGATTTTATATCTAAACAAATACAATCGTGGCTTGCAGCTAAAAGCCAGTGGTACATTCCTCACTACCACAAGAACAAATGAAATGCTTCACAGGAATGTTCTACACTGCAGCGAGACTTAACCCGGCCCGATTGCACCATCAATAGAGAATGTACCGCTGATTTCTAGGGAATATTTCCCTGCGATCAGAATGGTTTATTGTGTCCTAAAATTGCTTCATTTGGGTCTTTAAAACGATGTTCGTAACACTTGGAATGCACCGGCTAGCCTTGATCCTAACTTATCATCTGACCACATTAGAGAAATGTTCCTGATTCACTGGATTAAAATGTAGTTTCACTAATTTATTATCAGATGCCTTAATTCATGGTGCTCCAAATTATACAAAAATCCCCAATTCCAGGCTTTCCCAATAATCCATGCCATACCTGTAGGATCTTGCAAGCTGCTCTCAGATGAGATTGGTGGTTGCAGTAAGTGTAGCCGGTTTGTTTGTACAAACAGAGAATACAGATGTGGAATCAGTGTTATGATGTTTATTTCATGTCATTGGCGTGATACAGTGAGGTCACTTATTTATTGCACCAACGCTGGTAATTAAGTAAATGATCAGATTACACAACTAGGTGCAAGCTACTGTTTATGATTATCTTACGTGGTTATTTTCTCACACAATCGCACTTTTATACTACTAATAATCTTGACCAGCAGGGGGCTCCCGTTGACTTGGCCCACTGGTCATGTCTAGGCTACTATGGGAGATAAATCTTCCCTGAATGCTTTCCCACTCGCAGTAAAGTGAATTTTCAGTGGAAAAAAATTATGTGACAGTGGAAAAAAAAAAATTATTTTCCACTTTCTGAACCTCGACCCCTTGTATCTGCCACCAAAGGGGAGGGGTCAGCCAGCGCCGGATTTCCAATTTGCACGCCCCGAGGCCGCCCCCATTCTGCGCCCCCCACGCGCATGCTCTAACACAACACCCCCAAACCCATTGCTCTGTATGGGAGCAAAATGTAAAAAATTTGCTGCGGCAGGGTGATATACCGCCCCTAAGTTTGTGCCGCCCTAGGCCCGGGCTTTTATGGCCTCGCCACAAATCCGGGCCTGGGGTCAGCACCATTACATGCCCAAAGATGAGTAGCCCTCCTTAATTCACCTGTCACCTTCTCAGCCAAACCTGCCCGGCCCACACATCCAGTGGCTTTCTGGTTCATACGCCCATCACTAATAGGAAAACTGTTATGTTTTCTATATTTCATAGTGGAGGCAGTTGGAAAGGCAACAGAGGGAGCATAGAATACAGTAAAGGATCTAGTAACCTACTTGATACAGTAAATTTAGCTTGGGTGTACATGGGGTCATGATTTTTTTTTAAAATTACATTTTACTTTCGTATGATTGATTTTTTTTAAATTAAGGGATGCTTCCTTATTCCGTATAAATATTCATGTTTGGTTTTGTTTCATAAAATAAAACCTGTCATTCTTGGGCAGCATGGTTGTATCGCTTGCAGTTACTGAGTGGTGTCTGGATACAGAGGCATAACAATCAATGAAGCACACCCTGTGGTCACGGGGAAGGATGGAGGGTCTGATTCCTTTATTGCTGCATATAAAGCTCCACTTGCTCTCAGGTATGGGAATGGACAGGGAGTAGGGATATATATATATGACCGGGGGGATAATTTTGCGCCATGCCCCTCCAAAGATTTTTTGCTGGGGTTCCCAGTGCAAAGTAGTTACACCACTGTCTAGATACGATTCTTACTCTGGGTATCACTGGGGGGTATTTGGATCAGTCAGTGCTATCACTTTGCACATTCCTGCTGAGCCTTGACCCTGCTCAATGGACAATACATGTACTTGGCACATCTGCCAAGGAGGGATCTGCACACTTCCGAGCATAAAGGTGCCCATACACGTAAAGATCTGCACGCTTGGCGATCTTCTCCCGATATCTCCACCTACGGGTGGGCGATATCGGGCAAATGTAGGCTAATTCAATCGTATGGCGGCAATGGCACAGTCGGTTTGGGGACTGCATCAACGAGCCAATGTGGTCCCTGATATGACTAAATCTTTTAACCTGCCCGATCGATATCTGGGCAATTTCAGGCCAGATATCGGTCGGGCATGGCCGTCGTTTCTGCCCCTACACGGGCCGATAAGCTGCCGAATCGGTCCGAGGGACCGATATCGGCAGCTACGATCGGCCCGTGTATGGGGACCTTAAGACCATTTTGTGATGGGCTGTATACTCCCTCAGAGATCAGCTGACAGGAAGTGATGCAGCTCTAACTGTAACAGGAAGTAGTGTGAGAGTAAAAGGCAGAACTCTGCCCATTCATTGGCTGATGGGGCCTAGCATGTACAGTGGAGGAAATAATTATTTGACCCCTCACTGATTTTGTAAGTTTGTCCAATGACAAAGAAATGAAAAGTCTCAGAACAGTATCATTTCAATGGTAGGTTTATTTTAACAGTGGCAGATAGCACATCAAAAGGAAAATCGAAAAAATAACTTTAAATAAAAGATAGCAACTGATTTGCATTTCATTGAGTGAAATAAGTTTTTGAACCCTCTAACAAAAAAAGACTTAATACTTAGTGGAAAAACCCTTGTTTGCAAGCACAGAGGTCAAACGTTTCTTGTAATTGATGACCAAGTTTGCGCACATTTTAGGAGGAATGTTGGTCCCACTCCTCTTTGCAGATCATCTCTAAATCCCTAAGGTTTCGAGGCTGTCTCTGTGCAACTCTGAGCTTGAGCTCCCTCCATAGGTTTTCTATTGGATTAAGGTCCGGAGACTGACTAGGCCACTCCATGACCTTAATGTGCTTCTTCTTGAGCCACTCCTTTGTTGCCTTTGCTGTATGTTTTGGGTCATTGTCGTGCTGGAACACCCATCCACGACCCATTTTCAGTTTCCTGGCAGAGGGAAGGAGGTTGTCGTTCAGGATTTCACGATACATGGCTCCGTCCATTTTCCCGTTAATGCGAATAAGTTGTCCTGTGCCCTTAGCAGAAAAACACCCCCAAAGCAAAATGTTTCCACCTCCATGCTTGACGGTGGGGACGGTGTTTTTGGGGTCATAGGCAGCATTTTTCTTCCTCCAAACACAGCGAGTTGAGTTAATGCCAAAGAGCTCTATTTTGGTCTCATCAGACCACAGCACCTTCTCCCAGTCACTCACAGAATCATTCAGGTGTTCATTGGCAAACTTCAGACGGGCCTGCACATGTGCCTTCTTGAGCAGGGGGACCTTGCGAGCCCTGCAGGATTTTAATCCATTGCGGTGTAATGTGTTTCCAATGGTTTTCTTGGTGACTGTGGTCCCTGCTAATTTGAGGTCATTAACTAACTCCTCCCGTGTAGTTCTAGGATGCTTTTTCACCTTTCTCAGAATCATTGACACCCCACGAGGTGAGATCTTGCGTGGAGCCCCAGAGCGAGGTCGATTGATGGTCATTTTGTGCTTCTTCCATTTTCGAACAATCGCACCAACAGTTGTCACCTTCTCTCCCAGCTTCTTGCTAATGGTTTTGTAGCCCATTCCAGCCTTGTGCAGGTCTACAATTTTGTCTCTGACATCCTTGGACAGCTCTTTGGTCTTTCCCATGTTGGAGAGTTTGGAGTCTGCTTGATTGATTGATTCTGTGGTCAGGTGTCTTTTATACAGGTGACTAGTTAAGACAGGTGTCCTTAATGAGGTTGATTAATTGAGTAGAAGTGTCTAACCACTCTGTGGGAGCCAGAACTCTTAATGGTTGGTAGGGGTTCAAAAACTTATTTCACTCAATGAAATGCAAATCAGTTGCTATCTTTTATTTAAAGTTATTTTTTCCATTTTCCTTTTGATGTGCTATCTGCCACTGTTAAAATAAACCTACCATTGAAATGATACTGTTCTGAGACTTTTCATTTCTTTGTCATTGGACAAACTTACAAAATCAGTGAGGGGTCAAATAATTATTTCCTCCACTGTATGTGTGCCTTGGCTTGTTTGTGTGCACTGTGAATCATATGATCCCAGGGGGCGGCCCTTAGTACTTAAAATGGCAATTTCCTATTTACGATTACCCAATAGCACATACTACTAAAAAAGTATATATCTTTATGAAAATGGTTTATTTAGATGGAGCAGGGATTTACATATCCCTGCTTATTATTATATTATCTCTATTTTATGAATAGAGACCTACATTGTTTGGGGATATAGTTGTCCTTTAATGCACATAATGTCTTGATGTCCTATACTGTATATACTGATAATGGGTGCGGAGGACCTCATGTCATGTCATTAAATATCATGTCTTATGTATTATTATATGTGCCACTATTCATGCCATATACCCTGTGCCCTTTTTAATGATCTAATTTTGAGAAAGTCCTGGTGTAGTAAGCAGGGTGGGCCAGTACAGGAATAATACTTACAGCCACAGAAAACCTGTATAAAACATAGATTTTAGACCCCCCCCAACAAAAGATAGGACTCCTTAAAGCTTTACCAGTGCCCCCGGCCTTGATGGCTGCCCCGCTAGTGAGGGGACATGTATATGAAATAGGAATCAGTTCTCTTTCTGTAAATGTTGTTTTTACACTTTGTGACAATATTTGACATTGATTATTGTCCCATCTATCAAACTGCTACTTGGTGACAAGTCATCCCTCAGACTCTATTGCATTAGGATACACATGGGTGCTGCAGCCAGTGTTCCAAATCCCTGCTATGGGGATGCCTAAAGGACCGTGGCACCTTATATCAGTGCTTTATTGTCTTTTCTTGCATGGCCGATGCGCAGAGGGGAGAGAGAAGGAAAAAAACACCCGGAATAGTAGAACATATACATTTGCCTGAAAAAAATACGCAAAATTTAAATTCTTGCTAAATGTGCCCCTTAGACTATGTTTTTGTTACCTGTATACAAGAGATTATGCTCCACTGACTAACTTTTTGTAAATTTATGATCAAATTTTTGTTTTATAAGAGAATTTGCAAATTACTTTTTACCTGTTTGCTGTTTTTAAAATACAGGTATGGATCCATTATCCGGAAACCTGTTATCCAGAAAGATCAGAATTACGGAAAGCCCATCTCCCATAGACTCAATTTTAATCAATTAATTCTGATTTTTAAAATGGATTTCCATTTTCTCTGTAATAATAAAACAGAACATTGTATTTGATCCCAACTAAGATATAATTACCCCTTATTGGGGGCAGAACAGCCATATTGAGTTTATTTCATGGTTAAATGATTCCCTTTTCTCTGTAATAATAAAACAGTACCTGTACTTGATCCCAACTAAGATATAATTACCCCTTATTGGGGGTAGAACAGCCCTATTGGGTTTATTTCATGGTTAAATGATTCCCTTTTCTCTGTAATAATAAAACTGTACCTGTACTTGATCCCAAATAAGATATAATTACCCCTTATTGGGGGCAGAACAGCCCTATTGGGTTTATTTAATGGTTAAATGATTCCCTTTTCTCTGTAATAATAAAACAGTACCTGTACTTGATCCCAACTAAGATATAATTACCCCTTATTGGGGGCAGAACAGCCCTATTGGGTTTATTTAATGGTTAAATGATTCCCTTTTCTCTGTAATAATAAAACAGTACCTGTACTTGATCCCAACTAAGATATAATTACCCCTTATTGGGGGCAGAACAGTCCTATTGGGTTTATTTAATGGTTAAATGATTCCCTTTTCTCTGTAATAATAAAACAGTACCTGTACTTGATCCCAACTAAGATATAATTACCCCTTATTGGGGGCAGAACAGCCCTATTGGGTTTATTTCATGGTTAAATGATTCCCTTTTCTCTGTAATAATAAAACAGTACCTGTACTTGATCCCAACTAAGATATAATTAATCCTTATTGGATGCAAAATAATCCTATTGGGTTTAATAAATGTTTTATTGATTTTTTAGTGGACAAGATACGGAGATCCAAATTACGGAAAGACTCCTTATTCGGAATACCCTTGGTCCTGAGCATTCTGGATAACGGGTCCTATACCTGTGCTCTTTTTTTCATTCACAAACACTCAGGCTTAAAAAATTTTAAACGCTTTCTGGTTGCTAGGACTTAAATGTCCCAGCAAACACACAGAATGTGACTGTGGCTGTTGCCAGGGTCAGGGACCCCCCAACAATCACATTGCATTTCCAAATGCAGGCTGGAAATAGGCAAAAAAGGAAGGCTAATAATTAAAACAAACATACAAATAGACCAATTGAAAAGCTGCTAACATACAATAAGTTACTATAAAGGTGACAGCAAACTGATGGTTGTGTGTAACGTAAATCTGGCAAAGCAATAATATAGAAATCAGCAGTCATAGTGCACGGTGCCAAACAACACTTTTCATCCAATGTGCAATATATGGAGCTTGTAATTAGGAAAGAGAGATGTTTATTGGAGTCGTTAGGACTTGCAAGCTTTGTTATTGCCAGCGAGCTTGTTGTTTATATATGTTTGGTAATTTTTGGGTGTTATTATCATTGTCAGCTCTTCCCACGGAATCTTGGTTTCTGCCTGAGAACCGGCACTGCAGGAAACTGGGAGCCTGAGCGCTCAAACTGTTGTCAGTCTCCCATGCAGCCTCTAGAGGGTGCTGTTTTCCAGCCAATGGAGCCTGCATTGATTCAGTGTAGGTTTTACAGCACGCCACAAATCATTGCAACATGTGGGTTTGTGGGACAAAGTTTTTGCTGGGCTGAAGTTCAGTGCGTAGGTGAAGCAGCGTGCAGTCTTGTTAAAAAAAATGCTAATTATAAACCGGGCTTGCAGCACAGAGAACCCACTCTTTTGCGGTGACGGCGGTTGACAAACCATTGAAAAATGCGGTTGACCTTAACTTGTTCCTATAAAAACGATACAAAAATATTAGGGATCAGAACGTGGCAGCTGCGCATGGGAGTCATGGTATTATATCATATCTCACGCCGGCAGTGCTGGAAATAGGAGTTACTGGGCCCCCAGGCCTTTAGGAAGAGTGCATTGATCGTCAGTCGGGGTCCCAGCTGCCATTGCTCTGCTGTCCCCAGGCCCGGGCCGGCAATCTGTGGGGTCAGGCAAATGCCAGGGGGGCTGCTGTAAGGTGCCATAAACAGTCACTATTTATTGGGCCTATAGGGGGCTGTTTGGGCCTTTGTGTACTGGAAATGCCAGGGCAACAGACTAGTCGTCTGTTCACCTCAATAAATTGATTTAAAGTTACTTAAGACCTGTGTGAGCGGTTCCTGAACCTTGGTTACAACTCGTATATTAACTTTTGCGGTAACTGCACCCAGGCGAAATATACCATTTTTTACGTGAGTACTGGCTTCCCATGATTGATATATATATGTATATATATACAAGTATGGGACCTGTTATCCAGAATGCTCAGGACCTTTGGATCTCCATAACTTAAAGGACATGTAAAGCCAACACACAAAAATGTATTTAAATATTGTCCTATTACATCTTTTCCCTTGAGCCGCCATTTAGTGTGCTCCCTCAGAGATCAGCTGACAGGAAATAATGTAACAGGAAGTAGTGTGGGAGTAAAAGGCAGAACTCTGCCCATTAATTGGCTGATGGGGCCTAGCATGTATGTGTGCCTTGGCATGTTTGTGTGCACTGTGAATCCTATGATCCCAGGGGGCGGCCCTTAGTACTTAAAATGGCAGTTTTCTATTTAGGATTACCCAATGGCACATACTAATAAAAAAGTATATTTTTTATGAAAATGGTTTATTTAGCTGAAGCAGGGCTTTACATATGAGCTGTGTTATGTCATTTTTATGGAGACCTACATTGTTCAGGGGTATAGTTTTCCTTTAGGAGTCGCAAGTCTGAAGTAAACCCACAGAACTGAGTGTGGCTGTAGAACTGCTCCTCATCGTGGGGAGTGATAAAGCATTGCGCCATTGGGAACACAAACACACACACAAAAAGGTTTGTCCTTTCAAAATATTGTGGAGCTCAGAGTGCATCCCACACAGTAACATGCCATCGGCAGTAGCCACGGGGGAGCCTTGCGCAGGATTCATTGGGGGTTTTATACAGGTTTTCTGGATAAGGGGTCTATCTGTAATTTGGATCTTCATACCATACGTCTGCTAAAAACCATTTAAACATTAAATAAACCAAGTATGATTTTTTTTTGCCTTTAATAAAGAATAATTATATCTTAGCTGGAATCAAGTACAAGGTACTGTTTTATTAAACATAAAAAAATTAAATTGTTGCTTAAAAAGTCTATGGGAGTTGGTCTGTGCACATATTTCAGCATTCTGTAATATCCCCAAAAGAAAATGTTTTATTGCCCCGATAAATGTTCTTATAAAGGTTAATTGTCACTGGGAGAGAAAGGGGGTCATTTACAGCCCCCGGGCGTGCCTAAGCGCTAAGAGAGTAACCCTTGGTGTTCTGCTTTGTAAATGACCCCTTAAAGCGGCGGTGCACCTTTAATTGAGCTTTAAGTTTGTTATAGACTGCCCTATTCCTAGCGACTTTGCAGTTGGTTTTTATTATTTGTTTTTTATAAAAAAATTATTTGCCTTCCTCTTCTGACTCCGACAGCTTTGAAATGGGGGTCACTGACCCTGGCAGATAAACCATAGCTCTGTGAGGCTACACTTTCATTGTTACTTTTTTTTAATATTCATTTTATTGCTTATCTTTCTATGCAGACCCTCTACTATTCATATTCCCAAACCACTGCCTGGTTGCAAGGTTAAATTGCACCCTAGCAACCAAATAGCGGCTGAAATACCAAACTGGAGAGCCACTGAACACAAAGCAAAATAACGGCAAAACTTATTAAAAATAATAAAGAAAAACAATGACCAGTTGGTAATTGTCTTAGAATATCAATGTCTACATTAGGGGTCCCCAACCTTTCTTAAGGTCCCCATACACGGGCTGATTCTAGCTGCTCCCTTAGACCGATTCGGCAGCTAATTGGCCCGTGTATGGGCACTACCGATGGGCCTGCCCAACCGATATCTAGCCTGAAATCGGCAAGATCTCGATTGCGCAGGTTAAAAAAATCTAGTTGGATCAGGGACCGCATCAGCTCGCTGAGGCCATACGATCGAATTAGCCTGGATTCTCCCAATATCGCCCACCCATAGGTAGGGGATATCGGGAGAAGATCCGCTCGCTTGGCGACATCGCCAAGCGAATGGATCTTAAGGTGTATGGGGACCTTTACTCGTGAGCCACAGTCAAATGTAAAAAGACTTGGAGAGCAACACAAGCACCATAAAAGTTCATGGAGGAGCCAAATAAGGGCTGTGATTGGCTATTAGGCAGCCTCTATGCACCCTATCAGCTTACAGGGGCTTTATTTGGTAGGAAATCTTGTTTTTATTCAACCAAAACTTGCCCCCAAGTCAGGAATTGAAAAATAACTCCCTGGTTTGGGGGCACTGAGAGCAACATCCAAGGGGTTGGTGAGCAACATGTTACCCCTGAGCCACTGGTTGGGGATCACTGTCTTACATCATACTAAGAGATATTTTAGACATTCAAGAGAAGTTTCCAATCAATATCACAACATCTGCCCCCCATGAGAAAATTCCATTGTAATTCACTAAAGGAACACAAACTTCTTCAGTTGTAAAATTCCTTAAAATCCGAGTTCTCTGAAGGCCGAGGCACAAACACGGCTTTTCTGTGGAAACGCTGGTGTACACAGAGTTTTAGGAAATGCTTCTGCGTGTGGTCAGGCTGCTTTATTTAGTGCCACTCTGTTCTGGGAGAAATGGGAAGTGGTTTCTACAGTCGATTTACTTCAGAAGAAAAAAAAAGCCAATAGAACTCAGCAACCCTTCCTTTTATTGCTGTTCCTAGTTGCACTCGAGTTTGTAGCCAATACGTGTTCCCCATAAATACTACCCCATTTTGCCATTAGCTAGGTTTTAAAGGAGTAGTTCACCTTTAGATTAACTTTTAGTGCTATTCTGAGATAATTTGCTATTGGTCTTACTTTTTTAAATTATTTAGCTGTTTAGCAGCTCTGCAGTTTGGAATCTTAGCAGCTATCTGGTTGCTAGGATCCAAATTGCCTTAATAACCAGGCAGTGCTTTGAATTAGAGACAACTGAATAGAAGGGGGTCTGCTTAGAAAGATAATTTTTCAGTTTCGGCCATCCACAGCTCATGATCCACCCTTATGGTCTCCCCCTACCCTGGTTCTTACATGTATCTCTGGAGTGAGGGGGATCTGGGGGCCTCAGGTAAAGGTGGCAGGGGTGCCTGTGGGTGAGGGTGGGGGCTACAGATTACGCCGCTGGCATTCACCTCAAGTCTCCACCTAACTGGCATTCATGCTGACTCCCACTATCCATTTCCTACAGACCTATAAGTAGAATGGTACGACTCCATGTATGTATTCCTTACTAATTAATTCTTTGTATGTCTTGGGGTTTCTAGCCAATCAATCCCTTACTGGCTGGAAGAAATAGGAGTAGATTGCCCCAGAACACTAAAGCCACAAATGTTAAAAGTTGTGACAGATTTGTAGGACTATTAGTAGTATTAGTCGCAAAGTATATTGTTTCCTCCAAACTGGCACATTGTAGCCCTTGTTCCATACTCCTCTATGCAAACTCACTGGTTTGTTCCACACTAGATGGACATTAAGTAGAATAGAAGTCCAGGAGTCTAGTGCCAATAAGTTCACTAGTCAAAAAAGACAAGTGGAGCTGTTGGATGAAAAAGATACAGTGAGTCGCAGGCAGAGGTGGGACTAACAACCCTGGAGTAGCCAAATGCAGTTCCTGGGGGCACCCAGCCTAATGGAAAGTCAGGGTGCCCCCAGGACCTGCATTTGGCACTTAGGTATAAGTGCTATTTTTGCTTAAAAATCCTGTAGGCCATATACATAGGAAACTACTGTATAGTAATGGGAATCTGAACAACTGATGGAGGAAAATGCTTCATGCTTAAGAAGGTTCATTTAGAGTTGCCCTGGATGCAAGTGTAAGAGCAATAAGAGGGGCAAAATCTTTCCCTTAGTGCTGATTTACCCAGCAGTTGCACCCATGGCATAGCTCCGCTCTGTACATTAGTCATTGGGTGCAAAGTGCTCCATAGCTCAACACCATAACTAAGCACTATCTGTCTTGATGGTGAAACCAACTTTCCCATATTCTCTGGGAATGTTCTTTTGCAGTGATCCCCAACCAGTGGCTCGCGGGGATCATGCTGCTCCCCAACCCCTTGGATGTTGCTCTCAGTGCCCCCAAACCAGGGAGTTATTTTTGAATTCCTGACTTGGAGGAAAGTTTTGGTTGAATAAAACCCAGATGTACTGCCAAACAGAGCGTCCTATAGGCTGCTAGTCCCCATAGGAGCTTCCAAATAGCTGATCATAGCCATTTTGTGGCACCCCCGGATAAAAAATGTCTCAGCTTTGGAGATTTTTTGCCCATGGATTTTCGAACACAGTGATAACTTCACCACCAAACCTGGCCAGACACAAGGTTAGTTTTGGGCTAATCAACTGATTGGTCAGCAAGACAAATGGTCCAATAATATCTGATTTGGACATCCACACCAGGGTATTTTGGGGGGTGGGGGTGGGGGGGTGATGCTAAAAATTCAGCTCAAGTTATTGCTGTTTTTATTTTGCTCTTACTTACACAATAGTGCTAAATGATTTGTATACTGAAACATCAAATTACTATTCTAAAATTAATTTGCCTATTGAATCTGTGGGCGGGCACAGTCTGCGTTCTCTAGCGGGGAAACAAAGCTGTCACTGCGAGAAGACTGAGTAGGCAGCAAATTAGTTACAGCTTGTGCAAACTGCTATTTAATGGCGAATGAGTGTGTGTGAGGGTATTCCACCATTGCCCTGGCTGTGGGATGCCACCCTATGGGGGCACTGACACATATCCGCTTCCAATTTGGCTTTTGGCTCAGACACAGAATATTAGGGTTATTCCATGTTTGCTGACACTGGGGTGGTTGTTACAGGAGCAGAGCTCAGGTACCTAAGGGAGGAGGGAGAATGTTTTTGTTTAGGGAGGCAACCAGTAGAAGGCTTTCCATTGGAGAACTTGGAGATCCCCATTGATGGGATATTGTTCTCACCAAGGACATGATAATTGTTTATGTGAAATCGCCCAAAGTTTGCTCTTTCAAAATGGAAAGCACTCCTCTAACATAAATGATGATATTGAGCAACAGGTGCTTCTGCTACTGATGAGTCGGTAGTGCGGTTGGTCTTGGGCCCAACACACAGTAACTGAGGACAACAGTTAAAGGAGATCTTAACCCTAAAACTAAGAGAAAGATTGTAAACTTACTCACAGTGCATTTTTGCAATATACTTTTGTGTTCTATTTTTAGTGGTTTCTGGGATATTAGCAGTTTTAGATCACTACTATCTGCCTTTCACCTGAGCAGCTGTCAGCAAAAGAATAAAAAAAGAGGTTCTAGTTCTTTACATAGATCTGGTCTATGCTGTTTTTGGTCTAGTCTGATTCTTTGTATGATGCAATTGTTGAGGTTCACCGTAATTTCCTTTTTGAAATTTTTGGCCACAGTGCTTTGTCTTTCTTGCTTGGGTTTCTGACATGTAAGTGATCATACTACAATTTACTCATGAGTTAAATGACGTATCATAGCTGGCCTTCCTCCAGGCTAGGAATCAATGCTCTCCTCCAGAAGTACAGTTATAAGGCAAGAATGTCTCTTCAACTGTGGCTTCTGCAGGAATAATTTTGGGCATAGTGGTGGGGCAAAGACCTGTATACAGCACCTCCAACCAATCGGGTCTTTGCCTCATCCTCAAGCACAACCTCACTGCAGCAGCCAATGGCTGAAGAAGTGTCAGAGCCAACATAGGTAAGTATTGGGGGCTGGGAGGAGACAAGTTGTACCACTTTAAAATAGCGGGGTAAGCACTTAGAAAGTACCTGCATCACTTTAAAGGAATACTGACATGGGAAAACATGCTTTTTTTTTACAAAACCCATCAGTTAATAGAGTTTCGCCAGCATTGTAATCTGTTTTTCAAAAACACAAACTTCCTACTATTTAATTTGGAAATTTCACATGGGGCTAGCCAGAGTGTTTGTTTCCCAGATGCCCTCAGCCTTGTGACCTGTGCTCTAATAAACTTCAGTCACACTTTACTGCTGCGCTGCAAGTTGGAGTGATATCCCCCCCCACCCTTCCAGCAGCCGATCAGCAGAACAATGGGAAGGGAGCAAGATAGCAGCTCCCAGTAGGTATCAGAATAGCACTCAATAGTAAGAAATCCAAGTCCGGCTTGGGACTCCTCCAGTTACATGGGAGTAGGAGAAACAATAGGTTAGCTGAAAGCAGTTCTAATGTGTAGCGCTGGCTCCTTCTGAAAGCTCAGACTCAGGCACACTTTACTGCTGCGCTGCAAGTAATAAAGACATTACCAATGAAAACGTTGAATCTCTTTGGGTAGAAATTTCAGTAGGGCTGAAGGTCACAAAGAAAATGATCATTGGTGTATGCTATAAACCACCCCGTATAGATGAGGGGGATGAGTCCCAGCTACTTTTGCAAATGGAGGAGGCTTCAAAATTGGGTCAAGTTGTTATTATGGGGGACTTTAATTATCCGGACATTGACTGGAGTAATGGGGTGGCTAAGTCAGAAAAAGCTAGTAGGTTTGTAAATATGCTAAATGACAACTTTTTATTTCAGGTGGTTCAAGAACCTACTCGGAATGAGTCTATTTTGGACCTGGTAATATCTAATAATACTGAACTTATCTCTAACATTTGTGTGGGTGAGCATTTGGGGAACAGTGATCACAACATGGTCTCCTTTGAGATAATGCTACAGAGACAGCTCTATAAGGGAGTAACTAAAATGCTCAATTTTAGACGTGCAGACTTTGCCAGTTTAAGGGCATCTCTGCAATGTGTCAACTGGGAAAGGCTTTTCATGGGGTTAGGCACAGAAGGAAAATGGAACATCTTTAAAACATTGCTTTGCAGGTATACACAACAGTATATTCCCCTTGTAAGCAAGGAGAGGCATCGCAAAGCAAAACCCTTATGGCTGAATAAAAGAGTTAAGGTCGAGGTTGGTAATAAAAAACGTGCTTTTAAAGCATTCAAGTTAGCTGGGACAGCGGAAACTTTCATCAGGTACAAGGAAGCAAATAAAGCATGCAAAAAAGCTATCAGGCAAGCTAAAATAGAGATGGAAAGGGATATTGCAGCTAGGAGTAAAAAGAATCCAAAATTATTTTTTAATTATGTGAATAGTAAAAAAATGAAGCAAGAAGGGGTGGGAACTTTATTATCACGGGGGGGTACGTTGGTTGATGAGAACGGGGAAAAAGCTGAAATTTTGAACTCTTATTTTTCATCTGTCTATACATCTGAGGAGCCAGATAATGAAGGCTTCCCTTGTAATATGCCCAGTGCTAGTAATTTAGCTACTGGCGCATGGGTCACTCAGGAGGAAATTCAAAAGAGACTTGAACATGTAAAGGTAAACAAAGGTCCAGGACCGGATGGGATTCATCCCAGGGTATTAAATGAGCTGAGCGCTGTGATTGCCAAGCCTCTTCACATAATTTTTCAGGATTCATTGAGGTTTGGCATGGTGCCGAGAGACTGGCGGATTGCTAATGTGGTGCCGTTATTTAAAAAGGGATCTCGTTCTCAGCCTGAAAACTATAGGCCTGTTAGTCTGACATCAGTAGTAGGAAAGCTTCTGGAAGGGGTAATAAGGGATAGGATAGTTGAATACATTGCAGTTCACAATACTATTAGTTTGTGCCAGCATGGTTTTATGCGTAACAGATCTTGCCAGACTAATTTAGTTGCCTTTTATGAGGAGGTGAGCAGGAACCTTGATGCTGGAATGGCAGTTGATGTCATCTACTTAGATTTTGCTAAAGCGTTTGATACAGTACCGCACAGAAGGTTAATGATCAAATTAAGGAATATTGGCCTAGAACATAATATTTGTAATTGGATAGAGAACTGGCTGAAGGATAGAGTACAAAGAGTGGTGGTAAATGGAACATTTTCTAATTGGGCCAGTGTGGTTAGTGGAGTACCGCAGGGGTCAGTCCTTGGTCCTTTGCTTTTTAACTTGTTTATTAATGACCTGGAGGTGGGCATAGAGAGTACTGTTTCTATTTTTGCTGATGACACTAAATTGTGCAAAACTATAAGTTCCATGCAGGATGCTGCCGCTTTGCAGAGCGATTTGACAAAATTGGAAAACTGGGCAGCAAACTGGAAAATGAGGTTCAATGTTGACAAGTGCAAAGTTATGCACTTTGGTAGGAATAATATAAACGCAAACTATCTACTGAATGGTAGTGTGTTGGGGGCATCCTTAATGGAGAAGGATCTAGGGGTTTTTGTAGATCACAAGTTGTCTAATTCCAGGCAGTGTCATTCTGTGGCTACTACAGCAAATAAAGTGCTGTCTTGTATAAAAAAGGGCATTGACTCAAGGGATGAGAACATATTTTTGCCCCTTTATAGGTCCCTGGTAAGGCCTCACCTTGAGTATGCAGTGCAGTTTTGGGCTCCAGTCCTTAAGAAGGATATTAATGAGCTGGAGAGAGTGCAGAGACGTGCAACTAAACTGGTAAAGGGGATGGAAGATTTAAGCTATGAGGTTAGACTGTCGAGGTTGGGGTTGTTTTCTCTGGAAAAGAGGCGCTTGCGAGGGGACATGATTACTCTGTACAAGTACATTAGAGGGGATTATAGGCAGTTGGGGGATGTTCTTTTTTCCCATAAAAACAATCAGCGCACCAGAGGTCACCCCTTTAGATTAGAGGAACAGAGCTTCCATTTGAAGCAGCGTAGGTGGTTTTTCACGGTGAGGGCAGTGAGGCTGTGGAATGCCCTTCCTAGTGATGTGGTAATGGCAGACTCTGTTAATGCCTTTAAGAGGGGCCTGGATGAGTTTTTGAACAAGCAGAATATCCAAGGCTATTGTGATACTAATATCTACAGTTAGTATTACTGGTTGTATATATATAGTTTATGTATGTGAGTGTATAGATTGGTTAGTATAGGTTGTGTGCTGGGTTTACTCGGATGGGTTGAACTTGATGGACAATGGTCTTTTTTCAACCCTATGTAACTATGTAACTATGTAATTTGGAGTGATATCCCCCCCCAGCAGCCGATCAGCAGAACAATGGGGAGGGAGCAAGATAGCAGCTCCCAGTAGGTATCAGAATAGCACTCAATAGTAAGAAATCCAAGTCCGGCTTGGGACTCCTCCAGTTACATGGGAGTAGGAGAAACAATAGGTTAGCTGAAAGCAGTTCTAATGTGTAGTGCTGGCTCCTTCTGAAAGATAATATTACAGATAAAAATACATTTGTTGGTTCAAGAATACAACTTTAAAAGGTAGAGTTGCAATGCACACAGTGTAATTTAGTAATACAAACCACACCATAAAAACCATGACAGAATCCCTTTATTTACCTGAATGTATATTTATATGCCAAGTACCAAGGAATAGTGGCTCATACACTTTATAGTTATCAGTGGATTATTTACTGGTTGGAACCGAGTAGTAAGAAGTGAGAATAACTTTAGATTTGCTGCTCCTTCCTCTGGTTCCACTCTCTCTAATCTATTCCTACAGGCAGCTGCCCTGCTATTAGTCACATCCGCACTCTCACTGAAGTCTTAAATGTCACCAATCTCCCTCACGTACTCATGTACACATGCAATAAACATGGCTTGTGGCATCTACAATAATATGTGAGTGCAGCCGAGAGCCACTAATTGTATATTTACTCGGGGTTTACTTGTCCAGGTTTCTGTGGAGCTCTTACACACGGGCTATAAATGCTGTTTAACCTTGACTGAACAGGCACAGAGGCTTATTTACAAAGCACAAAACTGCACACTAAATTACACTTAAATACGCCCCTTACAACCTGTGCCTAGTGGCAATGTGCCAGCTCAGCAAGGTATAAAGTACAGGGCCCACAGACCTGCCTGAACAGACGGCACATCCAGGGCTCCCTTAGCCTGTTGCACCTACAGAATCACATGATCACTCATTTATTACTAGGTACACCATCCTGCCATCCTGCTGTGTTTGCTTTCATCGAAGCTGGCATACTAAGTAGCAAGGTGGGGGGGGGGGGTTGTTGTGGTTGGCGTGCGCGGTGAATGCCAGCACAGCATATATCGACTCGAGTATAAGCCGAAGCTGAAAAACTCAGCTTATACTCGAGTATATACAGTATGTTCTCTGGTGCTCTGAAACTTTTGGGATGCATTGCTGCTTTAAGGTACCAGTTGGCCCTGGGCAACATTTCATTGCTGGGCCCCCACTGCCCCCAAAAAATTTTTGATAGAATAACCCTCATGATCCCATATGCTCCGGGAGCAGAAAAATGACAAAATGGTGATGCCACAAGAAAAAGGCAAAGAAATTAGAGATTTTCCAGTTTATTGAAATGAGAGTCTGCCGTCTCTGCATGATGCTTCTGCCAAAAGTTATCCCAGATAAAGGGTGTGCTAATAGGCCCTGGGCAAATGCCTCCCTTGCCCATTTATTCAAACAGCCCTGCTGGCATGTAGTGAGGAGCAACCCATAGGGCCCTAATATTGCCTGTGCCACCTTCTGCCCCTGCCCGCCCCCTTACTTACACATCATTATAACTCTATTAGGATAATATGTGTGTTTAGTGGTAATTTAATTGTGCCTGATAATCCATTGGTGCATCCAAACAAGACTCACAGGATAATAGAGTGTTTATGTTACTAGAAAACATGTTTCAATGTATGGATAATACACACATGCTCATTGGTTGGTTCTTATGATGTCTAAAAGCAGAAGGCCGGCCTACGATTCTAAACTGGCAGCTTACAGACAGCAGAACAGAACTTTTTCAGGCATCCATACTGTAAAACCAGTGTAGTCCATCTGATACATGGAAAAAGTGAACGTTAGCATGAAGTTCCTCACTGTCCTACTACACGCAGCAATTTACTAACAACTTAAAGTTCAGAGACTCTGTTGAAATGGATTGCAATACATGTATATATATATAGCATGTGCTGGAAAGTCCTGGCTAAGCAATAACTCTGCTGCCTGTCTCGGCTATAAATATAGAAAGTTCCCAAGTTGACACGGGTAACGCTGTGTTTATTTAATAATAAATTGTGTTTGTCTCTGTTGGTTGAATTGTTGTTTCTAAGATGTTTTACTTAAAGAGCTATTACCTTTTCTCTCCAATTGAGCCCTCAACTCTACCCCAACCCCAACCTACCCAAACATTCTGTGAAGACCATCAGTGACTGTTCCCCCAAAGACCCATAAACTACTCTTTATCATAGTTCCCCATACCCCTGAAAAATATACAGTCACAGACACTGCTCAGCGATCAGATATAAATGTTTAAACCTTGCCACAAATATTTCCTGGGGGATATATGGAAGCAGGATTTATGTTGAATACTTTATTGTGGGGTTTTATTGGGGTTTGTTGTAGGGGTTATCACTGTCCAAACTTAATCTAGTAATATTTTGGGGGGTATAAGTGTTTTTTTGTGGTAGAAGGCATGACCTGCTCCCTTGTCAGTCAATAGTTGTTTGGAAATGTGGCAGTTGGGGTTCCCAAGTGACAACTGTCTGACTGCACCGGTGCTTGTAGGCAATTACCAAGGTATGAATGGGGGGCAGGTAACTATATTGTCTCTTTCCAGAGCTACTAATTGCTCATGTGACAAAAAGCTCCTAAGTGCCCATTGTCCCACAGTTGAGTGGGCAAAGAAGGAAAATATAAGCAGAAGAAGCATCGGAAGAAGGAGAGAACATAAGATGGATTTTGTAAATAGAGAAGGGGAAAATAAATAGGATTCAGGGAGTGGAAATGACTAAGTAAATAAGGGAAGAATAAAGGGGGAGAGAGAAAGTCATATAGAGAGAGGGAAATGTGGAAGGAGAAGAGAAAGGGTAATAAAAGAAAAATGAGAACAGAAGTGACATTTAAATAAGAAAAGAGAAGCCAAAAAGTGGAGAAAAGTGATGGTGGAAGACAGAAAAACAAGAGGTGAGAGAAAGGAATGAGCAAAGGAACATAAGCTGCTATAATAGCAAATGAAAGAAAGAGTGAAAATAGGGAAGGGATACAGCATTGAAGGACAGGAGAAGAAAGAGATTGGAAAATAGGTGGCGGTACCCATTGCTATCACTATATAAATGTGTTTGGTGCTTGGGGTGACAGAACCCACAGCTGTCAATGTATAATGGGTTTAGGGTGCTGGGCCCCACTGCTCCCATTGTATAATGTGTGTGGTGTGTTGGCACTATAGAACTGGGGTTCCCAGTAGCCACTACTCTCACTGTATAATGTGTGTGGTGTGTTAGCACTATAGAACTGGGGTTCCCAGTAGCCACTACTCTCACTGTATAATGTGCGTGGTGTGTTAGCACTATAGAACTGGGGTTCCCAGTAGCCACTACTCTCACTGTATAATGTGTGTGGTGTGTTGGCAGTATAGAACTGGGGTTCCCAGTAGCCACTACTCTCACTGTATAATGTGTGTGGTGTGTTGGCAGTATAGAACTGGGGTTCCCAGTAGCCACTACTCTCACTGTATAATGTGTGTGGTGTGTTAGCACTATAGAACTGGGGTTCCCAGTACCCACTACTCTCACTGTATAATGTGTGTGGTGTGTTAGCACTATAGAACTGGGGTTCACAGTACCCACTACTCTCACTGTATAATGTGTGTGGTGTGTTGGCAGTATAGAACTGGGGTTCCCAGTACCCACTACTCTCACTGTATAATGTGTGTGGTGTGTTAGCACTATAGAACTGGGGTTCACAGTACCCACTACTCTCACTGTATAATGTGTGTGGTGTGTTAGCACTATAGAACTGGGGTTCCCAGTACCCACTACTCTCACTGTATAATGTGTGTGGTGTGTTGGCAGTATAGAACTGGGGTTCCCAGTACCCACTACTCTCACTGCATAATGTGTGTGGTGTGTTTGCACTATAGAACTGGGGTTCCCAGTAGCCACTACTCTCACTGTATAATCTGTGTGGTGTGTTGGCACTATAGAACTGGGGTTCCCAGTAGCCACTACTCTCACTGTATAATGTGTGTGGTGTGTTGGCACTATAGAACTGGGGTTCCCAGTACCCACTACTCTCACTGTATAATCTGTGTGGTGTGTTAGCACTATAGAACTGGGGTTCCCAGTACCCACTACTCTCACTGTATAATCTGTGTGGTGTGTTTGCACTATAGAACTGGGGTTCCCAGTACCCACTACTCTCACTGTATAATCTGTGTGGTGTGTTAGCACTATAGAACTGGGGTTCCCAGTACCCACTACTCTCACTGTATAATCTGTGTGGTGTGTTTGCACTATAGAACTGGGGTTCCCAGTACCCACTACTCTCACTGTATAATCTGTGTGGTGTGTTTGCACTATAGAACTGGGGTTCCCAGTACCCACTACTCTCACTGTATAATCTGTGTGGTGTGTTAGCACTATAGAACTGGGGTTCCCAGTACCCACTACTCTCACTGTATAACACAGAGGCCCCCCTAACCTTTACAACCTATGAGCCACATTCAAAGTTAAAAAAAGTTGTGGAACAACACAAGTATAAACAAAGTTCCACAGGTGCCAATTATGGGCTGTGGTTGATTATTTGGTGGATCCTTTGTGGACTGGCAGCCTGCAGGAGGCTCTGTTTGGCTTTACACCGGGTTTTTATGCAACCAAAACTTGCCCCCAAGTCAGGAATTCAAAAATAACTCCCTGGTTTGGGGGCACTGAGAGCAACATCCAAGGGGTTGGGGAGCAACATGTTACCCCTGAGCCACTGGTTGAGGATCACTGGTATAATGGGTTTAGGGTTAATTAGTACCCACTGTGCATGGAATGTCAATAGTCACTGTTCCAACACGTGCTGTTTGCAGATGTAAATGTTATTGAAGATGTGTGAGAGGGAAAATGGCCGCCGGGTGAAAGCAGCTTTTTGCTTTAACAAAATGTAACAGTGTAGGCAAACAGGGGATATATGCAGTACAAATTATGAGATGTGCCCAACTTATATATATGGTAGAAAAATGTAGGGTTTACATATCCTTTAATGTGTAGGTATCTCTATGATAACAGATGCCCATTTTGCCATCGTAAATTTTAGATACCGAAACCCCCTTAGAGAGGGGCCGGCTGAGAACATAAAACCACAATATTTTCTCACTAGAATCACGGTTCTAAATATACCGTTACTATACTGTTTAGTAGACCAAACATTGTTTAAACAGAAAGTGGAAGGAAACAGAAGCACAAGCAGTATTTCTCTGGTAAGAGAATGAAGAAGTAGGGGGAGCTCCCTAGAGAGAGATCTGGCTCTTATACAGCATATCGGGGGCTTCGTTGTGACAACACAACAGCACAAATGGGGATCATTATCTTTGAGGTCACAATGGAACTGGACGGACAAACCCAGGGCCCAGCAGGAGTTTTCCCAGGTTCCTAGTGGGCCAGTCCATCCCGGACCAGTTTACTGTTTTTCATCAATTTGTAATTATATCTTAGTTGGAATCAAGTACAGGTACTGTTTTATTATTACAGAGAAAAGGGAATCATTTAACCATGAAATAAACCCAATAGGGCTGTTCTGCCCCCAATAAGGGGTAATTATATCTTAGTTGGGATCAAGTACAGGTACTGTTTTATTATTACAGAGAAAAGGGAATCATTTAACCATGAAATAAACCCAATAGGACTGTTCTGCCCCCAATAAGGGGTAATTATATCTTAGTTGGGATCAAGTACAGGTACTGTTTTATTATTACAGAGAAAAGGGAATCATTTAACCATGAAATAAACCCAATAGGGCTGTTCTGCCCCCAATAAGGGGTAATTATATCTTAGTTGGGATCAAGTACAGGTACTGTTTTATTATTACAGAGACAAGGGAATCATTTAACCATGAAATAAACCCAATAGGGCTGTTCTGCCCCCAATAAGGGGTAATTATATCCTAGTTGGGATCAAGTACAGGTACTGTTTTATTATTACAGAGAAAAGGGAATCATTTAACCATGAAATAAACCCAATAGGGCTGTTCTGCCCCCAATAAGGGGTAATTATATCTTAGTTGGGATCAAGTACAGGTACTGTTTTATTATTACAGAGAAAAGGGAATCATTTAACCATGAAATAAACCCAATAGGGCTGTTCTGCCCCAATAAGGGGTAATTATATCTTAGTTGGGATCAAGTACAGGTACTGTTTTATTATTACAGAGAAAAAGGAAATCAGTTTTAAAATTCTGAATTATTTGATTAAAATGGAGTCTATGGGAGATGGGCTTTTCATAATTCAGAGTTTTTTGGATAAGGGATCCTATAGCTGTAATAGATTCCTGATCTCCTGCTTAAGGGTAGTCCTTTCAAAAATATCTTGGGGTAGTGTAGCTGTGGGGGCCCAACAATGAGATCTTTGCCCTGGGCCCACTGGTACCTTAAAGCTGTCCTGAATCCAACTATAAAAGGTTTGAATGTAAAAGGAATATACAGGGAATAATATACCCCAATTTAAAATGTATATATGGAATAATACAACCTTTTAATAAAATATAAGGATATAAGAAGTCACCTAGAAGTTCTATGACCAACTCCTACAGTCCTATAGGACTGTACATCCTACATTAAACATTCATGAGGCATCCCAACAGGACAGTGAACAGGACCAGAACCCCAGGAAGCTGACAAAGATAAGAAACAGGAACCAGGACGATAAATGGATCTATGGCAAGAACCAGGACCACAACGAGCAATATTATCACCATAAGGAATAAACAGAACAACAAGAAACTCACAAAATATGATCTAGATCAGGCAAGAATGTACCCACCCAAATGGTGGGTTAAATCAGGGTGATGAAATAGCTTGGCCCTCATTCAGTGATTGGACCACCTATTGGCAAGATCACTTTTCAGGAGGAACTGCTTATTCATAGCAACTGATTCATAGGCGGATGCACTGCAGAAAAAGAAACATTTAGAACCCCAAAATGATACATATTATGTTGCGCATACAAGCCTTGGGCTCATCAAGAAAACCGAAAATACTTTTTATGATATTTCCATTTCCAGTTTTATAGGTACAGTATCGTACAGGAAAGGGATTTTCCCCTGTGCTGATGTGGTGTCCCCGCAGTGATAATGTTTTTCCATTGGGTCTTCACTTTAACCCTTTCAACATTCAAAGGAAACCAACTGCAAGCCTGCTGATAAAATAGCATTAAGATTAATCTTGGGCAGATCAAGACATGGACAGGTTATTGTATTGTGCAAGGCAACCCAAATACTCGACCCCACAAATAGCTCTAGGCTAGGGTCCTTATTCTGACCCACACGGTGTTTATTAGTATTGCACGTGGTTATAGAAGGTTGAATACACAGACAAAAACAATTAGCGGGAACATTGGCTGCGGCCACCCTGGACATTTTAGGGGGACCTATGGGGTAGGGGGCATCAATAGACACTACAGGTTAGCACCCAGTGAATCACACACTAATACATTAGAAGTACTAAACGTCTATTTCCTTTTATGTATTTGTGTTCTTGTTATACAGTTTTGCCTTTCCTACATAGAGGCATTTGGAACTCTACCTGCAGACTCTATCTTGCCTCTAGAAGCCATTATTATTGTATATTACAATAGAATGGTTGGAGGTATGTACTGGTTAGAAGAGGTTTGGTCTGGCATCACTAGGTCATTGGGCAGAACCAAATGAGCTTTAATAGCAGAGCCCAGTCATAAGAAAGGCACATAAAATCATATTGCTCATGGCCTGTTCTGTGAGAAAACAAAGAACTATGTCACACGTATCAATTCCATGGAGCTCAGTTTACAATGGTTTTTATTACAGAGTTTTATTACTTTCTCCTACATACCCTTCAGCCTCCCTGGCACTCACAAACCGGTATGGAACTCTGTCTATTCTACCCTATCTGCTTCCCCCCCAGAACTCTGGTCCTTGGGGTCTGCGCTCCTCAACAAAGCAACCACATTGTGCCCTGAATGCCATTCTGTAATGTCAGCCATTGACAAATCATACACAAGAATAAAATTAAGACCAGCTTGTTTAAATCATACATCTGCCAGTTACCATATACCAACTGTAGGCAAACTTACCATTTAAAGCTTGTATTTATATACGGCAATCATTTGCTTCCAAAGGAGGAACATTGCCCCAGGCCAGTGATCCTTACTACCCAATCAGTAGCTGTCTTTGATTGGCCCTCTCACTCCACTATATTAAAAGGTAGGAGGAGGGACTATAGTACAGCAGACCCAGCTGGCTACTGCTCATTGACGAGGGACACTGAGGGAAGCTGGAACCTGGAACCTGCGGCTATTCTTTTGTCACGTGGCTATTCTTTTGTCACCCGTGGCTATTCTTTTGTCACGCTGCTATTCTTTTGTCGCCCGCGGCTATGCGCCAAATTTTTCTGCGCCAAATTTTTTCATCTGTTTCACGAAACAATCCACCGCGAATCCATGCCTGGCGAAACATTTTCGCCCATCACTACTAACAATCTAACAGTACCTGACCAAATCTGGGCAATGGGCATGTAAGGCTAGTCTGAGGATATGCTATTTATTTAGAAGAGGGAAATGCTGCTTATCGCTGTACCTGTGCTTTCACCTGGATTTGACTTGTGTTCCAATATCTCTGTGTGTTTAGCCTCAAAAGAATAAAGTGCCTTAGCAGGAGAGAGCAAGAGCCAGGGTTAGCTAATGGACTTAAGTACATAAAAAGCATGTAATTGCCACCGTGCCACAGCTATGAATCATTCCAACTGCACAACAATGTTTAAGACAGTAGGTTTAATTCTGTTTTATTTTCTAAAGTAGTAAGAGGCAGAAATGTATTCGGTTCAGTTAGAAATCTTTGTTTATATACAAAGGAGATGACAGCAGTGGGGCGAAGTAAAGATTAAAAAAAAAGCCACCGGGGGCTGATTTTGGGGTTGAGGTGGAGAAGGCATCGGCCCCATGTAGCCCACATATATAATTATTTGATTTACTTGATATTTTACATCATGTCTAAGCAGCAACCCCCACCTGTTGTGCTACAGCTCCCAGCATCCTACTTAAAGCCTACGGCATTGGGCTACTGGTAATTTCATTACCTTACTCAGGCTCTACATACGAGGAGCAAAGCACGATTCTGTGTGGAATGTTGAGAGTAACAGAATCACTGTGTGTCCTCCATAGGCATTAGCAACAATAACTACTGCTTTCTTCTTCATCTGGATGTAGGAGGTGAAAGCTACCGCATACACTAGGAACTCAAGCCATGGCTGGAATCATGGCAATTTACCGACAGGAAGGAAGGGCATAAATGGGGAGTAGAGCAGTTGACAAATAGATGTGGCAGATAAAAATTAATATATTTCAATCCAGTCTACAGCCTTTCAATGAATGGGATAAGTTATCCGGAAACTCGTTATCCAGAAAGCTCTGAATTACAGAAAGCCCATCTTCCATAGACATCCATTTTAATCAAATAATTAAGAATTTTAAAACTGATTTCCTTTTTCTCTGTAATAATAAAACAGTACCTGTACTTGATCCCAACTAAGATATAATTACCCCTTATTGGGGGCAGAACAGCCCTATTGGGTTTATTTAATGGTTAAATGATTCCCTTTTCTCTGTAATAATAAAACAGTACCTGTACTTGATCCCAACTAAGATATAATTACCCCTTATTGGGGGCAGAACAGCCCTATTGGGTTTATTTAATGGTTAAATGATTCCCTTTTCTCTGTAATAATAAAACAGTACCTGTACTTGATCCCAACTAAGATATAATTACCCCTTATTGGGGGCAGAACAGCCCTATTGGGTTTATTTAATGGTTAAATGATTCCCTTTTCTCTGTAATAATAAAACAGTACCTGTACTTGATCCCAACTAAGATATAATTACCCCTTATTGGGGGCAGAACAGCCCTATTGGGTTTATTTAATGGTTAAATGATTCCCTTTTCTCTGTAATAATAAAACAGTACCTGTACTTGATCCCAACTAAGATATAATTACCCCTTATTGGAGCCAAAACAATCCTATGGGTTTAATTAATGTTTTATTGATTTTTTAGTAGACTTAAGGTATGAAGATCCAAATTACGGAAAGTCCCCTTATACAGAATACCCTTGGTCCCGAGCATTCTGGATAAGGGGGTCCTATACCTGTACTGCAATGGGGTGTTTCAAAACTGTTGAATTTGACAAACTGCTCTTATTCCATCATTATGTTTTCACTAGTAATTGCCTTAAGAATCTGATAATAATAAATAACAGATTATGGGACAGATTTATTAAAAATCAAATTCTAAAAAAAAACAAGGCAAAAAATAAAATCTCAAATTTGAATATTTATGAATTTGAGTTTTCTGAACTTAAATTTGTGAGATTTATCAGTAAAAAAAACTAAGAAGCTCAAATGAAAATTTGTAAATTTTCTATATAAGTGAATAGGAGGTGTAGGTATAAAATAGCATTTACGCTATTTTATAGTTGTCATTTTTTTAAATGAATGGTTTGCCAGGCAAGAATTTTTTTTGAGTAAATTGACGTCTAAATGAGCTGCTCTCTTGGGCATAGATTCTCTTTCTTGATCAGCAATGGTCAGGTTCAACAGTTTTTTCCATGTACTGTAGGTCAAAAGCAATTATAGGGGACATAGGATATGTTGTGTAGGACTGTGTGGTGTAAAGGTGTCCATTGTTGGCCAAGTCAACAACTATTTTAGAAAAACGTGATGCAGTCTCCGAAACCTCCAATGAAAAGCAGCTGACAATAACATTCAACTGAAGATGAACATCATTTATTGGTGCTTTGTAGCCCTGTGGCCAAAAATTCCTTATTCTTGATCCCGATCTTATACACCACTAAATTCAGTCTAATCTGATCAATGAAATCCATGGGGAAGATATATGAAGTCAAAAAGAGTGGCCATGATGACAGTGTCAGACTGGCCCACAAGGATACCAGGAAAACTCCCGGTGGGGCCTGGTGTAGGTGGGCCCTCCTGCTCCTGACCATTTGGCCTGCTTCATGGTCATTCCCTATTTCTGAATGGGAACGAAGAGGAGAAATAGATGGAAGAATAGATGTTAGCATGTAAATGAAAGAGACTTGGAGAATAAAGAGGTTGGTTGAGGAAAGGAGGAAAAATACTTTGGAGAGTGGGCCTATGGGCTAAGGTTTTCTGGAGGGCCCCTGGGGTCCCAGTCCGACACTGCATGATGACATCTAATCCATTCTTGCAATGCCACCCAAATATTAGCCCATTATTTGAAGATAACTTTTAGAAGAAAACAATGGAAATTGAGCAAAATATTTGCCCTTGTTGTACTTCAGGTTCAACCATAGGTTTCCAAATCATTCCTCAGAACTTCCAGCAGGGCATGTTTTGTGGATATCTACAGGGCAAGGTTAGTTGACTGAAAATGGTCCATGATTCAGTTCAGTTTTGGACAATTCCTTAACTAAAATGTGTCTTGTGTTTTTTTTAACTAAATATCCATGTCCCCCTTCTGCCCTAGTCATGCCCAGTTCTGCCCAGACCTATCCCAAGTCTGCTCCATAGCCTACATCTACATCCAATTAAGTTCTGCCTAAGTTCTGAATTCCGAAGTGACTTCCAATAGCCCAATTGGGTGCACGGTATCCTCTTCATGTACCATTTATACTCTATACTTAGAGCAAACTATTCTGTTTATTGATCCTGTAGGTATATTTATGTATAATTGCATTATTTGTTCATGACTCGTTTCTCTTCATGTTTGATTGGGAATTATTGACGTGTAATTGGTGCCTCTACGGGCTAACAAAATGATCTTCTAGTAATGGATGAACTTAACCTCGACGTGACCCGAGCTAAAAGGAGATGTTTATGAGTCAGGGCTGTTTTGCAACCCATATCCTGTTGTCAATAGGAACTACTTTTTATAAACACCAACTTGCAAGTTGAGGCATTTAGCCGAAATATTAATATATTACACAAAAACAATCATGTTTGTTACCAGAATTAATCTAATAGCAAAAAAACAAACAAAATGCAGATAGTTTGGGGGGCAATAATATAGGGGCTATGATAATTTCTGCTCTTGGGCTCAATAAACAAATAGAAGGGCTTTATTGTTAATAATTGTGAAGATTAAAAAAACATCATTAGGGAACATGGATGTTTTATAGAGTATTTTATTATACAGAGTTTTATTTGACAAGCCAAATGGATAAGTTGGGTAGAATCTTGATACCAAGGTTTTATTGGGGTTGGCATTGTAGGGATGAACCCTAAACATTTAAGGTTTAGTATGTTGGGTTCGTTGGCAGTGAGTCTCCGTGACTCACTGTTGGGGTAATTTATCAAAACTGGGCCAAATTTGCCTGTGGGCAGTAACCCATGGCAACCAATCAAATTGTTGCATTTATTGTTCTACCTCTAGCTGGCTAGAAAAAAACAAGTACTGATTGGTTACTATGGGTTACTGCCCAATGGCAAATTTGCCCACTGTTGATAAATGAGCATCATAATGGGCATACACCTCTCTGTGTCTGGGTCTTCACAGGGGTTCACAATTTAGCATTGGGGTTTTGTGGGGAGCTTTTCAGCCATTCTGGCCAGAATTAGATATATAATGTATATATATTTATGATGTCACACACATATTTCTGTAAATTAGGGTTCTGCCACAGTATAGTAGCATTAGTATGAGTTTGAATCCACACCCCAAATCTTATAATGTCCAAAATAAGTTATTGCATCTGTCTGTGGAAATCTGAGGATAGAGCAGAGGGTTTGGACTTTGTCAATTCAGTATTCAGGACTTAGGAGTCACAATTCAATGGGTGTTTTGATATGTCTGGAACCTAATTAACCAAGGAAGGACTTTACCAAATGTTTTAGGATCCTCATTAATTAATAACAAGGATACAGATATATAAAAACACTGCTGTATCGGTCATTTGTTCATAGTACCAAGAATATCTAGGAGAACTAGAGAGTCTTGACCCCAAATCTCACCCTAGTTGATCTGTAGGCAGGCGTCCAGGTGTATGAATGGGATCAAGTAGACATTATGGCTAATGCCAGACGAGGCATAGGGCAGATATTTTCGGCAAGCGGAAGAGCGCTTGCTGAAAATACAGCCCTACGCCTCCTACATGTGCCTGCACCCGAATGAATGAGCTAGGCTCGGGTGCAGGCACATGTAGCCGATATACGCATAAAACCGCGAGACTTTGCATTCTCTCACGTTTTTATGCGTATTTCGGCTACATGTGCCTGCAACCGAGCGTATTCCATTCATTCGGGCCATCAGCCTAAGGGAAGAAGTGCTTTATTCTGGGAGTGCAACCTCTCCTGTACATAGTGGGCATGAGTAACAATAACTCATCTTAGTTTCTCCATTTCTTTTCTTTTATTAAAGGGGAAACTCCACCCAAACACAACTTAAGCTTTTTGAAAAGTGAACATAATTTCAAGCAATTTTGCAATATACATCAATTAAACAATATGTATCCTTTTCATGATGTTTAATGTAATAATAGGGTTTGGAACAGTTCCCTAAGCCCCGCCCCCTGTTCCCCTGCTGATCTGGCTGACTACTTTGTGACTCAAATGAAATGTAACAGTAGTCGCCTGTCCCCAGCCTGTCTTCAGCCTGCATCCTCCCAATCCCACAATTCCCTGCACACGTCATGTCAATAAGGAAAGGAACATCACAGTGCAGTGCATTGTGGGTTATGTAGTTCCTGCATGCTGTCTGTAAGCTGTTACAATTTGTAACATCAATGTTTTAGTCCCTCCTCCCCTGCCAGGATTTCATATAATGCAGAAAGAGAAGAACTGTTTTGCAGCTGGATTTCAGCATATAAAATGGTATTTATTCCTACTGTTTGAAGAAACAGATTACAGTGATAGGTAGATAAGGGGTTTCTGTGTTGTGTGGTTTGGAAGCCCGAGTTCCCCTTTAACCTTCTGTAGGTTGGGCCTCTATAACTGAATGCAGCATTCCTGGTGAGGTCTTGCCATTGACCTATATACTGGCAGTATAACCTCCATGTTTCTGCTAGTAATATATCTCTCTATACCAGGGGTGGGCAAACTACGGCCCGCGGGCCACATCCGGCCCCTTTGCCTTTTTAATCCGGCCCGCCGCCGACGCCAAGTCTCATCACGCGAGACTTGGTGTCATTGGCGTGCCGGAATTAAAGAGACGAAGGGGGCCCGCCCTGGCCCGGTCCGGCCCGGGGGTGAGTAAATGTGGCCCGTGAGCCAAAAAGTTTGCCCACCCCTGCTCTATACAGTAGAGTGCAGCCTAAACAACCTACATTGACTTGCCTCTCATTAGTGTCTTCTGGTTTTTTTTTCAACGTTATCGTTACACTTATTTCAATGTAATCCCTTCCACAAAAGGAAAGTTTGTATTTACACGTTTCACTATGACTGATCACTTGTTTGTCATGTTCAGTGCTAAATCTGTCACCGCTCTGGAGGTTTAAAGATTCTGCGGGGGGTGTTTGGTGTCTCGTTGCCATTAGCTGAGCAGATGCAGCACAAATATTCCCTCTTGTAGGTTGGGGGAAAGAGAAAAATGTCTTTCGTGCAGATTTGTTTTTTTTTCAGAAGGAGAGTGAGGCACCATAGTCATGTAAAATACATGTAAGGATTTTTAAAGTATCAGGATAAAAGTCTAATGGTAGTAACAGGTATAGGACCCCTTATCTGGAAAGTTCCGAATTACACAAAGGCCATCTCCCATAGACTCCATTATAAGCAAATAATTCTAATTTTTTAAAATGATTCCCTTTTCTCTGTAATAATAAAACAGTACCTGTACTTGATCCCAACTAAGATATAATTACCCCTTATTGGGGGCAGAACAGCTCTATTGGGTTTATTTAATGGTTAAATGATTCCCTTTTCTCTGTAATAATAAAACAGTACCTGTACTTGATCCCAACTAAGATATAATTACCCCTTATTGGGGGCAGAACAGTCCTATTGGGTTTATTTAATGGTTAAATGATTCCCTTTTCTCTGTAATAATAAAACAGTACCTGTACTTGATCCCAACTAAGATATAATTACCCCTTATTGGGGGCAGAACAGCCCTATTGGGTTTATTTAATGGTTAAATGATTCCCTTTTCTCTGTAATAATAAAACAGTACCTGTACTTGATCCCAACTAAGATATAATTACCCCTTATTGGGGCAGAACAGCCCTATTGGGTTTAATCAATATTTAAATGATATTTAGCATACTTAAGTTATGGAAATCCAAATTACGGAAAGATCCCTCTTGAAGGAGAGCTGTATTCCTATTCAGTCTTGCTTTATGGCTACAATTGCTTTATCTTTAGGTGGGCATACAAGGTGGCAGAGGTTGCCACACCAGTGGATCTTTCCTTGGTATTCCTATAGGGTTACCCCCTGATCAGTATTTTCTGCCCCAACCCAGGCCTGGACTGGGGTTCAAAAAAGGCCCTGATATTTCAAGTACACAGAGGCCCAAACAGCCCCCCACTAGCCCAATAAATAGTGACTGTCTATGGCATCTTACAGCAGCCCCTCTGGCATTTGCCGAACCCACAGATTGCCAGTCCAGGCCTGCCCTAACCTGCCCCAAACATACCTTTTTTTCTTCCCGAATCACTCTATAACCCATCCGTGCATTAAAATCCCACCCCCTTTATTTCATTACCTCTCCCACTTTACGTCACAGCCCACCCCCTTTTGTTTCAACCCCCCCCCCCCCACCGGCTGGTAAAAATTATTTAGTAAGTGGCAACCCTATATCCCCCCTTGAGGGCCAAACAATTGAATAATAATTGCAAGCCTTCGGATACACAGATTCAGTCCTTGATCCAAAATTAAACCTGCCCTATCAACAGCCAATTTTCGGCCAGATATTGGTCTGAAAGGCCCATCGGAAGGCTTCATACACAGGCCGAAAAGCTCAGTCCATTGGCCTGTGTGTGGCCACCTTTAGAAGAAACATTGGTTGGGGCACCAATATGTATGCATACCTGAACAATGTCCCAATGAGGGGAACTGATGGGGCTCCTCATTACTGATGCTAGAATTTAGCCAATCACAGGGTGGAACAGGTCAAACAGGGTGGATAATAGGACAGGATGAGTATAATAGCACTCAGATGAGCTGCAGGGGGTTGCTGGCACCTATATTGGATGATAGGGATGCACAATCCCCACAGTAATTTATTTCTTCCAGTTTTTCTCTGTAGAAGAATAATGTCTCGCTGCCGAGCAGCCAAACGTGTGAGCAAAGTACCGTAGAACACAGAGTGTTCCAGTCAAACAATTACCCTTAAGAGTTCTAACATGCAGAGAAATTGCATGTACACAAGTCTGCGGAATTACACGGACTAAAAGCAATTCATAAGAACAGCTTGACTACAAACAACCCTATTTGTGGGAAAGGTGGAAAAGAAAGAGGTACTTAAACTGTCAATCGAGACGGAAGTGGCGGAAAGGGGGAACGTAATGACAAGTTATGGGAAAGAGGGCAGGAAGGTGACTTGCCCTTGGCTCCCAGACTCCACTTCAAACTGTAAAAGTACAAACAACGCAAATTTCAAATCTTTGAAACTTTTTGTATTTTCTTCATCACGAACGGTTTCATTTCATTTCTCACGTTTTTAACGAACGAAGATGCGGAAAGTAAATGTTTTTTCCTTCACTCAGCATTTCCATAGGGTTCTACTAAATACATTGACTAACCTGGCTTCCGAAAGCTTGAGTAAGTCCGTTGATTCTTCTATGAAACCAAGACTGGCGCCCCCTTTTGGTTAAAACTGATAATGGGACTTTTCAGCTTTGGAGTTTTTAGGTGACGGGGATAAAAATAAGAGAAATGCTAAATTATTATTTTATTATTAACATTTATTTATAAAGCGCCAACATATCCCGCATACATTGGACATACAGAGTAACATATAAAGCAATCAATAACCGATACAAGAGGTGAAGAGAGCCCTGCCCAAAAGAGCTTACAATCTAAAAGGATAAAGGGCTGAGACACAAGGTGTGGGAAATACAGGGTTGGACTGGGGTGTCCAGGGGGACTGGAAGTCCCATTGACTTCAATGCATTTTGCGAATTCCGGGGGCAAAAGGCTGTGTTGTAGTAAAAATGGCGATTGTGGTCAAAATTGTACTTTGCCCTCATTTATGCACTTGCAGATGTCTATAAGCCCTATAGGCAAGCTAAGTACATCATGCAGCACCAAGGAACAAATACTTTAAACCAGACATTGTTACGGATGAAAATTAGCAGCTGCACTTACGCATTGTGAATGAGGCCCATATGGCGACTGATCTTGTATTACACTCATTTATATGTTCTGCTACAGAAGACTGAAGGCACTGCCTTATTAGCACACACATAAGGGCTGATTTACTAACCCACGAATCCGACCCGAATTGGAAAAGTTCCGACTTGAAAACGAACATTTTGCGACTTTTTCGTATGTTTTGCGATTTTTTCGGATTCTTTGCGAATTTTTCGCTACCAATACGATTTTTGCGTAAAAACGCGAGTTTTTCGTATCCATTACGAAAGTTGCGTAAAAAGTTGCGCTTTTTTCGTAGAGTTAAAACTTACGCGAAAAGTTGCGCATTTTTCGTAGCGTTAAAACTTAAAAGGTGCAAAGTTTCGCGTAAGTTTTAACGCTACGAAAAAAGTGCAACTTTTTGTGCAAGTTTTAACGCTACGAAAAATCGCCAGATTTTACGCAACTTTCGTAATGGCTACGAAAAACTCGCGTTTTTACGCAAAAATCGTATTGGTAATGAAAAATTCGTAAAGAATCCGAAAAAAATCGCAAAAAATACGAAAAAATCGCAAAATACCGATCATTACGAAAAAAACGCAATCGGACTCATTTCGACCCGTTCGTGGGTAAGTAAATCAGCCCCATAAGGTGCTGGGTGGTTACCTCACATGAAGCTGAGGTTGTGCAACTACAGTACCCACAGGGGAAGTCCCACTGCGCGCTTTAGAAAGCAATATTTTAGGTTAACCCACGTGAAGAATTAGACAGTTATTTTTTTCCCTCAACCGAAATAAATAAAAATAGATATCCGTCATTCAGAAACCATAGAACTTAACTATTTAAGGGGTAGTTTTATTAACTTTCTATGATGTAGAGTGTGATATTCTGAGACATTTTACAATTGGTCTTCATTTGTTTTCTAATTACTTCACCTTTTTGCTTGGTAGCTCTCCAGTTTTGAATTTCAGCTTGTATCTGGTTGCTGTGGTCAGCTTTATCTTAGCAACCAGGAAGTGGTACGAAGAAGAGACTTGAAGATGAATATGAGAGGGCCTGAAAGATAAGTAATAAAAAAGCAACAAAAACAATCAGATTTTAGCTTCACAGAGAAATAGTATTTTGGCTGCCGGGTCAGTGACCCCCGTAGGTAGAAGAGAAAAGCAAATAATTGTACAAAATAGAAAATAAAGACTGACTGAAAAGTTGCTATAGGGACCTTGTATAAAAAACTAAAATTTTGCCTAAAATTGAACTGCCCCTAGCTGAGATACTCTGCTTGGAACTGTGAGAGCTCCAAATTTGTAACTGAGAGCAGAGCCAGGAGAAGGGGCAAATGTGGAAATCTGTGCCAGCCCCCCATTGGCTGAACCCCCCCTGTCTGAAGGAGTTAGTGGGGGGTACAGACCAGCTGATGAGGGGTGGCTGAGGGGAGACAAGGAGCCTCTCAGGTAGTTATGTGTGGGTCACCAGGTCCAGTCAGATAGCACCCAACCCATACCCTCTCTCAATCCCAACCCAACCAGACCCAATAGCCACCATTACTTAAATACCCGCGACTGACCCACCCATCACTGATGTAACTGGAGGAGGTGGGACAAGTGCGATTATAAAAATAAGCGTTGGTTGAGCTGACATTGTGGGCCACTACCTACCCGGCTTCCGTTACAGCCTGCGCCTGCCCAACCCACAGATATCAGGCCAGTTTGTGCAACACTATCCAGTTCTGCATGCTGCAATAAACATATTCTCTGCAATAAACTTATTCTCTGCAATAAACATATTCTCTGGCCCTTGTGCTGGTTGCAATTTTCAAGGGGGCTCCATTCTCTGAGCCACCCTTGGCTCTATTACTGTATATTATAATCCCCTTAGAGCCAAATGTCTGGTGGGACTCTCCATAAGAGGCTCATCTTTTCTTGCAAATAACCCCCTAAAGGTCCCCAAACACGGGCCGATTTCAGCTGCCGATTCGGCAGCTTATCTGCCCGTTTATTGGCACTAACGACTGGCCTCCCCAACCGACATCTGGTTGGAAATCAACCAGATCTCGATTGGGCAGGTTTGATTTTTCCATTGGATCAGGGGCCAAATTGGCTCGTTGATGCGGTCTTCGTACCAATGGCACCTTTACCCGCCGTTATGGCCCTAGGTCCAAATTAGCCTGGTATCATCCACCTGTAGGTGAGCATATTGGGAGAAGATCCCAGCGTATATGCCAGCGCATTGTACTAAGCACAATTCTGCACAAAAATGTGCACCCCTTTTAATCTTCCCCATTCTTAAGCAAAAACACAGATTCGGGTCACGACTCCCATGAACACGAGCATGATCCCAGTGGGCTTAGGGAGTTTGTAGGAAAAGGTGAATATTGATATTTGCAAGGAGACAGGCTGCCGCGCAGAATGCTTTATATAAAAGCTGTGCTGCGTTATTTAGAAGACACAAAACAGATTTAAGTTGTACTGATTCACAGTTAGTGGAGGATGCAGCGGATTCTTTTTATAGCTGAGATGTGGTGGGTGGAATGAGTGGAATGCTCACATACACTTCTGTCGACTTTTCCCCCTCAAACTGCAGAAATCAGAAAGTTGTACAAATGCCCATTATAAGTGTTATGATGACTGTAGCAGTTTTACCTGCTTATAATATAGGCAGAGGCCTGGGCCATAGGACACAGAGTTGATGGGCCACCATTGATAGCCGGTGGTAGCAATATACAACTCTAGGTAGATCCTCTCTTCATCCCAGACAAAATTTGAGGCCTCACCCTGTCACTCTTCTGGTTTTGTCAAAACTGTGTACACGGCTTTCCAAATTAGGAAAGCCGGGCAGGATCCTATAATGGCATGGTGATCGGCCAATCACAGAAACCCATCCCTGTGATGTCACCGTCCCGCCCTGTGACATAACCCTCCGCACCCCCCGCTTGGCTTCCGGAAGGGGGAAAGTGACAATCCTAATCATAAGGGTCATCTCTAAATGCAGGACAATGTGTAAAGTTCAAGTCGCCATATTTTTGTTAACCATGGCGGAGTACTTTTTTCCCAAAATTCCAGCATAATTGCAGCTGTGTGTTCTGATGCCTCAAAACGAATGGAATTGCTGAAGTCGCAGGGTAATGTTCTACGTAGGGATGCACCAAATCCACGATCCTGGCTGAAATGAATCCGAATCCTGAAAATCACTGGACTTTTGGTCGTGTAAACACGGAAGTTCAAGAACCTACCATAAGCTATTTTGCGTATACAAATTAGGATTTGGTTCGGTATTCATCCAAATGCGAAAAAAGTGGATTTGGTGCATCCCTAGTTCTAGGGCAAAGACACACGGAGCTATGTAGTAGCAGTTACTTGCTACGGCTACTAAACTCCAGAAAATCCCCTGCCATAGACAATACTGAGAATTGCCTCTGCTAAAACACACACAGAGACAATTATCAGTAAATAATCAGCATTGTCTATTTTAGTAGCCACGACAAGTAGCTGCTACTAGTAGCTCTGTGTGTCTTCACCCTTAACGCAGTGGCACACAGGGAGATTAGTCACCCCGTGCATAGGCGGATTTTCAATAAGGCTAGGGGAGGCTAAGCCTCCCCAAACCTGCTCTGGCACCCTAAAAATAAAAAAATAAAATAAAAAAACCTGGCTCTGTTTCTGCGCTGTCCTGCAAAACTTCTCCTGTCCCTGCAAGCTCCGGGTTCTGCTCTAATCAGCTGTACTCTGATTGGATCTTTCTTCTTGTATATTCTCCAATCAGAGCACAGCTTTCTTGACAGACGGTAAAATTGACCAATCAAGACACAGATGCAGACAGGGATCAGGAAATTTTGCAAACTGCAGAAATGAAGACTTAAAAAAGTAGAATCTGCAGACTGAAAGTTTACCCATGAACCAGCTTTGAACTTTGGTGCAGATTTCATCCCACAGGTACTATACTGTATATGTTCTAAAAGCTGACCCACTAGCTGGAATTAAATAGTTTTTTGTCACCTGACATTTATAATATCCCCTACCCTAACAGATGGAGGGTAAGTTAATTTTTCCCCCTGACAAAGCTCATTGTGCTTTTATATATTTGTTATGGTTTTTTGCACATTCTATTTTTTTTTTACTTTTGTCATTGTTTTTTTCATTTATAGTAAGTTACAGTGGAGCCAATGTTGTGTATCAGTGCCAGTGTTATAGTGCCAGGGCCTGAATATCTGCCATCAGTACCCACTGCTCCTCATGGCATATAATGTGCTGGGTTTGTATATAAAGACTGTGTCTCACTGTATATAATGTGCCTGGGATGTCAGTACCTGCTGCCTCACTTTCTATAAAGCTAACTTAAACACATCTAATGGGGAGGTTCACTTTTAAGTTAACTTGTAGTAGGTTATAAAATGGCCTATTCCTAGCAACTTTGCAATTGGTCTTCCTAATTAATTTTATATAGTTTTTGAATAATTTGCCTTTTGCTTCTGCCTCTTTCCAGCTTTCAAATGAGGGTCACTGACCAAAAAGTATTGCTCTGTGCAGCTACAGTTTTATTTTTCCATGCAGCCCCTTAACTATTCATATTCCCATCTCTTGTTTAAACCACTACCTGGTATATAAGACCCTAGCAACCAGATAGCTGCTGAAATACCAAATGGAGAGCTGCTGAACAAAAAGCTAAATAACCGAAAAACCATTAAAAATAAAAGAGGACCAATTGCAAATTGTCTCAGAATATCAGTGTCTACATCATATTAAAAGTTAATTTAAAGGTGAACTACCCCTTTAACCTAACTGAACACAAATGTATAGCGAACCCCTAACAGAAGTGCACGTATGAATACTTTTACATCCTAAGCATTTTAGGGTTAAAAAAATCCCCCCCACCCGCACTTTTGCACAGTATCCCTGGGAGTCAGTGGGAACTGCCAGAGGTAGTTGGGAAGTTCATTTTTTACACCAGCAGTGAATCCACTAAGTGTCACATTAGCTGTAGGTCAGTCTGTGTATGGGCCATCTTTAGCCTCCCCAAACAAAAAAGTCATCCTCCGCCTATGACCCCGTGACAAATCTCCCCACAACGCCATCCCACCAGCTTGAATGTAAATCGCCAGTGCGATGTCCTGAAGTCGCCCCGTGTGCCACTGCCCTTTAGGTAATGTCCCACAGAGAGATTAATTGCCCCCAATAGATGTCTGCTACTAATCTCTTCAAAATGCTTTTCCACCAGTAAAAAAGGGAATTACTATTGGAAATGCCTATTCTACTGTACATGGCTGCGTACATAAGTAGCCCTTTATAAATAAAGATATACATACAAATGCCTGCGCATTGCATCGCCTGCAGGAGGAAGCGTTGTGTGACTTCGGAAAACCGTAGCAATGCGTAGGCCTTCCTACCGGGGATTCCCTTTGTAGCCGGAAAGGCATTTCGGCAACTAATCTCTCCGTGGGACTTTACCTTTAGATTTGGGGTTGTATCACTGCCAGCATTCGGTGTCAAAACGCCATTAGGGAGTGATTCTCTGAGTGCAAGTCTGCTGCACCTATTGGTGCAAACCCTCTGTAGAAATGAGCAATGTTTGGGTTGGCCTGAAAGCTTCAGGCTGACCAGTTCCCCCTAGAGGTGGGCCACAGACGGGTGTATATTTGCCATCAACTCCAACCTCTCCATGCAGTTCCAACCTCACTACTGATGGTACGGCGCTTGTTTATATACTTAAAATAAGTATCCTGTCTACTGTAACCCCACTGTCCAATTCCTTACTAACCTTATCATATAAAGCATATACATTAAGCATATACATTTGTCTGACATGACATATCCTTCATAATAAAGCCATGCTGATTACTACCCATAATGCTATGCTCTAGAACATAATGTTGAATGTGATCCTTTACTAAAGCTTACAATAATGTTTCCCCTAACAGATGTCAGACTTGCTGGCCTATAATTGCCAGGCTGAGATCATAATTCCCTTTCCAGCTTTCCTCCAATCTATAGGTACTATACCAGATGAAAGCGAGTCTGAGAAAATGTGAAATAGAAGCTAATGGAACTAAGCTCTCTCAGTACCCAAGGGTGTATTCCATCTGGCACCGGGGCCTTGTTCACATTTATTTTAAGTAAACCTTTATGCACCATGTCCTGCCTCCACCACCGACTAGATTGAGCTGAGCCATCAGTGTCCCTATCAGGTGGGTCTGGAAACTCTTACTCCTCTACTGGATACATTGAAATAAAAGCACTGATGTAGCACATTTGCCTTCTCTGTTTCGGTTATGACAGCATTATTACCATTATGTAATGCAGTCACACTCTAAACCCACATCTTTTTACTATTAAAGGAAAACTAGTTGATATCATATTAAGTGGCCTATTAAAGAATCTCACCAAACTGAAATATATATATATATCAGTAAATATTTACATTTACATCCTTTCCCCTGAGCCGCCATTTAGTGATGGGCTTGGTGCTCCCTCAGAGATCACATGACAGGAAATAAGGCAGCTCTAACTGCAAGGAACAGGAAGTAGTCTCTGTCCATTTATTGGTTGATGTGACCTAACATGTGTGTGTGCCCTTGGTTTGTTTGTGTGCACCGTGAATGGTATGATCCCAGGCCTTTAGTATTTAAAATGGCAATTATCTATATAGGATTACCCAATAGCACTTATGTTTTACTGTTTTATGCAATATATGTTTTTAGAGACCTACACTGTTCGGGGGTATAGTTTTCCATTAATAAACTTTTTGGGTTTAGTCTCAGCCTCTGCTGCAATAGTTCTCTGGACAATTGAATGTGACAATATGTTTGTCCCCAAATAATTAGGGTTTGAATTCATTCTAGTACTTTGCCAAATCTTTATTGCTGAAGATTCAGTATTCAAATCCCAAAGAAGCATATATTCACTCTGTGGTTACAATACCCAATGCCGCTATGTTTCCACATCTAGAAATGTGGTGTATTTTCCCTTTAATAATGTCCAGTGTTTAAAATGCATTATTGGTGATGACCAAAATCAACTATAAATGGCAGGGCCTCCCAGTTTCCTCTTCTAAAGTGTATTTTTCTGTGTATATAATTAGCTTTGTTGGGTAGGAACATCAGCGAGGCAACCACACGAAAGGGAAGTAATAAGCTATCAGCTGCGGGGATCTGGTTCCATTGCAGACGTACAGTAAGGAGACAAACCATTACAAGTCTCTAGTGAGAAGGGGCTAAACCCAGCGATGTTGATTCCGGTAGATGTTAGATACTGATAGAGGGCTCGTTGTTGATTTAAATGGAGAAAGGCCTATCTGTCGTCTCATTGCAAAGGCTGAATTTAGAGATAAGTGGCCCCAGGCATTGCAGGGAGACTAGAGATACCACCTGGCCAGTATTTGACCAACTTGGCTGGTAAAAATGATGCTTGATGCTATTATTAGTGAAAAAGCATAAATAATGTAGACTAAAGCCAAAGGGGAAAATGTATGTACCTCAGGGATGTCCACCCTGCTACTGGGTTGGGTGGGTCCTGGGACTTGTTAAACAAATTATCATTTGCACTTCCATATAAATCTTACCCACAAGAGGCTCCAGGGCCAATGTCCGTCCCTGAAATCAGTCATAATAATATGAAGGGAGAGAAAGTTCTTCTAGCACCTGCAAGTGTCAAAATCAAAAGAGAAACTGCAATCAAAGAGAAACTGTTTTTATATTATATTTTTACTAATTTGTATATTTTTCACTTATTTTATAACTTACATTTTATTTATAATAGATCCTGCCACTAGGGGGAGTTTCCATTTTCAACTGATTAAATCATTTACAGCATTGCTGCAAAGTTTGCAGGCATTACAGAAACCAGCCCGCCAAAGCCTTGGAACAGGAAGGGTCTCTACTGACTTCTTAAGATGCCAATCCTGCCTGATCATCTGGGCATGTGTGACTTTTGTAAAGGGAAAGGCACTTTACAAACAGAAGGTTGTATCCACCAGTGCCCCCTTCTCACTTCCCTGTAGATCTGCCTGGACGAATGGAACAATAGATAATTATTTTAGCCACCCAAGCCAAATCACACAGTATCTATCTGATCAGTTGGATAACTGCCAGGTTGACTATCCTTTGGTTCACAACATGACCCAGGAGTGTAGGGCAATAGAATGCAGAAAAGTGAGACCTTGCTGCTGTCTTTACAGACATGTACTGCCCAGGCAAAGCCACCCCCATCAAGCAAGAAAGAATAAAGGTCATATTAGTGGCAACAATGGTTTCCTAAGCCCATACAGATATACAGTAACTTATATAGGAAGCAGGCAGGGGTGGTTAATATACTTTATGACAGTGAAAGCTGCTGAAAATGAAAGAGTGCATGGAAAATGTTCTGGCTGGAAAGAGACTGGAGGCCGGTAGCGAGAGTTGGGGAGGTTACCATAAAGAACAAGAGAGCGTGGGGGAGTGCGGGGTGTGTGTCTCCTATACAGTGGAGATTCCTTATTCAGCAGATTTCTAGTATCATAGAGTAGGTGACTTGCAATAACTCAATACTGTGTCTGTGAAAGTCATGTTTGTATTTCCAGTTCCTATCCTTGTGTTTCCCCTAACTACGCAGTTCATATATGTACAAAGTCCCACATACATGCTTCATACATATGTGTAAAAAACCGCTGACCTCTTATACCAACAGGATGTTTTTACTTGACAGGTAGGGATGCTGTTCCACTTACACCTGTGCCAAGGTAGGAAGTAGGGCAAACAAAGCATAAATGCTATAGATGCACAGGATTCAGTTCGGGATACGGCACTATAGATGGACCACAGCCCCCAACATACACCAACATTTCAAGGGTTTAGAGAAGGCTGGAAGCTATAGTTTGGAGCAGTGGTTTCCAAACTGTGGGACTGGGCTACCTGGGGTGACTTGGGACAGTGACTGGGGAGCTCAGTTTGAAGGTAAGTGGAAGAGAGAATTGGGGGGAATTGCCATTCACTTTCTTAGATTCTCTAGAAGCCCAGTGTGATGATCATTTAGGGTGACATTTGGGATATACATTCTTGGAACTATGGCTGCATGACGGATATTTTCCTATATCAGTAACCCTATTATGAACTAAATGGGGCCCTGGAAATGTAGTTCTCATTTATGCTTTTCCCCAGCTCTTGAGGGCCATTGGCCCAAGTCATGCAAGAGGCTCCTCCACTGAGAATCCTGCCGCCCAATGTTATCACTTTTGTGCTTGAGCACTCATCACTCTTTTTTTGTGAAGCTCTCAGTTTAATTACTCCATCCCACTTCTTATAAGATGAGGAGAAACCCACATACTCGCATACAAACTCCCAGTTACCTGAGACCTGGTTACAAATCCAATAGAACCATGTGCTGCCAACCACAGCGCCACCTAGCTGCCAGCTGGCTCTGTGCAGCTGACCCATGAAGCATTTATAGGGAAAGTAATTCAAGCTGAAAGCTGATATGATCCAATTCTTTCCCAATTCTTACCCTGTCTGATCTCCAACAAACCAGGAATTTTACTTTCCCAGTTCCCTCAGACTTTCACCTCCGTATGAATCCAGCCATACATAACTCTGCCTTTTAAAAAACCCACTCACTTGTCTGGATTCACTGGTGGGGCCTGGGTCTAACAGAGTGCAGTTATTTAACAGGCATCACGTGATTTTCAGTCACAATAACATCCTATCAGGTACAAGGGAACAGCAGCCCATCTGTTTCTCCGCATTATATTAATAACAGGAATGTGTTTATTCTGGAGAATTCTTTGTCCATTTGGGTTTGTGTTGCATCATCCCTTATCTTGGGGAGGGTTTTAACCAATCAGATGAGAAATTATGAGAAATGCGTCACAATTCTGAATCATTTGTGCTTTGATTTTCCTTAGCAAAAATAAAATTCTATATGGAAATTTGGCAAAAACAACAACAACCCTGCCATGTACCCCAGTGAGTAGTGGGAACAGGAACCACATGGTGGGCTAAGTCGGACAATTAGTGTTGATCTAATACCCATGGCCAACAATCAGGCCATAATAGGGACCTATGTAGGCATCTAGGGAGAGGACCAAATCAATGGGCTGATCCAGTCGTTACCCAGCAGGATTTTTCAACCTGCCCAATAGATTTCATACCAGTCCCCAGTCAGATATCAGTCAGGCAGACACCTGTTTTGCCCATAGAGTAACAGGGGGAGACTGGGCATCTAAAATGGGCCAAAGCCCATTTTAGCCCAAATGCCACATGTAAAAATGAAACTGGGTAAAATAAATAGACTCTGTGAAATAAAAAATATTTGTAATATAGTTAGGCAAAAATGTAATCTATAAAGGCTGAACAGTTAAAGGCTAACTGAACAGTTATGTCCCATATGGCCCCCCCCTCAAGTCACTGATTGGTTACTGACTGCTAACAGCTTAGAGATCTGTAAAGGAGGAAGTAGTGTTCTGGCCATTATGTTAGACATCTGCCCACTCCAGCCTTTATAGATTACATTTTTGCCTAACTAACTATAATGAAAACATTTTTTTTTTTGCTCAGTTTATCTATTTTACCCAGTTTCTTGTTTACACTGAACTGTTCCTTTAAGCCTATAGGAGTGGTTTACAATTCCAGAGGTACAAGGTAGACGTCCGGGCCTGGCAGTTAGGTATCAATACTGGAAACAAAAAGGGGTCAGTTATCCTATGCAGGGTCATGCTTCATACCCTACCCTTTTAAAAATTGTAAGTGCTTTTGTGCCCCTTAATGCACACCCCCACTTGCGCCTGGGGTAAATGACACCCAAAATGTTTCACAGCCAGACCTACCCCTAATTAGATTATTATTATTATTATTATTAATCATTATTTATTTAGAACCAACATATTCCAGAGCACTGTACTGTACACTATATATAATTCCCATGCCCTAGTAGCGCTTACAATCTAAGGTCCATATCACAGTCACACAAACTATGGTCATTTTATCAGGAGCCAATTACTTGCCTGAATGTTTTTTGGAGAACCTGGAGAAAACCCACACAGACATGGGGAGAATATACAAACTCCTTGAAGATAGTGATTCATTATGGGTCTGAGCCAGATGGCATACCTTAAAGGAGAAGGAAAGCTACTGATGCAGTTTCTTCCTAACAGATTAGTCACAACAAGGCAAGCTAAAATGCTATATTTATTCTTTACCATACCTGAGTAAACAGCCCTAGAAGCTCTCTGTGTTTTTTAAGATAGCAGCTGCCATTTTAACTTGGTCTGACTTCACTTCCTGCCTGCATTTCTGTGCTCTGGGCTCAGATTACAGCAGAGAGGGGAGGGTGAGGGAGGAGGGGGAGAAGGGAGGGGGAGAGGTAGAGAGGAGCAAGCTGAGCATGCTCAAGCCCGAGCCCTGGAGATTTGAGCTGAGAGAAGGAAGTCTGATACCGAAGAACATGTGTACAGAATAGAAGGAAAGATATGCTGTGTTTCTTTTTGACAGAGAACTTCCATATAATAAATCAGTCAGTGGCCCTACTTTATGTACTCCATAGTGATTGGGTCCTAGAAGTTCGTGAGTCTGCACCCCCAAAAACAGTGTTACTTTTGACAGTCTGTAATTACTAATTATGCAACTCTTTTAGTGATTATTGGAACCATGGGCCAGTGCTATACTGTATATATATATATATGTATCTATATAACCTGGCATATAATGATAACAAAGCTCCTGTACCAGTGACTGCTCATCTCTTGGAAATTCCCTTAGACAACAAGAAAGTTAGTGGTTTTACACCCACAGCTCTGTGTTTCACTCACTAATATGGCCAGTGACAACAAATATCAATGTGCTAAAATACATGACCTTTAGCTAAAGAACCGTTTATTCCATTTTTTTCTGGTTATAATTTTTGTGCATGCAATCTATATCTATATATGATTTATTACATACTGATATCTGCATGCTATGCATATGAGTTGGCTAAAGAAGTTCCCATTTCTCCTATGTTAGAGTCCCTCTAAATGTGGCATTTACTGTGTGTTAAGCTGTCAAACAGATCATTTCCTCTTGTTTTTTTATACATTTCTGTTCCAAATAATGATAACTGTAGAAGTGGCTAGCATTGTTACCCTGCAGCACAGGAGCTGTGACCCCCAGCGGTAAGGACTGGGCTGCCTTGCACTCCCCAGTACTCCTTAGTGCTTTTGAATTTGCGACGGTGCTACTATAGGCACCATCTCTACCTACTATACCTGCTATCCCACAGCCACAGTCCCTTCCCAGAGGCTATTATCCCACTGCTACTATAGGCACCATCTCTCCCTACTATACCTGCTATCCCACAGCCACAGTCCCTTCCCAGAGGCTATTATCCCCCCACTGCTACTATAGGTACCATCTCTCCCTACTATACCTGCTATCCCACAGCCCCAGTCCCTTCCCAGAGGCTATTATCCCCCCCACTGTTACTATAGGCACCATCTCTCCCTACTATACCTGCTATCCCACAGCCCCAGTCCCTTCCCAGAGGCTATTATCCCCCCACTGCTACTATAGGCACCATCTCTCCCTACTATACCTGCTATCCCACAGCCCCAGTCCCTTCCCAGAGGCTATTATCCCCCCCACTGTTACTATAGGCACCATCTCTCCCTACTATACCTGCTATCCCACAGCCCCAGTCCCTTCCCAGAGGCTATTATCCCCCCACTGCTACTATAGGCACCATCTCTCCCTACTATACCTGCTATCCCACAGCCCCAGTCCCTTCCCAGAGGCTATTATCCCACTGCTACTATAGGCACCATCTCTCCCTACTATACCTGCTATCCCACAGCCCCAGTCCCTTCCCAGAGGCTATTATCCCACTGCTACTATAGGCACCATCTCTCCCTACTATACCTGCTATCCCACAGCCCCAGTCCCTTCCCAGAGGCTATTATCCCACTGCTACTATAGGCACCATCTCTCCCTACTATACCTGCTATCCCACAGCCCCAGTCCCTTCCCAGAGGCTATTATCCCACTGCTACTATAGGCACCATCTCTCCCTACTATACCTGCTATCCCACAGCCCCAGTCCCTTCCCAGAGGCTATTATCCCCCCACTGCTACTATAGGCACCATCTCTCCCTACTATACCTGCTATCCCACAGCCACAGTCCCTTCCCAGAGGCTATTATCCCCCACTGCTACTATAGGCACAATCTCTCCCTACTATACCTGCTATCCCACAGCCCCAGTCCCTTCCCAGAGGCTATTATCCCCCACTGCTACTATAGGCACCATCTCTCCCTACTATACCTGCTATCCCACAGCCCCAGTCCCTTCCCAGAGGCTATTATCCCCCCCACTGCTACTATAGGCACCATCTCTCCCTACTATACCTGCTATCCCACAGCCCCAGTCCCTTCCCAGAGGCTATTATCCCCCCCACTGCTACTATAGGCACCATCTCTCCCTACTATACCTGCTATCCCACAGCCACAAGCAACATTTTTATAGGTCCCCCTAACCACACATATTTTTACAAATCAAGCTATATTAATGCCTCCAAACAACTGTGTGCCTGGTCCCATTATTACACCAATGGTAACCCATGTGTACAAAGATATTCCATGGCAAGGTAAGGCCCAATAAACAATGTAATAGAATTAGCAGATCCGTTACTATACAAGGCTTACTCGGGGCAATTATTTTATTTTTGTAACAACGCAAAATAACCAGTGGGTGTAAATAACACATGTCAATAGCCCAGTCAGTGTTTGCATGATATTTCATCACTAACCTCAGTGCTATGGCAGGGCTACATTGCATACAGTTATTATTGCTGCACCCTTTTTGCTTTGCTAGACTGAATTATTGTTACAAATTCCTAACACCTACATTAGAGCAGCCGCAAAGCCTGCAGAGTAAAGCAATGAGTGTGCACGTAACCTTTCCTTAGTGAATCATAACCGCGCACCCTTGAGTGCTGGTCTCAGTCAGTCACCTCTGCCTGCAGTCGCTGCCATCTAAACAGCTCATAGTAACACATAGGAAAGATAGGGCGGGGAAGGAAGTGGAAAAGGAAAAAGGGAGAGGAGAAGGGAAAGAGAGAGTGAAGAGGAAGGAGAAAGTAAAAGGGAAATGTTATAGGCAGTGAAAGAGAATCTCCTGTTTGTATATGTTTATACTTTATACATAATATTTCTGTAATTGTGCTGAGTAACCTGTAAACTATATGCCTATAAACAGCGCTCAGTGATGTCACGGAACAACCTGGTCCTTATACAGGTATGGGATCCCTTATCCGGAAACCCATTATCCAGAAAGCTCCGAATTACAGAAAGCCCATCTCCCATAGACTCCATTTTAATCAAATAATTCAGAATTTTAAAACTGATTTCCTTTTTCTCTGTAGTAATAAAACAGTACCTTGTAATTGAACCCGACTAAGATATAATTACCCCTAATTGGATGCAAAACAATCCCATTAGGTTTAATTAATATTTTATTGATTTTTTAGTAGACTTAAGGTATGGAGATCCAAATTACAGAAAGACCCCTTATCCGGAATATCCTTGGTCCCAAGCATTCTGGATAACGGGTCCTATACCTGTACTTCAAAATAAGGGAACATTATATATATATAAAACTGAAAAAGATGCTGATGCACACCAGGAATTTTGACCAAAATATACAGGTATGGGAGCCGTTATCTGGAAACCCGTTATCTAGAAAGTTCCAAATTACGGAAAGGCCATCTCCCATAGACTCCATTATAAGAAAATAATTCTAATTTTTAAAAATGGTATCCTTTTTCTCTGTAATAATAAAACAGTACCTGTACTTGATCCCAACTAAGATATAATTACCCCTTATTGGGGGCAGAACAGCCCTATTGGGTTTATTTAATGGTTAAATTATTCCCTTTTCTCTGTAATAATAAAACAGTACCTGTACTTGATCCCAACTAAGATATAATTACCCCTTATTGGGGGCAGAACAGCCCTATTGGGTTTATTTAATGGTTAAATTATTCCCTTTTCTCTGTAATAATAAAACAGTACCTGTACTTGATCCCAACTAAGATATAATTACCCCTTATTGGGGGCAAAACAAACCTATTGGGTTTAAATTATGTTTAAATGATTTTTTAGCAGACTTAAGGTATGGAGATCCAAATTACGGACAGACCCCTTATCCGGAAAACCCTGGGTCCTGAGCATTCTGGATAACAGGTCCCATACCTGTACTTATTTAATGGATCAACGTTTCACTCCTCACCTGGGACCTTTATCAAGATACAATAAAATATAAAAGTGTTTTATAGACTCACCTACCAATAGGCCAACACCCAACCACACCCATTATTACAGACAAGTGTGTTAACTCTTCAGTGACCAAAGGTCCGGCATGCCCCATAATATTCACAAATCCAGATAATCTGAAAAACAAAGTGCAATATACTATAGTATATAATATAATAAATGACAGTATTTATAATAATAAATACTTTAACATCTAAGCATTGTGCAATAAATACACCCCGTTAAAACAAAAAAACATGTCTTTTCATGTCATTATGTCATACTAAGGTACATACTGTAATAAACTGCAATGTGTACGATAACTAAAACATTGTGAAATGAATACACCCTGTTAAAATATCAGTTACATACAGATATACAATGTTCTGCTAAAAGAAACACCTACTCATAATGAATTGAAAAGGCTGGCACACGTAACTAGAAATGTAGAAATAGTAAACAGACCCAAATAATAATACTATAAACATCTCTACATTATCTTGTATCTAGAAATGGGACAATAGAACAAAACTCGTTCAATCCTCAGTGGGGGGGGGGGGGGGGTTGCAGAGCACAAATTGATGGCCCTATCAACTATCTATGGGTGTATCTATTTATTGAATAACATAGGTAATCTGTGCCAGAGCAGTTTATGATGGCACCCAATCAGATCTTTTCTTTTACAACTAATATCTGATTGGTTGCTACAGGTAACTGCACCGGTACTAATTTATATATTATTTATGTTAATAAATGAAACCGCATATGAGTAATGTTGGTGACTCAAAAGTAACAAAATGAAGGGCCATTCAAAGGTGGAGATAATTGGCTGGGAATATAAAGGAGGATCAACAGCAGATTCTACTTGCCCATTTGCAAAAATGCAGCACTTCTTCTACTTTCTTATTCAGCAGATCAGTGCCGATCCTGGAACCTGGAGACGTTGAGTCCCACTGAAGACCTACCATTTGCACATATGGAAAAATATTGTAGGGGGTATATAGGGGAGAATTGAAAAGGGAAAATATGCTGGTAAGTGTGCAAATAAATATAGACGTATGTGCTGAACTGCACTAAACCTGGACTTTCCTATTATATTATAGACCTGTGTTGAACCAACCACATCTGGTGATGTCAGAAATGGGCAGAGATGTGCATACAGTGATGTTGCCTGCTGGTGTTGTCAGACTGAACCTGCCCGACCTGTAAGGACACATGGGGGTTACGGGCCTACGTGTGTATTAGTTAACTAATACTGGTGTACTACACTGTCAGTCTATGGCCTGGTCCTTCTGCCATATTGGAGACTGCATCACCTTGGAACTAGCTGATCCATCCAACTGAAGAGTAGAACCTTACTGGTGTATGCTCTTGTCATCTTCATTCTCATTTGCACAGGGTCTAGTAGCCTATCTGAAACGCCATTGTCTAGAACTAGGGAGCTTATGTATACTGGCTGTTCCTCCATGTTGAGCCATGGGAGGCTGTCTGTGGTCCCTTCTGAGCTGTTATGATCCAGCTGCAGGCAATAACCTTTATTTAAGTCTACCTCCTCCTATACCCTGTGCCACATCATTGAGCTCTAGCCATAACCAAGCCTTCTGGGTTCCTATCCAAAGTTCCTGCTCTAAGTTCCTGTCTGTTCCCCACAGTCTGACAACCAATCATCAGTCCCCTGTTGAAAGCAAACATCTGGCAGCTCTGGGTTACTAGGCCTGGTATCAATCCCCGTACCATACCCTATTTTTATACTATGCAGGGGAGCTCTTACTATTGGACCATACAAAAAGCTTGCCTTCGACGGAATATACGAGGGCAGAGAACTGGCGGCCACAAACAAACAAATAGCAGAATTTTTCAGTTTCGTTCCTCCCACAGAGGCTGCCTGTCTATTCTCTCTTGTGGGACTGCCCCTGGCAGCACCACCACAGTCTCATACAGAATACTGCTCACCAACTGCTGCACATATGCAATGAGAGACAGCTGGGGATAAAAGAAGGTGAGACCGAGTCCTGCTTGACCATTACATCTCATTCCACATTTTGAAGGTTTTCCCATGAGAAACATGGTTTAAAGGGACAGTATTTGCCCAAAACACCGTTGGTAATACAAACACGTTAAACAGGACTTAAAATTACATTCTGCCTATTGTTTTAATTAAAATTATATATTTTCCTATTTTCTGCATTATAAAGCACTATTTGGGCTATTTTCACTGAACTCTCCCTCTCCCTTTCTTTATAAACAGGGCAATTGGTTCAGAGCACCCTATCTACCTCTGAACAAACAAACCCCTCCCTTCTCTAAGGGCAGTGGCACACGGGGAGATTAGTCGCCCCAACATGCCATCCCACTAGCAAGAATGTAAATCGCCTAAACGCATTACTTCGGTCGCCCAAAGTTGCCTCGCAAGGAAACTTCGGGCGACTTCGGAAAACCGAAGCGACACGTATGCCATCCCAATGGCCATTTACATTCTTGCCGGTGGGATGGCATGTCGGGGAAATTAGTCGCCCGCAATAGTGCAGATTTATTGCGGGTGACTAATCTCCCTGTGTGCCACTGCCCTTAGAGAAGGATGGGGTTTGTTTATTCAAAGGTAGATAGGGTGCTATGAACCAATTGCCCTGTTTATAAAGAAAGGGAGAGTTCAGTGGGCATGGTATCGTGGGCGACTAATCTCCCCGTGTGCCACTGCCCTAAGCAGCAGCTTTTGAGCCGCTCATTATCAGGGGTTTCTCAGTGGACTGGTAATTTTTTTTTTTTTTTATCAGCTCCTTTGAAGTTCTGCGGAATGAGGAAGTGACGGGAAGTGCTAAAGTGAAACTGGCTTCATCCCCAAAAATTACAGAATTACATTTCTTAATTAAACAATAGCCAAAAATATGTTCAGCACAAGTCCTATTCATTCAGCTCATGTTGAAATGGTGTGTATACTACTTAAAGATTGTGTAAACTTAAATAACAAGAAAACCAATGGAATGAGAAGAGGTAATTGGTGACATATATGTTGGGCAGATGCCACCAATAGAAGGCTTCCTATTGGAAAACATATTGTTATATATTAAACAAAAGCATTTGCTCCCTTTATGGGGAGACTAGGACTAAAAAACAAGTCTAGAGGTGCAAAAATTCTGATTTTCTCGGTAATTATACTTTAGGGAAACAATAATGTCAGTGGTTCAGCTTATAGAGAGAAAATAACACTAAAAACATCGATTTACATTCAATCACCCTTCAAAGTACAGACCAAAGTTTCAAGAGGAATAAATTCCACATGTCAAACACGTTCAGAGCTCTACAAAAAATGGCAGGGGGCTTTGTTCCTGGCCCTTCCCGAGCCATACAAATGTTGACTAGATGATTACATAGGGCTGCATGAGTCGCTCTCTTTGTCATTAAAGTTGCTTTTTTTTTCTTTCTTTAACTAAAAGCAATTGGCTAAAGTATTAAGTGTTAAATTTCCAAGCAAAAAAAAAAGTACATCCCAGATCATTCGAAGGCAATTTGTCGCCACAATGGTTCTAAAATGATTCTTAATAATAAAAAAAAAATCATAATTTTGCTCTGGGAATTTCCACATTAATTATTCACGAAGGTATCGGTGATTGCAATGGAAAGCGTCCGGCAGAGCCGCGGGGTCCGGCAGTTCTTTCCCATTCAGCCGGGGGTCCCTAGCGAGCGTCTGTATATTCCATAAATCCATAGCGCACATGGACTTTTTGGTTTTGTTGTTGTTGTTAAGCTTCTCACTTTATAGATGATTTTTATTATATCTATAGGACGGTTGGCTGTGGCATTTAAGCTGGCGTGTTTATTAGCGAGTGAATAATAATCTTGAAAGCTGTGAATAGGAAGCTGTGGGATTCCCCGCTGGAGATGTGTGCTGTGATCTGTTTTCACCCTTTAAAAAATGCCCCAATAAGGCACATTATGTGCAAGCTCAGCTATTTCCCCCAGGGCCGGTCTTTCCAACTGTGGGGCCCCCTATACTGAATGTTGGGGCTGGTCGGCCACAAGGAATTGGGGCTGGGTGGTCAAATGTTATCTGTAATGTCATCTTTACCCTCTCTTCCCTTGTACCATTGGCCCCCAGCATTTCATTGAGAAATCTGGCCCCCAGCATTTCATTGAGAAATCTGGCCCCCAGCATTTCATTGGACAATCTAGCCCCCAGCATTTCATTGTGCAGTCTGGTCCCCCAGCATTTCACTGGGAAATCTGGCCCCCAGCATTTCATTGGACAATCTGGCACCCAGCATTTTATTGGGCAATCTGGCCCCCAGCATTTCATTGGACAATCTGGCCCCCTGCATTTCATTGGACAATCTGGCCTCAAGTATTTCATTGGACAATCTGGCCCCCTGCATTTCATTGGGCAATCTGGCCCGTAGCATTTCATTGGGCAATCTGGCCCCCAGCATTTCACTGGGCAATCTAGCCCCTAGCATTTCATTGGACAATCTGGTCCCCTGCATTTCATTGGACAATGTGGTCCACTGCATTTCATTGGACAATCTGGCCCCCAGCATTTCATTGGGCATCTGGTCCCCAAGCACTTCTTGTCACCTTTTTTTTATGGTGCAGCGTGGCCTCCAAGCATTTCATGGTGCACAGCGCTGGACAGGCGCCCCGAGGCCACCCCCTATTCATCACCCATCCTGCCCCCCCCGCATGTGCGAAACCCGTTCCCCGTCCCGTGTGTTCATACGCAGATATTAAAACTCACATGTGGAGCAGCGGGGAGAGGTCCCCATTGCTCCATTTGGGAGCAAAATTTCAGTGCGTCGGGGTGACATGCCGCCCCTACATTTATGCTGCCCTAGGCCCGAGCCCAGGGCATGATGGTGCACCGTGGCCTCCAAGCATTTCATGGCACACCGTGGCCTACAAACATTTGATGGCACACTGTGCCTTCAGGTATTTCATGGCACATTGTGGCCCCCTTGCATTTCATAACACTTTCATGCAGACCCCTTAACTTTTTCATATAAATATACTGATATTTAGGCTTTCCTCACTAGGGACAGCTAAGTGACCAATGACACTAAGCAGAGCTGTCAGCCCCACCCTACTTTTTCGGAAGTCACCTAGTTTTGTTGGCTCTCACCCCGTCTCCTGTCTCCCAGTAGCATTCTCCCAATTATAAGGAAATCCCCAAAGTCACACGGTGAATTCCAGGTGCACAGTAGGCATTCAGTGACGGCTTCTGGGGCAATTGTGCATGCACGGGTAAAGCATTTTAGGCTTCAGTGGCCTTTTGGGAGGCCTTTTTGGTGGCCAGAAGCGGCATCCTGGCTCGTCTAATGATGATGAGCAAAAAGTTAACAACTCAGTGACGCCCATTCGATGCCCTTGGTAAAATGCCACCCTAGGAAAGGGTGCCGTGGCAAAAGCACCACTGCATGTTCAAGACCATAGAAAGCAGGTTGAACCTAAACCTCCATTCAACTTTCCATACAAAACTCCTCTAAATTGCACACAGCAGTAACAAAAGACATGATTGGCTACTATTGATCTCTTGAACCACAAGCAGTGACTGCGCAGGCACCCTGATTGGTGGGGATGCCTGGACCTGAGTATGCACTGCCCCAGCAGTAGGGTTGAAAGTAACTACGGACGGCATTTCCTTTGTTCATTCTCTATTCTTTGTTACTAAAAAAAACAAAAAGGAATAATTCTCCCACGTAAGGTTCCAGTGAGTAACTGGGTCACGCCTGTTTGTACGTGTAGAAAGTGTTACCTTTATTTACTTTGGGAGAACACAACGGCTTTGTTCCTTGGGTTTGTTGGTCTGGGCCTGCTGCAGCTTTGGTGCTGGAATAAACATCTCTAGCAAATGGAATGTGAGATTCATTAACTCTGACATGAATGCAGGGGGTTATAGTGCATTACCAACTGTACGTTAAACACATACTATATTAGGCATCAGTGGAATGGTTATTGGCCATCCCTTGGGTTTATGGTGAAACCTTGGGTGGGTTTATGGTGAAACCTTGAAGGCTTGTTCCATGGAGCCTGCTTTTATGTGTGAAAAACATGAAAATTGTCACACAAGGGGATTTACTGGCCAGGTAAAAATACTTGCTAATGTAATTGAGCATTCGGAATATGAAACAAAGAACATGGCACCCAGTCGGCTCTGCAGCCCCCGCCAACCCAGGCCGCTCCCTTCATACCGGGAACTGCGGGTGCCTGCATTTCTCCCCACCTTGATTGTAGCTGCACAGATGAAATCCGTTATACCATGTGTGGCATAAAAGGAGCAGGAGATTGTGACTAGGATTGGGTCCCCCCAGTAGCCCTGGTTGGTCCCAGACACCCCAGTCCAACAATGAATGCAGACCATGGCATTCAGAATATGGAACACAGAACATGGCATTCAGAATATGAAACACAGAACATGGCATTCACAATCCAAACATGGGTCAGGGTACAAACTGCAAAAAACAGATGCAGGTACAGGCCCTTGTGCCCCACAATGGAATAGTGAGACCTTTGCTTTCTGGATAAATACAGCTCTCCCTGCATACAGATGTGCAATTTAGGGAGTGCCCATGGTGCAAAGGAAACCTATCCTTAATGGGCAAACAATACCTTATTGCCTGCCCTGTGGCACCGTGGCACTCTGAACCTCGAATATGGCTCAGATCCAATTACTAACGGCAAGAGCAGTATGGGCCTCAAAATTGTGCCCCCTAAGAAATGAGCATGAAAGCCATGACTTTGCCCCCCAGAATTCTCTTGTCTGTGCATCCAGGGCATTAGTAATTGACCTCTGGAATCTGGAATTTTGCAAACAAAAGCAGAATTCCCCATTTGGAACACAGAATCTGAGCATTGTAAATAGACAGGGAGCACTTTAATGGCGATCAGTTGTGTCACATGACATGCGCCCTGGGTGATGCGATACTGAGCGAAGGTTTGTGTCTCCGTCCCCTTCAGGACTGGGCCTAAGCAATTCCAAAGAGCAAAAGTTGATATTAACCCTTTACCTGCCACAGATCTTGGAATCTACAGTTGCTTTATAGTCCAGTTCCTGACGGCCAAGTACCATGGCTTCTTGTATTTCTTGGCAACTCATTCTTCAAAAAGCAAATGGCAGCCAAAGGGTTAAAAATTAGCCACTGTTAATAACTATGGGCAGGGTTGCCTCCTCACCCCCTTTAAACAAAAATGATTTCCCATAAATAAATGTAGGGCCCGTACATATGGGTGTCTGAACGTGACTGTATGCTGATTGCAGCTAAAAGAATAGATTGCACTGGTATGTATTTTTAACGTAAGTGTGTTTTTTGTGCGTTCCATGTGTATTTGACTGTAAATTTGAGAAATGCCGCACGCTGTATTAAAAAGATGCAGTCAGATGCAAATGTGCTAAAACCAGGCCGAATAACAAGGAATCAATTATTCAAGTATTTGGGTGCGCTCAATCCTGCCAATCAAATGCTCCGCAGCCATGAAGCGCACCTAAATATTAATTAACCATTACATGTGTGGATACTTAGTGGCCAATCTCGGCACCCTAACGTTACAGTGCCAATTTCCGTCTGTACATCTGCCGATGCCCCCATATAGTGAAGTCTTTATAAAGCTCTGACCACATTTATTACCTTATATAAGTACAAATAAATTCAATGATTATTATATAGGGGGAGCGTGCAACCGGAAGCTAAAGCTCTGCCCACAGAATGGAGATATTGAATGAGGCCCAGCAGTGCCTAACTCCATATCAATAGTCCCAGAAAGCATAGCACCATGTCATAAAACCCAAGGCTCCTCATTTACAATTCCATTATGGGAGGCTCATGCTATCTTTGTTTTATTCCCGACATTCCCTCGCCTGCATTTCCCATCCGCCCGCTCAGAAGACCAAATATTTATCAGCCCCACCAACGTCCCCCCATCAGCCCGTCATGCATTTCAATGTGGCAGGAATTTCTGGGTGTCAGATCGGAAGTGCCACAAAGAGACAGGTTCCTGAGGGGCTGTCAGGGCCCGCGCCTGGGATGGAAAGCTACCACTGAGGGCAGCGTGTTGAACATACACCTTCTGACAGAAAATGAAGTTCTTCATCAGAAAGCTCATTTTTGTCATGGTCCCGAACAATAACAAGTGGACAAGATGGGACCATCAGTCACAATTATTGGGACAGTTTTCCTCCCAGATTATTCTGACTGTCACGTACCCTTCAGGTTCCAAAGGACTCGCTGTCTCATACATCATTATTTTTTTACAGAGGTTGAAGGCCCCCAAGGGTGTCTTTCCTGCCTACTGTCCCTCCCTTGATGTCTGAGTACCTTTAGGAAAAGTGACAGAAGCCAGCAGCCTGCTACAACTGGACTATTAGCATACCAATGGGCCTGGGACTGGGGCATGGCGGCCTGCAAGGAACCTGCTCCCACCGCACTGGCTCCAACCTGACAGTCATTATAGAAAACAATATATATATATATATATATAAATAGATATAAAAATCTAAATACTGGAATATCATTATATCATGTTAATAAAATTGATAGATTCATAGTAAGATGTAAGGTATGTAAACTGTCATATATATACTGTATATATATATAGTATGTCTATATATAATGAAATGAACAAAGATGTTGAATATATTTCAGATACTAGATAGATTTTTGTTGTTAAAAAAATGAATTTCACTTAAAAAAAAAAAAAATAAAAAAAAAAAAATATATATATATAGCAATTATATTTTATAATGTAATAAGTATAGGCATCATATTAGAAAACACCAAATAAACATGATTTCAGGTCATTTAAATTTATATATATATAGATTTAGATATAGAGATATATGAATAGGTAAGGGATCCCTTATCTGGAAACGGAAAGGCCATCTCCCATAGAACCCATTTTAATCAAATAACTCATATTTTTAAAAATGATTCCCTTTTCTCTGTAATAATAAAACAGTACCTGTACTTGATCCCAACTAAGATATAATTACCCCTTATTGGGGGCAGAACAGCCCTATTGGGTTTATTTAATAGTTAAATGATTCCCTTTTCTCTGTAATAATGAAACAGTACCTGTACTTGATCCCAACTAAGATATAATTACCCCTTATTGGGGCAGAACAGCCCTATTGGGTTTATTTCATGGTTAAATGATTCCCTTTTCTCTGTAATAATAAAACTGTACCTGTACTTGATCCCAACTAAGATATAATTACCCCTTATTGGGGCAGAACAGCCCTATTGGGTTTATTTCATGGTTAAATGATTCCCTTTTCTCTGTAATAATAAAACTGTACCTGTACTTGATCCCAACTAAGATATAATTACCCCTTATTGGGGCAGAACAGCCCTATTGGGTTTATTTCATGGTTAAATGATTCCCTTTTCTCTGTAATAATAAAACAGTACCTGTACTTGATCCCAACTAAGATATAATTACCCCTTATTGGGGCAGAACAGCCCTATTGGGTTTATTTCATGGTTAAATGATTCCCTTTTCTCTGTAATAATAAAACAGTACCTGTACTTGATCCCAACTAAGATATAATTACCCCTTATTGGGGGCAGAACAGCTCTATTGGGTTTATTTAATGGTTAAATGATTCCCTTTTCTCTGTAATAATAAAACAGTACCTGTACTTGATCCCAACTAAGATATAATTACCCCTTATTGGGGGCAGAACAGCCCTATTGGGTTTATTTCATGTTTAACCACTTTTTAGTAGAATTAATGTATGGGGATCCAAATTACAGAAAGACCCCTTATCCAGAAAACCCTGGGTTCTGAGCATTCTGGATAACCAGTCCCCTGGCTGTATAATAATTAATTTTCTTAATGTTAGGCTGTCGGAACCATCAATTTTCTGAGGATTTCCTTGACTATACACAGTAGAGACAAACGTCCTTTTATGTGTGCACTGGTTATAGGCAATGGATCCTGTAAGTAGTGTAATTACTGTTTGTATAGTGACGAACCCTCTGTTGTAAAATATAAGGATATTATAAATCACTGAGGAAATCCATGACTATATAAAAGGCACAAAGATGAAGGCTGAGTGCTTTTATACAGGTCATGGAACTCAGAGGTGACGTCTAATACCCTCATATATTACAGCAGGGGGTACTTTATTTATTTATTATAATATACAAGTTTCAGTGAGTCATATGATACAAATTACATCACTAAGTACCAATTATAACTGATGACATCACTAAACTCGGTTTCATTTACAGGAACTGTATAGCTTATGGCAATATATATATATATATATATATACAGATGCTTGGAGAAAGGTACCGCTCACACAGGTCTTAAGATCAGTTTTAAAGTTTTATTGTAGAGGCAAGGGAACTGACGTTTCGGCTGCAACACCAGCCTTTGTCAAAGTGTATATATATATATAAACATGGAAAAGTGTCGGCACTCGCAGGATTTACACAATCATCTTAAGGACAAAAGAGTCATGTTTAAATGCAAAAAAAGGTGAGGTTTTATTGTCCTACGTTTCAGTTCCCTACTGGAACCTTCGTCAGGGAGAACTGAAACGTAGGACAATAAAACCTCACCTTTTTTTGCATTTAAACATGACTCTTTTGTCCTTAAGATGATTGTGTAAATCCTGCGAGTGCCGACACTTTTCCATGTTTATTCTATTTTGCCACTCTGGCACCCAGGTAATTCTGGTGTGCTCTCCACCCTGCATTTGTTATATATATATATATATATATATATATATATATATATATATATATATATATATATATAAAATATATGTTTAGATATTTATATATAAAACACAGAGGAAGCCACGTACTTCTCCCAGTACAAACAACACACCCAGGTGGCAGATCTAGCAGAGAACAGATAAGAAAAGTAAGAGATTACACTCACGGATTGAAGAAAATTGTAGCCTTTTATTCCTCTGACGCCTTGCAGTGCTCAGTCACGGGGAGTCAGGAATAAAAGTCTACTATTTTCTTTAAATAGCACAAGCGGGGTCTCATACTTTTCACAGAAATATATTTATATATGAAGCATCATTATATATATTTATATATTTAGCATCCCTGGAATGGTGGATTTGATTATGGAGAGCTAGGCTGGGGGGGTTGCACCATCACTATCTAACTCCTGCAGGGACTTATTCCCTCAATAGACTCTCAGTAGGAATAAAAATGGCAGTACTACAGGCAGGTTGCTGCTAATTGCTCATTAGGGCTAACTAGAGCCATCCTTAGTCACGCATAGGCCTGGGGCAGTATAACTGGTTACCCATACCTGCTGGTTAAACTGCTGCTATTAATCTACAACCCCCAACCTTCAGCTATTTGGAGATGCCCTAAGGCTGCAAGTTGCTCTGAATCCATCTTGCCCTACTCTACACTCTTTCTCCATCATTGTACTCAATGGGCCAGTTTTGATTTAAAGAGAAATCCTTATTTAATGCTTTATCACGTGAAACCTTATGGGCAACATTCAGTTTGAGGAGAAAAAACTTTTCTCCTAATTCAGTGCCAGTTTTTCCCCATAGACTTCAATAGAGCTTTCATGTTATAAGTTATTATTATACGTTTTTCTCAAGGAATTGCATCTGGCTTGAATAAGGAGATAAGTTTTTCCCATCAGATTAAACCTAGCCCAATATAACTGCAGCCACTTTCCCTGACACCATAGTTGCCCTACACTGTGACCCACATTGACTGTCATTTTTATCCCCATTCTCCTGGCTGCATTTTACCTTCCTGTACACCGTACCAATTGTTCCTTACTGTATGCCCTATGGCACTGTTAAATCCCTTTCACTTCACACCATCTTTCCTAATGGAACCCATGCTGCTTGCCCCTACTTGCACTGCTACAGAGACAACTCTGAGGCTTAGACAGTACAAGCCATGCCTGTGTGTTTAGAAACATTTAACAAGCTCTTTATGGCTACAGGTTGCCCAAGGCCACTCAGTTCTGCTCATGCTGTGCCCTATGTTCCTTTATAGGCATTGCCTATACATTGTGGTTGCAGTTCAGATTTGTACCACAGGGGGCACTAGAGTCCTAAATAAGTTGATATTTTACTCCCTCTAGCAAACCTTTTTTTCAGTTCCCTTATGAAAAGCAATTAGCCATCGATAGGGCATTTAGTAAAAGTGGGAAGAGCCATAGTGCCAAAATACCAAGGTGAAAACAGAATATTTTGTCTTGAGTCTGAAGAAATGGTGCTCTCAATGGGCAAACCATTGTGCCAAATGCAGAATGCTGTCTCAGCTCTACTGAGCATTTCTTAGGGATAAAACACCTTCCAGATATGGCAGTATCCAGATTTGGCTCAGCAGAGAAGGCCCCTATTATATTAGAATCCATAGAGCAGGGTTGGCCAAAACGTTGATCATGGTCCACCAGTAGATCCCCCGTGGACTTCTGATGGACTGCGTCGAAGCCGGGAAATGCGGAAGTGCGGCGGTTCTGCGCTCTTATTGGGTATGCGTACGTATATCTCTATCTCTTTAAGTACATCAGTAAGTTTATAATGCCGCTGTCAGATGATTCCCATTAAATGTTAAAGGGAAACTCCAGCATCCGAACCAAACTTGTTAAAGAGCCCCACACAACACAGAAACTCCTAATGTCAATGTAATCTTTTCCTTCAAAAAGAATGAATAAAACCATTTTTTGCTGAAATCCAAAACAGTTCTTCTCTTTCTGCATCATTTGAAATCCTGGCAGGGGAGGAGGGACTAAAACATTGATGTTACAAATTGTAACAACTTCTCCACAGCTTACAGACAGCATGCAGGAATTACATAACCCACAATGCATTGCACTGAGATGTTCCTTTGCTTATTACATGTGCAGGGAATTGTGGGATTGGGAGAATGCAGGCTGAAGGCAGGCTGGGGACAGTTACATCTTATTTGAGTCTCTAAGTTGCTTGAAATGAAGTTTACTTTTCAAAAAGCTGAAGTTGTGTTTGGGTGGAGTTCCCCTTTACTATGGCAATTATAGCCAGTGTAGAAAAGAGCACATGATCCCTTTTACCAGTTCTATTTATACAAGTGTTTGGGTCTGTGCAATTTGCAATGTGTGGCTGCTGCCCTGTAAGGTTCTACCTTAATATTGTGTTTAATTCTGGCAAAGGAAAGTGAGTCTGGTTTCCAGCTGTATTATATGTAGGCCGGTCCCATAGGGATTGGGTTATTCAGTAAGTCTGGAAGCTTATCACCCAGAGAGAAGGGACATTGCTATGGAGAAGGGCTGCCCCCTAGGTCTCCTCACAGCCTGCTGTACGGGCCCTTAGGAACCTGGCAGGCTCTAAACAAAATGGGATTCTGTCCCATAAAGTCGGCACTAAATCCATTCTGTGGGATGACAGAGAATCAATCTAGTCCTGCACTCTCAGAGTACATTGCAGAGTAAAGCAGGTTCCCATTTCAACCAATTAGATTCAAGTGTGTATTTGTCTTGTGCTGCCATTGGCCAATAGAGAATATAGAGGCCCCTTAGTATTGCAGAACTGGTATTCTATATGTACTTTTGGTTATCTGACTCCAGCATCGAGGGGTTAACTTCAGGTTAACTTTTTAGACTGTTATAGGATGGCCTATTCCTAGCAACTTTTCAATTGGTCTTCATTTTTTATAGTTTTGCAATTATTTGCCTTCCTTTTCTGACTCTTTTAGGCTTTCAAATGGGGGTCACTAACCTCAGCAGCCAAAAAACTATTGCTCTGTGAGGCTCCAGTTTAACTGCTCTTGTTACTTTTTATTACTTTGCTTTCTATTTAGGCCCTCCCCTATTGATATTCCTGTCTCTCTTTCAAATGACAGCCTGTTAATAGTTAATAAAAAATGAAGACCTATTGCAAATTGTCCCAAAATATCACACTCTACATCATACTAAAAGTGAATTCAAAGGCTCCCCACGTCATTACCTTCTGGTTAATGTCTTTACTGTTCACACAAGTAGAGAAAAAGGTTGCCAATGAAGTGCATAGCAATCATGGAATATGTGGGATGTTACATGGTGTGCAGTTTCATTAATGTGGCGATGTCTGGGGTACTTCAAAGCCAGTTTTATATATTCCCTCTATAGGATAAGGATTTGTGCTCCTAAAGGACACATGATGGTCTCAACCAAGTTCAGCACTTGAAAATGATCTGATTTTGTTTCTTGTGGGACATTGTGTGTCTTTGTGTATTTAGAAGGGGGTTTCCACCTTATAGGCACTTTGTTACAGTGACTTATAAGGGCAAAGGTTTTCAAAGGGTTAGACACAGAAGGAAAATGGAACATCTTCAAAACATTGCTTAGCAAGTATACACAACAGTATATTCCCTTGTAAGCAAGGAGAGGCATCGCAAAGCAAAACCTTTATGGCTGAATAAAAGTGTTATTGTCGAGGTTGGTAAGAAAAAACCTGATTTTAAAGCATTCAAGTTAGCTGGGGCAGCGGGGACTTTCATCAGGTACAAGGAAGCAAATAAAGCAGCAAAAAAGCTATCAGGCAAGCTAAAATAGAGATGGAAAGGGATATTGCTGCTAGGAGTAAAAGGAATCCAAAATTATTTTTTAATTATGTGAATAGTAAAAAAATGAAGCAAGAAGGGGTGGGAACCTTATTATCACGGGGGGGTACGTTGGTTGATGAGAACGGGGAAAAAGCAGAAATTTTGAACTCTTATTTTTCATCTGTCTATACATCTGAGGAGCCAGATAATGAAGGCTTCCCTTGTAATATGCCCAGTGCTAGTAATTTAGCTACTGACGCATGGGTCACTCGGGAGGAAATTCAAAAGAGACTTGAACATGTAAAGGTAAACAAAGGTCCAGGGCCGGATGGGATTCATCCCAGGGTATTAAATGAGCTGAGCGCTGTGATTGCCAAACCTCTTCACTTAATTTTTCAGGATTCGTTGAGGTCTGGCATGGTGCCGAGAGACTGGCGGATTGCTAATGTGGTGCCGTTATTTACAAAGGGATCCCGTTCTCAGCCTGAAAACTATAGGCCTGTTAGTCTGACATCAGTAGTAGGAAAACTTTTGGAAGGGGTAATAAGGGATAGGGTACTTGAATACATTGCAGTTCACAATACTATTAGTTTGTGCCAGCATGGTTTTATGCGTAACAGATCTTGCCAGGCTAATTTAGTCGCCTTTTATGAGGAGGTGAGCAGGAACCTTGATGCTGGAATGGCAGTTGATGTCATCTACTTGGACTTTGCTAAAGCGTTTGATACAGTACCTCACAGAAGGTTAATGATCAAATTGAGGAATATTGGCCTAGAACATAATATCTGTAATTGGATAGAGAACTGGCTGAAGGATAGAGTACAAAGAGTGGGGTAAATGGAACATTTTCTAACTGGGCCAGTGTGGTTAGTGGAGTCAGGGTCGGCCCAGACCCGACCCTTGCAGGTGCTCCCCCTCCCGACCGCTCCTCCCCTGACGTGTCAAATTTACGCGCTCGGAGGAGGACGCCAGGAAGGGGGCCCTGCAAGGGGGGTTAGGGGGGCCCCTGCGCGGAGGGGGTTAGGGGACGCGCCTGGCTGGGGGGACCTGCAGGGCCCCTGGGACAGGAGTCCCGGTGGGCCCTTCACCCCCCAGTCCGACCCTGAGTGGAGTACCGCAGGGGTCAGTATGGGTTTCTGTGTGCTGGGTTTATTTGGAAAGGGTTGGACTTGATGAACTCTGGTCTTTTTTCAACCCTTTGTAACTATGTAACTATGACATGTATCAAAGGGCATCTCAGCTTCTTTCATGGGAACCTATTTGGGCAGGTTAAAAATTAAACAGGAGGGAGCTCCTAGCAATTCAATAAGAACAAACCCCAAAATAGCATAAAACAGGGATGTACAACTTACAGACCTCCAGCTGTTTTTAAACTACAACTCCCAGAATCCTCTGACAACCACTGGCAACACACTACATGCCATTGCTTGTTCTTGTTAAACAGGTAGAGGACAGGACCACTGATAACCCTTTGTGATGTGTGGAGGCCGCCAGTTTCCCATACAACAAAAAGAGGGAATCTAGAGTCCTCCAAACCTAATAGGCCTCCTCCTTCTTCCATCCTCAACAAGAGCCAATAAGCAACACAGGTGTCTGCATCTAGAACCTTTATCTTCGTATTAATAAATCTATTTTCAAGCAGTTCTAACAATACTTAGGGCATTTCTGGCTTTCAGGGACAAACACCTGCTTCATTCATCATGTGAAAGATGTAAATCAGAATCATATAATAAATCACATGATAGAGGAAGGGGAACTTCTACGCAGTTTGATTTTTTAGTTTCTTGGCAACTTGGGTTTCTCTAAATTCCTAAGGGGACTACTTGTAGCCTAGGACGAACCTACCCGAGCGTAACTAACACCCAAAACTGAATTTCATTTTTGTATAATTATAGGTACATTTAGGTGCCAAATTTGTTCAGTGTCTAGTAACCTATAGTGACCAATCAGATGTTCTCAAACAACAAGAAAGAGTTTCTATCCCGTAGGTGTGTACAGAATCATAATTTATACTATTTATGTCAGCGGTTGCCTTTTTCAGTTCAGGCCCACTTTGGAGGCCCAACCTTCGTTTAGGCCCTCCCTTAGTGCATAACATTGTTAAAGACAGGGTCGGACTGGGCCTGATCGTTCCTCCCCTGATGCGTTAAATTTATTCACTCTGGGAAGGACATCGGGTAGGGAGCCCTACGAGAGGGGTTAGGGGGGCCCCTGTGGGGGGGGTTAAGGGACGCGGCTGGTGGGGGCACCTGCAGGGCCCCTTGGGTGTAAGCCCCGGTGGGCCCTTCACCCCCCAGTCCGACACTGGTTAAAGATGAAGGAAAATCTCACCGTGTCATTCATTCAGCCATAGATTATCCATAGAACCAAGAATTTCTAGGGTAGCAAATACATACACCCTGAATTCATCATAAATGACCTTCAAGCTGGGCTCCTATCCTGCCAACTAGTGATGAGTGAATCTGTTCCGCTTCGCCGAAAAATTCGCAAATCTTTCAAAAGATCCCCGAAATGGCGAAACATTTGCGAAACGGCGAAAATGTCGTGCGGCAAAAAAAAATTGTTGCCCGCGACTATTATTTTGTCGTCCACAGCGATTTTTGGACGTGCACAAATTTTCCCCCAGAACAATCCGCGAATGGCGAAACGCAGAAATTCGCCGCGAATCCATTCCTGGTGAAACATTTCGCCCATCACTACTGCCAACTACTAATCAGTGTCCCATTTAGTCATCCCACTATCTGCAGAAGGGGCACCGGGGTTCTATGGCACAGAGATGCAGTTTATTTTAGTTTGGGATTAGTGGATGTTTGTGACCTCACCCACCTGCAAAAATGACCTTGACCTTGATGTCCCTTAGCCCTAAATTGCTCCATGACTGTATCTTTCTTAATTTCAGCTCAGTGCCAGTAGGGTTCCACTCTGGAGGCCATGCACAACACAAACATGAAGGGAAGCCTAGTGACTGATAGCGCAATACCGGTGTCTCTCAGGCCATTAGCTCCGGCACAAGATGATGAAGGAGGCTGGTACCTAAGAAACATTATTTCTACCTTCTTCCCAGTTCACTGTAAATGTGAAAAGAGAGCTAACAATCAAAATTCACATGAGAACATTTACCCAGGCTGAAGGAAATATCTTCTCACTTCTCTAGTAGGTTATAGCTGGCAAGTAACACTTGAACTTGCCTGGCCCCACCATGGTGAGATTCAAGTCCCTTGCCACCCTCATTATCACTTGTAAATTTTGTTTGGAGTGGGGGAGGCCCAATACTTTAATCATCTTTTAAGTACTGACTGGGCCACCTCCCCCATCCTTTGCAGGCGTAGGGTCTACTCCCCTATTGTTATGCCAATGAGCCCTGGGTTATAGGGTAAAGCTTTTGATATGAAGCATAACAAAAGCTGTGTAAAGGTGATATTATAATTGGCTAACTAGGTTTTAGAACATTTCAGTTGCTTTTTCAAAGCTGATTACCTGGGTGAATAGACGGCCCACTGAGAGAGGCCTCATTTAGTTTTACTTGTAATATCATCTTGCATATTTGCCATTGTACACATAGGCGGGTATTGCTTTATTCTGGGATTAATCTACTAATATTGGGAAAAAATGACAGTGCTGTGTATTTATGGCCACTAGGAGCACAGAGGTGACATCTAATGCATTTGCAGGCAAAATGGCAATTCCTACAGTTTTGTCTAATTCCAGGGAAAGTTCTGGGCACACACTAAGCTATAATGTTATACTGTACTGTCTAAAGAGGGCCAAACATTGCTGAATCCTCCTGTTTGGTAAGGTTGGAAATGCAGTCTGCAACAGATAGCTTTTTTAAACTTGCCCAATTGGTCAGGCTCATTTTTAGCCAGATATCAATTGCCCATTGGTGCACCATATGAGCTGGCCAATCAGCTGCCAGAAGCTTTTATCTGCCTCTTTACTGTCACCTTAATAGATACAGAATAGCAGCTCTGGCCAATGCATTAACTTAAATACAGGGAAAAGGACCTTTATTTCCACACATTAAGCTATACCCTATACTCTACTGTCTAAGGGAAGAATATGGCAGCTCAGATGTCTAAATACAAATAGACCAGAAGAAATGACCAGTTTAAATAATGAGCTATACCCTGGACTGTCTATTGAAAACAAATGGAGATCAAAGTTACTTTCAACAGTGGAAATGTGTGGGGGATGCAGAAGTCACAGTCATTCTACCTGATCATTAGCTGCAAGGCTAGCATTAGAGCATTTTGTTTCCATTCAGACCTGTATCTGGACTTGACTAGAGCAAAATGGAGGTTTCTGTGACATAAAAACTTGTTACAAAGAATTTTAGATTCTTAATGGTTGTCCATGTCCAATGAACCTTTCATGGTTACTCTTGATAGGCCTGACCCCTTACACTCCAAGATGAGCCTACACTTCTAGAAGATGGTGTGCCCTACCCAGTATGGCCGCCAGTAATTAATAACAATTTAGCAATTAACAGGGACACAGGCAGATAGAGGTGCAACACTAATTGAATACTGAGGATCAGCAGCTCTTTGGTTCCAATTTGAGAGAAAAAACAATTCTCCTAATCCAGTTTTTTCCATACACTTCAATTGAGGTTAAACAGTGAAATAATGTTTTCTCATTCTAGAACTGAATAAGGAATTGAATTCTGGAATTTAAGTCTTTCTCATCTAATTGAACCTGGGCCAATGACTGATAGACAAATGTTTTTTGTTATAAGCCAAAGGGGTCTGGTCAGATGTTGAAGCTCAGCTTAGAAGGACCTAAACTCACTGCACTCAGCTCCTACCAGAGGTCTCCATCTTTACTGGGGCTTCTTTCCCCAAACTTTGCACTACATGACCCCCCTTCCTTAAGAGAATCCCAAATGAAATATGGAGCTGTATCCCCTCCCTTTTATACATTAAGGGACTCATATATTTCTGGACACTGTAGAGTAAATGAAACTGATTCCAAAACACAGAATATGTCTTTTTATCTGTTAGGTATGTAATATGACTAGAAAGAAGAGTATTGCCAAAAGTAAATATAAAATATATACATTATACACTCATAACCCCCCCCCCCACCCCCAGAAGCAAGTGACATAATGTTTTCTTGCTACTCATGAAACTCCCAGTTTGAATGGTGGGAGCTAGTGATGAGCGAATTTGTCCCGTTTCGCTTCGCCGAATTATTCGCGAAACGGCGAAAAAATTCGCGAAACGGCGAAAAATTCGCGAAACTAATTTGTCGCGCGGCGTAATTTTTCGCGCGGCGTAATTTTTCGCGCGGCATAATAAATTTGGCGCCACCGTTTTCGTTGCGCGGCGCAATTTTTCGTCGCGAGGCGTAATTTTTCGCGCGGCGTAATTTCTGCGCGCGCGGCGTAATAAATTTGGCGCCACCGTTTTCGTTTCGCGGCGGAATTTTCCGTCGCGCGAAAATAACTGTAAGCGCGCGGCGAAAATTTCGCGGCGCGACGAGCACACAAATTCTACAGGTGGTTTTGTTTGTGGGTTGCACCTTTTTCACTGAGAACAACATCCAAGGGGTTGGTGAGCAGCATGTTGCCCCCGAGCTGATGTAGAGAGAGATATTCTGAGACAATTTGCAATTGGTCTTCATTTTTTTTATTTATGAGGGCCGATTCACTTAAGTGCGTTGAAACGAGCGCTATTTCTAGCATGCGTTAAAAATTTTATCGAGATGCTGTGTGTGTTATTTAAGTCGTGAAGACTATTTTCATGCTATATTGGACGCATCACATCAACGCATCGCGCACAAATAGTCGCCATATGCAAAAAAACGCACGCCATATTAGCCAAACACGGCATTACTTTCGGAAAACTACTGTTCTGAAAATGCCCATTTCCCTGCAAACTGGCGGCTGCATCACTCTGGGGCCAACACAGACTTGAATAAATCCCACTGCAAAGTACATATTTTGTTGCCAAAAGCTCATTTACTGCACTTTTCTATAATTACCGCCTGCCCCAAGTAGGGGTTCATTTTCGCATAGCCTAATGCGATATTTAGCGCGTCTAAGTGTGAATCATGCGTTAGTATTATTTCTATGTGCAAATTAACGCATGCGGTTCCTGTTATCTGGTTGCTAGTTTCCAAATTACCTTAGCAACCATGGGCTTGCTAACATAGAGTTGGAATGCTGGGGATTTTGGCTGCCATGGTCAGTGACCCCTTTTTGAAAACTGCAAAGAGTTAAAAGAAGATGGCAAACAATTCAAAAACTGTGAACAAATAAATAATGAAGACCAATTGTAAAGTTGCTTAGTATCACTACAGGGTTATGGGAGATAGCTCTCAGTACAAGTGAGGGAATACAGGGGTAGGGGAGATAGCTCTCAGTACAAGTGAGGGAATACAGGGGTAGGGGGGATAGCTCTCAGTACAAGTGAGGGAATACAGGGGTAGGGGGGATAGCTCTCAGTACAAGTGAGGGAATACAGGGTTATGGGAGATAGCTCTCAGTACAAGTGAGGGAATACAGGGGTAGGGGAGATAGCTCTCAGTACAAGTGAGGGAATACAGGGGTAGGGGGGATAGCTCTCAGTACAAGTGAGGGAATACAGGGGTAGGGGGGATAGCTCTCAGTACAAGTGAGGGAATACAGGGGTAGGGGGGATAGCTCTTAGTACAAGTGAGGGAATACAGGGGTAGGGGAGATAGCTCTCAGTACAAGTGAGGGAATACAGGGTTATGGGAGATAGCTCTCAGTACAAGTGAGGGAATACAGGGGTAGGGGAGATAGCTCTCAGTACAAGTGAGGGAATACAGGGTTATGGGAGATAGCTCTCAGTACAAGTGAGGGAATACAGGGGTAGGGGAGATAGCTCTCAGTATAAGTGAGGGAATACAGGGGTAGGGGGGATAGCTCTCAGTACAAGTGAGGGAATACAGGGGTAGGGGAGATAGCTCTCAGTACAAGTGAGGGAATACAGGGGTAGGGGAGATAGCTCTCAGTACAAGTGAGGGAATACAGGGGTAGGGGAGATAGCTCTCAGTACAAGTGAGGGAATACAGGGTTATGGGAGATAGCTGTCAGTACAAGTGAGGGAATACAGGGGTAGGGGGGATAGCTCTCAGTACAAGTGAGGGAATACAGGGGTAGGGGAGATAGCTCTCAGTACAAGTTGATACAGGGACTGGTCCGATTGCCATCTTGGAGTCAGGAAGGAATTGTTTCCCCTCTGCGGCAAATTAGAGAGGCTTCAGATCGGGTTTTTTGCCTTACTCTTAATTAACCAGTTAGGCAGGCTATATATAGGTATTAAGGTTGAACGTGATGGACGTATGTCTTTTTTCAACCTATCTTACTATGTTACTATGCTTATAATTGGCCATTCTACTACATGCTAATAATTAACTTAAATGTGAACCACCCTTTAAGTTAATCTGCCATGTTTTGCTTTGTGGCAAAATTCCCAAACAGGTTGCAAAATTCGCTGAATTGCATTGCAGTCAATGGGAAGACCAATTCCCATGCAGTTTGGCTGAGTATACTGCCTGCTACACACATGCCCTACATTGTTAGAGAACCTCCTATCCGCTATGCTTCAAGTGTTTTCTCCCAAGTGAAAAAAGGCTCCCATTTTGCCAGTTTCTTAAAAACATGTCTGTGATTTTTTACATTACTTCTGGTTGACAGTTAATGGTATCTACTACTGCACTAAAAAAGTACCTAAAAGTACAATCTATATTTTATATGTTACTACTAGCTTACAAACACAGCCACAACTAATAATAAATATGAACAGATACCATCTGGGTGCTTTGTATCCCACATTAACATGAATATACTGTATATTTTTGTGTAAATGTAATGAATCTACTAAAATACTATGTAATGTTACACAACTTCAAGTATCATCTGATCAGTAGTTAAATGAAATAAAATCCAAATGTTGAAGTTTGAAAATAAACAACATTTTTATTTAACAAAATTGCACAACGGTGCACTACATAAAAGCAGGAGGAGGAGGAGGAGGAGAAGGAGGAGGAGGAAGAGGAGGAGAATAGGACAGGATGGCCTCCTGAATCTCCCTCAAGTTCTGC